>NC_134209.1:102983333-103633611 GCF_965140235.1 Caretta caretta
AACGAAAGCACCTGTGCTATGTATGTAATGTTAACAGCAAGGTTTACCCTGAAAGAGTGTAGCCACTGTTTTATAAAATGTGTCTTTTTAAATATCGCTGTCCCTTTTTTTTCTCCACCAGCTGCATGTGTTTCAATGATCACAGGATCTTCTCCTTCCCAGAGGCTAGTGAAGCTTAGAAAGAAAAAAAAACGCACTCGCGATGAAATGTTCTCTGAGCTCATGCTGTCCTCCCACACTGACAGAGCACAGACGAATGCGTGGAGGCAAATAATGTCAGAGTGCAGGAAAGCACAAAATGACTGGGAGGAGAGGTGGCGGGCTGAAGAGAGTAGGTGGCGGGCTGAAGACAGGGCTGAAGCTCAAAGGTGGCGGCAGCGTGATGAGAGGAGGCAGGATTCAATGCTGAGGCTGCTGGAGGATCAAACCAATATGCTCCAGTGTATGGTTCAGCTGCAGCAAAGGCAGCTGGAGCACAGACTGCCACTACAGCCCCTGTGTAACCAACCACCCTCCTCCCCAAGTTCCATAGCCTCCACACCCAGACGCCCAAGAACGCGGTGGGGGGGCTTCTGGCCAACCAGCCACTCCACCACCGAGGATTGCCCAAAAAACAGAAGGCTGGCATTCAATAAATTTTAAAGTTGTAAACTTTTAAAGTGCTGTGTGGCATTTTCCTTCCCTCCTCCACCACCCCTCCTGGGCTACCTTGGTAGTCATCCCCCTATTTGTGTGATGAATGAATAAAGAATGCATGAATGTGAAGCAACAATGACTTTATTGCCTCTGCAAGCGGTGATCGAAGGGAGGAGGGGAGGGTGGTTAGCTTATAGGGAAGTAGAGTGAACCAAGGGGTGGGGGGTTTCATCAAGGAGAAACAAACAGAACTTTCACACCGTAGCCTGGCCAGTCATGAAACTGGTTTTCTTCTCTGATGCGTACCACGCCCTCCTGTGCTCTTCTAACCGCCCTGGTGTCTGGCTGCGCATAACCAGCAGGCAGGCGATTTGCCTCAACCTCCCACCCCGCCATAAACATCTCCCCCTTACTCTCTCAGATATTGTGGAGCACACAGCAAGCAGTAATAACAGTGGCAATATTGGTTTCGCTGAGGTCTAAGTGAGTCAGTAAACTGCGCCAGCGCGCCTTTAAACGTCCAAATGCACATTCTACCACCATTCTGCACTTGCTCAGCCTGTAGTTGAACAGCTCCTGACTACTGTCCAGGCTGCCTGTGTACGGCTTCATGAGCCATGGCATTAAGGGGTAGGCTGGGTCCCCAAGGATACATATAGGCATTTCAACATCCCCAACAGTTATTTTCTGGTCTGGGAATAAAGTCCCTTCCTGCAGCTTTTGAAACAGACCAGAGTTCCTGAAGATGCGAGCATCATGTACCTTTCCCGGCCATCCCACGTTGATGTTGGTGAAACGTCCCTTGTGATCCACCAGAGCTTGCAGCACTATTGAAAAGTACCCCTTGCGGTTTATGTACTCGCCGGCTTCGTGCTCTGGTGCCAAGATAGGGATATGGGTTCCGTCTATAGCCCCACCACAGTTAGGAAATCCCACTGCAGCAAAGCCATCCACTATGACCTGCACATTTCCCAGGGTCACTACCCTTGATATCAGCAGATCTTTGATTGCGTGGGCTACTTGCATCACAGCAGCCCCCACAGTAGATTTGCCCACTCCAAATTGATTCCCAACTGACCGGTAGCTGTCTGGCATTGCAAGCTTCCACAGGGCTATCGCCACTCGCTTCTCAACTGTGAGAGCTGCTCTCATCTTGGTATTCATGCACCTCAGGGCAGGGGAAAGCAAGTCACAAAGTTCCATGAAAGTGCCCTTACACATGTGAAAGTTTCGCAGCCACTGGGAATCGTCCCAGATCTGCAACACTATGCGGTCCCACCAGTCTGTGCTTGTTTCCCAAGCCCAGAATCGGCGTTCCACAGCATGAACCTGCCCCATTAGCACCATGATGCATGCATTGGCAGGGCCCATGCTTTGAGAGAAATCTGTGTCCATGTCCTGATCACTCACGTGACCGCGCTGACATCGCCTCCTCGTCTGGTATCGCTCTGCCAGGTTCTGGTGCTGCATATACTGCTGGATAATGCGTGTGGTGTTTAATGTGCTCCTAATTGCCAAAGTGAGCTGAGCGGCCTCCATGCTTGCCTTGGTATGGCGTCCGCACAGAAAAAAGGCACGGAATGATTGTCTGCCGTTGCTCTGACGGAGGGAGGGGCGACTGACGACATGGCTTACAGGGAATTAAAATCAACAAAGGGGGTGGCTTTACATCAATGAGTATTTCAAGCAGGACTTCATGGAGGGTTCCAATAAGAAATGGTGCACTTAAGTAATTGTTCTTATTGGAACAAGCAGGTTGGTCTGGCCTCTGATTGATAGATGGCTAGAGTTACCTCACTGCACCTTCTCTGTGAGTGACTGCAGTGTGACCTAGAGGAATGAGTTCCCTAGACGAGGGAGGGGACGGTTACAAAACAAATCTGGTCTATTTCTTGTTTTGATCCACTCCATCTATCTTTTACATCTTTGGCTGGCAGCAGACGGTGCAGAAGGACTGCAAGCCATCCACATCTCATGGCTGCTCGGCAGAAGACGGTGCAGTAGGACTGCTAGCCATCCTCATCTCTTGCCTGCCTAGCAGAAGATGGTACAGTAGGACTGCTAGCAATCCGTATTGCCTGCCTGCTCACCATAAGATGGTTCAATAGGACTGACTGCAGGACTAAAGAGAATGACCTGGTCAAGTGACTCCAAATTTAGTCCCTGCGCATGTGTGGCCAGGAGCACCTTGGACATGACGATGACGGCTACCAGTTGTACTGTACCGTCTGCTGCCACAAGGCAATGGGTTGATGCTGCTGTGTAGCAATGCAGTACCACGTCTGCCAGCACCCAGGAGACATAGGGTGACGGTTACCTGAGCGGGCTTCATGCTTGCCGTGGTATGGCGTCTGCACAGGTAACTCAGGAAAAAAGGCGCGAAACGATTGTCTGCCCTTGCTTTCACGGAGGGAGGGAGGGAACGGGGGCCTGACGATATGTACCCAGAACCACCCGCGGCAATGTTTTAGCCCCATCAGGCTTTGGGATCTCAACCCAGAATTCCAATGGGCAGCGGAGACTGCGGGAACTGTGGGATAGGTACCCTCAGTGCAATGCTCCAGAAGTCGACTCTAGCCTCGGTACTGTGGAAGCGCTCCGCCGAGTTAATGCACTTAATGCACTTAGAGCATTTTCTGTGGGGACACACACACTTGAATATATAAAAACGATTTCTAAAAAAACGACTTCTATAAATTCGACCTAATTTCGTAGTGTAGACATACCCTCAGTGTGTTTATAGCGGTATAATACTTGCCTTGCTTGTTTAACGTAACAGCTATAGTGAAATCAGTGCTACAACAACCGTTGTAGAACAGAATCTCAGATCGCTACGTGCTGCCCTAGAGACAGGAACTTTCTCAATCCGCCCCACTGCATTTGCAGGCTGCTCTGTTCCCAGGAAGGTCGCACCAGCGTCAGGCCGCTACTGCTGTGGAGACACAGCCCACCCCAGCCCCACTCCGCCCAGCAGCGCCTCCTGCCGGCTGTCCGCGCTCTTCTCCCCATCGCCTCCCCACAGGCTGCTCTCTCCCGAGTCAGCCCGTCCGCCGCCGCCTCCCCAGCCATCTGCCCGCTCCTCTGCCCTCCCTCGGGCCAGTGCCACCAGCCAGAGACACCCCAGCCCCTCTCGGCCCTTCACTGCTCCCCGCTCCCGGGCGGGTGCGACTGACCTGCGCGGCAGGGCTCCTGGGCTGGTACCATCACGGGCTGCTCCCCCATGCCTCTGGGCTCTCACGGAGTGCTGGGCGCAGCGTCTCCTCACAGCCACATCCCGGCCTCCAGCCCCGCCCGGCGCTGCACCGGCCCCCACCTCCCTCAGCCACTCCCCGCCCAGGTGCGGAGGCTGCGGCCGGAGCCCTGCCCCTGCTCGCCTCATTGTGGTGTCACGGTGACGGGGCCGTGGGGAATCCAGGGCAAAGGGGAGCTCAGAGGGGATAAAAGCACTGTCTGTACCGGCGCTTTTCAGCGCTAAAACTTTTGTCGCTGGGGGGGGTGTTTCTTCACACTGTTTTTAGCGCTGAAAGTGGCAGTGTAGACACAGCCTATGATGGCTTCCTGCCCGCTCGCGCCGCGCCACTCCGGGAGGCAGCCAGCATGTCCCTGCGGCCCTGGGGAGGGGGGTGGAGGGAAAGTCTCCACACGCTGCCCCGGCCCCGAGTGCCGAGCTGCTGCAAGAGGGGTCTGCGGGTCGCTTTCAGGAGCCGACACCGCACAAGGTAAGCGTGGACCCCCTGGCCCCCTCCTGCACCCCTGCCCCAGCCCAGAGCCTTCACCCAGCACCCAAACTCTCTCCCAGAGCCTTGAGGGGGAGACCTTGGACCTGTTCTGGGCACCACCAAAAATTATCCAAACCTGCCTCCTCTGCCAGCATCTCTGGAATATAAGGGAAGTTCATAGTCTGTTCATGACATGTCCCAGGCCTCCTTCTCAGGCCCTGGCTGTGCTGCAGGGATGTTGCAGGTCAGACACTTGCTCTGGTGGTGGCCATATGCATACAGGCTCTACGTGGCAGGACCCTTCTTCTCAGTGTCAGCCCCCACTGTCGGGGTTACGATCCCCTTCCAAGTCTGGCCTGCCAGGCCTCTTGGCTGGGGGCATCTCCCTGCGCTGGGCCTGTTGCCCAGGGTCCCGTCACTTCTCCCCAGCTGCTCACTGCACCTGGCTTCGGACTGCTCCAGCCCCAGCTCCACTCTGCCTCAGCACTGATGCTGCTCTGGCTCCTGCCCCCTGGGTTGCTTTTTCTGGCCCCTCTGGCTCTGTGCTGCAGTTCTCCTCCCAGCACAGGGCTGCTCTCTGGGCTGCTTCTGTGGCTCTGCTCCCAGCACGGATCTACTTCCTCGGCTGCTTCTCTGGCTGGTGTAGCCCTGCTCTCCAGCTCAGTTTGGGCTCCTGCTCTCTCCTTAGGACTGGCCCCACTCTGTCCCAGGTAGTTCCAGCTCACACAGAAGATGGGACCCCCCCCCCCCGACTCCCTAATTAGCCTGCCCACCCTGTCAATGAGGCTAACCTGGAGCATTGGCCTCTCCCTGTTGTTCCTGCGGACTGTCAGTCTCAGGGTCCTGATTTTGCATCGACCCTTCCCCTTTCTTTTGGTACTAGGAGGTGGCCAACCAAAAAAAACCACACTGAGTTTTAGTAAGGGGCCAACAGCCCCTTACATAAGTCATTATGAACCCTAAGCCTCACATGGGATAGCCCACATGAGGGTACAGCAAGCATGCAGAAAGAGGGCCTGTGGGCCTCTGGAATGCCAAATAAAGAGTCTGTGTTCTGGCTCTGCATAGACTGACACCACAGGCCTTGGTAGGAGTAACTTTAGGGACTGGGGAGGGCCTTTAGTTTCCACAAAACATTCACCACAACTGGCATGGAGAGGCTGTGGCTGCATTGTAACAGTAGTAACATGGGAGGTGTGCTGCAGCTTTGGGTCCTGCCTCTTTGTTGTGGTGTGTGACTTGATCACTCAGGCTCTATGCAGGTGAAATTTTCACCCCACAGGAATTTTCTGCACATGCCAATGAGCAAAATGGGTGCAGCGTGTACACACCTGCAGTGTGATTCACTGTGTTTGTTCTTGCTATATGTAATCATAAAAAGATACTAACTTTGTTACCTAGTGGTTTCAGAACAGATCTTGTTTTTCTTGTTTTGAGTTGATGAAAGTGAAGTCAAATTTATTTGTCAATGACATAAAAATCCAATGCTTTAACTTTTTTTAAGACATTGATGCAAAGTTCAATTTGCTAGATAAGCTATATCAATTACAGATATCCCATATTATTCAGACTGATAATGTATTTGGAGTGTTGTGTTTGATTTCTGCCTCAAAGCTGAGAATTATATTCCAAATTTTAAACATGTCCATTTTAAACAGAGATTCTTACTACAAGAGATATGCAGTTTGTTGTTGTTAACTTTAAAGCTTCAAAACAAACTTTAAATATTTGGGAACAAACTCTTTTTTTCTTATAGTGTAAGCATGGTTATATGACTAATTCAATTTAAAGGAGCTTCTTGTTCAGAAAATACTAAGGCAGCTACCTGGATAATCATTGGAGTGTATTGTGAAAAGAATCATCATTTTGATAACTTCTCAGGCAAACCCCAGGAAGGGGTAAGTTTGAACCATATTCAATGTCCAAGAACTGCGTAAGGACACGGTGCCCCTATTTATGAAAAGAAAAAAATTGTCCCTTGAGAGACTGATGATCCAAAGCGCTATGGGGATAGTAACAGAAAAAGAAATAGATATAAAGAAATCTGAGCTAATAATTAAAAAAACGTAAAAGCAATCAAAACAATAGCAATTATTTAACTACAAAGTCTTGAATAACGTAACCACATAATTTAGAGCAATGCTGCCAGCAGTATTTATTAACAAACCTAAACAATTTGTCTAGCATCCAAATAGATATTGGCCATCATATAATATGTTTTCTGTTCTTACCTTTTGCTTCTAAAATCTGGATGTTTGGGTAGATGATTGGCTCATTTGGCTGGTAAGCATCAGCATTCTTCATGACTGGCTGAGAACCCGCTTTGATTGCAAATTTGTACCAAACCCTTTCATTTATATTAGGGCTGTCAATTAATCGCAGTTAACTCACAAAGTAACTCAAAAAAATTAATCATGATTAAAAAAATCAATTGCAATTAATTGCACTGTTAAACAATAGAATACCAATTGAAATATATTAAATATTTTTGGATGTTTTCTACATTTTTAAATATTTTGGTTTCAATTGCAACACAGTATGCAAAGTGTACAGTGCTCACTTTATATTTTATTACAAATATTTGCACTGTAAAAATGGCAAACGAAAGAAATAGTATTTTTCAATTCACTTCATACAAGTACTGTAGTGCAATCTCTTTATCATGAAAGCTGAACTTAAGTTTAGAATTATGTACAAAAAACCTACATTCAAAAATAAAACAATGTAAAACTTTAGAGCCTACAAGTCCACTCAGTCCTACTTCTTGTTTAGCCAATGACTAAGACAAACAAGTTTGTTTACATTTACGGGAGATAATGCTGCCTACTTCTTATTTAAATGTCACCTGAAAGTGAAAACAGGCATTCACATGGTACTTTTGTAGCCAGCATTGCAAAGTATTTACATGCCAGTTATGCTAAACATTCGTATGCGCCTTCATGCTTTCGCCACCATTCTAGAGGATATGCTTCTGTGCTGATGATGCTCATTTAAAAAAATGCATTAATTAAATTTGTGACTGAACTCCTGGGAGGAGAATTGTATGTCTCCTACTCTGTTTTACTTGCATTCTGCCACTATTTCATGTTATAGCAGTCTCAGATGATGACCCAGCACATGTTGTTCATTTTAAGACCACTTTCACTGCAGATTTGACAAAACACAAAGAAGGTACCACTGTGAGATGTCTAAAGATAGCTACAGCACTCTAAAACTCAAGGTTTTAGAATCTGAAGTGCCTTCCAAAATCTGAGAGGGATAAGGTGTAGAGCATGCTTTTTCAGAAGTCATAAAAGAGTAACACTTTGGTGTAGAAACTACAGAACTCAAACCACCAGAAAAGAAAATCAACCTTTCTGCTGGTGACATCTGACTCAGATGATGAAAATGAAGATGCGTCAGTCTGCACTGCTTTGGATGGTTATCAAGCAGAACCTGTTATCAGCATGGACGCATGTCCTCTGGAACAGTGGTTGAAGTATGAAGGGACATATGAATCTCTAGTGCATCTGGCACATAAATATCTTGCAGTGACAGCTACAACAGTGCCATGTGAATGCCTGTTCTCACTTTCAGGTGATATTGTAAACAAGAAGCGGGCAGCATTATCTCCTGCAAATGTAAACAAACTTGTTTTAGTGATTTGGCTGAACAAGAAGTAGGACTGAATGGACTTGTAGGCTCTAAAGTTTTACATTTTTTTATTATAATGCAGGGTTTTTTGTACATAATTCTACACTTAAGTTCAGCTTTCAAAATAAAGAGATTGCACTACAGTACTTGTATGAGATTAATTGAAAAATACTATTTCTTTTGTTTGCCATTTTTACTGTACAAATATTTGTAATCAAAAATATTTTTTTAAAAAAATGCTTGACAGCCCTAATTTATATATAAATTTTCCTCCATTCTTTCTGTTTCAAGTCCAGGCATGACAGGAAAAAATTTTGCTACTATGGAATGTATTTTTTTAAACAGCAATACTAAGAAGCAACAAAACCTGAACACACAGCTAGCAAACTTACTTATGTTTCAACTGTGCCGTTTATCCACTGGTTCCTGTGTTCTGGAGACGAAAGATTGAAGAGCAAAAATGCTAAGCACAGTAGAAATGAAGACGGAGTATAACAGAGCAGTAGCACTGGCAGTACGCCGGCTAGCAGCAGAACAGACTGCACAATTTAAACATTTGGGATCCAATATTGCATTCACTTTTTATAAGGTTCAATTTACTTTGTAGCAAACTTGATGTAGCTATTGCATCAAGGTCACTGTGGCTAAGGGGCTCTAGCAAAAGGGAGAATTGGACTCAAGAAAAGTGAGGTAACAAAAAGTTTGAGGTAACATGACAATTGCAGTGAGTCATGCTCACTTTTAGTAAAACTGACTATTGTAAAAGCTACAGTATATCAAGGGACCATTACAAAAGTCTGCCCCCTTACTCTGTGGAAGTCATGTGGATATTAGGTTTGGGTGAGTTATCCCAGTTACTTAATCTGGCCCTGAGCCTGCAATGATTTATACATCTGCTTAACTTTTTGCGTATAAATAGTCAATGGGACAACTCATGCCAAATAGGCAATTGGATTGGGACCCTTAGTCTCAATGTAATAGTTAAAATTGAGGTAATTGGATATGTTTGTACAATTTTAAACTTTCCAAGGTTTGAAAATGCCTTTTATCTGAAAACACAACTTTCCTTCTAATATTATATGAATGTAGAGCTTTTTTTTCGGTGTAACTGCTTTTGTAATCATAGGGGCAAATTCTCCACTAAAGTCAGTGGAGTTATGTTGGTAAAGAATTTGGCCCTTCTTGTGCAATCCGTTGCTCATCTTGATGGTTTTAGTTCTATAACTTCAAAATAAGTCCTCCTAAAAGATATAATTAATAATCCACTTTGGAGTGAAAGAACAAAAATAAATTCACTTCCCCAAAACAGTAAAGAAAGCTGTTGTAGCTAAGTCAGAAAACATATCTCTCTAACTTTGAAACCAGAAACAAACATTCTTGACAGTGTATTAACATGTACATCAAATTTTTTTTAGGCCCTGATCCATCAGTAAGTTCTGCATAGGGAGACCTCCTCATTGCAAGAGCAGGATCAGAGTCCAGACACCCTCTTTAGACTCTTATAAAAAAAAAACCACCTAATGTGCTGCTCCTTCAGCAGCCCAGGGAGAATAGGTTATTTTAGTTACAGAATGGAATGTTTTAATCTGTGTTGTATAATATCTTTAACTTTGGATCAGTTGTTCCTTGTGTTTATTAAGCCACAGAAGGAGCTGTAACAATAATTTCAAACTTTTCTGTCTCTAAGAAAAAAAATCCAATGTATAAAAATCCAAAACTAAAAATCCAGAACTACAGAAAGACATAATTAATGTTAATAAATTATTTTAGAACATATAGTATATGGGATTATCATGTAAAGGTGTGTGTGTGAGTAAGTGTATTTGTGATTCTATGTGTACTGTACTTGTGACGGACTTTGGAACTATTTAAGAAGAAAGGTGCCATATAATAGTGATTTATTAACAATGTTATATTTTTATATATTTTGGGCGAGAGCAACTGGTATAAATTGTTGTAGCTCTGTTTACTTCAGTAGAACTATGCTAATTTATACCAATAGAAGATTGGGCCCTGTGTGTAATGTGACATTTATTATATGGACTAGGGCATACCTAAATGATCAATTAATATGTGGCATGCTGGGGTGTAAATTTACAGTGCTCCAGTGTGCTGTACGCTAACTTTCTGGGTGGACCCTCCTGCTGTGCACTAAAAGTTCCTTAGTGCACACTGATACACTGCTGTTTTGAACTGCTTTCACTTCTTTATAGGGGTATTAATGTTTGTGATGTACTCAGTTGTTATAGCAATGAACACTGTGTAAGTACCAAGAGATTAGATGCATCATGGGCAGCATGGGAAAAGGTATTGAGATAAGAGAAGAACGAAATAATGAGTTAGATTCTGATTTACACCAGTCTGAATCAGGATTAGCTGAAGTCAGTAAAATCAGTATCAGTGAAATGAGAGAATCTGGCTCAGGCCTGGTCTACACTACAAAGTTAGGTCGACATATGCCACGTTAGGTCGAGTTAATAATGTATGTGTCTACACTACAGCGTCCCTTCCGCTGACCTAAAGGGCTTGTAAAGTTGACTTCTGTACTCCACCTCCACAAGAGGCACAGTGCTTCAGTCGCCGTCCATGCATCGACATGGGGACAATGTAGACACTGCACAGCAATTCGAACGAATTGGCCTCCAGGAGCTGTCCCACAGTGCTCCACTGTGACCACTCTGGAGATCACTTTCAACTCCACTGCACTTCAGCCAGGTACACAGGAAGCAGCTGCCCTCCTGTTAAAGCCCCAGGAACTTTTGAATTTTCAATTCCTGTTTGATCGGCCTGGAGAGTTCATCAACACAGCTGATGGTGGATGCTCAAGGCCGCAAATGCACTCTGGCATGGAGCACACAGGAGGTAGTGGATCTTATTGCTGTGTTGGGGGAAAAGTCTGTGCAGGCAGAGCTCCGAACCAGCAGAAGAAACACTAACATTTATGCCAAAATCGCACAGGGCATGGGGGAGAAGGGCTACACCAGGACACACAGCAGTGCTGTGTGAAAATAAAGGAGCTCCGGTAAGCGTATCAGAAGACAAGGGAGGTGAACAGTCACTCTGGTTC
This sequence comes from Caretta caretta, assembly GCF_965140235.1. Classification (NCBI taxonomy): domain Eukaryota; kingdom Metazoa; phylum Chordata; order Testudines; family Cheloniidae; genus Caretta; species Caretta caretta. The sequence goes on from NC_134209.1 coordinate 102,994,389, forward strand.
TGCCCCACAGACATGCCTCTTTTTTGAGGAGCTGCATGCGATTCTCGGCATCGACCCCACAACTACCCCAAAACACTCCGTGGATACCTCCCAGGAGCCCTGGGTGACCTTGGGCAACAACGAGGAGGACATTGTTGACAAGGAGGAGAATGCATGGCAGGCAAGTGGAGGATCTATTCTCCCCGACAGCCAAGAACTTTTTTTAACTCTGGAGGCCATCCCCTCACAGGATCAGTTGTCGACGGAGCATGATGCCGGGGAAGACACCTCTGGTGAATACACATTTTCAGTCAACCTGTAGGGGTTACATGCTACTATTTTTAATGTTGAATCGGAATTTAAAAATTGAGATAGAAGTTATTGGTGGCCACTCCAGCTACACAGAGAATGTTCTCCAAAAAAAACTGTTTATAAGCCCGGGGATGGTCCAGGAATCCTCCCTCGAGATCTCTAAGAAGCTTTTATGGAGATACTCTGCAATCCTTTGCAGAAGGTTCTGGGAAGGGCTGCCTTATTTCGTCCACCACGGTAGGACACTTTCTTGCGCCACTCCAGTATTAACTCTTCTGGCATCATTGCAGCATAAGGACCAGCTCTGTACCCAGACTCTTGCAGCATCCGCTCCCTTTCTGCCCCTGTTACCCTCAGGAGAGTGATATTGTATATGGTCACCTAGAGAAAACGGGGGAAGTTTTATATGCTAGCCCTTAAACTGCAAGCAATTCGATAAGTAATCTGTCCCTGTTTGGTGAATTCTGGGTCACACAGCCGCACTTTCCTGAGCGTGCCATGGTTGTGGTTAGAAGGAATCACTGTGTATTGCAGCCAACATTTAAAAAAAAAAAAAGTGGGGGGGACACTTCCTATTCGTCTCCCTTCCACCTCAACCCGGTCCCGCTTTTGTAACAATCAAACTATTTGCGGGGCTTTACGCTAGTGCCTGTCTCAAGTACCATCCAGGCTGCTATGGGAAAGGGGGCTGTGCTGAGGTTGCAACCATTGATTCCAAGGATGTCTTAACAAAAGCTGCAGCATAAGGCCTCATGGCCTGACTCACCATGGTTGGAGTAGCAAACTGACTCCTGCAGTAGCCTGCAGTCTGCTTACATTGTGGCTTGCAGGGAAGTGCATTGAGGGTTGTTTCTTTTATAAAAAGATTTAATCTTGCACCAGAAACAATGATGCACTGTCAATGCTACCCTTGTATTTTGTATTCTTTGCAGCTGAAACCTTGTACATAGGTGCACCCTCCACAATGGGACAGAGACTTTTCCAGATTAGAAGGTGGAAAAAGAAGACTTGGGAGGACATGTTCAATGAGTTAATGCGTGCCTCTATGAGTGACAAGACGGAGCTCAGTGCATGGAGGATTGCATTGTCTGAGAACCTGCACAATGACCACGAGGACAGAAGAGCATGCAGCATGCTTAGACCCCAGCCCTGGGGTTCCCTGTGTTCCTCCACCCAGCCCCAAACTGGAACTAACCCCCCCCAGTAGGCTCTCTCCTGCAGCCTGTCTTCACATTCCTGGGCAGAGGTGTTACCTCCCCCTCCCGGTTCAGGTTACAGGCTCTCAGGTCTCCCATCCCCAGGGCACATTCCCAGGTCAACACTCCCCCCTCCCTGCTGCATCACATCCTCACAGGAACAACACACATAAGTGTCACATTACTGTGGGTCATTGATGAAACTGGTTTTCAAAGCCTCACAAAGATGCAGCACGCTTGGTCTGCTCTTCTTTTTGCCGTGGTGTCTGGCTGCTCCAAATTGGCTGCCAGGAGATCTGCCTCTGCCTCCACCTCCACCCTACCAGAAACTTTTCTTTCTTTGTTTCACAGATATTATGGAGCATACATCAGCCAGCAACAACAATGGAGATATTGCTTTCACTGAGGTCTAACCTAGTAAGCAAACTTTGCCAGCGGGCTTTTTAACTCCAAAGGCACATTCCACCACCATTCCGAACTTGCTCCGCCTATGGCTGAACCGCTCCTTACTGGCGTCCAGGCTTCCTGTGCATAGCTTCATGAGCCATGGGAGCAAGGGGTAGGCTGGGTCTCCCAGGACCACGACTGGCATTTCAATATCGCCAACAGTTATTTTGCAGTCGGAAAAGAAAGTTCCTGCTTGCAGCTTTCTGAATAGACCGGAGTTCGTAAAGATGCGCTTGTCATGCACCTTTCCCAACCATCCCCAAGTTACTGTTGGTGAAACGGCCCCTGTGATCTACCAGCACTTGCAACACAATTGAGAAGTACCCCTTTTGATTTATGTACTCTTTGGCAAGGTGGTCTGGTGCCAAGTTAGACAGAACCCATATCTCTATCGTCCCACTGCAGTTAGGGAACCCCACCATGGCAAAACCATCCACTATGTCCTGCACATTTCCCAGAGTCACTATTCTTCTTAACAGAAGTCTATTGATTGCCCTGGCAACTTGGATCACAGCAGATCCTATGGTAGATTTACCCACTCCAAATTGATTCCCCACTGACCGGTAGCAGTCTGGCGTTGCAAGCTTCCATAGAGCTATCGCCACTCACTTCCCAACTGTCAGAACAGCTCTCATTTTAGTATCGCTGTGCTTCAGGGCTAGGGAAAGCTCTTGACACAGTTCCATGAAAGTGCCTTGTGCACTGCTTGTCATCCCATAGCTGAATAACTATGTGGTCCCACCAATCAGTGCTTATTTCCTGGGCCCAGAAGTGCTGCTCTACCATGTCAAGGTGATGCGCAACTGTCGCCAGCATCTGCAAGTTGCTCTGCGCCATGGCTTCCAGCAGGGCTGCTTGCATGGCATCACACTGTTTTGTGTGGTGGCTCCTGCTTCAGCTGAGCAAATACTGCAGGATAAAGAGTGAGATGTTTGTAAAATTCACAACAACAGTATATAGCTGAGCGGGGTTCATGCTTGCTGTGCTATGGCATCTGCAGGGGTAACCCAGGCTGAGGAAAAAAGGCACAAAAAAGGCTTGGTTTGTTTGCCGTTGATTTCAGGGAGCGAGGGAGGGAGGTAAGTGCATCATGGGAGGCTAATGCCATGTTCCCATAACCACCTGTGCAAATGTTTTGGTCCCATGAGGCATTGCAAGCCCAACCCAACATTCCACTTGACTGCAGGCACTGTGGGCTAGCTACCCACAGTGCAGCGCTCCATGAGTTGATGCAAGCCCTGCTAGTGAGGATGTGCGTTGCCAACACAATGTGCATAGTGGGGACATGCGGAATTGACTTGCTTAAATCAGAGGCTCGATGTCAACTTAAATAAAATCAACCTTATTTTGTAGTGTAAAGATATCCTCAGTGTCTTCATTTGTATTACTTTTATTTCACTAACTGTTGTGTATCTAAAAATCATCTGTCTTTCTTTTGAAATCTGATGATTTCCTTTGCACAATGGCTTTTGTTGCCTTTTAAATCTTAACTTTTCCTTATAAATATATCACCACAAACCTAATGTATTTTTCTACACTAAAAACAGCTTGCCATTGAACAAAATCTGGGTTTTGGTTTCAATCAGTTGTGAACACTTTAACGAAACAAGCCTTCCAGGACTACTTTGCTTCATCATGTAAAGGACAATTAACATTTTTATTCCATTAACTGAGAATTTCTCTCTCTCCCTCTCATACACAGAACGTCTTTTGGGTATATATTATTATGCAGTCTTTCAGATTATCACACACTATTTCTCAAATAATGCAATATAATATCATACAATTTTTCTACAATCTTCTACTACTATTTTAACACAGAGAATTAAGGATGGATTCCTGGCAAGTCAAAGACAGATTCCCAAGACTGTTTTAGCTAGAATATATATTCCTTTGCATGTTGTCACTGATATCAACATCATATATGGTGATTATCTTTCAAATAAAGATGATTAATCTTACTGGAATCTATCCCGATTGTCTAAAGCAGGGGTGGCCAACCTGAGCCTGAGAAGTAGCCAGAATTTACCAATGTACATTGCCAAAGAGCCACAGTAATACATCAGCAGCCCCTCATCAGCTCCCTCCTTCCCAGCTCCTCCCACCCACCGGCAGACCCGCCAATCAGCACCTCCCTCCCCATGCCTCCTGATCAGCTGTATTGTGGCATGCAGGAGGCTTTGTGGGGTAGGGGGAGGAGCGAGGGCAAAGCAGGCTCAGGGAAGGGGGCAGAAAGGGGTGGAGTGGGGGCAGGGCCTATGGCAGAGCCCCGGGTTGAGCAGTGAGCACCCCCCCGGCACATTGGAAAGTTGGCACTTGTAGCTCCAGCCCTCGAGTTGGTGCCTGTACAAAGAGCTGCTTATTAACTTCTGAAGAGCTGCATGTGGCTCCGGAGCCACAGGTTGGCCACCCCTGGTCTAAAGGCTTTGGCATGATTATTCGATGCAATCAACCTAGAAAATTAAGTAAAGTAGTAAATGAGATTAAGTTCCGTGATCCTTTATTAAATTAAAGCTTCTTTAAGGTAAAGTCATATAAATTAAAAATATTCTGAAATATTTTTGTCAGATGTTACTGTAGACCCAAGTTTTAATGACAGTAACATTGTTGAAAGACAGAAATTTAGAATTATGGTACTGTTGCCCCTTTTGACCTAAGTGGCTACTCAAAGTTCAGGACCCTGGAGATATTCCACTTGGAAGTAGAAATTGATAGAGTGGTATTTTCTTTGATGCAGTTTTGTTTATTTACAAAGAATATTCAGAGTCCTGTGTCTCTGAACACAGAAGGAATCAAATAGCAGGAAACAATTTTTTGTGCGCACAAGACTGTGGGCACTCTCTTCAGCCTGCACTCCTAATGCAAAAACAACCATCCAGGTTTCTTCCAGGGTCAGCCACTGTGCTTTCAACTACTCCTTTTCGCTATTTCTTTCACAGCTATGTCTACACTTACAACACTGCTGTGGCACAGTTGCAGCTGCATCACTATAATGCTTCACTGTAGACAGTGCAGTGATAGGAGGGGTTCTTCCATCACTGTATTTAATCCAGCTCTTCAAGAGTTGGTAGCTAGGTTGGCAGAAGAATTCTTCCATTGATCTATACTGGGGGTTAGGTCGGCTTAATTATGTTGCTCAGGGATGTGAATTTTTCACATCACAGAGCAATATAGCTGAGTCAACCTAACTTATCAGTGTAGACCACCCCTCACTCTTTCTTGTCTGTTCTCAGTTTCTTTATGTTCTGCCATCACCCGCCCCACATCTACCCAAAACAAATGTTCTAAGTTGCAGGAAATAAGGGGGAGGTCAGACAATTATTTAATGACAGGAGACACTAAGATTCAAAATGTTAAAGCTTCATAAACCGTTAATAGAAATTATCAACATCACATGTCAAAATATACAAGGTAAATATCCATAAATCATACCTGTTTTCACCATTCATTTGTCCATTTGTAACAAGCCTTATTCAAAAGTCTAAATCACTGGATTTGTACTCTAATAGGTCAAATAAAAATGCTGCTTGAAAACCTATCTGTAGATTTAGAAGATTATCAATGGAAATATTTTTTGTCTGTGTGTATACAGTGAAATCAAGGTTTACAGACACTGATAAAAATTTAATCCTTGCAAGCCTATTTATCATTGTGTCTGAAGGAATTAATCTTCTTAAAACCACCATCTTTTGTATGTATTGTCAGTTCATTGTTATATGAATAAACTAATAAACAAATATGCTTAATAGGTAGAGTAATTTTAAAAGAAAAAATACTGTTTCAGTAACATTTATGGACTAACATAACCCAGCAATATCCAGGAAATTCAAAGCTGAAGTTACAGTTAAAAACAGGGATGTTTACATGTACAAAATTTCAGATGTTTATGTGTATTTTGGAAATCTTTTGTGTTCAGTTCCTCTTGTGAGATTTCCAGAACTTCATAATTTCAGGAGATTGGAATTATGAGAACAGCCTCTCATTACATTTTATTCAATCTATTTCCTGCAAACATTACAAAATAGAAGAAATTTTAGAGACTCAAGCCTGTCTACACTAGGAAATTAGGTTGGTATAACTATGTCACTCAGGAGTATAATAAATCCCCATCCTTGAATGATGCAGTTAAACCAAACTAACCCTGGTGTAGACAGCACTAAGTTGATGGGAGAATTTTCCTGTTAACCTTGTGTCATAAATATAAAGGGAAGGGTAAACCCCTTTGAAATCCCTCCTGGCCAGGGGAAAGCTCCTCTCACCTGTAAAGGGTTAAGAAGCTAAAGGTAACCTCGCTGGCACCTGACCAAAATGACCAATGAGGAGACAAGATACTTTCAAAAGCTGGGAGGAGGGAGAGAAACAAAGGGTCTGTCTGTCTGTCTATATTCTGTCTTTGCCGGGGATAGACCAGGAATGGAGTCTTAGAATTTTTAGTAAGTAATCTAGCTAGGTACGTGTTAGATTATGATTTCTTTAAATGGCTGAGTAAAGAACTGTGCTGAATAGAATAACTATTTCTGTCTGTGTATTTTTTTTGTAACTTAAGGTTTTGCCTAGAGGGGTTCTCTATGTTTTTGAATCTAATTACCCTGTAAGGTATCTACCATCCTGATTTTACAGGGGGGATTTCTTTATTTCTATTTACTTCTATTTTTATTAAAAGTCTTCTTGTAAGAAAACTGAATGCTTTTTCATTGTTCTCAGATCCAAGGGTTTGGGTCTGTGGTCACCTATGCAAATTGGTGAGGCTTTTTATCCAACATTTCCCAGGAAAGGGGGGGGTGTGCAAGGTTTTGGGAAGTATTTTGGGGGGAAAGACGCGTCCAAACAGCTCTTCCCCAGTAACCAGTATTAGTTTGGTGGTGGTAGCGGCCAATCCAAGGACAAAGGGTGGAATATTTTGTACCTTGGGGAAGTTTTGACCTAAGCTGGTAAAGATAGGCTTAGGAGGTTTTTCATGCAGGTCCCCACATCTGTACCCTAGAGTTCAGAGTGGGGGAGGAACGTTGACACCTTGCTACCACCTCTCAGGAAGGTGGAGTACCTACACTGATGATAGAAACTCTCCTGTTGGCTTAGATAACCTCTTCACTGAAACACAACAGCGGTACCCCTGCATTGCTGCAGCGTTTTAAGTGTAGATAAGCCCTTAGTCTCCCCATCAAATCCTATGTGTAGCCTCAGAATAGTGAGTAGGTGACAGGGGGTGTTGTGAATGATGAACAGTAAGCCCTGGAGACTGCTATGGACTAAAAATGGCATGAAAGATGCTGGTTCTTGTTGAAATCAAGTGGCCTGCATGAAAACTGAAGGTGATGGATTGTTACATGATCCTGATAAAATACTGAAGCAGTTTTATCACAATTTGTGTAGAAGGAGACAACCACCTTGACAATGTCGAACACCACTGATGAAAACCTTGTCAAAATGCCAGATGTTCAACTAGAAAAAGTCAGTGCTGTGCTCAACTCCATAAAAAAAGGGCAAATCCCCATGGCCACTTTGAGTCATGGTTGAAACACTGACTGCTGGAAGATATTACTAGAACTGATCCAATTGTTCATTAAATGTCAAAAGAGCAGTGATGTCCTTGCAGTGTGGAGAGTGGCAACCAGTGCATTGCTTTATCATGTCATATGCATATAAAATGTCAAGAAGGTCATCACTGACTGACAGATTGCACAACTGGGTGCAAACCAGTCAAGAGAACGAGGTGAGCTATTCTGTCAGAGAACATGTGCTCATAGTGGGTGGAGTGACACAGAAGAATTGAAAATACAATCACCCCTCTTATACCTCACTTTCATGGACTACAAGAAAGCTTTCAACAGTGCTCCAAGCATGGCAGAGACAAGGTGTGCCTACCACTTACATCAAATTGCTTAACAACATTTATATTGATTTGTTAGTCCAGCTCAAAGTCATTCCAGATTGGAAGAAGAGAACAGAAGGGTCACATTATATTGGTTTATGGCTGTATTAGAAGTCTTCAAAGAGTTTGTCTGGTAGGACAAGAGTCTAAACATTAACAGGAAAAGAGTGAACAATCTGCAATTTGCAGGTAATATTGTTCTATTAGCAAAGACTGCAATTGGCTTTGAGATATACTCCCTGAGCTCAATGAGACAAGCAGGAAGATAGATCTGCACATGAATCACAAGAGGACAAAGACCCATATCAAATATACCTGGTGCACAGATACTTAACATCTAAATATAAGGCTGTCATAAAAATAAAGGGAAGGGTAACCACCTTTCTGTATACAGTGCTATAAAATCCCTCCTGGCCAGAGGCAGTGTTGGATCATATTAAAGAAGTTCTGTATTAAAATCACAAATGAGTTTGATTCCCCAGAGTTTAAATTCCAGGGTATTACTAATTAAGAGGTCTCTTGGTTTTTGGTACTGTTTCTCTCCCTCTATGTGTGAAACTTGCAAGCTGCTAATTGTGTTAGTACATTCTAAGACAGAGTCTATTCTCAAAGCAATTCACAGAGAGAGAGACTCAAAGCAATACTCTAACAACAGAAACAGCACCCAGAGACTCCCCACCCTTTTGTTGTATTAACAATTGTAATTAAAATAGAGATAGAGGATGTATGCGGATGGATGCTTGGTGTGGATAATAACTGAATGATCAGGGAGGTGCCAGCCTAAGAAACCAGTGTCCATCGGCTGAAGAAGGCGTCAAGTGGAAATAACCAGAGGACCCCCAGAGGGCAGACTGGAATCCACCCAACAGCCTCAAGAATGGGAGAACCAAAGAACAAGATAACATCTAGGAGCACGGGAGCCGTCAGGAATGTGCTATCTGCTGATTGATTCAGCAACAGCATGATGAAGCAATTCCCATAGACTGGCATGGGAAGAAATTCCTATAAAAATAGACTCTAAAAAGTGAGAACTTTGGGGTCTGATTCTGCAAACCAACTTCCAGGAGCATCAGATGAGCATCTGACAAGGCCCTGCTCCCTCCTCATGTCCAGGCCACCTGGCCAGTGGCTTGGCATGAGCAACTCTAAGGCTGGTAACTATGATAACAACCTTGCAGAACCTGTGTGTGTGTTTGTATGAATGAATGTGTGAATAAATATGAGATTGAATGGAATGTTATAACTATAACTAACTGCTTACTATGATTCTTTCTGTATTCACAATAAATGTGGTATTTTGCCTTTTTCCCATTAATAAGATCCTGATGGTTTTTATTTTATTGGTATAACAGCAGAACCCTTTCACCTGTAAAGGGTTAAGAAGCAAAGATAACCTCACTGGCACCTGACCAAAATGACCAATGAGGAGATAAGATACTTTCAAAGCTGGAGAGGGACAGGGAACAAAGGGTCTATCTGTCTGTGTGATGCTTTTGCCGGGAACAGATCAGGAATGCAGTCTCAGAACTTCTGCTAGTTAGTAAGTAATCTAGCTAGAAATGCGTTAGATTTCCTTTTGTTTAATGGCTGGTAAAATATGCTGTGCTGAATGGAATGTATATTCCTGTTTGTGTGTCTTTTTGTAACTTAAGGTTTTGCCTAGAGGGATTCTCTGTGTTTTGAATCTGATTACCCTGTAAGGTATTTACCATCCTGATTTTACAGAGGTGATTCTTTTATCTTTTCTTTAATTAAAATTCTTCTTTTAAGAACCTGATTGATTTTTCATTGTTCTTAAGATCCAAGGGTTTGGGTCTGTATTCACCTGTACAGATTGGTGAGGATTTTTATGAAGCTTTCCCCAGGAAAGGGGGTGTAGGGCTTGGGGGGGATATTTTGGGGGAAGACGTCTCCAAGTGGTCTCTTCCCCTGTTCTTTGTGTAACACGCTTGGTGGTGGCAGCATAGGGTTCAAGGACAAGACAAAGTTTGTACCTTGGGGAAGTTTTTAACCTAAGCTGGTAAGAATAAGCTTAGGGGGTCTTTCATGCAGGTCCCCACATCTGTACCCTAGAGTTCAGAGTGGGGAAGGAACCTTGACAAAGGCCAATGCAACAGAAGATATGGAAGAGTATGTCTACCTGGGAGAGATGGTTTGCAGAGATAGTGACCAAGAAGGAGAAGTAGTAAGAGGAATGAACAAAGGCTACAGGGCATTCAGCAGGCTAAACTAGTTTGTTAAGGATGCCACTTACCTTGAAGCAGAAATTATAAAACATCTGCATTTCTCTGTTGTCACCTATGGTGCAGAAACTCGTATGGAGACTACGAAAATGGAAAATCTCTTAGAGATGAGCCAAAGAAGAATGGAGCAAGTGCTGCTGGATATCATGTTGAAGGTCAGGAGAATCAGCATGTGGATTTGGCAACAGACAAAGATTGTCATCAGTGTGAAGAAAAGGAAATGGTAGTTTGCTTGCCATCTTGGGCATAAATGAGATAAAATGAGAATCATCCTGAAGCCTTTTTAAAGTGAACATTATATCTTGTTTACTGTCAGCGTCCCAGCAAGGGCACTCAGGATGAAGGGTCAGAGCAGGGGCAAACCTGAGACTGGGAGTACTGGAAGCATTCTTAGTCTGGTTCCAGGCTGGAGTCAATACCAAGGCTCAGAGTCCGAGTCATGAGGTGTAGTCCAAATCAATCCAAGGTCATAGCAGCTACAGAAAATCCATCTTTTACCTGGACGCTTCCTGGAACACACATGTTTATCTATGGCGGGGAACCAATCAAGAGCCATGAGGCTGGGCCTGTCAAACCCCCTGAGGCAGGATTTCTTGTGGTCTGTCTCCACAGTGGGTCGTGAGCAGTGCCGCACAAGTTGGTTACAGTTACTGCTGGGTGGCAGTTTGGAGATATTAGCTACCTGGCAGCTCTGTTCTAGACTCATGAGGCCTTAAATTTAACTACAAACTAGTTCCAATCCTGCTCTCATTTAGTCAAAGACAAAAATGCCAATAAACTCAATGGAACCCTTTATTGTGTGTGTGCTGAAAGTGTTTTTATGTGAATTACAAATACACTTTAGTCGTCTTAAAATGGACTTAACCCTGCAGACTTTATTCAGTCAAAATTGCCATTTGACTTCAAATGGAAATTTTTCCTGACTAAGGAATGAAGGAGTTGGCTAGTATTATTGAGTTCTGTTCTACATCTCATGTACAACCGCAATGCTACAAAATACAAAATCATCTTTACTAACCCTTTATTTTCAGTAAAAGACAGTTTGTTCATGGCACAGGTTCAAGTTTTCTGTGGTCATTCATTCACTTCCCTGAATAAATAGATGAAAACTCCTTTAAGATGTGACTATGTCAGAGCTGAAAAATATGACTGCCTGTAGTATATTAATATTCCTGTTCTTGCTACAGATATTACCCTGGCCACCTTAACAAATTAATTGTGATTCTATAAACAGTGCTTCTGACACTGCCTGTGTTTTAAGTTTATGTTTCTAATCTTGCTCAGAGAAGGCCTAAATGATATAAGATTAAAAATGCTAGGAACTGCGGGAGGCTTTTCTATACTGGTGCTCCTACCATTGTTGGAACAGCGCCAGGAAAAGGCGGGGAATATTTGCAAAAAACAAAAAACAAACAAACATACCTACAGTGTAGACAAGACCTAAGCATTTATCCACCTAGATAACTACAACAAAATAGTAAATTTCCGATTTCCTTTGTGACTACAAAGCAGAGCCCTTCCTTTCAGAAACTAATTATTTATAAATAAATATGTATACATGTCATGTAAATGAGAGCTTGCAAATAGAGACAGCCTTAATAGGATTGAGAAGAATTATAAAGGAGCTGACAAAGCCACATATGGAAATAGATTAAAGCAAGCCTAATAAAACCATAATCCAGGGCTTCTATCTTCCTCCCGTCAGTCAAGGTTACTTGATTCAAATACAAAACAATGTAAGAAATCCCTATGGGAAAATATGGACTCTTGTATAAACACTGGAACTAATTGAGCTCTGCCTGACATTAATGGGATTTCTGATTTTGACTTAAAAGGGAGCAGAGTTGTGCCTATTTGTCAAGTCATTCAGCAAATATAGGGCTTGATCCTGCAAACCCCTACTCATAAGAGTTGGAATTATCCCATTGACTCCAATGGAAATACTCATGAATAAAAATTACTCACTGGAGTAAGGGTTTGCAAGAACAGAACCACATATTTAAAGCAAATCTGACCCTTCCCTATCTCAGTTAAGATATAACCCCATTGGATTTTAGATGGAATTCAAAATTCCTTTACATAAAACATAACCAAATTGTTGAGAAAGAAAAATAGATTTGGTCCACAGTACTTGTGGACCAACATGAAAACAACATGAAATTTGATATTTTTAGTAATAAAAGACCACGTTCTATAATACAGGCACAGGAGCAGTTAAATAAAAGATTCAAGAAAAATCATTTAACTTGATAGAAGTTGAATTTTCAGCCTTGCTGAAACAACAATAAATTATGTCCTGAAAATTTGCCTGAATTTGACATATGATTTGCATCTGATTTCATTTGATATTCTGGATGCCTTTTGCGTATCTGCATATTTGGGTATAACATTAACTATGAATTTACTGGGTTTCTAATATGTGGTGTTTTGCTTGTTTCTAATAGCTACAATGTTCTTGTAAATGCAGTATTGTTGTAGCCACGTCAGTCCCAGGATAGGATATTACAGAGACAAGGTGGGTGAGATAATATTTTTTATTGAACCAACTTCTGTTGGTGAGAGAGACAGGCTTTTGAGCTACACAAAGCTCTTCCTCAGGTATGGGGAAATTATTCAAAGTATCACACCTACGTACAAAATCAAACAGATGGTTTAGCATAATACTCCTGGGAACCTTCTGCACCAAAAAATTAAAAATTCTGTGCCCAATATTTTAAAATTCTGCATATTTTATTTGTCAAAATAACACAATATAATCACACCAGTTTGAATTATTTTGGTAATTTATTTCAAAATACCTTTCAACAGGTATGTCAGTAATAATACACACAACAAAATAGATTCCCCCAGAAGTAGAGAGTTAAAGAAATCCCTGTGACAACCCAGTTTCTGTTTCTCTGTTCTGTTTTTGTTGGGTGCCTCAGTCTGGGTGTGTCACACATGCCAGCTGGGCACATCTTGGGGGAAACCTCTTCCTTCTGGTCTCAGATACCCCCCCCCCAAGCCCAGCTTTGGGGAACCCCCTACCACACCCAGACACCTGTACCCCCATCCCTCAGAACCCAGCTGCAGGATGTCCCCTGGCCAAGACACCTGCATCCCCTCCCACCCAGAGCCCATCTGTGGGGCGCCCTCCAGCCCAGACACTCACACCCCCTTTCCCAGAGTCCAGCTGTGGGGTGCCCGCAAGCGCACACACCCACACTCCCTACCCCCAGAGCTCAGGGATCCAGAGAGAGAAACAGCTTGATACTGGGTCCGGGGTTTGTATGGAGTTTCCTGCACACTGCCTCTTTCCTTCAAGATGTGCTGAGAGCTGCAGCTGCCTGGAACCCTCCAGCTCTCCCTCCCCCTTCCACCAGCAGTGTCCTGTATTTGTGAGCTGGAGAGCTGGGCTCTGCTTGGTTCAGCAGCCCCAGGTGGTGGCCAGCAGTTCTGTTGCACCAATTCTGTGGGGAAAAAATGAAATTCTATGCAGAACATTAATTCTGTCCAAATTCTGCATTGCGTAGTGCACATAATTCCCCCAGCAGTAGTATAAATAGTTAGCATATATTATAAGGGACCATTGAAGGTGATGTGGCATGTTAACACCCTGATAGAACCTGCTTCAATACAGAAATAAAACCCCCTGTGACCACACACCCCTAGTTGTCACCTACCACCCCACACTGGAACCCATACTGGGTATCATCAAACAACTACAACCCATACTCACTGGGGACCCCATCCTGAAAGAAATCTTTCCTGATTCCCCTCATCTGGCCTTCAAACAACCCCCCCAAGCTCATCATCAGAAGCAAGTTCCCCACAGACTAGGTTTATGTACTTGTGCTCCTAAGAGGGCAAACTGTGGGCACATGAGTCCCATCAGTCGTGCTGGTGCAGTTTGGAAACCCCATTCTTTCAAAGCCAGCAGTTACGTCAGAAATATCTTTTATGCCCACCACTTTGAGGTAAACCTGATTGCCTCAGAAACCTCTGCCACCACTTTACCTACAGTCATCTTTCCAACACCAAACTGGTTGGCAATGATGTGTAGCAGTCTGGGATAGCCAGCTTTGAGAGGATTATAGTAACCCATTTCTGGATCAGGATGGTTGCCCTCATGCGTGTGTCTTTAACTGGAGGCTTGGGGCAAGCTGCTTACAAAGCTCCAGAAATGTAGCTTTCTCTATGCAAAAGTTCTGGAGCCACTGTTGGTCATCCCCCACGGCAACTTGTGACCACTGCTTCTTGTTCTGTCATGTGCCATCACTGAGAACAGTCTAGCTCCTTCCTCTTTGGAACCCCCTTTCAGGTAGTTGAATGCTGCTATCAAATCCCCCCTCACTCTTCTCTTCTCTTCTGTAGACTGGAATGGGTTACCTAGGGAGGTGATGAAATCTCTATCCTTAGAGGTTTTTAATGCCCGGCTTGACAAAGCCCTGACTGGGATGAATTAGTGGGTGTTTGTCCTGCTTTGAGCAGGGGACTGGACTGGATGACCTCCAGAGGTCTCTTCCAATTCTATGGTGCCAGAGTCCCAGGTTCAAGCCTGGATTAGAAAATTCTTAATGTAGGGTTAAAAATCAATGTAGATGCTCAAGACCTGGGTTCTTTAACCGAGGCCCAGATGACTCAAGTCCCACTTATACTGCAGTGTAGACTTACCCAAAGTGCCCTCAGGGAAATTGTGAATTGAACCCTAAGGGAAGGACAGAAGGGAAACCTGTGGCAAAGCTAGGATCTGAACCAAATCTCCTGGCATCTATCTCAGTGCCTTAACCACAAATCATACTTTCTTGTCAGCTTGTGATTAATTCTTTGCTGTTTTATGTTCTGATGCAGTTTTATGTTCTGACACATAAAACTTTTCTGACACAGTTTGTCCTTTTTCAAAACCTAAGATAGAGCAAGGAGATTACTACTAATAGGTTTTCTCTCTCTCTGATAGCTAAAATAATACTTTTTCTTAGAATTGGCAAGAAAGATGTTATAAACAATAACATTTTGAACTAAACATATATGAAACATTTTACAGGTATTTTAAGCATCACAATGGGAACATTATAGTCCCTTACAAAGCTGTATTAGTTTGGCTGAGAAGTTTCCAAATTGACTAAAACTGTAATTATTATTATTCTAGGCTGTATGATAAAATATGAAAGAACAGTAATCCATACCTATTCCAGTGAAAAACTCTAGTACAATAATAAGGTATGAATCTGCAATAAAGTAATACAAAAATACCACCAATCAATATTGCTATGTAACGCTTTTCCAATATCTTCCTTAGTTTCAGAACAGGAATTGTTCAATAGTCTTTGTCAAATCCCATGCATATTCATAGTATTCATAAGCTTCTGCTCAGGTGAGGGATAAAGGTGACTGTCACTGTCACTTTCATCTGTCTCTAAATCTCAAAATCCAGCACTAGGTCAAGGAAATCCTTGTCTAATGACCATGCCCTGGTCTTGGAATAATACAGAGAAGTACCATTAGACTTCCCATTTAAGAAATTCAGCAATAAGGAAATTAATACCCTGACATGTTGATTATTTTTGGATTTTCATTGTGGCTGTTTACATTGAGCGTGGAAATGCTGACAACTTAAAGGACTGCAATCATTACTAGGAGTAGATTACATTACCAAGGTAAGCACCCACAATAGCAAAGCACCCTTGTGACAGCAATAATATTGGTGTCTTTTTTTTCCCCACTTAGGTATTTTTTTTTAATTTGCTTTATTCTAGATGTATCCTAGAGGGCAAAATCTAGAGATTTTGTAACAACAATCTAGAAATTTTGTAACTTTTTTTAAAGTAAAGTAACTGAATATTTTGTATGTTGTTCTTCAATAATTAAAAGTAAGCAAATAGACGTACTGGGCCAAATTAATCCCTGGTGTTTCTCTGTTGAAGTCATTACATCCCTGAAGTCAGTGTAGATACAGCAGGGGTAAATTTGGACCATTGTGCCAATAGGAAAGCGAGAACTGGCTAATGTAAAAAAGCACAGCAGATGGATCTGCTAATCCTCCATTCATTACAATTCTGTACACGAATAATGCTCTCTTTTGTTTTCTTGCATCCTAATGCTCTTGGCTTATCACTGGTAAAAAAGTTTTTTTTTAAAAAAAAAACAGTAAGAGTTTGAACATTTAGTTGTTCTTCATAGCTCTCTTATCTTTTTAAAAAGAGAATACATATAGCCAGATTATTTGTGAAATCCATGACCTGATAATAATTGTGTAATATTTCTAAAGCAAAAGTTCATTTGCATTACCTTGAAGTCTAACTTCCTAAATATTATAATCTGCTGTTGTGGAGTGGGCTAGAAGATAATAATCAGTATGATAGTTTGTGCTAATATGATATTTTAACAAAACTGGTGTAGCTAGAGAATAAGGAAAAGCTATATTAACATAATTAATATAGTCCAAAAATATTTTGCTTAACATAACTTCAGTGGGGCAGGGATTTTGACCCACAAGTGCTCAATAAAAATACCACGCTCACAGGTCAGGCACATATAGGCAGACAGTTGTGTTGTCATTTCTACAGGACAATTTTGGGCTTCTGAGTTTAAAAATGTGGCCCTTCACATCTGAAATTATCAAAAATATTCTTTAATGCTAATAGAATTTGAAGACAGGAAAAACAACCTGATCCTGTACTCTTTACTGAGATCCAAATTGTGACCCACTAATTTGGAACTATGGGGGGGGTCAAGTCCTTTCCACATCTGTGCATAGGAGTTCCACACCAGTCTAATCAGAACTATCAGGCTGGGGAAGAAGAGGCCTCAGAGTGGTTGCTCCACAGTCTGAACCAGTGGAACTAGGGTTGCCAACTTTCTAATTACACAAAACCAAACACCCTTGCCCCAGCCCTGCCCCTTCTCTGAGGCCCCACCCCCTACTCACTCCAGACCCCCTCCCTCTGTTGCTGGTTCTTCGCCACCTTCACTCACTTTCACTGGGCTGGGGCAGGGGGTTGGGGTGTGAAAGGAGGTGAGAGTTCCAGCTGGGGGTGCAGGCTGCAGGGTAGGGCCAATAATGAGTGTTTCAGGGTGCAGGAGGGGGATCTGAGCTGGGGCAGGGGATTGGTGTGTGGGAGGGAGTGATTGCTCCGGCTAGGGGTGTGGTCTTTGGGGTGGGGACAGAGGTGAGGGGTTTGGGGTGCAGGAGAGGGCTCCAGGCTGGGCCCAGGAATTTGGAGTGTGGAAGGGGGCTCAGGGCTGGGGCAAAGGGTTGGGTGTGCGGGGGTGTCAGGGCACAGGCTCTGGGAGAGAGTTTGGGTTTGGGAGGGGGCTCAGGGCTGGGGCAGAGGTGTGGGATGTGGGAGGGGGTGTGGGCTCTGGGAGGGAGTGTGGGTGCAGGAGGGGGTTACGACCAGGGGTACAGGGTTGGGGTGCAGGTGAGGGTGCAGGGTCTGGGATGGTCTTAGAGTGCGGGATAGGGTTCTGATCTGGGGCAGGGGGTTCAGGGTGCAGGCCAGGTGGCGCTTACCTCAGGTGGGTCCAGGTCGGTGGTGCAGTGCGGCTAAGGTAGGCTCCCTGCCTGCTCTGGCTCCACGCTGTTCCTGGAAGTGGCTGGCATGTCCGACCCCTAGGTGGAGGCGCAGCCAGGCAACTGCGTGCTTCCCGGCCAACGGGAGCTGCAGAGCTGGCTTTTGGGGTGGGGTCAGCATGTGAAGCTTCCCTGGCTACCCTTGTGCCTAGGGGCCCGCAGGGACATGCCGGCTGCTTCCGGGAGCTGCACGGAGCCACAGCAGGCAGGGAGCCTGCCTTAATCCTGCTGTACTGCTGACTGGACTTTTGATGGCTCAGCAGTGCTGAGCGGAGCTGCCAGGGTCCCTTTTTGACTGGCCATTCAGGTCAAAACCAGGGCACCTGGCAACCCTACTCACAGGGCCTCTATAGATTCTGGCCCATCTGTATCTTTGGTGGAGTGATGTGTGGGTATGAGACCAAGGATCTTAGGGGAACATGCGGCTCAGTCAAAGCCTCCAGATTCCAGTGCTTGAGGGCGAGGGAGGGTTTGAAGAGTCTCTACTGTCCCCTTTTCCAATGTCTTGGGGGAAGGAATGCTTCAGTCCCATTTGTTCCCTGTCCCCAGCTGACAGCTCCTTTTAAAAGTTCTAGGCCAGGATTTATATTGCTATGATTGTCCCTTATGCCGATTGGAAAATCCTTATGGGGTAGTTCCATTTGAATGAGAAGTCAGTGACAAGAAGTTGGAGTAACCTTGGTGTAATCCATTTATTTACTGAAATATACACAAAGTCCTGTTTCTCTGAACAGCAGAGGAATATACAGCAGACCAGCTTTTGCAGAAATTCTAAGCTAGATATTCCAGCCTGGTATCCAAGAAGCCTCTGTTTTCTTATGATGTTCCACACAACACTTTTAAGGCTCTTACAGAGACCACAAACTGTCTCCTGAAGCATAACACAAAGTCTCTCCAAATATTGTTTGCTAGATGCTTAACACTGTTTTGGATTCAGTGCCCTGCTCCATATGTGCAGCCTTACAACACAAAGGGGCTTCAGCTGAGTGCTTGACCCACACCAGCATCAGTGACCCTCTGGATGCAACAATTTTACACCATCTCATCTTTCTGTGGACAGATTAGTCATATGTGATTATATCAACAACCTTTATTGGGCAGCCCTTAGCCCCTTTCATAGCTAGGGGGTTGCACACTATATAGCTTCTATAGGCTGAATGGATTGCACACACTGGTGTTCCTTACATTCCTCCAATCCTCCTCCCCACATCCACCAAGTAACCTGAATTCCACTCTCCCATCCCCTGCTGCAATTCCCCTCTGACTCATGCCAAGGGCTGTGTGTGGCCCATCTCCCACGCCCCCTATCATTGTTCCCCATTCTCTCCCCCATGCTAGGGGCTCTGAATGCATCCCCAATCCTCCCACCCCCCCCCCATTCCCTTTTTCTGCCCCCAGTCAATTTTGTTAGAAAAGAGATTTCCCCTGTGAAGGGTAAACAGTGTTTCTGCCTTTGTCCAGTATTGAGTTTTGACCAGGAAGATGACCAGCTTTAATTTACACGAATGTTCCAAATTGGATCTTTTTAATAGCTTCTTCAGGGAGTGGTTGAATCAGGGTGGATCTGAGCTGCCTTTGGGTGCCAGCATTACCCACTTTTGATATTGCTCCCCATTCATGTGTAGAGATACAACCGCTTAATAAAAGCTGGTGTAGTTTCAATCCCTAAGGCCCTTGCTGAAGCAATCCAGTGAAAGTCCTCCTTCCAGCACCTATGCCATGGTTGACTCATTGGTTAGGTCTTAAAAATATGTTTCTTATGTGCCTGCCTCCTTATAGCTAAGCCATACAATTAGCCATTTTAAAGGCAAGATATAATGGAATGATACTTGTTAGTATTCAATCTTAATCTTTTTATTTTATGGACTGTGGTAGATGTCTGCATAGCCTGCATGCACTGCCTGTTTGCCTGTTGGAAACAGAGTTTCCTCTCCGCTCTCCCATATGAAATGAGTTAGGCAAGTGGGAATGGTGCCTTCAGTTTCACTGGCTAACACAAAGACATAATCCACCAACAAATACATCATATTCCTGTTTAGTTTAGTAGACACATGCTGTAGCAGTATCACAATGCTTCTTCCATCATCTTCCCAGCCGCAGGCTGGATTGAACGGCAAAGGTATTTTCATCAAAAGTGATCCTGTCAGTGGCATTTTATGGCACTTCTCAGCAGCACAGCAAATCATGAATGGGCCTTTTTTGAAGTAATTCCTGTCAGTTACTGGCAACTTCAAAACTGTCATCTTCATGCATCTTCAAACTGACAGGCTGATTGAAATTGTGCCTGTTGGCAAATTTGAAAATACTCAGGACAGGCAACCGAATAACATGCTGGGTATAGTGACTCACTTTTACCAGCATTTCTGAAAGGATTTTATAAAACACCTACCTTTATTTTGTAACTGAACACTGAGATTGCATATTAACCAGAATGCATTGTGCAAGGGCTAGTGTACCAAATTTAGTTCATGATTTGCTATGAAATTCTCTCTCCAACAGTAAAACTTCATGTCAGGCACAGGTCCCTTATTTATGTGACTGCATGGTACTGTATCTAAGGTACTTATATGGCCTCCATCAACATTATATCTGAGTGCTTCACAATCTTTAATAATTTTATCCTTACAACCCTGTGAGGTAGGGAAGTGCATTTAACAGTGGGGAACTGAGGCAGAGAGACTAAGGGTTGTGCCCAAGGTCACACAGGAAGTCTGTGACAGAGCAATGAATTGAACCTCGGTCTCTCAAATACTAGGCTAGTACCCTAACTACCCTAAACCATCCTTCCTGTCTTACTCAGCTACATAATGGGCCATGTTTGAAAAACCTAAATGATTCCACATGGAGGGCCCCTACCATGGTCCCTGTCAAAGTTCCTTCCCCCCTCTGAACTCTAGGGTACAAATGTGGGGACCTGCATGAAAACCTCCTAAGCTTACTTTTACCAGCTTAGGTTAAAACTTCCCCAAGGTACAAATTAATTTTACCCTTTGCCCTTGGATTTCCACTGCCACCACCAAACTTTATCTGAGTTTACTGGGAAACGTAGTTTGGACACGTCTTTCCTGGAGAAGGTTTGGTAAAAATCCTCACCAATTTGCCTAGGTAACCACAGACCCAAACCCTTGGATCTTAGAACAATGAAAAAGCATTCAGTTTTCTTACAAGAAGACTTTTAATAAAAATAGAAGTAAATAGAAATAAAGAAATCCCCCCTGTAAAATCAGGATGGTAGATACCTTACAGGGTAATTAGATTAAAACAAAGAATCCCTCTAAGCAAAACCTTAAGTTACAAAAAAGACACACAGACAGGAATAGTCATTCTATTCAGTACAGCTCTTTTCTCAGCCATTTAAAGAAATCATAATCTAACACATACCTAGCTAGATTACTTACTAAAAGTTCTAAGACTCCATTCCTGTTCTGTCCCCGGCAAAAGCAGCATACAGACAGACACAGACCCTTTGTTTTTCTCCCTCCTCCCAGCTTTTGAAAGTATCTTGTCTCCTCATTGGTCATTTTGGTCAGATGCCAGCGAGGTTACCTTTAGCTTCTTAACCTTTACAGGTGAGAGGATTTTTCCTCTGGCCAGGAGGGATTTTAAAGGGGTTTACCCTTCCCTTTATATTTATGACAGTCCCATTACATTGGGAATTTTGCTGTTGACTTCATGGGGACTACCAGAGGGCCCAATGGAGCAAACTCTCTCAGCTGCTACTGTCTTTGTGAATTCCTGGAAAAGCATTAAGAGTGAAATAAATCAATGGCAAAGCTTTCTTTGAAAGGACCAGGATTCCACCCTACATATTTAGTAGGCAAAGTTATTGGGCCTGATTCTCCTGCCACTGACACCAGTTTAAAACTAGTGTAATTCCACTGACTTCAGTAGAAGTATTCCTGACTGACACCAGGGTGAGAGGAGAATTAGCTCCATTACATTTATTCTAAAGTTATAGTACATAGGTGAGCTGAACTGCATTCAGTTTTGCAATTTGCGGCTTGCACTCAGACCTAGAGTCTAATCTCATATCTCCTTAATCTTACAGTGTCATATTTTATAATTTTTATTACTTCTTAGTTGTATTACAGCAGCAGCTAAAGGCACCAATCAGGAGCAGGGCCCATTTGTGCCAGGCACTGTACAAACACGTAGAAAGACACAGCCTTTGCCCTGACATGCTTGCAATCTAACCAAGGGCAAGATGCGACAAGTGGCTGTGAAAAATAACTGGAAGGAGAGGGGAGGGAGGATGAGGGCAGTACGCTTCAGCTAGAGTGCCTTTGCAATTTGTTGTTGTAATAGGGGAAGTAGTTGACATATTTTATACTTAATAATACTTCATATTTTTTCTACTTTTATTGGGGTAAGTCACATATTAAGTCTGAAGCCAAATTACTGACATACACACAACTTCCACTGACTTCTGAGAGAGCTACACACGTGTAAAGAACTATAGAATCAGGTACATTACATAGAGCTAGATTTTAATGTTGTAATACAAGTATTGTGAATAGAGACAATGTGTTCTATGTGTTTTTATTGAATTGTACATAATAAATTTAAATCACATCCATATATCTAGAATTACATTGAAAAGCAGCCTTGCTTAACATTCTTAAAACACACAATTGTGTCTTATTACATTTATATTTTTGTTTGGTTGAATGGTCCCATTTTCTGTTATTGTGGAAGACATTCTGGGTGGTTGTTTTTTCCTGATTCTACCTCCTATTTTCCAGATGTGTAATGATTGAATCAGGAGCAAAGAGATCTATGTTTAAATTGCATATCTCTAATTTCTATGATCAATTTTCTACTCTTTGCCCTAGAGCATGTAACATGCAGATGTTAGCCATTCCGGGGTTTCTTTTTGTATAGAACCATAAAAGTACTTTTTTTCATTTTGAAATGATTCCTCCCCTCTCAACCAAGGAGTACCAATCTGACCATGAAGGTTGGTGTGATTAACACCCATCGCTCCTATATAAATGTTCCCAGACTGGCAGTACAGAATGCTGATGCGGGCGTTGGAAGGATAGAGAATAGAAACAGGAGGTAAGTCAAGTATACTAAGTAGGTCAAATTCTGCTCTCGGGATTTTTTAATTTTTATTAGTTTGCATGAGAGTGACAGGAGACAGATGTCTGTCCCTGTCTTAGTGTCTTTCCTCTTCCATTCATAAGAAGTTTAGCTTTTAACCAACCTGTGATACATTGCCCATTGTAATTAATTAGGATAAGGTAAAATGTGACTATATTTGTTAGTCAAATTATTTGGCTTCCTTAAAAATGAGTTCAGCTAGTCAAAAAATAACTTGGTAATGACTATTTGAGTGTTTCACCATCCTGCAAAGTGGCTCATGCCTTGCGTTGGGACAATACTGTAAAAAATATAGTTGTGAGTAAATCCCACTTCGCTGGCATTCACAACCCTTTTTATTGGATTATTTGTAGACGTTCAACTGAGCCACTTTTTATTACCAAGAAAGTCCACTAAAAGCTAAGCAAGATGAATACTATTCTGAATAAATATTTGTGAGCATTAAACACTGGGAAAACCATTTTTAAAAACTTTTTTGCAGAAAACCACTACACAGTTACAAATGTTTGTAGATAAATTTTACACACAGAAAAGGGGATTCTTTCAAGTTTCTAAAGCTTAGTTCATCAAAGCAGGGAACTGAAATAATATCCTGTGACTCAGATGATTGATCATATAGCAAAAAAAAAGTGAATAACAAGTTGTGACTGCTCAGGGGCTAATACTTTCATATTTGTCTGTCCAAATTTAGACGACTCAATCCATGTTTTGGTTTCTAAATAAAAAGTATTCTGATATTCCGAGGTGCTGAACACCCAGAGCTCCCACTGAAGTCAAATTGTAGCCTAATGGTTTGTTTACAGACTGGTCACTGTGGCCACATTTTTCAAACCTGGGTGCCTAAAGTCCAGGCATCTAAGTTTAGACAAATAAAAGTGGCCTGATGAGCACCTGCAGAAAGTCCTATTGATTTCAATGGGAGTTACAGGTTTTCAGCACAAAATTGTGCTTGCAAGTTTTGCTTGAGGAATATCTAACTAGACAATTTGCATGTACAATGCACGTCTGGTGTATCTGCAATTTTGGAGGCTGGTTTAAATAATTGGCTCACAAAACAGGTGAATTTTAAAGTTAAATGAAAAGTGTGCTAAAGCCAGAAATGTGTGCTCAGAGCTGCCATTTACAGGCTGTAGCATTCAACAGACATTCAACAGGGCATTCAACAGACATGTTAACTTAATTTGGTAAAACTGCTATTCCCTCTGTTATGAAATCCACTTTCTAGTTCACTAAAGAATGCATCATGGATTGCATGGGAACATCCTATAACCAAGTAAGGTACACTGATACAGGGGTACATTTTCCTTAATCCTTAACCCTGCAAAGATTTTGCGTGCACTTAACTTTACACATGTGGGTAGTCCCACTGACTTTCCAAGGTTGGGGCCTTAGGTTTGTTCATTTCTGCAGGGTCAGGGACTATGTAGGGACAGGTACTGAAAGTTATTCTGTGTTTTGTAGAGTTCCCAGCACAGCACACTCTCAATTCTTAACAAATAACAAAAGTCCATACCAAAAAATAATGTTAATGCAACTTTAAGGTTTAGAGATAAAACACATAAGTAAATCATGCCTGGGAACCACTATTTATGAATTGTTTCAGAGTAACAGCCGTGTTAGTCTGTATTCGCAAAAAGAAAAGGAGTACTTGTGGCACCTTAGAGACTAACCGATTTATTTGAGCAGCTGTAGCTCACAAAAGCTTATGCTCAAATAAATTGGTTAGTCTCTAAGGTGCCACAAGTACTCCTTTTCTATTTATGAATTGTTGCTGTAGTACAGTAGATAATTTCTTCATTGTACATACTGTTTAATTATAGGTCTCTGGCTGAAGTGTATGATAGTTCATCCATATTACAAACACAGGAGCATGGGGACAGCTGCCCTGGTTATTCTTCCACAAACAACTCACAGGCAGTGAAAGGAGTGCTACAGAGGTGAGGTACATCCCAGGAATCCATGTTTAGCACAGGGTACCTACATATTTATGTGTTTACCTCTCCATGGATCCATTTATTTACACAAGTTTAGTGGTGATATTTTGGTAATCTTTCTCATGTTTAAAACATCGATTTTAAGGGGACATTCTTGAGTTTACGATTAAAACTTGACATATATACATTATTTTTGGAAGGAAATGCCCTGAAATCAAAGCAACTGAGAAACTCTCAGCACTATTCACTAGTTATATGAAGCTTATGGCATGGTGCCAAATTTGTTTCTGATAATTAATTATACCAATAATTATTGTATTAGCACCTAGAAGCCCCAACCCAGGTCAAGGCCCCATCGCGTTAGGCACCATACATACACATCATTAGTAAGAAACAGTCCCTGCCCAAAAAGTCTCTTCACCTTTGTCTTTTCCCATCATTTGGGGTTGGCAGCTCTTGTTCTGTGTTTCCAAATATTTTTGTAAAGTGTGTCTTCCAAGCTGACACCAACCTTCTTCATATCTTCCTTCAGCATCTCAAACCACCTTTTTCGGGGTCTTCCTTGTGGTCTTTGTCCCATCTCTAATAGCTCTTCTACTCTCTGGTCAACATATCCCACATCTCTGCCCCCAAAAGAGTATACAATCTAAAGACAAGACAGACAAAGTTTGGGAGAAAGTTGGGAAACTGAGTCACAGAGAGATTAAGTGACTCACTCAAGGTCACAAAGTCAGTCCATGATCGCACTGGAAATCGAACTCTGATTTCTTTTGTCCCAAGATTTGGGGCAGGGACTGTACAGTACTTAGCACACTGTGGTCCTGCACTATGATTGGGGCACCTAGGTGCTGCTGCAATACGAACAGTAAAATAAATAATAATAATGCAGTACCTTAATCACAAGACCATTCTTCTTCTCTCTAATAAGGACAGTTGCTCCAGGGAGGATTTTGGCTTGTGATTTTTAAATATTTTGTTTACTGCAGAATCAGCCAGTCAACAAAGGGAGCACTAGTTAACCAAAGGCAATTAAAAAAACAAGCAATCTATCTGATTGCTGTGGTGAGCTGACATCACTGTTATTATCATCAGTGATGCTGATACACAAATAAGGAACAAAACCCACAATTTTTTCCCACTGAAAATACACAAGAAAAATACGTATTCCAACTGTAAAAGGGCAAAATTCATAGGACAAGTAATCTTATTTTCAGGCTTTTAAGTGAGAATTACAAACAATGCAATATAATAAAACAGTGTGGAGTGACTTAAATCAAAGTGAGTTAAATTACAGATTTTAATCAGCAAGAAGAAAACCTTAATTTAAATCAGTTGTCATGTTGTTTTGAATTTAAACTTTTTAGTTATTTTCTTAAAGAAAGGTTGGTAACTATTAAAACATGTTGATTTGCAACTAAATATAGGTTTTACACTAAATTTGATACTTCTTTTTGCTAACCAGGAGGATACATTATATCTAAACAAATTAATGTAAGCAATTATATAGCATAACATACATATATACATATAGCTTCTTAATTTTTACATTTTTTACTATGTTAGAAATAATGAATAACGTTTCTTATTTATTAGATGATTAACTTTTTTTTACTTGTGATTTGTATCAAGCTGAATTTGGATGGAAATGATAATTCAATTAAAATTTACAAACCAGCATTTTAAAATGGTTTGATAGCTAACTGAAACTACCTTAAATATGGTTTTCATGATGAAAGCTTATGCTCTAATAAATGTGTTAGTCTCTAAGGTGCCACAAGTACTCCTTTTCTTTTTACCTTAAATATGTTGGATACATAATAAAAGTTTATCAAAACATATTTTTGCATTTAAAACTAACTGATTTATTAAACAAAGGAAGTATTATCTGCTGTTCGTGAACTGAATTAATTGTTTCTGGTCATCACATCCTCCACAATTTTAGAACTAGTATATCTCATCCTCTCACACATCATAGATTGGAAGAGAAAAAGAAGCTTTCCTGCTCTTTCAACTCCTAATCTATTTCTCAATTTTGATTCAACTAGTCATTAAACTGAACTAGTGGAATAAACTGAAATGAAGAAAATATTCTCCTTGCACTTGCAGAAGAGGCTATTGCAGTCAAAAACTGGTTTAGCACTTCAACAAACTTTGGTTTCAGGTGCTTAACCAATGACTTTCATCAGTTCAGTGGTTTGACTTTCTTTAAAATTTTGGCAGCAAACATGTACTGCTTGATTTTTTAAAATATAATTTTAGCAACTTTAACAGATTTTAGTAAATTTAGGCCATAACAGAGGATGAGATAATTTCAAATTTAATTTTAAGTAGGTTTAATTTGAAAAATTAAAATGTATTAATATACATTTTTTAGAAATCAGAGTTTTTTTAATTGATTTGTATTCAGCCTGTAAGAAAAGTATTTAAAAACTGAAATAATGAAACTATACTCAGATCTCTCTATTTAGTTTTCTCTAAGCCTATCCTGTCACTGTGATATCTAAACTAGACAGTATCAATTTAAAATATTTGTTCATATAAGGAGAAAATTAAACTTAAGCTGATATACTACTGACAGATTTATTTTCAACTTTTCTGTTTTAGTTGCCATAACATTTAACACAACATGGAAAAATTACTGGAGAGAAACGTTGCTCTGATAGTCTTCAAGCTAGTAATATTGAGTGCAAGGGTCCTATGATATTCAACACTTGATCTATATTATGTGCCAGGGTCCTTGGTATCTTTGGTGCATAGAAGAATAAAATTATACTATTATGGCATGGGAAATTCTGACTACTATGGCATGTAAAAGTGTTCACTGAATTAAAAATTAAAATAACAGCATCAACACCATTATACTTAGTTCAATAACAATTAGAATGTTTAACCATGTATTTCATACAGTCACAAAATTTACACCTTGCCTCAGAATTCAGGGCTAACACATTGGAAATACAGTAGAATCTCAGCGTTATGAACACCAGAGTTACGAACTGACCAGTCAACCATACCTCATTTGGAACCAGAAGTACACAAGAATGCAGCAGCAGAGACACCTCCCCCCCCGCCCGAAAAAAAGCAAATACAGTATAATACTATCTTAAACATAACCTACTTAAAAAAAATAAAGGAAAAACAGTATTCTTCTTCTGCATAGTAAAGTTTCAAAGCTGTATTAAGTCAATGTTCAGTTGTAAACTTTTGAAAGAACAACTGTAACATTTTGTTCAGAGTTACAAACAACCTCCATTCCCGACGTGTTCGTTCTTTGAAGTTCTCTAATGGGGGCCTTGTTTTAGGATGTAAGTCCAGTGTGCCACCCACAGAATACACTGATCTACACTCTGCTCCCCTAGGTGCTGGTAAGGCAAAAGGCTCTACAATCTCTCCTGCTGATGGAATGAGGTGTTGTGGCTCTCTTTCCCCTCCTACTGGTAAATGAGGCAGGTGGGAGAGGACTCCACCTACTGGGAGCTGTGTCATCCATCAACCTGGCTTCTGGGAGGAAGTTATGAAATTCTCTTTTACTTAAAAGGAATTTTTACTAAGTGAAGGAGTTTGTGTGGGTTCTTCAGGTCCCACCCCTGCAGCTGGTGACTTTCTCTTCTGTGTATGTGTGTGGGCAATATTATTAGCTCATCTCTTGCTGTCCCCCTGAATTCAGTGATTTTTTCCCTGTCCCATAGGCGCAAGGAAGGATGGAGGTATTGTGACTCCCCACTTCCACAGTCTGGCAGCTCTTCCTCTTCTGGATCTGTCTGATTTGTACAAAGCCATCCATCCTCACTCTGCATGGTGAATGAAATCTACAGTGAAAGTTACATATGTGCAAATGCATTGTGACATTTGGGTTTCCTACAAAGGTTTTTTTTTTCCTCCACAAAGAAATTAAGCTTTTTAAAAATATTAACTAATATTTCTATCTATTTTTAGAATATCCAACTTTTTGGTTACTTTAAAATACTGGAAGAAGAGGGTTTCTGATGAAGGCTGCCAAACCTCAGACTCTTTCTTGGAAAAAATCCAAGGTCCACAGCTAAGATGGAGCAATAATTTTAATAATCAGAATCTCTGTGGTGAGATATCAGAAGAAATCATGTGAGTTTTGTGCTCCTTGTATGGGGTATATGTCAAATCTTTGACTGTGTCCATATGGTCCTGTTTATGTGGATTTTTATCTGCTTGTTTTTGTATCTCACTTTATGCCACAAAACAATTTTATTTTATCTAATTTCAGTAAAATCTATTTTGATTAGGGGCAACATTAATGTTCACGGCCTAGATTTAAAACGCAGGCACCTTGATAACACAACCAGATTCCCTACCTGAGCATTCAGTATGCTCAGTCATAAAAATATGGTTCAGTTTGAATGTCTAAACATGAAATACCCTAGGAGGCTATGAAGACACCTGCAGTTTAAAACCAAAATCCATGTGATCAGGCATTTAACAGGGCAAACATCAACGGTAAAATCCTGATTCCACTGAAGTCAATGGCAAAATTCCTCATGGCTTCAATGGCACCAAGATTTCACCCCTTTTCTTTTCAGAAGTGTTGAAACTCCAAGAAAGGAAAACAGAGACATAATCAACATTTCAGTGGTTTTCTTCATCTCTGTACTTAACTGGTGAATATTTTCATTCTAAACTTATCAAACCAGTTAGGCAATCTTAACTAACTTATGCAGCTGTAAATCTTACATTAAAAGACTGGTTTACAAGTACTAGCCTATTTAGTGTCATGCAGCAGATATAACTATTTTATTTTGCTGTTTCTTAGGGAACATTACCTACCTAGTGCCATTGCACAGTACAATATCAACAACAACAGTAATAAAGATGAGTAAGTACTCTACAGTTTCACTATAAAGTTATATATATTGTAGAGAATAGTAAGAAAAAAAGCAATATACCTAGTTCTTTCCTTGCAAATTATTGCAGCATCATACAAGTAATCCAATAAGAAATTACATGTACATCTGAACTATATGCACAGCAAATGTTTTTCAAACACAAAAGTTCTTAGTGTCCTGTTTAATCATGTAAAAATGGAAATAGTTGAAAACTATAAACAAAGGTTTTATTCAAAGGCCAAAATCTTAAGCATAATGTTAGACTTATAGAACTCAGCTGATTTTAACAGGAAAAATAGTGGAAATAATAGTTATATGCATCCCAAGAGCCAATCACAGAGATATTGTTTCTTTTTTAGGGAGAAACAGAAAAAAGAAAAGAAGGGGTAAGACATAATATTACATTTTAGAAGATAGTTTCTTTACAAGCTATCATTCTAGTTTTTCTGTAAAACCATAACATTTTAATCCATTGTTTCAGCAAGTCTGATGGTAAAAAGGAAAAGAAAAAGGACACAGAAATGCAAAAGAACAAGGAAAAAAAGGAAAAACACAGAAATAAAGATAAGCATAAGAAGAAAGACAAGAAAGAGGAGTAAGTGTTCTTCATTTGGTTTCAAAATAGTGTTATGTTCTTCTAGTAAAATTGCCTTGCCTGCACAACTGAATCCAGTCATGGGTATTGTCATAAATATAAAGGGAAGGGTAAACACCTTTAAAATCCCTCCTGGCCAGAGGAAAAACCCTTTCACCTGTAAAGGGTTAAGAAGCTAGGATAACCTCACTGGCACCTGACCAAAATGACCCATGAGGAGACAAGATACTTTCAAACGCTGGGGGGAGGGAAAAACAAAGCCTCTCTCTCTCTGTCTGTGTCATGCTTTTGCCAAGGACAGAACAGGAATGGAGTCTTAGAACTTAGTAAGTAATCTAGCTAGATATGCGTTAGATTCTGTTTTGTTGAAATGGCTGAGAAAATAAGCTGTGCTGAATGGAATGGATATTCCTGTTTGTGTGTCTTTTTGTAACTTAAGGTTTTGCCTAGAGGGATTCTCTATGTTTTGAATCTAATTACCCTGTAAGGTATTTCCCATCCTAATTTTACAGAGGTGATTCTTTTTATTTTTTCTTCTATTAAAATTCTTCTTTTAAGAAACTGAATGCTTTTTCATTGTTCTTAAGATCCCAGGGTTTGGGTCTGTGGTCACCTATGCAAATTGGTGAGGATTTTTATCAAACCTTCCCCAGGAAAGGGGGGGTAACGTTTGGGAGGATTTTGGGGGGAAAGACGTTTCCAAACAGACTCTTTCCTAATAATACTGGTTAGACGTTTGGTGGTGGCAGCAAAAGTCCAAGGGCAAAAGGTAAAATAGTTTGTACCTTGGGGAAGTTTTAACCTAAGCTGGTAAAAGTAAGCTTAGGAGGTTTTCATGCAGGTCCCCACATCTGTACCTAGAGTTCAGAGTGGGGAAGGAACCTTGACAGGTATACTGCAAGCATGTTGTGTATGTTAGCCCTAGATAAGTGAATATGCTGACCACTGTTAGGTCTTGTATGTTCATGAAGTTGTTCCTGATTAATTCCATGTGTGGACACTCTTATTCCAGAATAAGAGTGCCTTGTCTCTGTTAAGCTTAAATCCTAAACAGGAACAAGGCACAGGCTATGTCTACACTGCGCACCTTATAGCAGCACAGTTGTGCTGGTACAGCCGCGCCATTATAGTCGCTCCTTGTCGACGGGAGAGAGCTCTCCTGCCAACAAAATAGAATACCCCCAATGGAGGGCGGTAGCTTTGTCACTGGGAGAGAATCTTCTGCCAACATAGCGCTGTCCACACTGGCACTTTTCCTTAGTAAAACTTTTGTTGGTCAGGGCTGTTTTTTTTCCACTCTAAGGTCTCCTGTGTAGCCTGCTCTATGTCGAGGGGAGAGAGCTCTCCTATCAGCATAATTAAACTACCCCCAACAAGTGGCGGTAGCTATGTTGGTGGGAGAGTGTCTCCCACTGACATAGCGCTGTCCACATTGGTGCTTCTGTTGGTGAAATTTATGTCGCTTAGGGGGTGTTTTTTTCACACACCTGACCATAGGCAGCACATAATGGAGGCTGGGGTAGGCAATATCTCCCCAAACCTTGCGCCGCCCGGGGGGGAAGTGGGGAGCAGTGACAGATTACTGCATGGGCCTATAGAACCCATTCCCAGGGGCCCCAGCCAATTTGAGGCCCCCAGAAAAATCTCCTCCCACCACAGCCCCAGGACTGGAGGAGATCTGACTCCCTGCTAGGGCCACAGAGCTTTTCCAGTCTTGGGGCTGCAGCGGGGTGTGTCTGGAAAGGAGTGAGCTGGGGGCAGGGCCTTGGGGGGAAGAGACAGAGTGGGAGTGGATTGGGGGAGGGACTGAGAGTGGAA
The DNA here is from genome assembly GCF_965140235.1 of Caretta caretta. Classification (NCBI taxonomy): domain Eukaryota; kingdom Metazoa; phylum Chordata; order Testudines; family Cheloniidae; genus Caretta; species Caretta caretta. The sequence goes on from NC_134209.1 coordinate 103,026,296, forward strand.
CAGGGACAGGGTGGCAGGAGAAGGAATGAGATGTGGGAGGGGCTTGGAGCTCTGCCGTTGCGGTCCCTGGCCATGAGGGAGGAGCTCCACGCTCTCAGCCCACCTGTGAGAAGTGAGAAGGGGTGTGGCCTTGGCCAAAAGATGTAGGACAGGTTGCTAGCCCATGTCCCTGCTAGCCCATGTTCACCTGCTGCCCATGTCCCTGACTGACAGAAGTGCTAGTGTAGACATAACCTTATTCTAGAACTGGAGAGTCTAAGTGTGTCTTGTTTCTTTTTAGGGGTTGAGCTAAACAGAGACAAGGCACTCTTATTCCAGAATAAGAATGTCCATACATGAAATTAATCAGCAGAACTCCATGTGTAGAATCTCTTATGTATAGACCAAGCCCTTTATGTATTTAAATTCTTCCATCCACTTAAGTCAGGCCATTTTCATAGCTATTACCACTCCTTCTGCAAGACAGAGTGTTACTGTTCCACTTAACAGCAGGGTGTAATTTCAAATCAAATGAAATTTGAATATATGGTATATAGATTTTGGTAACCTGTTTTAGTTTAAAAGTCTAAATATCCCAGTACTGTATTTTCAGAATCTTGATAACTTCACTATTACTAAACTCAACAGTGAATAGATAATCGTACACGGAGACACATGCAGTAGATCTAATATACCAGGATTTCAGTTAAGCATTTGATACAGCTCCACAGGAGAAATTAGTTAAATTGGAGAAGATGGGGATTAATATAAGAATCAAAAGGGTTGTAAGGAACTAGTTAAAGGGAAGATTGCGACAGGTTATGCTAAAAGATGAAATGTCACGTGGGAAGGAGGTTTCCAGTGGAGTTCCTCAAGGATCAGTCTTGGGTCCAGCCTTATTTAACATTTTCATTAATAGCCCTGGCACGAAAAGTGGGAATGTGCTAATAAAAATTGCAGATGAGACAAAGTAGGAGGGTACTGCCAATATAGGAGGAGGACTGGAACATCATACAAGAAGATTTAGATGACCTTGAAAACTGGAATATTAGAAATGGGATGAAGTTTAGTAGTGCAAAGTGTAAGGTCATGCACTTAGGGAAGAACAAGAAGAATTTTTGCTATCAGTTGGAAGACCTTGGAGTACTAGTTGATCAGAGGATGACTATTAGCAACGAATTTGATGTGGCTGTGAAAAATGCTAATGCTATCTGAGGATGCATCAGTCAAGATATTTCCAGGAAAGATAGGAAAGTGTTATTACCATTATACATGGGACTGATGAGACATCATCTGGAATACTGTGTACAATTTTGGTCTCCCATGTTTAAGAAAGATGAATTCAAATTGGAACAGGTGCAGAGAAGGGCTACTTGGAAGATCAGAGGGATGGAGAACCTCCCTTATGAGAGAAGACTTAAGGGGCTTGGCTTGTTTAGCCTAACAAAACAAAGGCTGAGGGGAGATATGGTTGCTTTTTATAAATACATCAGATGGATAAAGGCCAGGAAGGGAGAGGAGCTATTTCAGTTAAGGGCCTGTGCTGGCAAAAGAACAAATGGATATAAACTGGCCAACAATGAGTTTAGACTTGAAATTGGACAAACCATCAGAAGTTTTGAAACAGCGTTCAAAGGCTAATATTGACCAAGAGGAAAATCAAGAAAGAGAGACTACAGGAATGGAGAAAGGAACACCAGTGGGTAGGATATTAAGAGGAAAGACAGTGCCAATACCAATGGTGCTAATTGTCAGGCAGGCGATACCGGTAGTAGAATGACTGTACCTACTCAGTTGAGGAATCTGGGTGAAGCTAAGCAGAAACAACTAAGATGTCTGTGAACCAATGCAAGGAGCCTGGGTAACAAAATGGAAAAACTAGAACAACTGGTGCAGGAAGTGACACCAGATATTATAGGGATAACAGAAATATGGTGGAATAGTGGTCATGACTGGAGTACAGGTATTGAAGGGCATGTGCTGTTCACGAAAGGCAGAAATAAAGGTCGAGGTGGTAGACCGAGTATTACAGAAAATACAAACCTATACACCATTCTGATAGCTTTGCAAAACTGTCTTTGTTTGTGTTTGTGTATGTTTTACCACTTAGTGTTATCATTTACCTTTGCATGTGTTTTTACTATTGTATTGTATATAATGAATGTACTGAAATTTCTCTGCATGTCGTGTAAAGAATAATTGGGCCAGTTTCTGGCTGCTGTTGTGTGAGTGTGTAAAGGGGGAAGAGAGCACCTCCACTTGCTCATTTGTGCAGGGGGCAGCCAAAACTGTGATGCTTGTGCTTCTGAGGGAAAGTAAGAGAGCTCCAAAGGAGGCATGATGGAGTATGGCTATACCCTTGCTCCTTTTCCACCAGTAGCTGGACAACCAGGGTGAGTGGTGGGAGAAGTACAAACTGCACCATTAAAGGATGCACTAAATGCTGCTCTATGGTGCACTGTGGCAATGCCCTCAAACAGTATTTTTATCTGTTTGTGTTTTCCACGGGCAAAATGCCTCCAGGAACTGCAACTGGTGCAGTGTCCAATTACACTTATTATGGAAGTGGCTACTAATGCCACTCTGACTCTTTATTGTTTTACATTTATCTATTAATTAGATTTATATAAATGCTGAAAAGGGCACCTAGCTATACACCTAAAAGGCATCAAACTATTTCAAGAGAACTGAAGTGAAGCAGTACAATTCAGTATGACTGAGCACCAGCAAACCACGCAACTTAAGAACTCAAACCCCCTTCCCCTCCGGTCCAGCAATTACCTTCTTTTCAAATACCTGGGGAGTAGAGAGGAGCTTTACAGTATGCTCTGAAGCTCATCAGATTCAGGCTTTCCTGAAGCAACGTGGGGAGTGAATTCCTAAGCTGTGGGTCCCTCAGAGAGAATGACCCATCAGCAGCCCAATATATAACACCAGGCTTCAGTTCTGGCACTTCTGCTGTTCTCTGCTATGGTATTTTAGCATGAGGAGAGAAGTGGTCTCTCATTTAGGTAGCGCCTGAGACATAAATGTTCACTGGTCAAAACCGATTCCTTAAACTTCACCTGAAGCTCTACAGGCAGCCAGTGCAGAGATTGGAGCACTTGTCGAATGATTACGATCCCAGTGAGATCCTCCACTGATCAAACAGGCTGCTGTATTCTCTACAAGCTTCAGCTGATATTGAGTGCAGTGCAGTAATTCAGTCTTGAGATGATAAAGACAGGAATGACCGTCACAATGACTTCTTCCAAAAGGAACATGCACATTCTCCTAACTATACAGAAATGATAAAAATGTGATTTGACTCTTGCTGCTACCTGATTTTCTAGTAGCAGTTGGAAATCCAGCCAGACGATTGGAAACCTAACCAACAGGTAGAAGAGGTGCCCTCCATTAAAAGGAGAGGTATTCTTGCCACATATTCTTGTTGCTTCTTCCCAAAAGTATCACCACCTCAGTCTTGACTGGGATGAATGTCAACTATCTAGCTGTCATCCGTGCCCCAATTTCACACACATATTAAACTCACTGAGCATTTTAATTGGTCACATGAAATGGTGACAAAGCTGCATGTCATCACCATACTGGAAATGATGCAGTCCTTGTCTCCTTGTTAACCCTCTCAGTAATGCCACACAAATATTGAATAAGAGCGGTGATAAGATGGAACTATGCAGAACTTCATATAAAACTTCATCACCATCCTTGTGAAAACTCACTGCAAGGATGTACTTGGGCCACAATAAAGCAGCCTCATCCACTCATATTGATCCAAAGGCGAGTTAACAGCACCTACAATGTAAAGAGTCTTTTTTTCCTCTTAGTATGTTTAGGCATTTTACTTTGTAAATAAATAGAATTTGGGGGGCCAGGAGGAATGTAAAGCAATGAAGTGCCCTAAGGTCTACACTAGGGAGTGGGATCGACCTAAGATATGCAACTTCAGCTACGAGAATAGCATAGCTGAAGTCGACGTACCTTAGGTCGACTTACCTCATGTCCTCATGGCGCAGGGGTCGACTGTCGCCTCTCCCCCGTCATCTCCACTTCTGCCTCTTGCCGTGGTGGAGCACAGGAGTCGACGGCAGAGTGATCGGGGATCAATCACTACCCGCCAATCCGGTAGGTAGTGTAGACAGTTTCTTTTGTAATCCTTTGCAGTGTTTCATCTTTCACAACCAGTCACTCCCCTAATACTGAAGGCATGATCTGTTCAACACATTCAAATACTAATGGCCACATAACCATTTTCCTTCTGAAAAAATGAGGCATAGATGCTTTGAGTCATTTATCCTACAAAGAAGAAAATTAAACTTAGTGGGAAACAGGTTATTTTGAAAAAGGGTGAAACTACATGTGTCAGTATTACTTTGTGCTGAGGCCTGCCAATTTAATTTCCCTTGTGTCCTAGGTTCTAGAATCCAAATAATCTTCACCAACTAGTTCTTTATCCAGGCATTCAAGAAAGGAGGCTAATTTTCATGTAAGGGTGTTCTTGCACAAATGAACTGCCTACTAAACTAAATGACCAGCATATGTTAGTAACCATAGAACATCTTTTGTGGTTCCTAAAACCCATTTCCATTTTTATAAGTTTCTCACTAATATTCCCTTTCCTTTCTGCTTACTGCTTAGGGAGAAGAAAGATCTTTTTGTTATTGATCCATCAGGAAACTTGTATTACTACTGGCTGTTTTGCATCACATTACCCGTCATGTACAACTGGACCATGATCATTGCAAGGTGATGTATAACAGTGTGTATTTTCCCTATCCTCTCTCTTTCCCCATTAAAGTAATGAAATCCTCACATCTGGTTGCCACAAGGAAAGCCTTGTTTTTATCAGATAGAATGGATACAAATAATCTATTGACCTAGTACTTTTACTGTGTTTATCCTTTCAGTCTGGTATTGAATACAGTCTACAGTCTTTTAGGTTCAATAGCAGAGATCACACACATTTATTTACAATCTCTAAAGTTCTTTCCATCATGTCTTTTGTCCAGTTCAATAAAGGACTTTCATTAACTTAATTTCATTATATTTTTCTGTCTGAAGCTTTAATATTTTATCAGTCTTATGCTCCCTGATAATGAAATGCGTACACGTTAATGGAGGTTTGGAAAAGTTAAAAGCAACATAAAACAGGATCTTATAAAGGAAAGTGTTAGGCAATCTTAACCATTGGCATAATTATCAGCTCTATCTACAGTTACTCAAATTAATTTTTCTCAGTTAAATACTTTAAAAGATCCTTATAATCTGAGTTGTAAACATTTTCTGAAAGGAGATCTGAAAACAGGTTTTTCCACAAAGCTTTAAAATACTTGTTTTTATGTTATAAAAGTTTTGATAAAAATATTACATTTTCCAAAGTTTGATCAAGCATAACAGAGATCCTTTAAAGACACATTAAAAAAATGGTAGGGCCTCTGAATATATGGCAAATTTACTGTATTAATTACTGGTCTCATGGGACTATTTAAATTGTGTGCTTTTTTTCTTTTCCTATCCAGAGCCTGTTTTGACGAACTTCAGAACGACCATTTAGGAATGTGGTTCATTTTTGATTATATATCAGATCTAATCTATATTGCTGATATGTTTGTGCGGACAAGAACAGGTAGATGTACTCACTGTTTAGTTATCTACATTTATCTGTGTTATGCACTTTAAGGTGCCCATCAGTATATGATTTAGGGGCCAAATACAACAATTAAAGAAGAATTGGCTCTCTCCTAGAATGGACCAGTTAAATTGACTTTCCAGTTACACTTTATGTCTATGAAATGACGAAGTAAAGAAGTATCTTGCTGGCAATGTTCCCTCAATAAAGGAGGCCGGAAGGACTTCACACTGAAATATATCTTGACATACAAGGTCATCCTGATTTCTAGCAGAAAGGAACTGAAGTCCTTCCATTGCAAACATAATTTCTGCAGTTTTAGAGTTACACTTCAAATATTTTACCCACACACACACTTGTTTCTATCCTGTGATGTACTTCATCATGTTTTATAAATCAGACATAAATTTATCTGTATTCTACTTTAGTGTCCTAATTTAAATATTCCATAAAGCAGGGACCAATCCAGCAATCCCTTTTTAGGCACAACCACCATTGAAATTCAACTGGAATTTACCTGAAAAAGGAGGGCAGTGTCCAGCTGCTTATGCTCAAAACAGGGCTTTGGTAGGAAATGTGACGTGGTAGGTGAAATTGCTAAATAGAGAACAACATTATACATATGGTAGGGATGTGCTGATTTGTATTCTCCACTGACAAAACTCCTAGAAAGCCCCAATCACTGAAACTATACTCAAACTATATATGCTGCCGAATCAAACTAAAGCTAGAAGTTTTATCTTTTTATCCCTTTGTTAAAGATTTTAAAATATCTTTATAATCCAAGTTGTAAACATTTTCTAAAAGAATAGAAGAAAACACCAAGGGAAGAGGAACCATTTGCCCTCTTTTGTGGTGAATCCCTGGTGTGCAAGGGGTCATATTGGTGGAGGAAAAATAAAATTATACCTCCTTACCCCAGGTGTAATGAACCTACCTTATGAACTGCAAACCAGGATATATCATGTGGATAAAACCCTGCACCACCTTTATGAAGTAGTAAGGAATATATAAATCTCTTGCCACCATTTAAGCCACCTGCAACCTTTGCTGGCTGAACTTGAGACCCATCTGGTACAGGACAAGGCAGAGAATCCACTTGCTGTCTGCATGAGTTAGGATCAAGATTTTCAAAAATGTGTTAATAAAATTAGGTTCCTAATTCCATATTTAAGCACCTAAATCAGTAGCCTGATTTTCGAGAGTGATGACCACACAGCAGCTCCAGTTAGCTTCATTTTATTCATGTATCCATTTTTACAAATCTTACCCGAGAAGGAGAGTTGTTTGTGGGTGGGATGGGTGAACAAGGAATGGAATGAGTGCATGAGCGCTGCCCTCACTCTAACTCTCTCTCTCCCACACAAGGGCCATGGAGGTTACTAGGTGCTAGGGCAGCACAAACTGTAGCAGGAAGAGGGTGAACTTGGGAGGCTGTAAGTGTGACACTTCCACCATGGGGGATGGTTCCTCCCTTCAGGATTTCCATAAGACTCCACAGAGCCCAGCCAGGCCAGGCAGTACAGATGGCTCTGCTTAATCAAGTCAGCTAGGTCCAAGATTTGGCCCCAATTGCTTAGCTACAAAAATTCAACATAGGGCCTTAAAGTTCAAATCCAGTTAAAATATATAGCTGTTAAAACTATGCATCTTAATAAAAAGTTGGAAAATTATGTACAGTCAGAAACTCTATAGCCAAAATCATTTTAAAGATTAATTTGAAATTCACATATAACAGAATGCAATAGATGATAAAGCAACAAAAAAGTCAAAGTCAAAGAATTTTAAAGATTTTATATTTTATTTTAGGTTATTTGGAGCAAGGTTTGTTGGTGAAAGAAGAACTTAAACTTAAACAGAAATATACAGGAACTTTACAATTTAAACTAGATCTACTGTCAGTCATACCAACTGATCTACTGTACTTTAAATTAGGTCTGACCTATCCAGAATTAAGAATAAACAGAATACTTAAAGTATCTCGTATGTTTGAGTTCTTCCAGCGAACAGAAACAAGGACAAACTATCCAAATATCTTCAGGATCTCTACTCTTGTCATGTACATAGTGATTATTATTCACTGGAATGCATGTGTGTACTATTCTATCTCCAAAGCCATTGGATTTGGGGCAGACACATGGGTCTATCCAAACACCTCTGATCCTGAATTTGCCCGTCTGGCGAGAAAATATGTATATAGCCTCTACTGGTCGACGCTGACCTTGACCACTATTGGGGAAACACCTCCTCCTGTAAAGGATTCTGAGTACTTCTTTGTGGTTGTTGACTTCTTGGTTGGGGTGTTGATTTTTGCTACTATTGTTGGTAACATTGGTTCTATGATCTCCAATATGAATGCAGCCAGAGCAGAGTTTCAAGGAAGGATTGATGCTATCAAGCAGTATATGCACTTTCGAAATGTGAATAAAGAAATAGAAAAAAGAGTTATTAAGTGGTTTGACTACTTGTGGACAAATAAAAAGGCAGTGGATGAAAGGGAAGTTTTAAAATATCTACCAGATAAATTAAGAGCAGAGATTGCAATCAGTGTTCATCTGGACACATTAAAGAAAGTTCGAATTTTTGCAGATTGTGAAGCTGGCTTGTTAGTTGAATTAGTCTTGAAACTGCAGCCTCAAGTCTTCAGTCCAGGAGATTACATCTGCCGAAAGGGGGACATTGGACGAGAGATGTACATTATCAAAGAAGGTAAACTTGCTGTAGTAGCTGATGATGGAATTACACAATTTGTGGTCTTAAGTGATGGCAGCTACTTTGGGGAGATTAGCATACTTAATATTAAAGGCAGCAAAGCTGGCAATCGAAGAACAGCCAACATTAGAAGCATTGGATACTCAGACTTATTTTGTCTATCTAAAGATGACCTCATGGAGGCTTTAATAGAATACCCAGATGCAAAGGCCCTGCTGGAAGAGAAAGGTAAGGAAATCTTGCTGAAGGATGGGTTACTGGATATAGATGTTGCAAATACAGGAAGCGACCCTAAAAACATTGAAGAAAAGGTCATTCAAATGGAAGGAGCAGTGGACAACTTACAAACCAAGCTTGCCAGGCTTTTGGCTGAGTATGATGCCACACAGCAGAAACTGAAAAAACGACTGACAGAGGTTGAGAAAATACTGAAATCAACTATGCAGTTTGAATTCTCAGATTTAGAAGAATTAGATAAATAAATCTGAAATGTGTCAACACTAGAATAAAACACTGGGGACTGCCACTAGCAGTTAAGGATAAATCTTGTAAGCTACCGAGTGCCCTCAACTCTGATCCTTGAGGATGTGGCCCTTTATTATAAGCTACTACTTAGTCATGAAACATCACTTATTTCATATTAGGCAATATACATACACAGTAAACGTCAAGAAAAAAATAAGATGAAGAATCAGGCATAAGAAAGGAGCATAAATATCATTGTTTTCATGCTACAAAATGCTACTCGGTCCTGGGCTTGCAGTTATATTTATGAAGTGCGTACATAAATTTAGTGTTTTGATATTTAATCTCAGTGAAAATGTTACAATAAAAACCTATCAATCATTTTGTCTTTAACAATTGTAGGCCCTTCAGGACAAGGACTGTTTATTTGTATTTCCTCTGTATTTTGAAAATAGCTGGTATATTTGTTAGGCCCTAAAGCAAAATAAATAATAAATATCAGTAATATAAAATGTTTGCTAATGGGTTATTTATATTATCCTTTATGTAACATTGTTGTAAAAACAAGTGCATTTAATCTACATACTATAATATGTTGATAGCCATGCAAAGTTGTACTCCATATTATAATTTTTTATAATTTCCTTCTCATTCACTATGTAAATAAGGAAACATTTGGTAACATTTTTATTGGTTATCTGAAGTCTGCATAGGTATACAGTAAAACCTCAGAGTTACGAACACCTTGGGAATGGAGGTGGTTCATAATTCTGAAATGTTCCTAACTCTGAACAAAACATTGTTCATTCCAAAGTTTACAACTGAACATTGACTCAATACAGCTTTGAAACTTTATTATGCAGAAGAAAAATGCTGCTTTCCCTTTATTTTTTAGTAGTTTATGTTTAACACAGTACTGTACTTGCTTTTTTATGGGGGGCGGGGGGTCTCTGCTGCTGCCTGATTATGTATTTCTGGTTCCAAAGGAGATGTGTGGTTGACTGGTCAGTTTGTAACTCTAGTGTTCATAACTGAGGTTATACTATAAATGTAATATGGCCTTTAAACAAGCCCCTAACCTCACCAACCTCATTGCCAGAAGCAAGCTCCCCATAGACCAGGACACACCAACTCAAAGTGGCACCACACTCTGCCAGTAGATGTACAATAGGTGTAAAACCTGAAGACATATTTCCACAGCTACGATGATCAATACCTCCCACAACACACCTTTCAAGATCCCTGGGTCCTATACATGCCTATCACAACCTGTGGTGGACCTCATCCAGTGTATCAAAAGCCCCAAAAACAAGTGTGTGGGTGAAATCTGACAATTACTACACTCTCAAATGAACTCATAGAAAAATGATAAAAGACAAAAACAACATATCACCCATGGGCAAACACTTTTCACAAAGCGATCACTTCATCTCTGACCCATTACTCCTCGTCCTCAAAGGAAACCTGCACAACTCCTTCAAAAGACAAGTTGGGGAACTTAAATTCATAACTTTGCTGGACACTAAAAATCATAGTCTCAACAAAGACACCATGATTTCATAGCTCATTACAATAATTGTAACCCACTAACCCTTGTTTGGTCCTATGAATGCAGAGGTGTTACTTGCCCACTTCATTTTAAGTGGTTTCTTGCAATGTGTTTAACCCTTTATGTTTAACATGCTGTCCCACCATGTACTTAGCTGAGACACTCTGGTTACTTTTTGCAGACCTAAAAAGCAGCTCTATGAAGCCTGAAAGCTTGTCCCTTCCACCAACAGAAGTTGGTCCAATAAAAGATATTACCTCACCAACCTTAATTTTGGCATTTCCTAACTTCTTAGTGTTTGGCTTGGCAACCTTAAAAAAAACCTTATAGTAAAAGAATATTATGTAGTTTATTATTTATATTGCTGCAGCACTTACAGGACCAAGTCCTGTTTTGCTAGGCACTGTACAAATATTTCAGAAACAGATTATCCCTGCCTTGAATGGCTTACTCTAAGAGTCTAAGTAATAAAACTCATGATTTGAAGAAGGGTATGAGACAGGTATCGGCAACCTTTGGCCCGCGGCCCGTCAGAGTAAGCCCCCCGGTGGGCCAGGCTGGTTTGTTTACCTGCTGTGTCCGCAGGTTCGGCCAATCACAGTTTGCTGCTCTATGCCAATGGGGGCTGCAGCAAGCGGTGCAGGCCGAGGGATGTGCTGGCTGCTGCTTCCCGCAGCCCCCATTGGCCTGGAGTGGCAAACCGCGGCTAGTGGGAGTTGCGATCAGCTGAACCTGTGGACATGGCAAGTAAACAAAACGTTCCGGCATGCCAGGGGGGCATACCCTGGCGGGCTGCGTGCCAAAAGTTGCCAATCCCTGGTATGAGATGTTATCTACAGCAGTGAAACTTGTGGTTCAGTGATAGTAACATGAAGTAGCTGCCAGATATCACTGTTACGGTGTTGATGTGTTTTAGTGAAGTGGATATCTATTGTCATAACCACAATTTTTGGCTTATTTTAATTGGCCCATCAGGCTGTAACATCAGTAATAGCCACTAGATGCCACTGTTGTTACATGAACAAATTTTCTTGACAATAGACATCTTGAACCAAAAATCATTGAATGCAAAACAAAATGCTGTATTTCTAATAGAAACACCAAATCATACGCTGGTGTATTTCAGACAGATAGAAGTTTTATAATGTAAAATATTGATATTTTTAACTTTAACAAGCATGTATTTGCTAAAATAAAACTATGTTTAAAGTTTTCTTCTGACAAAGGAAGTACTTTGAAATAAAAATGTAGGGGTTATGTGTACACTCCAGTCACATTAAAATTCTTCCACATTGTTTATCTGTCAACATTTTAAAAAATGTTTCAAGTTTCATGTTAAAGACACTGTAGCTCTTGTAAAACATCCTAAATACCTTAATTCTGCAAAATTTTAAGTGCATGCATAACACTACTTCCGTGAGTAGTTCTGCTGAAGTCAATTGGACTTCATAGATGAGTCAAGTTGTGAACAAGCTTCAGTATTTGCAGGATCAGGACTTAGCAATTGGGGTTCTAGTTTGGTCCATTATAGACACAGATCCTACTGTATTCAAATGTGGGTTTGGATTTCAAAGAACCCCGCAAAACTGGAGTGTTTTATTTCAGAATTCTCAACTCCAGAGTTTACCATTAAGAGTGAAGCAACTGTCAGTGACAAATGTATACAAATATGGTTAGGAAATCTTGTGTATTTACTAGATTAAATCTATGGTGTATGAAATAAATATCTACAGTATTGCAACAACTTTTAAGAACTTGTCATTGAAGTAAATCCCATCGATTACAAACATATTCTTCAATTCCTGTTTTGTGAAGTAAAAATCTTCTGAGACATTCTTATAGTGAAGTTGCTGAGTATGGATAGTGGTTGATTTTTTAATCTCACAACAGACTAATTATTTATTAAATAACATGTTCTATCTAGATTGTAATCTACTCTGTTTAAGCGTAACAGTTCAGTATGGCCCTTCTTTTCTATCCATAACTCAGAATACCCTGACTTACTGGCCTGACACTTAAGATTTTTTTTTCTGTCCTCTTCACATATGTCCTGAATTACTCCAGTAAGCAGTTTTCATTCTTTTACTTAGGGCTTATCTACATGGAGACTTGGGGCATGTCTACACAGCCCTGCAGTTCAAGCTCTGAGGGTGTGAAGAGCAGTGGGCACCAGAGTGCTGTGCTGTAACTTCCCTGTGTAGAGGCTGTGGGCACAAACTTAAAGGTTTCTCATTCGCATTAATATAATCCTATCTGAAGAGGATTAAAAAATCACAACTGATTTTCATATTTAAATTTGGCTCATTCCTATTTTAACAATCCTTTCAAACAGACATAAAAAAACGTCCAAATAGCAACACTCTTCCCCCAACTTACTTACTTTATAGATAAGGGTGCATTTATTCCCTCAACAAGAATTAACAACACATATATGTGTAGCAGAACCTGAGAGTTACGAACACCTTGGGAACGGAGGTGGTTCGTAACTCTGAACAAAATTTTATGGTTGTTCATTCCAATGTTTACACAGCTTTGAAACCCGTACTACGCAGAAGAAAAATGCTGCTTTTAACCATCTTAATTTAAATGAAAAAAGCACAGAAACAGTTTCTTTACCTTGTCAAATCCTTTTTTTAAACTTTCCCTGTTTTTTTAGTAGTTTACATTTAACACAGTAATGTATTATCTTTGCTTTATTATTTTTGTCTTTGCTGCTACCTGATTGTGTACTTCTGGTTCCAGATGAAGTGTGTGGTTGACCAGTCAGTTTATAACTCTGAGGTTCTACTGTAATATCTTTATGAGGGAATTTCAATAAAAAGTCAGCATTAGAAAAGTAAATACACATTAGTACTGAAAATACAAGCATGCTTCCCAACCAAAGACATCTACTATTTACTTGCCAAGAGGTTATACATCTATTTTGCTAGTTATAGAAAACTAAAACCAAGAATCCAGTCAGGCCTCTTTACAAGATGATCCTTTGTTAGTCATAACCTAAAGTAAGTTAAGAACAACAAAAACAAATGAATATTATATACTATGCACACTGAGTTCTAGCATTTGATCCTAATTATGAGAGGTCTTATGAAGTTTAGTTTATAAAGTGTAATTAAAAAGATGTAATGGTGCCTGCTAATTTGCACTAACTAAGAGACCTATTATGACTGATTGAATTTTGCAAACTAGCAGGTAAATGAGCAATAAAAAAGGAAGGACAATAAATATCAATATAATTGGAACAGCCTAGTTTGGACTCAATTATTTATTAAAGAACACAAACAAAAACACCACAACACTGTTAAATTACAGTTGACCTTGCTACGTGCAACACCATAAAAGATGAGTAAGGTAACCATGCCCCAGAGCTGCGATCATGTCTCCTGCCTTCCTCCCTAGCTGAACCGCCTCCGGCTTAACCTCGATGAGGGCAGCCCCTAAAGCACTGGTCGGATCATGCTCGGGCCGGCCGGCGGCTCAGCCAGGGCGGGGCCTCCGGCCGGCGGAAGGGGCGGAGCTTCGGGCGGAAGGGGCGGGGCTAATCTCCCGCTGCTGGCGCTGCCCGGATAGAGGAGGAGGAGGAGGGGAGGAGCCGGGCGGACAAGGGGTCTGCTCGGCGCCTGGCCAGAGGGATGGAGGCGGCGTGGCGCCAGGCCGGCCGGGGCAGGGGGCGAGCCCGGGCCAGCGGCCAGGCCGGGATCGGGCTCTGTGCCCGCGGGGGAGCTAGCGGCGGCGCCGCCCGGTCCGGGTCCGGGTCCGGGTCCGGCCGGGGGAGAGGAGGCGGCGGCGGCACTCCCTGTATCCCGCTCACCGGCAGCAGCAGCTCCCTGGGAGCTAGAGGTGAGTATCCTCCCGGGGCGGCGCAGCCGGGGGAGGCAGACGCCGGGCTGGACTCTCTGGCAGGCTCCACGGGGCGCCCTGAGCCGCTGGCGGCCCCCGCTTGTAGGGCAGCGGCAGCATTGACCGGCTGGGGCCAACGCAGAGGGGCTTCGTTAATAGTGGGGGGCGCAGCCTGAAGCCCCAGCCACGCAAGCCAGAGGTCCCCGACAGCCCAGGGCTGCGGGTCGGGAGGCCTGAGTTAATTCCCGGCGCTGCCGGGGTGTCTCTGCCTTGCCCGCGCTGGTGAGCCTCCGCTCCCCTGAGTGGCGCTGTTGATTTCCCACCCTTCTGTGCGAGGGTCACAGCCTGCACCCTTGTAGCGATTGTTCCCAAACACGTAAGACATTGCAGCCAGCGAAGTCTAGTCTTGCCTCTGGTGGGGCTGCTCAGCTGAATACGTGCTCCCCAGTGTGGGCAAGGGCCCCATAATCTGGCCCCTAGTTCCTGCCGCCGTTTCCTATTCGTAAAATGGAGATTATCAGTATCTCACAGGAGTATTGTGAATATACATTCTCTGTTTGTGAAATACTGAGCTGCTATGTTGATGAGGGGCATGGAAAAATTTGTAAATAAATATTTAACCCCTTAAGCTTAACAATCTGCTTTACCTTGTATTTAGCTGTGACACTCTGGTTACTTTCTCCAGACATGAATAAAAGCTCTGTGAATCTCAAAAAGTTGTTTCTTCTATCAATAGAAATTAGTCCAATAAAACACATTGCCTCACCCACCTTCTCTTTATTAGTAAACTTCTCTTTATTTACAGCAAGCTGAGTTAGGTCATGGTATGGTCTCCCAAGGAAAGCAAGGAAGACTTTTGTTAAGACTAGTTTCAAAGCACTTATAAATACATTGTAGGGAACAAACTTGCACGTGGCATGGGGATGAAATGACTGGCCTAAGAAATCTTTTGCATCTCTAATTCTATAGTATCTGATCTTATGGTTACTATACTTTTATGTTGGACTCTTAACAAGTTTGTGATTTTATTAGTATTCATTTATATTATTGTAGTGCTTGGGAGCCCTAGTCATGGGCCGGGATTCCATTGTACTAGGTGCTGTACAAACACAGAGCAGAAAGATGGTGCCTGCCCCAAAGAGATTACAATTTAAATATAAGTTAAGAGATGGATACAGACAGTGGGGGGAGTACCTATGAGCAGTGAAACAGTATTGGTTGACGGGATGGGCAGTGGGCTCAGTATATCAGCAGCCTAACCATTACCAAGCTTTTTGTATGCATCATGGCAGATGAGAGTTATGAAGGTGGATATGAGGTAGCTTTGCAGACAGTTATGGGGACCTAAGTTCCCTCTAAGCTGCACGGCCATGCAGCTGCCTATTAAGCCCTGTGCAGGGGTTCAGGGCTGCCAAGGGGAGAGGCGCTTCTCCCCCAGCATAGACATGCTGCGGCGGTGAGAGAGAGCTGGGGGAGGGGTCCTCTCTCCCCACTGTAGCCCCTGGGCAGCCTACACCCCAAACCGCTCATCCCTGGCCCCACCCTGGAGCCCTCATTCTCTTGCACCCTGAGCCCCTCTCACACACCGAACCCCTCAGCCCCACCACATGAATTTTATGTGCACCAATATGGAAGTGATGTGTGTCACATCACTTTCATATTGGTGCATATAACAAAATTCATTCCATACATGCATGGGAAAAATTAGAGAGACCACTGATGTGGACATCCTCCCAAGCGAGAAAGTATGGGGAAAGTATGGAAGTTCTTGTCTGAAAATTTAACAAGTGCCTGATGGAGGCTGGTATCATGGGTTGATCAAAGTTAAGAATCAACCTTTTGATACCAAATAAGGGATTAGTAGGGTAGGGATAGGTTGTGATGGGCTTTGAAAATGAAAGCAGGTAGTTTCTTTGCAGTAAAAAAGGTTGACCCAGTGGAGAGATGCAAAGACAAAGAAATGACATGGTCAAAGCAATGGGCTAGGAAAATTAACTTTGTAGTAGCATTCTGAATGAATATAAGTGGTGCAAGATTGGAGAGAGACTAATAGTCTTAATAAATGCGAAGGAAGGAAGTGAGACTTTGCAGTAGAGTCCCAGTTGCAGATCCAGTCTCCCACTACATCATACTTGGTAGTCTAACAAATTATCTGTTAAAATGACTATATGGAGGCTACTTAATGTTGTCAAATGAAGTGGTGACATGGATCCATTACTGCAGTAGCGATGCAATGGACTGGTGAGAGAGCCCCAAAAGTCACAATTGTCAAAGTAATAGAAACAATTAAATGTACCTCCAAAGTTTCCGCAAAATAGCACAGATGCACTCTTACAAACAGTTCTGAAATTTTATGTGCCTGACCCAACAAAAAGGAATAGTGTTTTTAATAGCCTTTAGGTAAAGCAGCAGTATGTACTGTCTAGCCAGCATACTTTGATAGGATGTGTGTGTTTGGTTAGATTAATATTTCTTTTGAAATAGTGATACTGGTGCATCAAATGCAATTAAGTACTCCCAAAACTGAACATTCATGCTGATGCACAGTATTTGGGGAGGGGGAGGAGCCATATTTACTTGTCCTGCATTAGAAACACTAAAATGCTGAACTGGCTGTAAGGAGAGAATACTTATTGAGAACATTAAGTTTAAAAAAAACTAAAAAGGACAGTGGAGTCTTCAGAATTTAATATGGCATTAAAATTAATGTATTTTTTATACAGAATTATCTTCTCAGAAGAAATTTGATGAAATTAAGAAGGCTAATCAAGCGGCAGCAAAAAAGTTTGTTGAAGACCAGTTTAGTTCCTCTTCTGAAGAAGATGAAGATAGCGAAGGAAAACATGGAAAGATATTGGCCAAAACATTCACAACTTATACTAATCAAACTGGTAAAATATTTTAATATATTGACATCTCTGTTTGTGGCATAAAAAAATTGGCAGCATTGCACGATCATCTTATATTTAAAAGCTTTGATAATTAGAGATAGATAATTCTGATATTGTAATGTTCTTAACATACGATGTTAAGTACTTAATTTTCTGTGGTGGTCAAGATTGGTAGAAGATTTGTCACAGGGTATCTCTGTCACTACCTGGTGTGCTATGCTGTCTAGAATGTTTCTGTCACCTCACAGTTACAAACACTCCCAGGCTGTTTTCCTTTCACTACATGTATCTTTTATTCCTCTGCTTTTTTTTAAATGCACAAAATATCACACAAGTATTGTGTAGCAGAAGCTTTCAATATAGCCTCCCTCCTTAGTACAGCTCACTCTCTGAGCTTCCCTTCTGAGCTCACCCTTGTTTCCTGTTCCTTCTATTTATATCCTCCCAATGATGTTGTCAGCCCAGTATTACCACCCAGGTGCTCATAATCCCACAACAGAAAGTGTTTAATTGTTCACAGCTGAGCTTGCAGCAGACTTCATACTGCAGCAATTGATAAGGATGCTGCTGCTAGCACCTTATCACAATTGCATATGCCACTTATACACCAGGCCAGCTAGTTGAGGAGAAAAGCTGGCTGATTAGGCAAAGGGGAAGAAAAGTCTCAGGTTTGCAAAACAAGGTTTCAGAACTGTGTGGTTTTTCATTGGTTTGTATTGTTTTGTTTTTGGAGAGAGAATAAATGCCTACATGTATCCTAACTCCTTATGCTGAATTGTTATAGCCCTGCAACTTGGGTAAACTAGTCCCATGCATGGGAGATGTAGCATCTGGACCTTTCCGGTTCTTTAGTTCTTTCATGTCTACATTTTTGTTTTATTTGGTGGGGCAAGGGAAGTGGAATGGTAGTGGTGGAAGAGCTCCTGAAAATTTAAGGAGAGGAGATGACAGGAGTAACAGAGCAGAACTGGTCAGGCAGGGCTGTGTTTGGACTGGTAGGGTATGGATAGGTAGCAGCTGAGGAGTGGGAAGTGTGCCATCTGAGGCAGAAGTTGGCGAGGGGAGATGGGAGTAGCAACTTTGGTATACTTGCCACCACTTGATGGGGGAAGAAGTGATCTGGTGAGATGCAGGTGAGGAAGAGGGCTGCAGGATTTAGCCATTTGGTCCCAAGAATTGAAATGAAACTAACTAAATCCCTGTGCACCTGCTGACTATTTATACTCAATTATATGCTGGGTGGACAGACTTGCAATCTTGATTAGTGTGATTTTTTTTATTTTCCTTTCCTCTTCTAAGCTCAATAAAACTCTAACGTGACATTTTCTTTGACTTGTGCTTGGAAATAATGCTACACAAATGAACATTTGATTATCTTTAAACGTGAGTGCTCATCTTTGGGTGCTCAGATATAAATAGAGGATCAAACACTGTTAATGGTCTTACAAGAAGGCTTTGTTTTTTGTGTATTAAAGATGGAGATGCAAGTGAACTAGAACGTACAAGACAATATGTGAATGAAGCATTTCAGTCTGGGGCTTTGACATGCTTGATTTGCATTGCTTCAGTTAAGAGAAACCAAGCTGTAAGTATTTTACAATAGTCTTCAAGGTATTAACCAGCTAAATTGCTTTTTATTAATATGTATCAAGCAAATGTTAAATATTTAAATATGAACACTTGCCTGACTTATTGGAGTGTTGAGGATTAACATGAAAGTTTCTAGGAGTGCTAAATACTACATAAAAATTATAGTTCACTTTCAGCTGTCATGTTTGTGCAGTATCAAAGCTTATACATACATAACTTGAAATCGTAGTGGTGAATTTTGGTTTTTGTTCTGTGAGGTTCCTGTCAAACCTGTGGTCATGGTACAGTATAAATAAGCTTGACATAATTTGATTTTTATTTTAATATAATTTTGATGGATAATATCAATATTTTTAACTATTTACATTTTCACAGTTGTAGGAAATTAGGGGAGGGGAGTCAGACATTTAGCTAATAACATTGAGATTCAAAAAGGTAAAGCTTTATTACTGTTAAAATACAAATACAAAATAAATAGCTTTAAAAGTTTTCAGGAGGTACATTTCTTAAATTTGTAAATTTTGATTACTATCTAGGGAAATATTTTTTTCATTGGTTTGTGTGTATAAAGAGAAATTTATTTGATATTTATCAATAAAAACTTAGGCCTTTCAAGCCTAATTAGAAGGATCACATTTTTAAATTTTAGAAAGTCACAGATACAAAAAGCAGCAGCAATAGGGCCTACAATTCAAAAGGATACGGTTGTTGAATCTTGGTTAAGATATTGTTACAGTCCACAATAGGGGAGTATCACAGTTGGATCATATAGTAAGGGGAACCAAAATTAAGCTACAGTATTGCAGAATGGGTCAGTAAGGTACAATGAGAGAAGAATGTGGGATTTTGCTTGTCTGGGTTTTGAGATCTGCATGATTGAATAAATATAGCCAAAATGACTTCACGTCCCCTGACCCACGTCTTTTTCATTTCATGCAGCCACATTTTTCCATTTTTCCAACATATCTCAAGCCAAATTTTACTCCAACTGAAGTCAGTGGAAAACTCCATTTAATTCAATAGGTACATGATTGGGCCCATCATACTTCACTGTAGTAAATATTGTAAGGGGAAACAGACTGGCTATGCCCTTGGTTTGCAATAACAAATCTTGCTGCAAAAGAGGTAGTGTGCAGAAAAACTTTCCTTTTTTTTTAAATGGTGGATAGTTGTTATACATACCTAATAAAACTGAAGACGTTAACTTGTTCACAGAAGTCTCGTACAACACATGGTATGTGATTTTTATGTGACCTTTTGGTTCTTACAAATGAAATGCATTTTTAATGTGTCAAGGCCAGGTTTTTTGTGGTTTTTTTTAATTATTTTTTTAATTTGATTTGTCCTGTGACAGTTGACTTGACTTATGAGTAGACCTAAAATCATTTGGAAACTTAAATGAAAGTTGTTTGTGTTTTGTTGTTTTGCATTTTTTTTAAATCAACACATTGTTACTTATCTTGGATCCTTAACTGTTTTTTCCATTGAGTATTTTAATTCAAATTTAGTAAACCTGTCAACTGTTTATAAATGTTAGTTTTGGAAATGAGCAATTGAGCTGTTAGTAACTTTTAGTGGGTCTGGGGTAACACACTTTTGACGTTGTCAGAAGATTGGAAATGTTTTCTCTTGCCTTTCACAAGCTAAACATAAAATAACCTGCTTCCATTTTAAAATGTCCAAGGGTAAATCCAGAGAAAAAGGAAATTCAGACTTAAATCTTCAGCTGTTTCACTTACCCCATTATGTCTGGTTCCTGCAACACACTGAATCTTTTAAGGTGTCTATGGAGATCATGGTAGTGAGCCTCCCATTCTGGGATGACGGACTCAGGTTTGTAGGGCTCATGCTACTGTGCTAAAAATACCATTGCAGTTTAGGCTCTGAGCCCTGGGGAGGGGGGTAGACTTCAGACCTAGAGCTCCAGCCCAAGCCATGACATCAAAGTGCTGCGTACACAGTTGTGTTTTTTTTTTTTTTTTAAGCACAGTAGAGCAAGCCTGGACTGGGAGACTTTCTGCCATGGGCTGTGTAGACCATACCCTAAAGGGCGTCACATCATAAGTTAGACTATAAACTTGCAAACAAGGACATTTTAACTTAAAGGGCTGTGACATAGGTGTGTACAGACTTGCCTTCCTTGGGCATTGCACAAGATTTGCATACATACTTACGTATGTTCACAGACCCTGATTCATGTTTATGCACTGGAGGCTGTGTGCCTAAATTGGATGTATTTTTGTATATTTTTGCTTATAATACTGCTTTGAGATAATTTTCATAGTAATCTTTCAAATATCAGACTGACAGTACAAATTTATTCACCATTCAGGTGTTTTCATAACACCTTTTATGTGTTTATCCTGTTTGCAGGTTTCCAGTTATCTCTTTTAGACAGAGTATATTCCTTCACCACTCACCTTCTATTTCATCTTGTAGTGAAATCATAAAGCTACATTTATTCTATTTCACTTGATTCTCAACTGACCTACTGAGCATACGATAATGATTTCGCTTCAGGATCAGCAAAGAAATACAGCCAGGAGCAAGAACATACAACTTCAGTTATGGCAGAAGGAGACTGGCTGCAATAAATTACTAGCTTTTTTTTTTTTAAGTTTGTCAGTTATGAAAGTACCTGCTTTAAAAGGGACACTACATTTAAACTGACGCTTCTGCATGAGTCTTTGGTTTATTATTGTTGCACGTAACACCTAAGATTAGAGAGGTAAAAAATGTTTTACTATTTCTTTTGTGTAATTAGGCCCACATAAGCAACAGGAAAAAATTACACAGCAATAGAAGAGAGAACAACATTTTACAACAGTATGAAGCTGTAGTAGTAAAATCATCAAAATTGGCAGGTGAATACAGGAATACATGTAGTATATGAAACTAGTTTTACCTTTTTTTTTTTAATTGAATAGATTTAAAGTTGGTATCCCTTTTAGACACTGTTTTTTTTTTTTTTTTTTCATTCATTTAATCAGAAGCAAGCCTAATAGGTGCTAGTCATTTCTTTTATGTTTATCTTTTAGGTCTGGAGCTGTTCTGGATGTTTCTGTATATTTCACATGCCATGTATCCAAAAGTGGGCTAAGGACAGCCTTTTTCTTATATCTTCTCCCTTGACAGATGATGATTTTGGGAAGAAAGATTATCCATGGCCTTGGTAAGCTTTGCATGTTACATTTAAAAAGATGCCTTGATTGAGGAGTAAGTGAGAACTGACTCACTTTAAAAAGTAACAGTACTTGTAACTGGAAAATGTGTACTCCATACTTGCTTTCACATTGTTCTGTGAATTTGTTTGAAGTTCACACTGGCACAGTTTGTGTTTAGGAAGCATTTAAAAAAAAAATCACTGCATTGAAATTTCAACATGTGAAGACAGTAACTTGACTGTTGTACAGATATCATGTTTTGTTCTCAGTTAAAATGTGGTTTTGATGGGTTTCCCCCCTGGTGTACCACCTGGAACTGGAGTACCACTAAGCCTTCCTGACCCACCAGTTTGGGCTCCTTTTTGCACTGTATTGCTGTGACAAGCTGCAAAGCCCTCTCCAGGCTGCACTTTCACCTGCATACATACAGATAGGGACACACCCAGCTCCTGTTACGCAACGGCTCTTTGACCGGCCCTTGCATGGGAAGGCTACAGCTAGGGAAACTACCAGCTTCTCAAGCATGCACCGACTCTGGAGTATAAACCCAAAATTCTAGCATCTTGCGCTGCACAGGGAGCTGTACAGCAAAACTCATAAAATTCACTCTCTCCCTCTATGTGGAGAGGAATATGCAACAGCTTTTTGCCCTTGAGTTATGATTTCCACACATTGTTTTAGATAAAGCAAAAATAAGTTTAACTACAAAAGAGAGATTTTAAGCAACTTAAAATAAAACCCTGTGATTAAGCATAATAAAATACCATCTATTTAAATATTTTTGGATGTTTCCTACATTTTCACATATAGATTTCAATTAAAACACAAAATACAAAGTATACAGTACTTGCATTATATTTTTGATAAAATATATTGACCAATCATTCTCACAGATCTTGGGAGATAGGCCAGTCCTTGCTTACAGACAGCCCCCCAACCTGAAGCAAATACTCACCAGCAACCACACAACAAAACCACTAAACCAGGAAGCTATCCTTGCAACAAAGCCCGTTGCCCACTGTGTCCACATATCTATTCAGGGGACACCATCATAGGGCCTAATCACATCAGCCACACTGTCAGAGGCTCGTTCATTTGCACATCTACCAATGTGATATATGCCGCCATGTACATTGGCCAAACTGGACAGTCTCTATGTAAAAGAATAAATGGACACATATCAGACGTCAAGAATTATAACATTCAAAAACCAGTTGGAGAACACTTCAATCTCTTTGGTCACTCGGCAATTCTTCAACAAAAAAAAACTTCAAAAACAGACTCCGAGAGACTGCTGCATTGGAATTAATTTGCAAACTGGATACAATTAACTTAGGCTTGAATAAAGACTGGGAGTGGATGGGTCATTACACAAAGTAAAACTCTTTACCCATGTTTAGTCTCTCCTCTTTCCTCCTCCACTATTCCTCACATGTTCTTGTCAACTGCTGGAAATGGCCCACCTTGATTATCACTACAAAAGGTTCCCCCCGCCGCTCTCCTGCTGGTAATAGCTCACCTTACCTGATCACTCTTGTTAGTGTGTATGGTAACGCCCATTGTTTCATGTTCTCTGTGTATATAAAATCTCCCCACTGTATTTTCCACTGCATGCATCTGATGAAGTGATCTGTAGCTCACAAAAGCTTATGCTTAGATAAATTTGTTGGTCTCTCAGGTGCCACAAGTACTCCTTTTCTTTTTGCGGATACAGACTAACACGGCTGCTACTCTGAAACCAAGTATTTGCACTGTAAAAAAACAAAAGAAATAGTATTTTTCAATTCACCTAATACAAGTAGTGTAGTGCAGTCTCTTTATCATGAAAGTTGAACTTAAAAATGTAGAATTATGTACAAAAAAATCTGCATTCAAAACCAAAACAAATAGAGCCTACAAGTCCACTCATTCCTGCTTCTTGTTCAGCCAGTCACTCAGACAAACAAGTTTGTTTACATTTGTAGGAGATAATGCTGCCTGCTTCTGATTTACAATGCCATGTGAAAGTGAGAACAGGTGTTTGCATGGCACCGTTGTAGCCGGCATTGCAAGGTCAGGCTTGACAAAGCCCTGGCTGGGATGATTTAATTGGGGATTGGTCCTGCTTTGAGCAGAGGGTTGGACTAGATGACCTCCTGAGGTCCCTTCCAACCCTGATGTTCTATGATATTTGTGTGCCAGATGCGCTAAAGATTCATATGCCCCTTCATGCTTCAACCACCATTCCTAGAGACATGCATCCATGCTGATGACAGGTTCTGCTCATTAACCATCCAAAGCAGTGCAGACCAACACACCTTCATTTTCGCTATCTGAGTCAGATGCCACCAGCAGAAGGTTGATTTTTTTTTTTGTGGTTCGGGTTCTGTAGTTTCCGTATCGGACTATTGCTCTTTTGAGACTTCTGAAAGCATGTTCCACACCTCGTCCCTCTGATTTGGAAGTCACTTCAGATTCTTAAACCTGTGGTTGAGTGCTGTAGCTATTTCTGGAAATCTCACATTGGTACCTTCTTTGCATTTTGTCAAATCTGCAGTGAAAGTGTTCTTAAAATGAACATGTGCTGGGTCATCATCCAAGACTGCTATAACATGAAATATATGGCAGAATGTGGGTAAAACAGAGCAGGGGAAGACAATTCTCCCCCATGTAGTTCAGTCACAAATTTCATTAATGCATTTTTTTAATGAGCGTCAACAGCTACACATTTTTAGCATAAATACCTTGCAATGCTAGCTACAACAGTGCCATGAGAATGCCTGTTCTCACTTTCTGGTGACGTTATAAATAAGACGGCTGCATTATCTCCTGTAAATGTAAACAAACATGTTTCTTGTTCAGCCAATCGCTAAGACAAAGAGGACTGAGTGGACTTGCAGGCTCTGAAGTTTTACATTGTTTTGCTTTTGAGTGTAGTTATGTAACACAAAATTTATAAATTTGTAAGTTGCACTTTCACAACAGATTTCAGAGTAACAGCCGTGTTAGTCTGTATTCGCAAAAAGAAAAGGAGTACTTGTGGCACCTTAGAGACTAACCAATTTATTTGTGCATGAGCTTTCGTGAGCTACAGCTCACTTCATCGGACGCATACCGTGGAAACTGCAGCAGACTTTATATACACACAGAGAATATGAAACAATACCTCCTCCCACCCCACTGTCCTGCTGGTAATAGCTTATCTAAAGTGATCATCAGGTTGGGCCATTTCCAGCACAAATCCAGGTTTTCTCACCCTCCACCCCCCCACACACAAATTCACTCTCCTGCTGGTGATAGCCCATCCAAAGTGACAACTCTTTACACAATGTGCATGATAATCAAGTTGGGCCATTTCCTGCACAAATCCAGGTTCTCTCACCTGCTCACCCCCCTCCCAAAAACCACACACACAAACTCACTATCCTGCTGGTAATAGCTCATCCAAAGTGACCACTCTCCAAGTTTAAATCCAAGTTAAACCAGAACATCGGGGGGGGGGGGGTTGGAAAAAACAAGGGGAAATAGGCTACCTTGCATAATGACTTAGCCACTCCCAGTCTCTATTTAAGCCTAAATTAATAGTATCCAATTTGCAAATGAATTCCAATTCAGCAGTTTCTCGCTGGAGTCTGGATTTGAAGTTTTTTTGTTTTAAGATAGCGACCTTCATGTCTGTGATTGCGTGACCAGAGAGATTGAAGTGTTCTCCGACTGGTTTATGAATGTTATAATTCTTGACATCTGATTTGTGTCCATTTATTCTTTTACGTAGAGACTGTCCAGTTTGACCAATGTAAATGGCAGAGGGGCATTGCTGGCACATGATGCCATATATCACATTGGTATATATGTGATATTTATTCTACGTAATAATCCAGGTGAGAGAACCTGGATTTGTGTGGGAAATGGCCCAACTTGATTATCATGCACATTGTGTAAAGAGTTGTCACTTTGGATTGGCTATCACCAGCAGGAGAGTGAATTTGTGTGGGGGGGTGGAAGGTGAGAAAACCTGGATTTGTGCTGGAAATGGTCCAACCTGATGATCACTTTAGATAAGCTATTACCAGCAGGACAGTGGGGTGGGAGGAGGTATTGTTTCATATTCTCTGTGTGTATATAAAGTCTGCTGCAGTTTCCACGGTATGCATCCGATGAAGTGAGCTGTAGCTCACGAAAGCTCATGCTCAAATAAATTGGTTAGTCTCTAAGGTGCCACAAGTACTCCTTTTCTTTTCACAACAGAGATTGCACTGTAGTACTGGTATGAGGTGAATTGAAAAATACTATCTTTATCGTTTCTACAGTGCAAATATTTCTAATAAAAACAATATACACTTTGATTTCAATTACAACACAGTACAATATATGTGAAAATGTAGAAAAACATCCAAAGTATTTAATAAATTTCAATTGGTATTCTGTTTAACAGTGCAGTTAAAACTGTGATTAAAACTGTGATTAATCACGATTAATTTTTTTTCATTAATCGCATGAGTTAGCTGCAATTAATTGACAGCCCTAATTTTAAGTGATTATAAGGGATAGCAAATAGATCAAAGCTGATTTTCTAGTCAATAAACAACACAAACTAAGCTTAATATACTAAATAGATTGCATATGAATAGCAGATTCTCACTGTAAGAGATGATAGAAGTAGGCTGCAGATTCTTAGGGGGCAAGTTGCGCTTGCTTACAGCTTGGAATCCCCAGGTGTTCTATTCACAGGCCAAAAATCCTTTAGCCTGGCTCCAGCACTTCCATCAGTTCAGTCTTTGTTCCTCAGGTATTTCCAGGAATCTTCTTGTGTGGGGAGTGAAGAACCCCAGTTGATGTCACTTCCTGCCTTATGCAAAAAGAAAAGGAGTACTTGTGGCACCTTACAGACTAACCAATTTATTTGGGCATAAGCTTTCGTGAGCTACAGCTCACTTCATCGGATGCATACTGTGGAAAGTTTAGAAGATCTTATTTATATAGCTTTTGGATAGGGCAGGAATCCTTTGTTTTAAAGCTTGGTTCCCAGACTGGTCTGTAGGAAAACACTGATATCCCAAGATGGAGTCTAGAGTAATGGTCTCATTACATGTCCTTGCAGAGTCCTAGCAGCCATTCTCGGAGGCTGTCTCTAGTGGTCTCAGGAAGACACCCCAAGTGGGAGATAAGCTTCTCCTAAGGCCTATTGTTTTCCTAATGGCCTATTCCCCACCCACTGGCTAGACTGAAAGCATCTTGTCTAATGGGAGTTTCCCAGGTGTAACTACATTTTGAAATACAGAGACATAGTCAATATTCATAACTTCAGATACAAAAATGATACAGGTATACAAATAGGATGATGATATGATAGAATCATAGAAATATAAAACTGGAAGGGACCTCAAGAGGTCATGTAGTCCAGTCCCCTGCACTCAAAGCAGGACTAAGTATTGTCTAGACCATTCTTGACAAGTGTTTGTGCAACCTGCTCTTAAAAATCCCAAAGGATGGAGATTCCACAACCTCCCTAGGCAATTTATTCCAGTGCTTAACCACTCTGCCAGAAGTTTTTCCTACCGTAAAACCTTAACCGCCCTTGCTGCAATTTAAGCCCATTGCTTCTTGTCCTATCCTCAGAGGTTAAGAAGAACAATTTTTCTCCCTCCTCCTTGTAACAACCTTTTATGTACTTGAAAACTGTTATTGTGTCCCCTCTCAGTCTTCTCTTGGCCAGACTAAACAAACCCAATTTTTTCAATCTTCCCTCATAGGTCATGTTTTCTAGACCTTTAATCATTTTTGTTGCTCTTCTCTGGACTTTCTCCAATTTGTCCACATCTTTCCTGAAATGCGGCGCCCAGAACTGGACATAATACTCCAATCGAGGCCTAATCAGTGCGGAGTAGAGCGGAAGAATTATTTCTTGTCTTGCTTACAATATTCCTGCTATTATATCCTAGAATGATGTTTGCTTTTTTTGGAACTGTGTTACACTGTTGACTCATATTTAGCTTGCGGTCCACTATGACCCCCAGATCCCTTTCCGCAGTACTCCTTCCTAGGCAGTCATTTCCCATTTTGTATGTGTGCAACTGATCGTCCTTCCTAAATGGAGTACTTTGCATTTGTCTTTATTGAATTTCATCCTATTTACTTCAGACGATTTCTCCAGTTTGTCCAGATCATTTTGAATTTTAATCCTATCCTCCAAGCATTTTTAATCCCTCCCATCTTGGTATCGCCTGCAAACTTTATAAGTGTACTCTCTATGCCATTATCTAAATCATTGATGAAGATATTGAACAGACCCAGAACCGATCCCTGCAGCACCACACTCGTTATGCCCTTCTACCATGACTGTGAACCACTGATAACTACTCTCTGGAAACAATTTTCCAACCAGTTACGCACCCACCTTATAGTAGCTCCATCTAGGTTGCTTTTCTGTTGTTTATGAGAAGGTCATGTGAGAGAGTATCAAAAGCCTTACTAAAATCAAGATATGCCACATCTACTGCTTCCATATTATCCACAGGGCTTGTTACCGTGTCAAAGAAAGCTAGTAGGTTGGTTTGACACTATTTGTTCTTGAGAAATCCATGGTGACTGTTACTTATCACCTCATTATCTTCTAAGTGTTTGCACATTGATTTCTTAATTATTTGCTCCATTATCTTTCCGGGTACAGAAGTTAAGGTGACGGGTCTGTAGTTCCCTGGGTTGTCCTTATTTCCCTTTTTATAGATGGGCACTATATTTGCCCTTTTCCAGTCTTCTGGAATGTCTCCTGTCTTCCATGACTTTTCAAAGATAATTGCTAATGGCTCAGATATCTCCTCAGTCAGCTACTTGAGTATTCTAGGATGCATTTTATCAGGCCCTGGTGATTTGTAGACATCTAATTTGTCTAAGTAATTTTTGACTTGTTCTTTCCCTATTTTAGACTCTGATCCTACCTCATTTTCACTGGCATTCAGTATGTTAGACGTCCAATCGCCACCAAGCTTCTTGGTGAAAACTGAAACAAAAGTCATTAAGCATCTCTGCTATTTCCACATTTTCTGTTATTGTCTTTCTCCTGTCGTTGAGTGCCCAGCCTACTCTGTCCTTGGTTTTCCTCTTGCTTCTAATGTATTTGTAGAATGTTTTCTTGTTACTCTTTATGTCCCTAGCTAGTTTGATCTCATTTTGTGCCTTGGCCTTTCTAATTTTGTCCCTACATACTTGTGTTATTTGTTTATATTCATCCTTTGTAATTTGACCGAGTTTCCACTTTTTGTAGGACTCTTTTCAGTTTTAGATCAT
This sequence comes from Caretta caretta, assembly GCF_965140235.1. NCBI lineage: Eukaryota > Metazoa > Chordata > Testudines > Cheloniidae > Caretta > Caretta caretta. The sequence goes on from NC_134209.1 coordinate 103,055,381, forward strand.
TGAAGATCTCCTGATTAAGCCAGGGTGATCTCTTGCCATACTTCTTATCTTTCCTATGCAGTGGGATAGTTTGCTCTTGTGCCCTTAATAATGTCTCTCTGAAAAACTGCCAACTGTCTTCAATTGTTTTTCCCCTTAGACTTGCTTCTCATGGGCTCTCCACAGTGGGAGGGGCTCTCCCCTCAGTGGGCTCTCCCCAGGCGAACTCCCAGTCAAACTCCCTCTGTAATTTATAGCCCTTGTGGTTGTGAATTGTCATTGGTCCCTGAGTCTACCGATTCATTTCAAGGACTGATTACAGCAAGTCCCAGCTGTAACTTGAAATCTCTTGTAGACCTATATTTTTAATGTATTAGCATCACTAAGTTTTTATTTGAATATCTTAGGAGTCTAGTCCAGTAAGAGTTCCCAGTTTTTAATGTCACTATTCGTGGTCCTATGCAGAGGAAGTAATAATTTTGTTACAGGTACTGTTTTGGAATAAAATTGTAGTATTTGGATATTACTTGAGGTGTAAAATATTATTCTCAAGGTTTGCTATACTAAATGCTCTCAAGTCTTACACTTTTTCATGGAAAAGGTATGGTGGAGCTGGGAGCATGAAGAATTTGTCATAGTGAAATTGTGCATTTAAAAATTAGTATGTAGCAGTCACCCTGGTGTATTATAAATTTAACTATATCCTTAACTAAAACAGTTGTAGAAAAGCAGTGTGGGTTGATTTTAAATCAGCAAGTAGAAAGCCTCAATTTGAATAATTGATTTTAATCAACTTTTCCATTTGTACTTCAATTATCTTCTAAAGAAAGGTGTGTTCTCATTGGTTAACATAACCATTAAAACATAGAATCATAGAAGTGTAGGACTGGAAGGGACCTCAATAGGTCAACACATTGATTTACAATTAAATAGAGCCTTTACACTATATTTCACACATCTTTTTGCTACCTAGGAGGGTACACTATAACTATATACATCTATTAAGCAGTTACATAGTTTAATACTTTCAGAGTCTTAATTGTACATTTTGGTATGTTAGAAAATAATAAAGCAATAAGTCATTCACTAACTTTTGGCTCATGATTTGTATCAAGCAGCATTAGGGTGGTAACTGGAATTTAATTAAACACACAACAGCATATAACATTTTATTTTTATTAAACAAAAGCTTAAATATTTTTTGGATACATGTGCTTATCAAAATATATTTCACATTTACAACTATATGAATTCATTGACTATAGTTAAGCACTCAGTTCGGTTAATAAAACTGATTATTTCTGTTTAGCCTGGGAAGATTTTTCAAATATGCCTAAGTGGAAGTGACTGGACTGTAAATTCCTGAAATGAGACAGGCTCCTAAGTTACTTAAGCTGACCTGTTGTGCCATATTTGTAAAGCTTAACCTCAAATGTTAGATGTGTTTTCTCTGATACTTTGAGTCAAAGGCTGCTTTTCTATATAAAGTTTCTGATGGAAGCTAATTTCATCATATTTTTTTTTATTTAAATGTTAAGAGATTATAAATTTAGGCCTTAATGTATTTTATATTACACTTATATTTTAAACAGCTTTATTTTTTAAACAAAATTATTTAAATATTAAAATAAAAAAATCTAAATAAAATGATTGTATGTATGACTTTTAAAAAAAATCATACAGCTTTTTTTCAGGGTGGACAAAAATCTGTGTAGTTGATAACATCTGTGTTGCTTTGCCGAACAGAATTAGTAAAACTGTCCTTTTTCTTTTCTTGCCCATATCAGTCCAAAATGTAGGTTTGAGTACAAACGTTCTGAAACTCCCACTAGATACTACTGCTACTGTGGGAAGGTAGAAGATCCAGAGTTGGACCCATGGCTGGTACCTCACTCATGTGGCCAAGTATGTGAGAGGGAATTTAGACCTCCATGTGGACATAAATGCCTACTGCTCTGTCACCCAGGTAAGTCCCTTCTATGCTATTGATTAACTGTTCACAATTAGTCATGAAAACTATCATGCTTAAAATCAATTATGACACTGGACTTAAAACTTTAATAAATAGGAGAGAGTGAATATTTTTGGGAAATTGCATTATTAAAAGTTATAAGTAAAAGTTATTGAACGCTAATGAAAGGAGAATAAAATGAGTTATGGAGCTAGTGATGAAATGTTAATTTTATTGTTTCCTTTTAACCATTCTCAGGTCCTTGTCCTCCTTGCCCAAAGATGGTCACAATAGCCTGTTACTGTAAGAAGGCTAAACCAGTGCCGAGAAGGTGCAGTACCAAAGAATGGTCATGTCAGCTGCCATGTGGTCGAAAACTGCCATGTGGACAGCACAGTTGTGAGAACCCTTGTCACCCAGGTAGACCTGATCTTCTTAATTGTTCAGAGAGTAGTTTTGCATTAGTTACTAAGAGTTGAGGCTTGCCTGTATGAACTAATTAAAAGGAAAAAATTATTGTAATTCTTCTCCCTCTGTCACCTCACAATTAAGTCTATATTAATCACTTATTTTTAGGAGATTGTCAGTCTTGCCCACGAGTCAGTAAACAAAGGTGTGTCTGTGGTAGACAAATAACAGAAAGACTTTGTGCATGTCCATTTTGGCAGTGTGAGCAGGTATGTTTCAGAAGTCTTTTTGTATTGTCTTTATCTTAAAGAAAATGGGCTACTTCCTATATTGGAAAATTGAAAAGTGTTCCCTGTTAAGAGTTTATTATTATTTAATTTTTAAGGTACGTGGTTTTTAAACATACACACGCAAATCTAAGCAGCGGTCATTTGAAGACGAATACATTACATGGGTCCAGTTCACTCTTGACATTAGTATTCACAGCTTTGACTATGTTGGAATTCTGCATGCTTATGACAGTAGTAAACTTTACTTTCAGTCCCCATCATTTTGAGTAACTTTTAGATTCTTTTGAGAGAAACTTCTGTTGCCATCTTAAGCAAGTATGAAACACAGCTTAGTATGTGCTCTAGTGCTTTGTTTATTTACTAGTAGCAACTATGAAAAGCTTAATCAATTTTCTAAGAATGATTCAATATTTGTGGCTCAGAGCTACAACTGACACTGTAGATCGTAAAAACCTTAAATTGAAGGAAAGCAAAAGATGAGCGTTCTCATAAGACAGCGCAGAACCTCTGATTTTAATTTGTAGCTTAAGTCTACTTTTAAAGCTCAGGGAAAAAACTCCCTTCTCCTTCACAATCCCATTGGGTTTTGTGTCCTTTTATCTTGTTAAATTGCTCACTGTCAGCTGTTGAGGTATTATAGTTTTATTTTTTCTTTAAGGTATGTGGGAGAACTTTGCCTTGTGGTAATCACACATGTGAACAAGTTTGTCACTCTGGTCCCTGTGGCGAATGTCCTCGATCTGGGAAAAGGCCCTGTCCGTGTGAGAAATCAAGTAAGGATTTTTTTTCTCTCATTGAAGCACATCTGTTTGCTGTAATAGGATTCAAACATTCCCCAACTAGTTGAATTTACAGGAGAATGTAGCTCAGGTTTATAAATGTTTTTTACGGTAGTGATGGTCAACGGCTTACTTCTGCAGTGCAGTTACTTAGCAGGTTCCAATAAGCAATGAAAGCTGCAAGTTTTATGTAACTTTCTTGCTTGATTCTTTACAAGTTTGATATTACTTAATTTAACTATGATTTTATGATAGAGGTACTAACTTAATTCAATATATTTGTATATATTTTCTGTAGAGTTTCTTTAAAAATGAGAGGGTGAAGCTAGAAAATACAAGTCAAATTGTCAACTGCATATCTAGATGTATCTTTGTGTTTTCTTTAGTACATGTGCTGTCTTTTTTCTTTTAGTGTTTTTTTTGCCCTGTACGGAAGATGTACCTACTTGTGGAGATAGTTGTGACAAAGTTCTTGAATGTGGAATCCATAGGTGTTCGCAGCGTTGTCATCGAGGTCCCTGTGAAATTTGTAGACAGGTTAGTTTTAATCTCTTCCAGCATGTGGCTTTTAAATACTTTGTAACTCTAATAAAGGTTTTTTGCCTCCTAAGAATCTGGCATATCTGTCACTAAAAGCACCCATCTAAGACAAGATTCTTGGGGTAAATGTGTTCAGAAAAATGCATTACACCCTGTCTTGACCTAACCAGTTTCTAAAGGCCATGTTAAAGGCAAGTTTGAACTGGTAGTTGAGCAAACTTAACTGGAAGTCCCTGTGTGGGTAATGTACATCGTCCACCATATGAAAAGGAATATAGGCTACTAACATTGCTAAAGTGATGCTGAGAACTTTTTTAGGCCAAAATTTTAAAATATGTGGGTGGCGAAAAGGCTTTATTTTTTGTAAGTTTCCAGTATTGAATTCTTTTTTTAGGCATTCCCTGGGAGTGTTAACCCAAATAAAATTTTTCCCAAGATATGAGAATGTAGAAGTCAAACTGACTTCTTATTTTAGTCCAAGCTGAGTTAAATGTGAAAAACGAGCTGCATAAAAGACACAAGTTAATAAAATGAATTTTTTTTAAAACTAGCTATTCGTAATAGTAAAGTTTTAATTAACATGACCGAGAGGAAGGACTGTCTAGTGGTTAGGGCATTGGCTTGAGTACTAGGGACCCAGGTTCAGTTCCCTGCTCCACCACTGACTTTGTGCAAGTCACTTAGTCTGTCTGCCTCAATTTCCTATCTGTAAATTGTGAATAATAGTATTACCCTGGAGGCTTGTGAGGATGAATACATGAAAAGATTGTGAGGTGCTCAGATACTATAGTAATGGAGGCTATATAAGTACCTAAGATGGATGTATGTTGTCCCTTTTATTTTTGGCACAACCTGGAGATCTGTGGTTCCGTTTAGAATTCTAGTGATAAGTTGGCTTGAAAACACTTTATGGCAATTTGGAAGGAGGTTTCCCTCCAACTTGCCATTGAAGGCATGCCTTCCCAACAACTGTACTGTCTATGATAAGGCTAATTGGACATGGCTCACTCAGAGCCACTTGATGTTACTTCTGGTCTAGCAGAAGCACATGAGTTGAGGGCATTCCAAGGGACTAATTTACCCTCCCTTGATGTGTGTGTGTGCAGCACTACAGCTCAGAGAGCATGGAAGTGATTTGTGTATTGAGCTCAGTGCCATAGTTCTGTGCATGGCATTTTGCTGCAACTAGAGACCATAAGGCCCACATTGTGGTTTTCAAAGAATATTCAGTTCTGCCTCTTAGTCATAGATGATTATGTTGAATTGCATTCCTTGAATTAAGCTTAAAAGTCGTGGCATCGGGAAAGAATCTGTTGGGACTATATCCTCTGTTTGGGTGCTGGGGTCTTTCACTCTGTCTTTTTATGTATGGAATGCTCTCTCAATTGATCTTCAATTGATCTACTCCCCATCCTCTTTCCATTATCGCCTTCAGATAAACTCAGCTACAATGCCTGTGGGATACTAGCTAATGTATGGTAGTTGGAAAGAGGGTCAGATAAGCTTGTTTATTTAACTTATACATAAACTGTGTATATTTGTATCCCCTTTGCTCACATCTTTGAGTCATTTGTCTTTTTGGGTTGTAAGCTGAGCAGAGACAGTGTCCTTATATGTTTCTATGGTGCCTAACATAATGCAGTCTCTGGGTGATACTGTAATAAAATTAGTCAGTTTGCCTTATGGTTCTTAGTAGAAAACTCTTTTTAGCTTCCAACTATAATGTCGTCATTTTTCCCCCTCCCCCCCACCCCAGGAAGTTGAAAAGCAGTGTCGTTGTGGAAAGCATACTAAACGCATGCCGTGTCATAAACCGTATCTGTGTGAGACAAAGTGTACTAAAATTCGTGATTGCCAGAAGCACCAATGTAAGAGAAAGGTGAGTGTTAAAATGTGTATTAACAGTACACTTACACAGCAATCATTAAAGTTCTAAATGTGGCTCTCTTTCAGTTTTTGGTCCAATTTTATATTGTTGTACAAATGTAGCATTGCATCAACATACCTTTGTTTTACATTTGGAAGGCTTTCTTTCAACTGTAAGGGCTAGCTAATTAATAAATAAAAGCTCAATCTGCAGCATAGGGTAGTTTCTGTGGCAAATTCCAAAACCGAAGAACACAGGTTGCTTTAGCTATGCTGCTGGGAATATATTTTGATATTAACTATCTCCGTTTTTCTGAAATAACTTTCCCCTTCTATTTCAGCATATGTTTTTGAAGGTTTAAATTGACGGTAAAGTTGTTCAAAAGTCTCAGAACATCTATAGCCTTTGCAAAAAGTTTCTCTTGTTGACCTGAGGGGCTAATTTGTTGGCAAGTTGTCTTTAGAGGGTACCTAGTAGATTTTTGCAGCTTACTCAGCTTTAAGGGAGCTAGTCGCCAAGTAGATCAGCTTTTGCTTTCATTGGGACTTCAGTGCCTAAACTACCTTTTGTGACTTAGAAAATCTTCATCTAAATGTTAATAGAAATAATATCCTTCCCACCTCCCCCACAAGCCTCTTTGCATATTAAAGAACAGGGTAGCAGCCTATCTAAACCTCAACCCAGCTGTATTCCTTTTGTTAACATAAAGGAAGAGCTCATGTCTGAAAAGAATGAGGGGCGTGTGTGTAGTGAAAGTGTACAGCATACTTAATGATTTTTCTTTTGTAGCGTATCTCTCGGCTCTTCTGTAACATGTTAGTAGGTACAGAATGTGTACCTAGCCCACCAATATTAAAATCTATAAGAACACCAGCAGTGCTGGTGTTATAGATTTTAATATTGGTGGGTAAAATACACATTTAGTAATGAAATGGTCAGAGATCATTCAGAGAATTTTATTTGTTTACAATTTTAGTGTGGTTTAGGTATTACGAAGTTTCACAATGGAAAAAATCTACAGTATGAGTTGAATAGTATGCTCATGTGGCGGCATTACCACAAAAATTTGCTGTAGAAGTTTTAGTCTGTGCTCAACTCTGAAATAATTTCATATCTAGTAAACTTAAACATGAAAACTCCCAAATATAATCATTGTTGCAGTTGGAGTACACTTATACATCAGATCATCCATTAGAGAGATTCATAGCTCCTGACATTTTGTGTTCAGGGTATGCGGGTGCGGCACTAAGCGGCTGGGGTACTAGAATTTGATTATAAAAATCAGTTTAGGCAGTCCGTTTCTCAAAATTCTCCTTTCTTATATTTGCTATATGTAGATCCATGAGGCCAAATTAAATATGCATAGAAGCATAATTTCCAGTTTTGTATGTAGAGAGAGCACTAATAGTCGGTCAAGAGGCTCCAAGTTGCTTTTTGCTTGATTGCTTGCTTCATTATTATAACTAAAACTCCCAATGTTCCTCTGTATGCCAAGGCAAACACCTCAGCCCAAATGGGAACTGACTCTTTTTAAAGATTTGACTGCTGCAAATAAGTGTAACTCTACCCCCATTGTATCATTCATATTTGGAAAGAGCAACATTCAGAAGTGGAACCTGAGGAAAGCTGTAAGGGGTCTGAAATTGTATCTTTTCCTGTTCATTATTTGTTCTTTGTCATCCTTAAGAATGTCCTTGAATGCAGTAAGGGAGCCATAGGATATTAGAGAGGAGAAGAAGCAGTCTTTATTTTTTTCCCTTTTTTGGTAGCTTGCCTATCAGATGTCCTCAGAAATCTCAGTGACCCAACCAGTCATTTTTAACGAAAATGACCAGATTGACTATATGTTTTTGAGTTGTATGGGTGAATTTCTGGCTTGATTTTGGTTTATGGGTTTCTTTTCAGCAGTCTTAGTAGTAGTATTGTAGTATCCAGAATCTGTGAGGTTTTAGACAAACATAGGAAGGTGGAGTTTCTGACTCTGAGTCTACAAGCTGGTGTTTGTGTTGTTTTTTATTTCAAGCACACTTATTTTAAAGATGGTCTGCTGAGCAAAATTACTGTCTGCACTGCTATTTTATGCTATACAAAGGCTGCCTCAGACACTTCAAAACTTTTTTCTAACACTTGAAATATCAGGGGTTAATTCCTCTTTTTATTGAGGGACCGGAATAATGTCACACAAAGTTGTCATCTGAGCTGCAGCCTTCCCCTTCCTTCATTCTCCCAACGAAGAGGAGATGAGATGCTGAGTCTTTACTTCTAATGTAAAAGACAAACAACCTTCATTCCTCAAAGTAAAAGAAAAATTTTAAGATTATCTATATGCATCATAAATGACGAAGGTACAGACATTTTTCAGCTCTGCAGTTCAGTTTTAAAAACTAGACTAGACAAAGCACAAGTAAATGTATTGTAAGGAGCAATCTTGAATTTTCAGTGGGGTAGACTAGGTGACCTAGTAATTCTCTTCTTTCTCTAAAGACGAAGAACAAGAAATGTTGTAGTTAGCAGGGAGTTCCAGTTCCTTTGGGCCCTTTTCCTACCTTTGACTAGTTATCCTCTAAATGTTAAAAGTAAATATTTCAGAAATAGAAGAGGTATTTTAGTATTGACATTTTTTAAGATGATGTGGGTGGGAGAACATGGAACAGCTAATGTGTACCAATTACACATTTGGGTATTTGAGCCCAATTAAAAAGAGATCCGTCAGGCAAAATTTGAAAATCTTTTTCATTTGAGTTACTTTTTAAAAATTTGGATTTGTCACACTGAGGTAAAGATAACTGGTTTTTAGTTTTGACTAAAAGAAAAGGAGGACTTGTGGCACCTTAGAGACTAACCAATTTATTTGAGCATGAGCTTTCGTGAGCTACAGCTCACTTCATTGGATGCATTCTGCAGTTTCCACGGTATGCATCCGATGAAGTGAGCTGTAGCTCACGAAAGCTCATGCTCAAATAAATTGGTTAGTCTCTAAGGTGCCACAAGTACTCCTTTTCTTTTTGCGAATACAGACTAACACGGCTGTTACTCTGAAACCTCTTAGTTTTGACTGGCACACTCTTGAAGCATTTTAAAAATTTCGGTACAGTGAAGAGAACAAAGAGTTGCCATTTTTCAGCTGAACAAAAAAAAAAAGCCCAAGTTCCTTTTGCTAATCCCTATCCGTTCTTTCTTCAGTTCTTTCACAGGGGGAGCGATTTCTGTCTCCTACCCTGGAGTCCATTCACTTGTTCTGCTTGATACATGTGTACTGGGCAGAACGGATAGTATTACACACTTGAGAATAAGCACAGTGAATGGACCACAAATCCCACAGGAGTGTAAGCAGTATTCCCATGCTGCAGGCACAGAGATGGTGGAAAAACAGATCTTGGAGAGTGCTGCGGGAGACCCAGGCTAATGACAATCAATCACACAAACTGTGCAGTAATTAAGTCTAAAATGACTTCACAAGTCAGCCATGTGCAAAAGTATTCTAGATATTCATCTTAATAGGTGTGTGGGCTTTTTTTACTAGAAGATCTGTATCTTGCTAATGTATTGAAATGACATTAGAAAGTCATTTGAAAGTGTCATCTTTTATTACAAGCGCTCAGTTTCTGTACTTCTACTGTCTCTCATATGAATGGCATTGTAAGAAGATGTCATGTTGGAAATTATAAAATAGCCAGTTCCGTGGAAAGTTTTGTTGTTTTTTTTATTTTATAGTGTTGTTCTGGAAACTGTCCACCTTGTGATCAACTCTGCGGACGGACTTTAGGGTGTAGAAATCACAAATGTCCTTCAGTTTGCCACAGAGGTAAGACTATGTTGAAAAATTCCTGTTGTATTGATGCCTTTTTGTTGGAATATTGTTTCTGTTGGCACTAGAATGGGTTTTTTCCAACCATGCTGCCTGGAAGAATTGTCTTCCTTTCCTGGATGTCTGTCTGCCTCTTTGGGTAGGGATAAGTAAGGAACTGGTATTTGGATCTTCTCATTTTGCACAATGACAGCCAAGTTTCAGGGTTTCTTACCTGGTAACTTTTGTTTGACAAAGTTCCACTGAGAGGGAATACCTATCGTAATAACTGTTTTGGTCTTTGAAAGAAAAACTAACCTACAAAAGTAACTGTTTATTGAATATGCAATGTGTGAGGCCTAGTTATATCTACATATTGTTCATGTGGTCATGTTTGGTGGTTTCTGAAACACAATATGCAGTGGTTTTCAACCTTTTGGGGCTCATGAGCCATTTGTAAATGTTTATGGCCTGTTGAGAACCAGTAAATAGTCTGGGGGTGGTTTTGGTCGGATCCTGCCCTCCAGTGGGGGTTGGGTCCTGCCTGGCACTCACTCTACAATGGCAGATCCTATGGCTCCTGTGCTGTGGGGCTGGCTGGGTGTGGCTCTCTGCTCCAGGCATTGCAAACTCCAGGATTGCAGTGCTTCTCGGGTCTGGCCCTGTCCTCCTGGCTGGACTTGTGAGAGTGGAATTGTGATCTGGCTCATAGGGTTGCGGTCCTACTCATTAAAATTTGGCCTACCTGGACTCCTGTCGTCATGACAAGTGGGCTAAATGAGTGTGGCGCTTGGATTCCCATAGATTTGTAATGCCGGGAGCAGGGAGGCAAGTCCAGCTAGTCCCATGGTAAAGGAGCTGCCACATGATCCTTTGAAACATTCTGGTGACCCCATTTTGGTTCTTGACCCATAGGTTGAGAAATCCTATGCTAGAGGGCTCCAATTTTTTATTTTTATTTTTTTTATTTTGATAGAAGATGAGTGTGTTTGGTATTTTGCCGGTTGAAAAAATAAAAACTAGTTACTAAACACATGACAAAGGAACCTAAGAAAAGTTCCCTCCAGCAGCCCCAGATCCCAGTTACAAAGGAACATGAGATTGGCCACACTGGGTCAGACCAATGGTCCATCCAGCCCAGCATCCTCCCTTCCAGCAGTGGCTGGTGCCAGATGCTTCAAAGGGAATGAACAGAACAGGGCTATTTATTGAGTGATCCATCCACTGTTATCCACTCTCAGCTTCTGGCAGTCAAAGGTGTAGGCTTGGTCTACGCTACATACTTACTCCAGTGTAACTACATCGCTCAGGGGTGGGAAAAATCCACAACCCTCAGTGATACTGACCTTAACCCTGCATGTAGACAGCCCTATGTTGACAGGAGAATTTCTCTTTCCAGTATAGCTACTGCCTCTTGTGGAGGTTGACTTATTAAGCAGATGGGAAATCTGTCTCCTGTCAGCATGGGGCGTCTTCACCAGACACACCACCACTACAGCAGCGCCAATGTAAAGTTGTAGTGTAGACCTGCCCTTCGAGACACCCAGAGCATGGAATTGTGTCCCTGACTATCCTGGCTAATGCTATTGATGGATCTATCCTCCATGAACTTATCCAATTCTTTTTTGAATGCAGTTACCCTTTTGACCTTCACAACATCCCCTGGCAACAAGATCCACAGGTTGACTGTACGTTGTGTAAAGAAGTACAGTAACTCCTCGTTTAACATTGTAGTTATGGTCCTGAAAAATGCGACTTTAAGCAAAATGATGTTAAGCGAATCCAATTTCCCCATAAGAATTAATGTAAATAAGGGAGGTTAAGTTCCAGGGAATTTTTTTTCACAAGACAAGACTACACACACACAGTATAAGTTTTAAACAAACAATTTAATACTGGTACACCGCAATGATTGTGAACCTTGGTTGAGGTGGTGAAGTCAGAGGGTTGGATATTTCCCAGGGGATGCTTTACTGCTAAATGATGAACTAGCAGTTGGCTGAGCCCTCAAGGGTTAACTCGTTGTTAATGTAGCCTCACACTCTACAAGGCAGCACGAGCTCAGGGGTTTGAGCATTGGCCTGCTAAACCCAAGGTTGTGAGTTCAATCCTTGAGGGGGCCATTTGGGATCTGGGGCAAAAATTGGGGATTGGTCCTGCTTTAAGCAGGGGGTTGGACTAGATGACCTCCTGAGGTCACTTCCAACCCTGGTATTCTATAATTCTATGAATGGAGAGAGGGGAGACAGCATGGCAGACAGACACACACCGTGTGTATGTCTGTGTGAGAGAGAGAGAAATGTGCATTGCTCCTTTGAGGGTATGTCTACACTATGAAATTAGATCGATCTTATAGAAGTAGATTTTTAGAAATCTATTTTATACAGTTGATTGCATATGTCCACACTAAGCGCATTAAGTCGGCAAAGTGCATCCTCACTACCGTGGCTAGCGTCAACTTTCGGAGTGTTGCACTGTGGGTAGCTGTGCCACAGTTCCCTCAGTCTCCGCTGCCCATTGGAATTCTGGGTTGAGCTCCCAATGCCTGATGAGGCAAAAAGATTGTCGCAGGTGGTTTTGGGTATGTGTCATCAGTCGCCCCTCCCTCCATGAAAGCAACAGCAGACCATCGTTTCGCGCCTTTTTTCCACACAGACGCTGTACTGCTGTCAGCAGACAGTGCAGTAGGACTGCTAACCGTCGTCATCCACAGCTTCCACTGCAACTCTGCTCTACTGGTGCCATGAATCCACCTCCCAGGTCCTCTTGTCGTTCTGTATAAATATCTATACTTGTGGCATCCGTCGTCATCACCGCTTCCGCTGCAGCTCTGCTCTCCTGCAGACGCAATACCAGAGCAAGCATGGAGCCCACTCAGCTCATCGCTGCTGTTATGAGCATTGCAAACACCTCGCACGTTATCCTGCAGTATGTGCAAAAGCAGGTGAGGAGGCGACGACCGCACGATCACGATAGTGATGAGGACATGGACACAGACTTCTCTCAAAGCACAGGCCTTGGCAATTTGGACATCATGGTGGTAATGGGGCAGGTTCATGCTGTGGAACGCTGATTCTGGGCCTGGGAAACAAGCACAGACTGGTGGGACCACATAGTGTTGCAGGTCTGGGATGATTCCCAGTGGCTGCGAAACTTTCGCATGCGTAAGGGCACTTCCATGGAACTTTGACTTGCTTTCCCCTGCCCTGAAGCGCAAGAATACCAAGATGAGAGCAGCCCTCACAGTTGAGAAGCAAGTGGCGATAGCCCTGTGGAAGCTTGCAACGCCAGACAGCTACCAGTCAGTCGGGAATCAATTTGGAGTGGGCAAATCTACTGTGGGGGCTGCTATGATCCAAGTAGCCAGTGCAGTCACTGAGCTGCTGCTATCAAGGGTAGTGACTCTGGGAAATGTGCAGGTCATAGTGGATGGCTTTGCTGCAATGGGGTTCCCAAATTCTGGTGGGGCGATAGATGGAACGCATATCCCTATCTTGGGACCGGACCACCTTGGCAGCCAGTACATAAACGGCAAGGGGTACTTTTCAATGGTGCTGCATGCACTGATGGATCACAAGAGACGTTTCACCTATATCAATGTGGGATGGCCGGGAAAGGAGCATGGCGCTCGCATCTTCAGGAACTCTGGTCTGTTTGAACAGCTGCAGGAAGGAACTTACTTCCCAGACCAGAAAATTATTGTTGGGGATGTTGAAATGCCTATAGTTATTCTTGGGGACCCAGCCTACCCCTTAATGCCTTGGCTCATGAAGCCATACACAGGCACCCTGGACTGAAGTAAGGAGCAGTTCAACTATAGGCTGAGCAAGTGCAGAATGGTGGTAGAATGTGCATTTGGATGTTTAAAAGCTCGCTGGTGCAGTTTACTGACTAGGTTAAACCTCAGCGAAACCAATATTCCCATTGTTACTGCTGTGTGCTTCACAATATCTGTGAGAGTAAGGGGGAGAGATTTATAGCAGGGTGGGAGGTTGAGGAAGATGGCCTGGCGGTCCATTACACACAGCCAGACACTAGGGTGATTAGAAGAGCATAGCTGGGCGCCCTGCGCATCAGAGAAACTTTGAAAACTTTTCATGACTGGCCAGGCTACGGTGTGACAATTCTGTTTTGTTTCTCCTTGATGAAAACCCACCCCCTTGGTTCACTCTACTTCCCTGTAAGCCAACCGACCTCCCCCCATTGATCACCGCTTTCAGAGGCAATAAAGTCATTATTGTTTCAAAATCATGCATTCGTTATTAATTCATCACACAAATAGGGGGAAAACTTGCAAGGTAGCCTGGGAGGGGTGCGTGAGGAGGGAAGCACTGGGTGGGGTGGTGGATGAGGGGAGGTGGGAAGGACAACGCCACACTACAGTTCAAAACTTATTGAATGCTAGCCTTCTGTTGCTTGGGTAATCCTCTGGGGTGGAGTGGCTGGGTGTCCGTAGCACCTTCTTCCCCCCCCATGTTCTTGGGCGTTTGGCTGAGGAGGATATGGAACTTGGAGAGGAGGGCAGGCAGTTATACAGGGGCTGCAGCGGCGGTCTGTGCTCCTGCTGCCTTTCCTGCAGCTCCACCAGATGCCTGAGCATGTCACTTTGCTCCCCCATTAGCCTCAGCATTGCAACCTGTCTCCTCTCATTGCGCTCCTCCCTCCTCTCATCGCGTTCATTTAACGCTTTCCTGGACTCTGCCTCCACTCATTCTGCTGAGCTCTTTCAGTGTGGGAGAACTGCATGAGCTCTGAGAACATTTCATTGCGAGTGCATTTTTTTCACATTCTAATCTGCGCTAGCCTCTGGGACGGAGATTACAGGGGGAGCGTAGAAATATTTGCAGCTGTGGGAGGAAAAAGGGGAGTAATATTTAAAAAGATACATTTTAGAGAACAAAGAAAAGACTATTTCACACTGAATCAAGCGATTCACATTACATAGCACATGTGCTTTTGGTACAAGGTCGCATATTGCCTCTTACATTGAGTGCCTGTTGGTTTGGTGTGAGACATCACACACAGTTGGCTGGGCAACAGAATTAGGCTTGCAGACAGTCATGGTAAGGCAAAGGGTTCAGCCTCTTCAACCTTCATAACATGGAATGGTTTCAAACAGCAGCGCCCTCCTTTCCCATATCAAACAAAGTCCGTTGGGTTAGCCATTTAAAAGGAGGGGCTGCTGTTTTAGGGTGAATGTGCAGCACAACTGAACTCCCCCAATTCTCTGGGATAATCTCTTCACACCCACACCCACACCCCCAAACCGTGTGGCTAGTATCAGGGAAGATCCCTGTCGGCCGAACACGAACAGCTCACCATGAACGGGCCTTTTCCCACTGCGTGGCTAACAGCAGGGATGATTTCTTTTCAGCCAAAGGCAAACAGCCCAGCAGAAACAGGCACCCTCTGAATGTCCCCTTAAACAAATTTCCTGTATTTCAACCAGGTGACCATGAATGATATCACTCTCCTGAGGCTAACACAGAGTGTACCTCCGGGAGAGCTTCATGGAGATGTCCCTGGAGGATTTCTACTCCATCCCCAGACATGTTAACAGGCTTTTCCAATAGCTATACTCGCTGTGAATGCATCCAAAGTCTTCAGAGCAAATTAATCATTAAACATGCTTGCATTTAAACCCTGTATTCTATTTACAAAGGTACACTCACCAGAGGTGCCTTCTCTGGCTTCATGGTCCGGGAGCACGCCTTGGGAGGGTATTGGCTCCAGGGTGATGAACAGTTCCTGGCTGCTGGGGGAAAAGAGATTCTCCGCTTGCCTGCTGTGCACTATCCTCAACCACCACCACCTCCTCCTCATCTTCCTCATCCACACAATCCTCATCCCTATTGCGTGAGACTCCCCCCTTGCAGGTGTCCACGGGTAGTGGTAGGGGCCCACCTAGAATTGCTTGCAGCTCATCATAGATGCGGCATGTATAGGGCTCTGACCCGGAGCGACGGTTTGCATCCTTTGGTTTTTGGTAGGCTTACCTCCGCTCCTTAATTTCACGCTGCACTGCTGTGTGTCCCTGTTGTAGCCTCTGTCCATCATGCCCTTGGAGGTTTTGGCAAATATATTGGCATTTCGTCTTTTGGAACGGAGTTCTGCCTGCACGGATTCTTCTCCCCATATGGTGATCAGATCCAGTACCTCCCGTTCGGTCCATGCTGGAGCTCTTTTGCAGTTCTGGGACTCCATGGTCACCTGTGCTGATGAGCTCTGCATGGTCACCTGTGCTGATCAGCTCGCCATGCTGGCCAAACAGGAAATGAAATTCAAAAGTTCCTGGCCCTTTTCCTGTCTGTCTGGCCAGTGCATCTGAGTTGATAGTGCCGTCCAGAGCGGTCACAATGGAGCACTCTGGGATAGCTCCCAGAGGCAAATACCATCGAATTGCGTCCACACTACCCCAAATTCGACCCAGCGAGGTTGATTTTAGCGCTACTCCCCTCGCCGGGGAGGAGTACAGAAATCGATTTTAAGAGCCCTTTAAGTCGACAAAACAGGTTTGGTCGTGTGGACAGGTGCAGGGTTAAATCGAACTAACGCTGCTAAATTCGACCTAAACTCGTAGTGTAGACCAGGGCTGAGTACGCTGACCCCACTCTTAAGTAAACTGCCCTTTTAAGATAATCAGCAAGCTGAGACAGCAGCTGCTGCTAGGAAGTGCCCTCCGTCCTGAGCCCTGTCGTGTGTGTCCCCTTGCTCCATGGAAGGAAGGGTAAGCAGGGTGCAGGAACAGGACAGAGGGGGACACCCTGACTTTAGTCCCTCTCTTCTCTCTCCCGCCCCCTTCGCCCCTCTCCCCCCACACACAAACACACTCTTCCCCCCCCCCACACACGGCAAGCAGGAGGTTCTGGAGAGCAGCTCCAAGGCAGAGGGCAGGAGCAGCACATGGCAGTGCGGAGAGGGACAGCTGAACTGTCTGCAATTGATAGCCTGCTGGGCCCGTCCAGGGAACTTAGGGGAATGGGGAGCTGATGGGGGGACTGCCTGTCCACCCTGGTTCCAAGCCCCCACCAGCTAGCTGCAACGGGCTGCTCTTCCTGCAAGCAGTGGACAAAGCAGGCTGCTGCCGAACGACGTTATAAGGGAGCATTGCACAACTTTAAACGAGCATGTTCCCTAATTGATCTGCAACGTAACAAGGATATTGGATATTAGGAAAAACTTTTTCACTCGGAGGGTGGTGAAGCACTGGAATGGGTTACCTAGAGAGGTGGTGGAATCTCCTTCCTTAGAGGTTTTTAAGGTCCGGCTTGCCAAAGCCCTGGCTGGGATGATTTAATTGGGGATTGGCCTTGCTTTGAGCAGGGGGTTGGACTAGATGACCTCCTGAGGTCCCTTCAAACCCTGATATTCTATGAAACAATGTTAACCGGGACGACTTTAAGTGAGGAGTTACTGTATTTTTGTTTTTGTTTTTTTTAAATCTGCTGCCTGTTAATTTCATTGGTTCTTGTATTATGTGAAGGGGTAAATAACACTTCCTTATTCACTTTCTACATACCAGTCCTGATTTTATTGGTCTCCACTCTTAGTCCTCTCTTTTTCAAGATGAAAAGTGCAAGTCTTTTTAATCTCTCCAAATATGGAAGCTGTTCCATACCCCTGACCATTTTTGTTGCCCTTCTCTGTACTTTTTCCAATTCTAATGTGTCTTTTTTGAGATGGGGAGATCAGAGATGCACACCGTATTCAAGGTGTGGACATATCATGCATTTATATAGTGCCATTATCATTTCTGTCCTCTTATCTGTCCCTTTCCTAATGGTTCCTAACATTTTTAGCTTTTTTAACTGCTGCTACACATTGAGCAGATATTTTCAGAGAACTGTCCACGATTACTCCAAGATCTTTTTTTTGAGTGGTAACACCTAATTTAGAGCCTATCATTTTGTATGTGTAGTTGGGTTTAGTTTTCCAACGTGCATTACTTAGCTTTTTCAACACTGAATTTCATCTGCCATTTTGTTGCCCAATCACTCAGTGTAGCGTGATCCCTTTGTAACTCTTCACATTTAGCTTTAAACTTAATTATTTTGAATAATTTTGTATTTTGAGAAAACTTTGCCACCTCACTGTTTATCCCTTTTTTCCATTTATGACTGTATTGAATAGCTTTGGTCCCAGGACAGATCCTTCAGGGACTCCACTATTAACCTCTCTCCACTGTAAAGCTGCTGATTTATTCCTGCCCTTTGTTCCCTGTCTTTTAACCATTTACTGATCCATGAGACAACCTTCCATTTTATCCCATGATTGCTTACTTTGCTTAGAATCCTTTGGAGCGGGACTTGTCAAAGGCTTTTTGAAAATCTAAGTATACTGTACGCACTGGATCACCCTTGTCCACATGCTTGTTGACACCCCCCTCCCCCTTAAAGAATTCTAAAAGATTTCCCTTTGCAAAAGCCATGTTGACTGTTTTTCCACATATTGTGTTCATCTATGTATCTGGTAATTCTGTACTTAAGTATAGGTTTCCATCAGTTTGCCTGGTACTGCAGTTAGGATTAATAGCCTGTAGTTGCCAGGATCCCCTCTGGAGGCTTTTATAAAAATTGGTATTACATTAGCTATCTTCCAATCATTTCATACAGAGGCTAATTTAAGTGATGGGTTCTACAATTCCATATCAGAGCTCCTTCAGAACTCTTGGGTGAAAGAAAAAGACAAGAACAATAACAAATTACCTGGCAGCTTTTATCATTATTAAGCTGTCTCTCTTATATTGACTAGAGTCTGCAGTCTGTCAGAGCTATCTCTGTGTGTGATGTGCCTCTCAGAAGGAATATAGCATTAGCCTGAACTTCAGCTCAGTTATAGTTCAGCTTGCAGGTTCATTGTTATGGTGTGCTAGTAGGTTCCAAAACTGTGGAAACCCTAATTTTGTTCTGTGGGGGAAAAACAGGGTGTTACTGCTACCTCAGTAGTTTGTACTAGTGCAGCCAAATTGCAGAAAATAAGTTATGCAAACCATTTTATATTTTTTTAAAACAGTAAGCGAATAATAGTTAAGGCTATGTTTTAGTCATGGGTATTTTTGGTAGTCATGGACAGGTCACGGGCCGTAAACAAAAATTCATGGACCTGTGACCTGTCCATGACTTTTACTAAAAATACCCACCCTGACTAAAACTTGGATGGGTGGAGGCGATCCGGGGGTGCTGTGGGTGCTGGGCGGGGTGGCCTGGGACTCCTGCTGGTGCTGGGGGGAGGGGTTGGTGGGGCTGGCAGGGGCTTCCTACTCTGTTCATGTCCCTGCAGCTCCTAGGCGACGGAGGCAGGGGCCATACAGGGGCTCCGCTGCTTCTGCCACAAGTGCTGGCTGTGGGCTCAGGCAGCGCATGGTGCGGAGACCCCTCCGCTGCCTAGGAGCTGCAAGGGAGCCATGCCAGTGAGAACTGGGGAGTCCCTCACCCTAAGGTAAGCGCCCCCTGCAGTCCTCCGCCCCCTGCAGTCCTCCGCCCCCTGCCCCTAGCCCTGAGCACTCTCCCACACACCCAAATTGCTGCTGCTGGCCCTGCGGCTGCCCAGCTCAGGCAGCCCTTGAGCCAGCACCAGCCACTATAGAAGTCATGGAGGTCACGGAAAGTAATGGAATCCATGACAGACTCTTAGCCTTAATAATAGTGCATACAATAATTAGTCTGTTATGTTATAAACTCTTTAACTTTTGGCTTAAATTGAATAATAAAAATCCAATGTGACTGATACGTCTTGCAGCCTGGTTAAAATTATTTTATACTAATATCATATTCCACTTTCTATTGCCTGTCATCACATAGTATGTGGATGTCCAGGGAAAAACACATGAGGCAGAAGCGAAACTTTGAGATCTGATCATTTATAGGTGCTGTGAAATAAGAATAAAATTCATATGCCAGTTCTGATTTATCATAATACTAATGTGTTCATGTGACTACGATACTGTCACATGTTAATGTCTTCTACTATAACTTAGTAATTGTTAAAACAGCATATCTAGATTTACTAATATATGTGCATACACTAAATTTTATACACCAAAACCTCTAAAATATGTTAGTAAAAATGTGTGTGTATGTGTGTATACACACACACACACACACACACACACACACACACACACACACACACCCAATATATATTTCCATAATGGCTACTTCCTTTCAGAAAGCCTTTGAACTCCTTACTTTTTTACAGCAATGTCATAAAATGAGGTTTGGCCTTAAAGTTTTATTGTTCTCTGGATGGCTAAAACACGGGTTGTTTAATTTATGAATTAAGGAATGTTGTGAGATTACTTCTTAAATTAATTAATTCCTTTGCACATTAAGAGATGCATTAGTGGCTGTGTTGGGACCAATAGTGTTTGCTGAAAGATGATAAATTCTCCAAAACAGTTTTGGAGACGTTTATTTTGCAGACACTTGGGTTTATGGTCTCATTTTGCTGTCCAAATTTAATTGTAGCTTCTTTATGTGGGAAAAGTTTGTTCCTTTTAGTATTATTTGTGTAGGTTTCTCTGTCAATGTGTAGCTTATTCTGTGTCACAAATTGAGAGCTCTGTTTTGATACTAAGTATATTTTAAGACATTTTTGGAGCGTTAAATCTTGTTTCCAACTTTATTAGTGTAGTGTTTTAACACAGACTTATTCAAAGTGTTAAATAGAAATATAAACAAAGAGAACTGGGAATAAAGAACAGGAGGCCATTCATTTATGGTTTGGAATGTGTGGAGACTTTAAGTGGCCTTTTCTTTATTTCTTAGAATCATAGAATATCAGGGTTGGAAGGGACCCCAGAAGGTCATCTAGTCCAACACCCTGCTCAAAGCAGGACCAATTCCCAGTTAAATCATCCCAGCCAGGGCTTTGTCAAGCCTGACCTTAAAAACCTCTAAGGAAGGAGATTCTACCACCTCCCTAGGTAACGCATTCCAGTGTTTCACCACCCTCTTAGTGAAAAAGTTTTTCCTAATATCCAATCTAAACCTCCCCCACTGCAACTTGAGACCATTACTCCTCGTTCTGTCATCTGCTACCATTGAGAACAGTCTAGAGCCATCCTCTTTGGAACCCCCTTTCAGGTAGTTGAAAGCAGCTATCAAATCCCCCCTCATTCTTCTCTTCTGCTGGCTAAACAATCCCAGCTCCCTCAGCCTCTCATCATAACTCATGTGTTCCAGTCCCCTAATCATTTTTGTTGCCCTTCGCTGGACTCTCTCCAATTTATCCACATCCTTCTTGAAGTGTGGGGCCCAAAACTGGACACAGTACTCCAGATGAGGCCTCACCAATGTCGAATAGAGGGGAACGATCACGTCCCTCGATCTGCTCGCTATGCCCCTACTTATACATCCCAAAATGCCATTGGCCTTCTTGGCAACAAGGGCACACTGCTGACTCATATCCAGCTTCTCGTCCACTGTCACCCCTAGGTCCTTTTCCGCAGAACTGCTGCCTAGCCATTCGGTCCCTAGTCTGTAGCTGTGCATTGGGTTCTTCCGTCCTAATTGCAGGACCCTGCACTTATCCTTATTGAACCTCATCAGATTTCTTTTGGCCCAATCCTCCAATTTGTCTAGGTCTTTCTGTATCCTATCCCTCCCCTCCAGCGTATCTACCACTCCTCCCAGTTTAGTATCATCCGCAAATTTGCTGAGAGTGCAATCCACACCATCCTCCAGATCATTTATGAAGATATTGAACAAAACCGGCCCCAGGACCGACCCTTGGGGTACTCCACTTGATACCGGCTGCCAACTAGATATGGAGCCATTGATCACTACCCGTTGAGCCCGACAATCTAGCCAGCTTTCTACCCACCTTGTAGTGCATTCATCCAGCCCATACTTCTTTAACTTGCTGACAAGAATACTGTGGGAGACCGTGTCAAAAGCTTTGCTAAAGTCAAGAAACAATACATCCACTGCTTTCCCTTCATCCACAGAACCAGTAATCTCATCATAAAAGGCGATTAGATTAGTCAGGCATGACCTTCCCTTGGTGAATCCATGCTGGCTGTTCCTGATCACTTTCCTCTCATGCAAGTGCTTCAGGATTGATTCTTTGAGGACCTGCTCCATGATTTTTCCAGGGACTGAAGTGAGGCTGACTGGCCTGTAGTTCCCAGGATCCTCCTTCTTCCCTTTTTTAAAGATTGGCACTACATTAGCCTTTTTCCAGTCATCCGGGACTTCCCCGGTTCGCCACGAGTTTTCAAAGATAATGGCCAATGGCTCTGCAATCACAGCCGCCAATTCCTTCAGCACTCTCGGATGCAACTCGTCCGGCCCCATGGACTTGTGCACGTCCAGCTTTTTTAAATAGTCCCTAACCACCTCTATCTCCACAGAGGGCTGGCCATCTCTTCCCCATTTTGTGATGCCCAGCGTAGCAGTCTGGGAGCTGACCTTGTTAGTGAAAACAGAGGCAAAAAAAGCATTGAGTACATTAGCTTTTTCCACATCCTCTGTCACTAGTTTGCCTCCCTCATTCAGTAAGGGGCCCACACATTCCTTGGCTTTCTTCTTGTTGCCAACATACCTGAAGAAACCCTTCTTGTTACTCTTGACATCTCTGGCTAGCTGCAGCTCCAGGTGCGATTTGGCCCTCCTGATAACATTCCTACATGCCCGAGCAATATTTTTATACTCTTCCCTGGTCATATGTCCAACCTTCCACCTCTTGTAAGCTTCTTTTTTATGTTTAAGATCCGCTAAGATTTCACCATTAAGCCAAGCTGGTCGCCTGCCATATTTACTATTCTTTCGACTCATCGGGATGGTTTGTCCCTGTAACCTCAGGAGAGCTGGCTGTATTTCAAGGAATCCCTGTTGGACTCCTTTCCCCTTCAAGTTAGTCCCCCAGGGGATCCTGGCCATCCGTTCCCTGAGGGAGTCGAAGTCTGCTTTCCTGAAGTCCAGGGTCTGTATCGTGCTGCTTACCTTTCTTCCCTGTGTCAGGATCCTGAACTCAACCAACTCATGGTCACTGCCTCCCAGATTCCCATCCACTTTTGCTTCCCCCACTAATTCTACCCGGTTTGTGAGCAGCAGGTCAAGAAAAGCGCCCCCCCTAGTTGGCTCCTCTAGCACTTGCGCCAGGAAATTGTCCCCTACGCTTTCCAAAAACTTCCTGGATTGTCTATGCACCGCTGTATTGCTCTCCCAGCAGATATCAGGAAAATTAAAGTCACCCATGAGAATCAGGGCATGCGATCTAGTAGCTTCCGTGAGCTGCCGGAAGAAAGCCTCATCTACCTCATCCCCCTGTCTTGCCTGACAACCATGCATTTTTGTTTGAAGGGAACAAGATAACATTCATGTAGTTAGAAAACTGCTAGTTCAGGATGCAGGGAAGGATATTAAAATGGTTTAGAACATTTTCAGT
This sequence comes from Caretta caretta, assembly GCF_965140235.1. Taxonomy (NCBI): domain Eukaryota; kingdom Metazoa; phylum Chordata; order Testudines; family Cheloniidae; genus Caretta; species Caretta caretta. The sequence goes on from NC_134209.1 coordinate 103,078,371, forward strand.
TGATAATAACTTGGTCTAAAATCAGTTCTTCAAGTTTTAATGCAAAAATACATTATTCTAGTGTAAGCTATTTCATAGTATCATTACCTTATAACTGCAGAGTAAAAGAATATCAGGATGTCTATTTTGCTTCAGTTTTCACTAAAGAAAGGTTAATTGTGAATATGACCAGATAATTAACACAATATGCATTAACAAAGGGAAAGGAAAGCAAGTCAAAATAGGGGGGGAATAATAGGTTAAAGAATATTTAGGTAAGGTAGATGTATTCAAATTGGCAGAGTCTGATAAAATTGATCCTACAGGACTTAAGGAACTAGCTGAAGCAATCTTGGAACCATTAACAATTGTCGTTGAGAACTCAGGGAGAACAGATGAGTTCCTAGAGAACTAGAGAAGGGCCAATATACTACCAAGCTTTAAAAAGGGGAACAAAGAGGACCTGGAGAATTATAGACCTGTGAGACCTGGAAAGATCTGGAACAAATTATTAAACAGGTCCGTTTTGTAGCACTGACAAGAGGTAGTGTTAAACAAGTGTTAAACATTTGTGCTGGAAATGGCCCAACTTGATTATCATACAGATTGTAAGGAGAGTGATCACTTTAGATAAGCTATTACCAGCAGGAGGGTGGGGTGGGGGGAGGTATTTTTTCATGCTTTGTGTGTATAAAAAGATCTTCTACACTTTCCACAGTATGTATCCGATGAAGTGAGCTGTAGCTCACGAAAGCTTAAGCTCAAATAAATTGGTTAGTCTCTAAGGTGCCACAAGTACTCCTTTTCTTTTTGCGAATACAGACTAACATGGGTGTTACTCTGAAACCTGTTAAACAAGGAGTGATTCCTCGAGTATTTTTTGTTCGTTCTTTCTTTTTTACACTGTTCCCTAATGTAGGTATGTTCTTCCTACCTAAACCATGTAAACTTTATTTTCACTTTTAAATTATAAAAACATCATGGTGCTGAATGCAAGAGTAACTGCAGAGTTAACACTCTTGATGCTCTGTGCACTGAGAGAGGGAAGAGCACTGACCTCAGGAATACCACTGTTTTAATGAGTGCAAGACAGATGAGAAAATGCTGCAAACCTTGGCAAAGTACTTTTTATGCATTAGCATGGTACTGTTTGCTGCCCTCTTTTGTTGACAGCAAAAATGTCCTTCCCAAAGAAAATGGCACTGGTCCCTTTCATCACTAACTTGGGTGTGTCCGTTTCTGCTGCTGCATAACTGATAGGGCAGTTCCAGAATCTTTTGCATGCACAATGGCTATCACCTGTTCTTCATGGAAAGGTGCATTTGTCAGCTGAAAAGTGACGGAAGTAGGCTGAAGTATGTATTAAACATAGGAATGCAAAATGTGGAAAGCCCCAAATGTGTCAAATCTCGTATCTGCCCCTTCCATTTTTCTAGAAATGCTAGTATTTGTCCCCATTGATGCAAATATTTAAATAAGTTGTACACGCATTATCCAGAGTCTGAGGTGTAGTCTTGCCGTAGAGCTTTTAATTTTTTATAAAAACTGGACACTTGCATATCCTTTTTGGGCAGTTTGTTTGTGTTGTCAGTGAGAGGACTCCTGATTCTAGAAATATTGCATCTCCAGTACCATTGAGACAGCCAGGATTATCCGCAAAGTTATATCCCCATTAATGGTTTTAAACTATACATATTTTTTCATAAACTTAACAAGAAAATGGAGTTACAGATATTGGGTGAAAACCTGAATCTTTCCATCTCTGCATCTGCTTTCTTATGCAATTGATGTCAGGAGTGGCACAGACAATAAAACTTTACATTTGGTATTTGATAAATAAAATGAGTGGAAGAGTCTTAAAAAAAGATGTTTTAACCTTCTCTGATCTTTACCTTTTTAATTTTGAAATATTTATTAGTATTTCCTAATATGAATCATTTAAAAAGGAGAAAGACTTATTAGATAGGTGCATTTTATCAGCCTCTGTGCAGTTAAGCAACAAATTTGCATTTTTGTCAAGATGATAAAAGTTGCAAAATGGCATCTTATAAATGTCAGAAATCTGATTTTCTTTGTTGACCTTTCAGAAATTGATGAAAGGCTATAATCTGTCTTCACATTCATAAGAGTCTGTGAAATATAAATAGCATTATGTAAATGCCATTTGGTCAGGATGACTTGTCTTGCATTGATGATACTGCCTTCCATTTTAAGTCTACAAATTGAACTTTTCTTTCTTGGATAGTAGTTATATCACTATAGAACAGTCAAACTTAATGTTTGTTTCAAACATCTGAAATTGTCTCTTCAAATTAGTTCTTGAAACTTTGAATCGAGATGCAAGTGTAACATCAGGTTTTTTTCTTCAGACCATGCAGCATAGACAGATTAGTACAAAAAGGTTCCCAAATTCAGAATTGTGGTGATTACCATTTTAGAAGCAATGGGATATTTTGACTATCACTCTGTTCATGTATTTGTTTTAGGTAGTTGCTACCCATGCCCAGAGACAGTAGCTGTGTTGTGCAATTGCGGTAAAACTGTTCTCAAAGTACCCTGTGGCAGAGAACGTAGCACCAAGCCTCCAAAATGCAAAGAGCTGTGCAGGTTGGTACAGAAGACTTATGCGCACACATTAATTTCCAGTTCTTTGGATGACTTGAAGGATTTGAATGCATCTAAATACTTGCTGCTATTTCTGTGAGGGATGCATTATGTCAGATTTATGGTATGTAAGACCATTGTCTTCCCAGGATTGTTTTTATACTCCTCTGTACCAGATGATTGCACCAATGTCCTTTGCACTCTGATTCCCCCTTTAGTTGGCTGGCTCTTATTCTTCTGTCCTCAGAAGACTGCATCTCTTTGGAGCTCAACAATTCTCCTTCTTAATTGGTCAGAGTTGTTGATGTTGAGGAGTAAAAGCCTTGTTCTCATTTTTACAGTTGAAGTATGGTTTTAGTGGCTTATACCTTGCACTACTGAAATCTTTTCATTTGCCAATAGAGCTGGCATTTAAAAAAAAAATCTGTATATGATATGAAAGTACACTGAAATCAGTGGTCTTTGGGTATGGGAAGAGGAGAAAACACTGAAATCCATAGAAAATGTATTTTATTGATTTGAATGTGCTCGTTTTAAAGCTTAATAGCTTGATAGGCTTTTGTGTGGCATAGGCCTGAAAACAATTTGGTCAGCTATCTTTGTTCAAGGAAAACAGTTTTAATAATTAAGTACATGTATATTTAAATGGTTTAATGGTTCTATTGAGTTGTTAAAGATCCAGCTTGACTGTCTCACTATGAAGTTAAAATAAATAATGTTAAAGGAAAATTATTTGCTTGCAGTTATTTTTTTCAGTCCTCTTCTACCATTATGGAACAGTGCAGGACATACAGTGTCATGGCTCTACCTCAAAGAGGCAACGTTTATAAAAAATTTATACTGTCAAACTATAAATAAGGTCACAGTCCTGCCTTCTTAGGAAGTGTCTTTCTGCAGGAGAGTTAGAGAACTGAAGGGAAGAGATTTAAGTATATAAGGGAGCATCTCATCTTATGGAAAAAGAGTGAGATGTAGTATGGGAGAGACAGTGACACAAGAAATTGCCAATGAGTAACTTCTTTTGTACATCACTCTTCTTTTACCCCAGCAGTAGGGACAATCACTGACACACAGCAAACTTCATAGCACTACCATATGAAAGAGATCTTAACTTATTACCCTGTGAAGAACTGCATCTGAAGGAACAGTTTTCAGATATGGACAGATCTGGATTGACAGCACTTTACCACTTGTAGAGAAGACTGCACTGCTTCTTAAACACCTTTGAAATGAGGTCTTCAACTCTCAGTCTGGGGAGTGGCTATGACTAGCAGACTGATCTTTGACCAGTTTGTGACCCTGGTGTTTTACTTGCTCGTGGGCAAGCAAGATGCTGTCTGGTGGTGATGGATTTATGACCGTTCTCAAAATAATTGCTACACCTCTCTGAATGCTTGTGAATGAGACACAAAGAATGTCAACCTGTTTATCTGGGAAGTGAAGTCTGTCTGGGAAAAGCAGAATTTGGCAGAGTGGGAAAATGATAGTTTGATGTGATTCAAAGGTTGACCCAATCTGCCAACAGGCTCATCAGCTCCTGAAACCAGGGGTGTCTGTCTCACCAAGAGACTAACAGTATTATCTCTTCTTTGTCCTGTTTCACCACCTTAAGCACTGAGGGGAGCAGGAGGAGTAAGGTTGTGGGGAGCAGAATCTTGGCTCTTTGCCTAGTACTTTGGGCTAAAGATTAACATATTTGCGTGAGGCCCTGAGTGTACAGAGAGCAAGGAAGATAGATCAGTTTATTCTGTAACAGTCAATCACTGAAATTCCAGGATGCAGCATATTTGCTTGAAGCTGAGGGTAATGAAATGTCATTCACTGATTGTCAGTTGGTGTTAGCTGAACTGCCCTTCCAGTTTTCCCCTGCAAATAGACTGCCTGAAGTGACAAGAAGTGACACTCTTTCCCAGATCCAGGAGAGGGATTCTGAAAGTAAGCGTGCACTTGGTCCCTGTTTGCTCAGCCTAGTTCCCAGGCTGAATCAGAAGGTACTTGTGAAAGTACAATACCTTTTGTGTCTGAAGGGCTAAGATGGTCTGAGACTCAAGTCAGCTGATGATCAGTCTCTGTGACGGAACCAAGTCTGCTAGAGTGTGCGGGAATGCTGGTGCAAGTCATATCCTCGGACTGATATCCATAGTCAGAAACTAGAAAAGGGTAGCAAAAGAAAGGTCCACCATGTTATTGGGTAAATTGGAACATCTAGAAAGGAAGGAAGAGACAGCTGGTGGAAAAGGAGATTTTTGGAGGAAGAGGCAGAATGCCATCTGGCCAGAGGGAAGTATTGTAGATGCTGAAAATAAACCCAGGATGTAGCTCACCACAGGATACAACGTGGTTCAGAAGAAAAAGAGAGGTTTTGACCAGATTATTTCACGTCTTGTGTCTTTTCAGTAGAGCCCTAAAGCCTATCTGGAGAAGTGTGTCCATTTGCCACTCTACTGTCCAGGATCAGAAGAGCCTGAAAGAAGCAAATGTGAACTGTCCTGATTGATTAGGAAGCCCTGGGTTGCATGGTACTACAGAACCTTGTCCCATAACTGCTTCAACAGGGTTCTGATCAGGATGCCTTTGAGAGGGGGAAACAAGTATATCCTATACTGATCAAAATTGGCCACTAGAATTGCCAGGTTCTTGTGAAGCTCCAGGGGGATAGATGAAAAACTGAGGATTGAGAACAAACCACATGTGACAGATGTTAATCTTGTCATATAGTGCACTACTGGAAAGTGCTTAGATGCTACAGGGAAGAGGATGGTGTAAAAAACCTATATAGAACAGACTGAAGGAGTGAGGGACAAACTGGTAGTGTTTGTCAGTCGCGAGGTAGAGAACATTCCAGTGGCCCAGGTGGATGGGGACATGGAGATAAGTATCCTAAAGGTCAGCTGAGCAATGGAAACTTTCCTGTGGGGGTGGGGGGGTAGGAGACCTAAGGCTTCCATCCAAACCTTTCATTTGCACAAGTTCAGGAAGCAACTGCAAAACCTCATATTCCTGTGCTTGAAAGAGTAATGAAAGTAAAATACTGAGCTGACCTACCCCGATTGCCTATGGCAACTGATTGAATGGCTCTCTTATCCAGAAAATCTTAAATTTTTGATGGTTCATGAGGGTTTACAGGGATGGAGAGAAAGCACTAGTGAAAGTGCCCAAGAAGAGCATAACACTTTCAAGTTAATAGCTCATTCGGCTGTCCTGAGAAGAAATGGCTGAAGTCCCTGAAGTGCCACGTTTGACTTTTCACTTAAAGCAAAGGTGGAAGCTGAGCCAGCCTGATCTCAGTAGAGCTGCTTACGTTGGTAGGCAGCAGAGGAGGTGATGGGGCTGCTGAAGTCTCTTGGGTGCAGCTTGTCTTGAGAAGAAGATGGTGGGGAAACGATGAAAGCAAAAGGCTGGTTTGCAAAAATGTGAGAAGTAGGCAGTGTCTAAATTGGAGTGGAAGGCGGAGGAAGATTGGTGATTAGAGTACTTGAGTGACAATTGAAATCTGCATTCAGTTCGTGTATCTCATTTTCTGTGGACCTTCCATGTCTGTTGCCCATTTATAAATTGGAGATCATTCTTCCCAATCATTGTGAGGATGAACTCATGAATCATCAGTGTTTTTTTGTGAGGTGCTTGGCTTCCACAGGGTTTGAGGCCATATAAGAACATAGTGGACAAACTGGGGTCTTGTTAGATTCTTTACCTTCTTGCTTCCTAATAGGTGGAGCTGGAAAACACTGTATGTGCTGGACTGTCTGTATTGGTATGGATGTTCCACAATGGTTAGTGCATCTTGGAACATATGTGAGAAGAAGCATTTCCCTGCAGTGTTTTGTTGGCCTTTGGAATTCACTGCCACAGGGGGCCCAGAGTCAAATATTATTGCTGGATAATTTTATGATTACTAAGCTCAGTGTAAATTTTTAATCCTCCTCAAGGTATAACGTGAAGGAAGGCATTTCCCTAATACATAGTTCTTTATAACTGGGTAGGTACATACATACACACACGCGTGCGTGCGTGTGTGTGTGTATAAAAAAAATTTTTTTTAACCTTCCCCTGAAGTGGCTAATGGACTTGATGGACCAGTGGTTTTTTCTAGTATGGCAAATCAGACATTATGTGTTAAGGTCATTTTGAGTTAGTGAAATACATTGTGTGTGTGTGTGTGTGGCTTTATATAAGCATATCAAAGCACTGCTAAATATAACTGATCGGTTTTATTTAAAATTATTAAGTACAGTAAACTGTGCTCCCTAATTTTTTGTGATTGTATTAATGCATATACCCAGGGACTGCAGTTACATGTTTCATATTGTATTTGTTCTTGGTTTTCTACTTTAGTCGGCCACCAACCTGCCATCACCCCAGCCAAGAGAAACACAGTTGTCACTTTGGCCCTTGCCCTGCATGTCGTCAGTCCTGCCAGAAAGTGTTAAAGTGCGGTCACTTGTGTCCTGCTTCTTGCCACGATGAAGCTCTTGTGAAGCAAACTGGCTTGGTAAGACAATAGCCAGAAATGTATTAAGTACTAGCACTCTGCTTAACAAGAAAATGAACACTTCTGTCCCTGATTTTATGTTGGAAAGTATAGCTACTAGGAGTAAATATTTAGGGATCAATATGCTGCGTGATACTTAATTGAAAAATTAAGGTTCTGCTTCTACTTGCCTTGTTTAAAATCTAATTGCTTTTTATCCTGGCCATAACTGATACTCGATTCTTCATGTGTTTCCACAGGTAAATGTAGTCTTCCTTTTCTTTCCTCTTCCTCCCCCCCACCCCATGTTGTTTAAGTTTTTGTCAACAATTTTATTTAATATCTTGTTTGCTTTTAATATCAGCTGTCAACTTAATTTTTATTTGCCTCTGTATTAAAACTGATGGTTAGCTGGCAGGTATTTGCTAAACTATCATATTAGGAAGCAAAATAGGAAACTATGTTTCAAAATAGGAAACTCTACGTTGAAGCTTTCAGACCTTAAACTTCATGTGCAAAGTATAGTAAGAACTTCAAAGTAATCATACTCCTGGAGTAGAGTATTTTGAACAGGTGAGAATGTACTGTTAATTTTACTTACCTTTCCTCTGTTGTTCAACATTTAGAATGATTTTATTAATTTTTGACTTGTCCTTGTCCTCAGGTTAAACAGTAAGGGAATGAAATCATGACTTGTGGTATAATAAAGCCACTTGGCCTTCAGTCTCCTATTCTTAGCCATGACAGAAAATGAAATGATTATCCAGGCATGTACTGCATTCATGTCTTAGTTCTAGTAATAGAATTTCTTCAGTTGGGGGAAAATAGACCTGTTAGAACTAAGATCTTACCAGGCATTGTGGATATTTATAGCTAAACAGTTGACTCAGAGTTGTCGCCACAATTTATAGAATGCAATAATATAAACACAGCAATGTATTTGTTTTGCTCTCAGCACCAACCTGCCGGGCCCTGGGAACAGCCATCTGAGCCAGCTTTTATTCAAACTGCATTACCTTGCCCCCCATGTCAGATTCCTTTACTAACGTAAGTATAAAAGGAGTTGTGCTTTGAAATTGTATCAGATTTTTCATTGCTATATAATGTGTTTTTGAAGGCATCACTTTTTGTGCTTCAGAATTTTACAAGGTTTTGTATTGATGCAGCATGTCTGACTTACGTTTTTGGTGGAAACATAGTATCTCTAAAGGCAGGGAATTTCTTTCGGTGGCCAATAGGTAGCATCTTAGAATGGTCTGCTCGATGCACTAAGGGATGGATAGGAAGAGTAAAATAAGTGCCTGATTTTAAAATCTGTGTAAACAAATGCACAAAGCTGTGTTAAAAGAACATTTTACAGATAGGAGACTGAGGCACAGAGAGAGCAAAAATATCCACTAATTTTGGGTGTCCCATTTGAGACACGTAAGACTTTATTTTTCAGAGTATGTAACATTATATAGCACTTCATGCTCAAAGGACTTCTCCCATTGACTTCACTTGCAGCTTTGAATGCCCAGCACTTCTGTAAATTAGAATCCAGTATCTTGTGTCAGTTACCCACAAAATGGGGAATTAGTGACCACCTTTGAAAAGTCTGGTTTAAATGATTTGACTAACATCACATAGGAACTCCGTTGCAGAGGCTCTGATGATGTAAAAGATAGTACAGATACATTCTAATTCTCTGTGAAATTATGAACCTTCTGTATGTATCTTTTGACTCAATTTTGAATGTACATCCTCTTTGTCCTTCTCTATTATCAGTTTACCTCCATGTTGGACTGAAATTCCAACAGCATAGTGGGATAGGATTGCCAATAGAAGGTCATTAAATCTGAAGTGCCCTTCCATTGAAAAGGAATATCCCTAAACAGTACACTGTATCCCCATCAGGAGTTGGTTTATTGTGGGAAATGTAGTCTGGAAGTTATCTGGCAGGGTTCTGTGATCACCTGAGGAGTCTGATCCTGGGAGTCACCTGACAGGGACAGGAAGGTTATAAAAATACAGGAACTGCTCTCTTCAGGGTTCTCTTCAGCCATTTTTACTACCTCAGGATGATGGAAGCTACTGCAGGCTCTGGCAGAGGCAAGGGGACTGGAGAACCACCAATGCAGGTGGTCCCCAAAGGACTCCCAAGGAAAGGGTGAGCTACAGTGAAGGGAAATGCACGTAGAGTTTATTTTTTAAAGATCCATATATTTTTCATCTGAGTAATTAAAGAGCAAATGTCTTTGTGCAAAACGTGAAGCATATAACATATACACAACTACAACATGCCTCTATCGAAAGTTAAACTATAACCCAGAAGGCTTGTGTATTTGATGGGATTCTGGGAGAGTATATTTTCCAGCTTTTGGGGTATCTTGGGGGGCCAGCATGGTCCTGGGGCCTAAGGCAGGTGGGCTACTCAGTAAGGTGTAGCAGACTGAGAATTGGTGCGCAGGAAATGTGCCACAGGGATGAAGGAAGGAAACAGTGCTGTAACTTTCTGAGACCCAGGGAAGCTTAAAACACACAGGGATCCAGAGGTTGGGATTTCCTTCGTAGGAGTTTGGGCTCTCCCCGCTGGCAACCCACCACCAATCAGATACGTGATAGAGGCCAGGATAGAATCCATTTCTCCAGGGCAGCATTTAACTGCCTTTACCATGAAACCCTCCTTTGTCTTCCTGTAGTCTCCTGCCTCTTTCAATACTCACTTTCGAGTTTCTGGAACAAATGAAGCAGGGTCCTACAGACAACAGCCTCCTTCACTAAACAAGTATGATTTTTTTTTACCTAACGCAGCTCCATTTTGTGTGCTGAATGAGGCAGGGTTTCAGTGGGAAAAAAATAGTATGCGATTACATAGTGCATACACCCAAGGAGGGCAAATTCAGGTGGCACCAGCAACCTTAATTCTGGCATTTCTTAGTTTTTAAGCACTTGACTTTGCAAACTTAATGTTCTTTTAGACATTTTGTGTGTGTAATTTCCTAGCAAACTGGAAAACAAATCTGATCACGTGGCATCATACTGACACCAGCATGGTTCATCAGGTGGGTTGGAGCTTTTATATCCACCACACAGACGTGGCACTTGAACTATTGGAGTAATTAATAGTCATAAGGTAGTAATCTAAATGGACCAGCACTAGAGGGCGAATAAACACTTTTGTTACACCTTTGCTGATAGCAGAGAAATGACAAAACTCAGGAAAGTTGGGTTCCTTTCCAGGCTGGGGTAGAGGGCACACTACCCATGTCCCCCCAGTGTGACCTCTTCTGCCCTGTCCCAGTCTTGTCTGTTTCCCACTCCAGTTCCATTCTCTTCACCTAGCCAGTCCCACTGTCCACTCTTCAGGGTTCTCATCAAATCTGTCTCCTCTCACCACCTTCCACCACCGCTCTTCATCCCCAGTCTTCTTGCCTAGCTAGGCCCAGATTCTGTCCTGTCCCCCTTTCCAGGCTTCTAGTTCCAATTTCTTTTCCTCCCCACATTTTCAGAGGTATATGACTTGGCCAAATTTGGATGGATTTTCATGGGGACAGCAAAATGCACATCCATGAAACACAGGTCACACCCTGCAAAATTTCACATTCCTTCTCTAAAGCATGGGTCTGCAAGTGCTTTTCAAATAAAATATCAGAATTTTTTTTAGCATGGACAAAACATATTTTCCCTTTTTTCCATAGCCCTGTCCTTGAATTTCCCAGATTTCACGTGAGGCAGACACCCCGCATGGAAAAATTCAGCCTGATTAAAGTTAGGTAAAGCTATAAGCCCCCTAAATACACACACAAGAATATAGCAGTGCTGTATTTGAGGTTGATATAGATGTCGTTTCTGTGTTAAACTGCTGTGTAAGACAGTTTTCTCTAGAGTACAGTTTTGTGCTGAGAACAAGAATAAAATTAGCTACATTTTCTCCTTAAAAACTCACCTGTCCAGTCATTTTGAATAACCATGCATGGAAAGTAAATACCTATCCTCCTATTTAATATTTTACTTTTTTGTCAATTCTATTGCTGTTGTGTAACTTGAACACTTGTTTCATTTCAGATTTGACGTATGTTGTAGCCCAATCTGTGAATTGTATATTGATTACTTAAGAATTCACAATTATCACTCTGAGATTTGACAGGTTCTTGTCCCAAGATCAGGACCAGTATTATTAAAATTACTGTTTAGTTGAGAACCCCGATGTGCAGTTACAACACGCTCACTTTAGGAACTCTTCTGTATTTGCAATAGTTTATTCATACATTTAGCAAAGTCACAAACACTCTAAACTAGCAAGGTAGATAGAGATAATACAGAATGTATATCTGAACATCCATATACTTGCACCAGATCTTGCAGAACAACCTGAAATGTTAGTCAGTATTTTCCTCATCACCACCAGTGGCCATCATCCTGGCACCTCCCAAGGATATCTCTCTCCTCCTGCCCACAGTGTGGGATACACTTTTATAATATGTTACGCTGAAGCCTCTGTGTCTGATGCATATTCAGTAGGAGTTTCTCCCCTCTTCCTTATTTGTATTTCCTCACCCTATTAATTTTGGGGTGCCCTTCTCCTATAGGTTAGTATATTAATGATCTCAATTTATTATCCTATATGTCAGACATCTGCAGAGGTTCCCATCCTACAGTATCCAAAAGCTGGTGTTAGCTCATGTTCCTATTGTTGGCTGGTGGTGGTATGGACAAACTTCCCCCTTAAGCACTCTAGTCCAAGTTCCCCAAAACTGAGAGGTGACCATTAGGCCATTTATCTGTGCCAGAGTTAACAGGCTTCTAGCCTGATGTTAAATGCTAAAGCCAATGTCTTACAGGAAACAGGCCTGTAGTTTCCTTGCATTACTGCTGAATAAAATAAATGCTAAAGACCGCTCTGTGAGCTACAGTATATAGCTCTGAATGAAGAACGCATGCTTTGCCTTGCTTGAAGACATTTACAGATATCTAAAGGTTGGATATTGAGCATTCAGAGTTCACTAAAATACTGCAAATATGTAAGCATGTGCTTCACTTTAATCATGTGAGTGTTCTTACTGATTTCATTGTTACTACTCATGTGAATAAACATTTGCAGCTTTGGGACCTAAATAAGGAAATGACCATTCTCAAAATAGAATGTTGTTAAATTGTCTCTGAGCTCTTGTTTATGATGTAATATGAATAGTAATATTATTAATATTTCTGCCCTGCTTAGTCAATGTTCCAGTCAAGTGCCTTACCACAAAATATACATCTCCTTAAATCAGATATGGTACATTCCTAATGGTATCCTGGAATGAATAGTTTGAGGTTGGGAGAAACTTGCATTTGAAAAGACAATGGCTAAATGCAAAATATTTTGAAGAACAGCTGATATTAGTCTGATGAACATACATGATCTCATCTGGTTTTAAAAGTTAATCAGGGTTGGGCCTGTTCAATACTTGAGGTGAAAGGGGCTTGGAGATGTAGAAAGCACACTTCAGGATAAAGCAAAACAACCATGTTCATAAACAGTTGTCAGTAGTTCTGTTAATCGTTATTTGACAACTTTAGATAGGTGAGAGGCCAAAGGGCTGGATAAAAACAAATTTAATATCGGCCTTTATGAAGAGTTTAAAAGGAATGTCTGGAAAGTTAAGTATTGTGAACGTACTGGGCCAGCTTTTTCCTCCTGCACTAGGACAGATTTTGTGCTGATATGAAGGACAAAGATGCTGTAAACCAGATTAACTGACTACTGGTGAATCATCTCAGGATATGGGGATTCCTCAATGATGTAGAGCCCCTCGAAGGTTCCTGTGCTCCCAACTCTTTCTTGTAGCCAGGGGAAAGTAGCATCAGTGGGGTGTCCCTGTATCTTGCTGTTTTGTGGCAACTGGAAAGGCCATTTGGAGTTGTTGGTAGCTGCCGTATGTCAGAACAATTATTGCCACCCCCGCCTTCTAGCCTAAATTCCTCCATGTTCTTTAGCCAGATCTGAGGATTGGGGTCATTGTACCTGAAATTTAGTAAAGCTTTCAATAGGAGGTTCCAGTAGAGGAATGAGAAGGATACTCTTTGGAAAAGATACTGCAGATCTGAACCTGGTACTCAACCAAAGGTAGAAAGTAAGCACCATCAACACACAAACTGAGCAGAAGATTGATTTAGGCTCTCCTGGGTTCCGCCATTGTTTTGTATCTTTGACCATCTGAAGGAAGAAATAAATTTCTACAGGAGTAGACCACTTACGAAAAAGCCTCTAAAATTGTGAAATAGGGAAAATAATGCCTATTAAAAGACTCAAAGGAGTATGCTTAGAAAACAATAATTCAGAAGTTTCTGCAATAAAGATAATACATTTCTTTATACAGCCTTGCTGAGTCTGCAGTTGGAATACTTTATTCTGTCTATAAAACTGATAAATTAGAATCCAAGTAAGAATGGAAAATTAGAGGTTAACACATTGATCTAACAGTGTAGTTGCGCTCCAAAAGCAGCATGAATGTTGGACCCACCCTTTGACCTTGATGTGGTGCCATGTAGAGCTGCCCTCCATGAGACTGTTGCTGAAAGGGGGTGGTGTTAGGGGAGAATTAGAACAAGTGGATTAGGGAGCATCTTTGCTAAAAGGTACTGGTCAGTCCTACTAACTGAGGCCATATCTAGGAATGCCCTTAAATTCATGTGAACTCTCAGACTTAAGCTATGTCTACACTAGCACTTTTGTTGGTATAACTTACATCACTCAAGGATGTGAAAAAAACACCCCTGAGAGCGACATAAGTTGCACTGACAGAAGCACCAGTGTTGACAGCTGCCGCTGCTTGTTGAGGTGTTTTAATTATGTTGACTGAAGAGTTCTCTCCCATCGGCGTAGGGTGGCTATGGAGGAGACCTTGTAGCAGCACAGCTGCATCAGAAGTTCTATGCATTTGTGGAACTGATGTTTTATAACTGATTATTTCCCACAGCAAAACATTGACATTGCTTCAGATGCCTTATTGCTTTAAGGAGTACACCTGTTCGCAATTCTCTCAATATTTTTTTTCCCTTCTTTGCAGGGAATGTCTTGGGCAGCATGAGGTGAGTCACAGAGAAATGACCATTTGAGTGAATATGAAGTGTGCATCATTTTGTTTTGATTAATTAGTTCTTACAAAAAGTATTTTTTGCATTAAAATCTATGAAGTGTTTTTATTTGAGTGCTGTCGTGTTCATTAGGACAGTATTATAGCATTTTGTATTAGAAAATGTATAACAGTTGAATTTTAGGTTGTTTGATCAAAGTTTAAGTTCTTGGCTTTTGAAACGCCATTTTATACAAGTATTGGGGTAGCCGTGTTAAAATGTATCCACAAAATTATTGTTGTTTTTGTACATTTTATACAGGTTATAATGGTGAAATGCTCTTGGACTAGTGAGTGTATTTAATTGCATGTTGTCTGTTTCATTAAATATTTCGCTCCTTTTTTTCGTTTGGCTTATATGTAAGCAATGTTCCTCCTCTCCCCCATCAAATTTTCTTGTCCAAGTAGCTGCCATCACTACACTATTCCTCAGAAGGGATGGAGCCTTTGCATTGCATATGCGACAGTAAATGGTAATGCCACTGTGTGATTTAGATGCAGAGTGGGAAGATTGGACGTGGGGTGGAGACTCTCCTATGAGATCCAGCGAATTAACTTTTCATTTGGTGCAGCCTTCTGTAATCTAGTAGTAGAGATTTTCTCTAGAGCAGTGGTTCCTAAACTTTAACAACCCGTGAACCCCTTTCACTAAAATGCCGAGTCTCGCGAACCCCCTCCTAAAAATGAACATTTCCAGGGATTTTCTCCTTTACCTGGGTATAAGTTAGAAAAGCAGTGATCTTGGCAATATAAAATTGGTTTTTATGATGTCCTGATCACACACTATGTATTTATTATTATTTATCATTATAGTATCTTTATTATATTATGAAAATGGCAACACTCTTCTGAGATCTCACTTCTGTTGCTTGTATCATTTTGAATAAGCCTGTTAAACAACAAGGCTCCTAGGTTTCATCAAGGAGTATCAGATGTGAAACAGCATGTAGGGATTTAAAAAAGCCAACTCACATCAAGAATTCCTCCTATACAAGCATTCAGGTCTTGAGCAGTCCAGGCAAACCACTCAGGTTACAACGAAGCTTAAACTTGTTCATCATCATTTTAAAAACGATACTAGCTGCTTGTTTCATTTTAAGAACAGCAAAAAAATCTACCTCCCTTTGTATTTCTTATAAGGAGTCTTGAAGTTTAAATCTCCTCTGTGTGTTAGATATGCTGGCTTTGAACTGCTTAGCTCTTGGAAGTCCAGGGGCTCTGGGCTGCTGGCCCCGGGGTCCCGAGGGACAGCTCTGTCCGCCGTTAGGGAATTTTTTCTTGAGAACGCCCTGAAACATTTCACGAAGCCTAGTTTGGGAACCACTGCTCTAGAGGAAAATGTAATTAATTTTCACAATCATTTAACAGTTAGAAAAGTAATCCAAAAATCATTTACCACTTTTTATAATTAATTTTTCACTAATTTTAAAATTACAGCTACATTTTAATGATCGTATTAGCAGGTGTTTTGTTAGGCTTATTGCAGACGTTTCACTAATATGTCAAGTTTTTGTAATATCAGTTTTCAGAGTAGCAGCCGTGTTAGTCTATATTCACAAAAAGAAAAGGAGTACTTGTGGCACCTTAGAGACTAACAAATTTATTTGAGCATAAGCTTTCGTGAGCTACAGCTCCCTTCATCGGATGCATTCCGAATGCATCCGATGAAGGGAGCTGTAGCTCACGAAAGCTTATGCTCAAATAAATTTGTTAGTCTCTAAGATGCCACAAGTACTCCTTTTTGTAATATCAGTGACATTCTAATTTAGAGCCCTTTTAAATTAGACAATCGAGATGTAAAGTTTATTTGTTAGCGGTCATTATGATTCATAATTCACATAATTGTTGTAATCATAACCATGAGGTTTTTAAATCAGATGTTCATTGTTCCCATATAACTTTCCTCAATATATTTCCAATTTATGCTGGAATGTTTTTATATAAAATGAGTGTCTGCATTTTGGTACACCATGTACTGTTGGCTTGATGTAGATATCATGTAAGTGCATCTACAAATTAGTTTTGAAAGTTGAAGTAGAAATGACACCATCTTGTATAGTAATATGGAAGGTCAAATGTTACAAAGATGTATGTAGTCTTTAAAAGACTAAGTAAATATTTAATACTGGCAAACAATTGTCCTAATCTTGTGCACACATTGTTCTGTAGTGTGAATGAAAAAGATATGTACGGTATGTCTCCTTTGATTTAAATGAAATTGGTGTTTTTTTTCCTTGGTCATTTAGTGCTTATCTGTGGAAACTTGTGAAGTATGTGAGAGTCAAGATTTAGGTTTATGGTTTTGTGTGTGCATAATTTCAGTGGGAGGAAAAGTTTCAGAGGTTAGATAAAAGGTATACACTTCACATGTGCTTTCTTCAAAGTATTAGAATTTTTTTATAGAAATTGCCTTCTGTACAGATAGACTTAATGTGTGCAACCAAAATCAGTATTTTTACTGACCTCGGTAATTTTATAGTTGATCTAAATAATTTCTTCTTTGTGGTAAGTAGTCTCCTTTTCAACATCATGTATGCACACCTTCTTTCTATCTGTTTTACGTCAACCATTTCTCAGACTTTCTCTCTGTTTTACTTCAACCACTTCAAGCTATTTCTCAAAGATTGCAGTGAGTCTGTACTCACTGCAGTCTCAGTATAGTGGGGTTTTGTCCACTCAGCAGGATGAAAAGGGTTTGTGGCTCCTTTAAGTTTCCCCTACTGCCTTTAAGTTTCCCCTATGCAGGGAGAGCAAAGGGGACAGTTTCCAAAGCCAAGGGCAACTGGAAGAGGCTGGCTCAGGTGGGACATTGGCCATTGTTTGTACTGGGGTAGGTAATGAGGTTAGGTCTAGTTGTCTCAACCTAGCAGGTAGCAAGAGTCCAGTGCAGGTAAGGAGTCCAGTTCCCTCATAAAACTGACATTGGAAATGGACTTTGGGAAAGGCATCCCTTAATGAAGCTGGGAAAAGGGTTTGGTTCTCTTAATGTCTGGTACAGTAGGGAGACAACCCCTCTTTTCCAATTGCTTCTCCTACCCTCGTATGAGGGGGTGGTATGGTCACAACAATGGGCAAGGATCAGGTTAGGATGGGTGAGGGCTGACAACAGTACTCCCAAATAGGTGGGAATGATTAAGGAAATAATGGTGGCCTGTGCTGTACAACCGATTGCAGAGTATTTTCCAGGTGAGGTATGTTAATAAAATTGCCACCTAATTAAATCACATCTGCTGCATTTTACCTTCCTTCCTGCATGGCTGGGACAATCCCACTCATTGGATTTTGGAATTCGTGTGTCCTTTTATATCTCATTGCTGTATAGGATTGTGTTCTACGTATGTCACTACTTATAGCACAGACCCCTTTAAGACCGTGTCATCCTTCCTCCCCCTGCCCCATCCACATTAGAGATATTTGTGGGCTTTGGGATAAATTTATAGTACTAAGTCATGTAAGTTGTACTCTGTCATGAACTCCAAAGGTGTGCCATAAATAAATCCTCATGAACGTATTTGAAATCTGCATGTTACTGCACCCCTTTGATTACGTGACTTCTAAAGGCTGGTGCATAGACTTCTAAAATACCCACTACAGAAAAATACATAAGCTAAAACTTCCCCAAACATATATACGGCAACTAAACACAATCTAATAAATTATGTAGATAAACCTGACATGATAGAGTAGTATTTAAGTGCTTTAAGAAGCTATTTGCAGCTATCTTTAATGAATAATTCTATGGAATTACCTTGTTTAATGAAAAATAAACTCAAAGATAGACTCTTCCCATTGTGAAGATGTTATCCCATCATACCATCTCCTCCATAAACTTATCAAGTTTAATCTTGAAGCCAGATAGGTCTTTTGCCCCCACTGCTTCCCTTGGAAGGCTATTCCAGAACTTCACTCCTCTGATGGTTAGAAACCTTCGTCTAATTTCAATGGCCAGTTTATATCCATTTGTTCTTGTGTCCTCATTGGTACTGAGGTTAAATAATTCCTCTCCCTCTCTGGTATTTATCCCTCTGATATAGAAAGCAATCATATCTCCCATCAACCTTCTTTTAGTTAGGCTAAACAAGCCAAGCTCCTTGAGTCTCCTTTCATAAGACAAGTTTTCCATTCCTCGGATCATCGTAGTAGCCCTTCTCTGAACCTGTTGCAGTTTGAATTCATCCTTCTTAAACATGGGAGACCAGAACTGCACACAGTATTCCAGATGAGGTCTCACCAGTGCCTTGTAGAACGGTACTAACACCATCTTATCTTTACTGGAAATACCTCGCCTGATGCATCCCAAGACCGCATTAGCTTTTTTCACAGCCATATCACACTGGCAGCTCTTAGTCATCCTATGATCAACCAATACTGCAAGGTCAGTCTCCTCCTCCGTTACTTCTAATTGATGCGTCCCCAGCTTATAACTAAAATTCTTATTAATCTCTAAATGCATGACCTTACACTTCTCACTATTAAATTTCATCCTATTACTATTACTCCAGTTTACAAGGTCATCCAGATCCTCCTGTATGATATCCTGGTCCTTCTCTAAATTGGCAATACCTCCCAGCTTTGTATCATCCGCAGACTTTATTGGCACACACCCACTTTTTGTGCTGAGGTCAGTGATAAAAAGATTGGTCCCAAAACTGATCACTGAGGAACTCCACTGGTAACCTCCCTCCAGCCTGATGGTTCACCTTTTAGTATGACCCGCTGTAGTCTCCCCTTTAACCAATTCCTTATCCAACTTTCAATTTTCATATTGATCCTCATCTTTTCTAATTTAACTAATAATTCCCCATGTGGCACGGTATCAAACGCCTTACTGAAATCTAGGTAAATTAGATCCACTGCGTTTCCTTTGTCTAAAAAAATCTGTTACGTTCTCAAAGAAGATCAGGTTGGTTTGGCACGAGCTACCTTTTGTAAAACCATGTTGTATTTTGTCCCATTTACCATTGACCTCAATGTCCTTAACTACTTCCTCCTTCAGAAAATTTTCCAAGACCTTGCATACTATAGATGTCAAACTAACAGGCCTGTAGTTACCCAGATCACATTTTTTTTCCTTTCTTAAAAATATGAACTATGTTAGCAATTCTCCAGTCATATGGTACAACCCCTGAGTTTACAGATTCATTAAAAATTCTTGCTAATGGGCTTGCAATTTCATGTGCCAGTCCCTTTAATATTCTTGGTTGAAGATTATCTGGGCCCCTCGATTTAGTCCCATTAAGCTGTTCGAGTTTCACTTCTACCTCGGATATGGTAATATCTACCTCCATATCCTACCGTTATCCCTAAGCTCCTCATTAGCCTCATTAAAGACTGAGGCAAAGTATTTGTTTAGATATTGGGCCATGCCTAGATTATCCTTAACCTCCGCTCCATCCTCAGTGTTTAGCGGTACCACTTCTCTCTTTCTCTCTCTCTTTTATTTATATAGCTATAGAACCTTTTACTATTGGTTTTAATTCCCTTTGCAAGGTCCAACTCTACTTGACTTTTAGCCTTTCTCACTTTATCCCTACGTGTTCTGACCTCTGTATGCAAAGAACAGCCAGGCTTTTGTTTGTTTGTTTGTTTTTTGGTTTTTTTTTGTACAACCATTTTGGTGGTGTCTTCCATTGTGGTTTTATGTTCTGATTTTGTTCTAATTTGTTTTTTCTCATAATTTTAATTTCATTTTTGAATTCTGTGGCAATAGATTATATTAATCTGACTCTGCATGTGTACATTCTTTTATGCTAGCTCCTTTTTAGATGTGGTTCAGTCTTAGCCTAAAGTACAGTTATTGTGGTTTTAGTTCCCTAGCTACCTATTTAAAATTTAAAATGTAATCAAATACTAATTTTAAAACCAAAAACAAACAGTCCATCCACTCCTAAATCCTCCATGTCTAGTATTTAAACTTCCTCTATATTTTTGTCTTTGGTTTTAATTCTGCTTTCCAGTTGCAGGCAGGTCTTTAGGTTGTTCTGTTGCTGATATCAAAACCACTTTTCATGCAGAAAAGACTGGGATGAACTGCTCAAATTTAGAAGGTTTTGTACTTCCTCTTTTAGCTCTGTCCCTCTGCAGTCTCCTTCTGGTAGATCTGTATTGGGAAATGGTGAGGCTATATTTACTTGTTCCTAATCAGTTTCTAAAAGTGACCTTCCACTCTCATCAACTTTTTTCCTATTATCTCCACCCCATCAGCCTCCTTGAAGCTATGGATTTCTTGTGCTGATAATGATAGTGAGATTAATTATATTAGTCATTCTAGTTTAGTCTCCTGCTGCTGGAACACTATAATGTTTTCTTTAAGATGCTCTTTTGATCTGTCACTGACATTCACAGCAGAATGACTAATACCTGCCTGAAGTCAGGAAGTGGAAGTGAAACCTGAGAAGAAAAGGAAGCAACTTAAAATATTAAAGTGTAATTCTTTTACCCCAAAGAGCCACATACTTCTAGGTATTTGGGAAGATGGCTCACGCTTCAGCCAGCATAGATAGCTTCAATTTCCACATGATACTGTGGAGAAGTGGAGTAATTTGGCAATGACAGCCTTCCACATGTCCCATGTCACAATCATATAACCAACCTGCCATCCAGAACACTTCTCAGATTCCCTGTTGAGGATATCCTACTTCCCAGCCCCTGAAAGGGCTGTCACCAAGTCCACACAGCCACAAAAATGAATTATTATAGAAATTAGGTGTATGTGAGAGTTGGAGGGAGAGCCCAGTTATATGGGGCAGGGGCAGAACTTTGCATAAGGCCCACAAAATATTTGGAAGTGTCAGTGTATAGGTAACAATATGGAGCCTTTAGTCTCCTAACTTCTCAGTTGGAGTCTAGCCAAAATGTAAGTAGTTACTGAAAGTTATCCTAGTCTGACAAAATTTGTATTCAGTGCTCTGTGAAATTATCAATTTTCAATTCCTAATGGATGGGTGACAGCATCACAAACAATTTTGAATGTGAACATGGTGCATTAGTTAAAGGAGGGGAACTGGGAGTGAATAAGTTTAAATTCTAGTTCTGACACTGACATGCTTTTTGATGTTGGACACCTTTCTGCATTCTGTTTCTCTGTGGAGTTACAGTGGATATGCTTAAAGTTCTGGTTTTAGAGATGATGTATCCGATGATATATCCTATGTGTAGGGAGATTCTGGAGCTTAATTCTAGAACTAGAATGGACTTTGAGTGAGCTCACTATACATAGTGTCTCCATGGGGTTATTGTGAGGCTTAATTCTTTAACAGTTGTAAAGCACTTAGAAAGTCTCTAGCAAAAGGCCCAATAGATGCGCAAAGTATTGCTAAAACACACTGAAAGTCTGCAACTGATAGTCTGTTTTCCAGATATTCAGCAGCTGTTTTCAGAAAGCAAGCTTGTTAGTTTTTTTATTTACTTAGGTATAATATAAAATCAAGTACATAAACTTAATTGAACTTTTCATTTTACTGTGTTAATTAAGGTTATTTGTCAGACATTCAGAAGCACCAGAAGTTCTCTATCGTGGTACTAATGCCATACGTTGGGTTTTTTTAACCTTTTAGGCGAGTCCTTTACCATGTCACTCTGCGGGCCCCTACTCATGTAAAAGATTTTGTGGACGGCTGCTTGATTGTAAGAATCATACCTGCATGAAGGAATGTCATAAATTTACCAAAGTAAATGGTAATACTGACAGGCAAAAGGTAAGTTTTAGAGGTTGTATTTTTCTTTCGTCTGCTCTTGGCTCAAGAACACAAGATTTGCGGTCAGGAAACAAAGGTTCTGTTTCCAGCTCTATCAGTGACTTACTTGGCGACCTTTAGCAAGTCACTTAACCTTTCTGTGTTTTCATTTCATCTTTAAAATTGGGATAGTTGTTAATTAGCTATTTTGTAAATATTAAGCACTGTTATTATTTCTGTTGTAACATTTAAAGCTAAGTAGTCACGTAGATTTTTTTTTTTCCCCCGTCCAGTATCACTTTTTTGTATTTTTATAAACTTCCTCCAAAGTCAAATATGACAACTCTTCCTGGGTTGTGTGGCCTACTGATGTAGTGTTGGGAGGAATCCAAGTTTATCTTGAGGGGTGAGGTAAGGGGGGTTCACAAACCCCATGATAGTTTGTTGGGGAGAAATTGCTCACCAGTCAAACTTGCAGTACAGAAAGCCAGCAAACCCTTTAACAGTAGAGAAATTCTACCTCGTCACTAGAAGTATGTCAGAACCACAAGGCTGAGATTTCCACACACAAAAAAGTAGTGAGACTGCATGTTAAGATCCATCAAGAGACCACTAGAGACTATTTTAAAAAAAATTCCTACACTATAAGATTATTTGCTTGTTGAGTACGTGAAGCCAGGGGCTAGAAGATTGTAGTTGCTGGAGGTACGATGAAACAAAAATGAGAGATTGGGCAGGGATGAACTGCCCTAGTTTTGAGTTGACAAAGTGGGTGAGGTAATATCTTTTATTGGACCAAATTCTGTTGGTAAGAGAGACCACCTTTGAAGCTTACACATAGCAGTTCTTCAGGTCTGGGAAAAGTATTCAAAGTGTCACAGCTAAATACTAGGTGGAACAGATTGTTAAACATAAGTAGGTAACACACATTACCAGGGCCCTTTCAAGGTGAAGATGGTCCACTAACACCACCATAGTAATAGGACTAAAAGGGGGGTTAGTCATCAGAACTGGCATACTCAGTCTGATCAGATCCAGCAGGACTGGAAACAAAACTTACTGTAGCCAGTAAAGGCAACTAAGGTCACGGTGTCTGTCCTAATCTCACTTAAGGGTCGGTGGTCCTTCCTGGGTCTGCCTAGGTTTGTGAGGCACCCTGCTACCGCCAGCTCTTAGCATGAGGAAGCCTTGTTTGTGTCTGTTGTGGGTCAGCTCTTGGCTCCATTGACCACAGGCAACACAAACACTTCCCTCTCAGCCTATGCAGGCTCTAATGTTTCTCTGCAGGCTAGTGATGGGCACACTTCAACCCCTGAGCCCTCCGAGTGTCCCATTGGAGTGTCCAGTCCCTGTTCCACTGAACACTTACAGTAGTTACAGATTCACTGCTCCCAAAGAAGCAGTACTCCCCAGCTTGCCAGTTACCACTGAGCTCATCGCTCTGCTTATCTTGTAGCACTTAAATAAGGTTAAAGTATAAGTTTAAAAGTTCATTTAACAAAGGAAAGAGATCCAAATGGTGGCAGGTAGAAATATTGGAAATAAATGGTTGCATATAAAATAAAATCATAACATGCATTCTAAAACCTAGACTTATGTAACTAATGCTTACCCCCAAAGTCCTTCCAGCATTTTACAGCCAGGTTGGCTGTAATCTTTCATTCATGAGGCAAGTCATGCTGTCTGCTT
Organism: Caretta caretta; assembly: GCF_965140235.1. Lineage (NCBI taxonomy): Eukaryota > Metazoa > Chordata > Testudines > Cheloniidae > Caretta > Caretta caretta. The sequence goes on from NC_134209.1 coordinate 103,101,890, forward strand.
CCCTCAGTGGAAAAGCTCTAGGGCGTCTCCCAGTACCCCCAGCAATACTCCCCTAAAACATTGCTGTTACTCATAAACAGGAAGTCCCGCTGCTAATTGCTTTTTCCTGTTTGCCTCTTTCTTGTCAACTTCACAATCTCTTGTTTGGCATTTGGCTCAGACTGCAGATAGGCCTCTGTTGTGAAGTGTACAATACATGTGTGACCAGACAGAGGAGAGATGAGAATCTTCTCCCTACTACCTGAAAGGAGCATGTTTATCACCTTCTGGTGACCTGCCTTATCTCATATACCTTAGGAACATAATTTTCAGTACAGATACATAATTCCTTAGACATTATCTGTTCATACATTTTGCAATGATTATGATGCCAGTGGGCTCTTGGTAGATGCCATTCATAGTGAAGTATTATGCATATATCCAATGCAGGGGATCCCTTTAAAACTAAGCACTCCCTGTGCCCTCTGCCATTTGGCACTAGAGGTCCCTGGGTCACAGGGTCAGTGCGCCTGCAAAAATTGGAGGAAGAAAAAGTGTTTGAACCCTCATACTGCATGGAGAAGAGTGTAAATCTTTTGCTGAGGTGTAGCAAAGGTTCATCTTGATTGTCTCAGTTCACAAAGGATTACATTTCCTTCTTGATTTGGGAACCACTCATGAAATTTTCTCATTGAACATTTCGGTCTGTTAGATCTGTTCCTTCCTCGCAAAGTATGTTACAACCAAGATGATTTTGGACACTAACAAGTTCCAATTATTAGGGCCTTCCAAAGAGAGGATTATTGACTTGGGCAGAGTAAAATTCTAGTTAGAACAAAGGCACGAGTTTTGGGGCTGACTGTTTCAGCAGTTCCTTTGAGCCATTCATGGGTATGAAAAGACAACTTTACAAGCTCTTCAGATACAGGTTCTGTTAATTCCGGTATGCTTAACCTCAGTTGAGCAGCTCACCAAGAAGGGTTTCATGTCCAATGATTAGTCCAGAGATCTTGGATTTACATGGCATGCTAGAAATGTGGACAGTTGAGCAGCATTCAGTTGGGGTACAAAATATAACTTTAATTCTGAAAGTTGTATCTTATACTCCCAACAGGATAAGGAGGTAGGAGGACTCACTGTAAAACTTGATCCTAACCACCATTGAACCCACCTACCAGTGTAGGTTTCTTCGTGCTCTGTAAATTGGACATAAAAATGCACCCTGGGTTTTCTCTGAGGCAGACTTATAAAAACCCATCATCTTCCTTGGCTAAATTGATGCTAGCCAGTCGTACATTACTTGTTTGTCAGTTGACTCTTGAAACAGTGCCACCACAGAACAAGAGGTAGTTAGAGCCTGTCAGTGATGCTAACCAACTGGTCACCTCGTTCCATGAGAGCTATAAGGCCAACTGCGTGGAACCTTTTTCATCTAAATTTTTATCACCACCAAGTCAGCGATTTGAGGTTTTAGTGTAGATTTTCCCCGATTCTCTGACAAGCTTCTTTCATGCTGCCTCCTATAGATGGAATGTCCTGTTTTAATTCCATGTTACAGAATTCTGGCTTTTATTTGTTATGGCAGCATCCAAAAGTCTCATTCTGGATTGGGGGCACTGATGTGCTAGGCAATGTACTAACACGTTACTAGACTTTAGGATAGGTGTTGGTTCTTACTACTTAATTTAAGACAAGATGCAACAAGCTGATGTAACAATCATTATGTCTTCATTCCATTCCCTAAAATACATGGTTGCTTTGGCTAGCTGTGCTCAATTAGATGATGATGAATTGCTTTGTTTTTGTTTAATCATAAGGTATAAACAAAATCAATATCTCTGATCCCTGCTGGCCCTCTGCTTAGCCATTATGAATTTGCATTTTCCCGTCAGCAGCATGGTAGAAGTGTGTTTTGAGGAGGAGTTTATGGGCTAACTCAAGAAGATCATTCCACATTTAAGAAGCAGCATGGAAGAAGTGTGAATATGCTTTTTGGGGACATAGACAAACTGGTGATCTTGCATAGCATTGTTGGAGTGGAAGGGGCAGAACTCATTTAAAATGGAAAAAAGGGAGGGGCAGAGTTTCAAAAGGCAATAATGATGAGGATGTGCAGAATTTGTTGTAAGTATAAAACAGGGAGCCAATAGAGGTAATGGAATCTTAGTTTTGTGGGATACCTGTAAGTTTTAAATAAATTGTCGTCTTTCTTAGTTTTATGTCTCATCAAAGAAATTATTATAAAGGTTATTACTCTATTCCTTCAGTTACTCTCTGTTCTGAGTCTAGCTTAACTATATGCATTTCATGGCTCACTGTAAAATTTTAATCTTCACAAGTGGAACACTCCAACAATACTTGCCTCTTGGAGTGAGGACAAATTACTTACCTGAAATTGTGTGTTTCTGTTTGGAAAGAAACAATCTGTATAGGGCCTTGTCTGTGCTCATAAGTTACACTGATTTAACTAAAAACTGTTTTTAAAAAAAAAAACTAGGTTAAAACTGTGTAAACCCCTATTTGGACACTCCCCAATCTGTATAAAACTGGTTATGTAGATGTTTAGCTTGCAACTGCAAATTCACCAACACAAGGTAAACCCCAACGTATGCCAGGTTTAAACTGATTGTAAGAGTAGTGGTTTGCACTAGTGTAACTAAATTGGTCTATAATAACACCCTTTAGTTGATATTGTGTGTATAGATCAGGCTTATGTCTCACTAGCCAAGCTCAAAACCTTATTACTCACCATTACTCAATTTTGAGCTCAGCTGGTGAGACATAGGCCCCTCCCTGAGATCTACTTGCCACTGGATAGGGAAGACAGCTAGGAAATTATATGGTTTGAAGTGCTCTCTGGATGGCATGTTGATGGCCATCTGAATAAGCCTAACTGGAAGATATCGGCGTCGGAGAACAATAGAAGTAAATGTTACCCTTTTTATCAGTCAAATGCTATTATAAAATTCTGAAGGTTAAATATTAACTGTTTGTTATATTCCACAAATGTTTTAAAGTAAATGTTTTAAAGTTAAAAAAAAAAAAGTGGCACATTTAGTGTATGAATGAAAGTAAAGCTGTTGCTTTATGTGCCCATCTCTATCTGTTCAGTAATGAGATTTATATTAACCACTGAAGGAAATAGTGCTTGTTTCCTTGACTCTGTGCTAACGTGGATTAGAATTTGCTAAGTAAATAACCCTATTGGAATAAATTTAAACCTCACTACAATACAGACAAAAAAAAATTAACCTTTTAAAGATTATTCTCCATGTCGTGTGGAATTGAGTCTTTGTCCTTTTTCTGAAATGCATACTTTAATCATACAATAATCCTGATGTACTAATTTTTCAGCCTGCTATATAGTAGGTTTCCATCCCAATGCTGTTCAAACTGCTGTTTGAGGGGGGAGAAATGCAAAAAGTGCAGAATATCAGTAAATCGTAAAGCTTGCTTTGAATACTTTTTTAAATAAAGTTTTTAACCCCTTACTTTTAGGACTTTTTCTCTGCTCTTTGGCAGATACAAAACTACAGACTTATTATAAAAGCCCTGGTTAGTTTTATTTTTCTGATCTCTGAGCAACGACTCCTTCCTGCATCAAGTTAAAGTTTGTTCAGTACTTTGCAGGTGAAAAGCACTGTACTAATATCTGTTCTATTCGTTAACCTGCTATCATTAAAGAAGGCTGTTATGCAACCTTACAACCTGTTTTCAGAAAGTTAAGAGTAACTGGAAGGTGCACTTCTTGGGGTGACACTTTCCATGCTTAGTCACCACCCAGAGGTGCCTACTTCTTTTAAATGTTAGTGAAAACAGCTCAACCGTGTGTGAGCAGAATGAGAGGGATTGGAGGGAAATGGCGTTTTCCTTATTGAATGAATGAATGAATGAATGAAAAAATCTTATGACCTTATTTTGAACAGCCCTGCAGTCAGAACATTATGGAGTTGAAATGTGGCTTGAAGATAGTCCTCCTGGAGGAGCAATGCACAACCTAATTCTTTAGGAAATTCTTTAATTTGGTTAACTTATGAACTGGAGTGTGATCATGTGTAGAAATATTTTGCTGTGCTCATTAAGGCCCCATCTGTACAGTCAGATCTGCTCATCCTGTGGATCTGATAGCACAATCAAGGGCTAAATGAGCATCTAAGGAACGCGAACTCTATGTGATCTGCCCTGTTGACTAGGGCTCTTGTAGATTTTGTAACTTTGTAACATAGTTGAGGCAGTATTCAGCAGCCCTCAAAACGTGGTACTAAATCAGTAGTTTTTGGACCATAATGAAACTTACATTAGTACAAGTGTATTTTAAAGCTGTTGTAGAAAAAATAATGTATTTCAGAAGTAGTATGTTACAAGATTACTGCATCATGATGAATATACACTGGGGGTGCAGAGTTAAAGTTTTGTATATGCTGTCTTAACTTTAGCATTTCCTGATTAACTACTTTTAATGATGCAAACTTAATATAGTAGTGCTGAGTGGCAGTTTTTCAAAGTATTAACCTTAAGTGGCCCTCTTTATGTCTGGGAGGGAACGTAGGAGCCTCTCTCTTTGACTACCGATTGCAGGCATTCCTTCCATTCTATTAAAAACATATTTTAGTATTTAGTTTGATAGACATCTCATTGAAGAACAAAGCTCCCTCTTTACATAAATTTGTCCCTAGATGTAATAGTTCACTAAAATGATGTTTAGCAAAACAACTGTTTGGTTCAATAATTTTTCTTGTATTTTATTAGGCTAGTCCAGAATGTTCTCACTGTGAGGAGGCGTGTACCAAGCCACGACCACCAGGCTGCCCTCACTCGTGCATTTTGCCCTGTCATCCTGACCAATGTCCACCATGTGTCCAAATGCTTAAAATAAAGTGTCACTGCAAACTCACAAACCTGTATATTGAATGCATGTAAGTAGATAAAGGGGAAGCTTGAATTCAGAAATATGACTGCTTGGAAGGAGGCATTTAAAATGTCTCTTGGTCAGGTCTTTTAATTTTTTATTTGAAGATTACACAATTGGTGGTGGCTCAGAAAAAGCAGCACTAAAAAAAATCTCCATCTCTTTTTCTGTCCATTCAGATCTGTTTCACTATTGCCAGTTAAAATATTAAGACTCTACAACAGTGTTAAGAGCATAACTGGTTTGTGGATGTAGTTGAATTTTTGGTAACATATGCCAGAAATGGACTTTATTCTCCTGGGTAGTTTTAGAATGAATGTAGTACACAGACTTACTAGGTTCTGTAAAGATCTTTTCAATTAAAACTCTGTAATTCATAGATTATAGTCATAATACAGGTTATAGAACTTTCTCGAATTACCGTTTAAACTAGAGTTTATATTTTAGAAAAACTTCCAGCATTGATTTTTAAAATTGCCAGTTGTGGAGAAGCCATGATGTCTGTGGTGGATTGTTCAAATTGTTAATTATCCTCATTGTTAAAAATGTGTGCCTTTATTCCTAGTCCGAATATGTCTCTCCAACTTCCAGTTACTGGATCTTGTTATGTGTTTCACTCCTAGATTGAAGATCTCTTTATCAAATTTTTGTTCCCCATGATAGGTACTTATAGGCTGTGATGAAGTCACACCATAACCTTCTCTTTGCTAAACTAAATAGATTGAATTTCTGGAGACTATCACTATAAAGCATGTTTTTCAATCCTTTAATCATTCTTGCGGCTCTTCCATGAACCATCTCCTATTTATCAACACTCTTGTGGCTTACTGTCTAGTTTTTGCGTCTACAATTTGAGTAGCACTCAAATATGTCCTCTCTACTCTTACTCGATATTCCCCTGTTATACATCCAAGGATTGCATAAGCCTTTAAGTGACAGCATTGCCCTGGAATTGCACTTGGGTTCAGCTGATTATCTACCATAGTCTCCCAGGTTTTGTTCAGTTACTGTTTCCCAGGATAGCATCCCCTGTCCTGTTAGTATGGCCTTGTATTCTTTGTTCCTAGATAGGACTTTATATGAGGCTCCATTAAAACACACGTTTGCTTGTGCCCAGTTTACAGAGCAATTTGGATTGCTTTCTGTCAGTGACCTGTCCTCTTCATTATTATTTACTACTCCCGCAACCTTTTGACATCTGCAAACTTTATCAATTATTATTTTGATTATTTTTTTCTCTGTCATTGATAAAAATATTAAATAGTGTGGGGCCAAGTACCAATCCCTGCGGGAATGGTGTTCCTAGCCTCTGTTTGCTAGAAGCTGGGAATGAGCGATGGGGGATGGATCACTTGATGATAACCTTTCTGTTTGTTCCCTATGGGGCACCTGGCGTTGGCCACTGTCGGAAGACAGGATACTAGGCTAGCTGAACCTTTGGTGTGACCCAGTATGGCCATTTTTGTGTTTCTTATGACCCCACCCTGGAAACCTATCCACTCATTGATAATTTCCCATTTACAATTACACCTTGAGACCTACCAGTTAGCCAGTTCTCAAGTCGTTTAACATGTGCCTACTTGATTTTGTATTCAAGTTTTTTTAATCAAAATGTTTTGTGATCCAAGTCAAATGCCTTACAGAAGTCTGTTACATTAATACTAGTTACTTTATCTACCAAACTTGATGTTAATTTGACAGGATCTGTTTTCTATAAACTTTTGCTGATTGTCATTAATATAACCCTCTAATTCTTCTGTAATTGAATCCTATGGCAGCCATTCCATTTATTTTGTGTGGGATCGATGTCAGGCTGATGGGCCTGTAACTAACTCATCCCATTTACCCTTTTTAAATATGGGTATATAAGCTTTTTTCCCAGTCTTCTAGAACAACTTCTTCAGTGCTCCAAGCATTATTGAAAATCAACAATAATGTTCCAGTAAGGTCTTCAGCCAGTTGTTTTCAAAATATTGGATGACCTTATGCTGCAGAGGAAGATGAAAACCCTCTAAGCTACCTGCCAGTCTGACCTGGGGGAAAATTCCTTCTCAACCACAAATCTGGTGATCAGTATAACTAGAAGTTGGTGAGCAATACACACCAGCAAAGCACCTGCAAAGGATTCTCTGTGCCACCTCAGAGAACTGATCTGGCATGTCCCTTCTCCAGCTATGGCCAGTCTTTGATGCTTCAGAGGAAAACTGGATGGAGGGGGAAATGAAGAATAAATCTAGCCAATTGTGCATTGGAGGAAAAAAAAAAATCTTTCCTGACCTCTGCAAGTGACCAGCTGAAGCTTGAGATTTGATTATAGTGATTACATTAATGCAGAGTCTGCAAATGTTACAGTTATGATGAGGGCAATGCAGATAATCCTGTTCTGTGGCCCAGAAAGGAATGGGATGAACAGGGAACCCACAGTTTCAGACACCAAGGGTAGAAGGAGATCACCACGACTACCCAGCCCAAGTGCATGCATACAAGCTGCAGAATTTTCCCCAGAAGCTGAATTAAACATAACTTTTAAAACTATATCTAATCTCATTTTAAAGACACCAATCAATAGTGAGCTGAGCTCTTCAAACCTCACATTATAAAGTTTGTTTTCAACCCCCGGATCATTTTTGTGTCCCCTTCTTTGATCTCTCTCCAGTATCTCCATACCTTCTTGATATTATATTCAGTTCTGATGTTGGTCTTACCAATGCTTTGTACAGAGGCAAGATCACTTTCCTACTCTAATTGATATTCCCTTTTCTTAATCCAGCTAAAGATTGCATTCTTTTTTTTTTTTTTTTTTTTTTTTGCCATAGCCTTATACTGAAACATCATTTTGAGGCAATTTATCTATGATGCTTCTAAGTCCTTCTCTGAGTTACTGCTTTCCAAGGCAATCTTCTGTCCTGTGGTATAACCTGCATTCTTGGTTCCCAAGATATATTAATTTGCATTTGGCTGTTGGATTGTGATGATTTAATCAAGCAATTCAGATCCCTCTAGTGGTGACCTGTTATATACTGCCCCACCAATCTTTGTGTCATCTGCAAATATCAGCAGAGATTTTTATGTCATCCTCTAGATTGTTGATTAAAATATATAGTGTTGTACCAAGAATCAATTCCTGGTGGACCCCTCTAAGCCAGTTTTTAATCTATCTAATGCATACCGTGTTAATTCCCTACAGTGCAATGTTTTATCAAAATGTCATGTGGTACTAAGTCAAATGCCTTGGAGAAATCCAGATACACTGTATCAACACAGCTGCCTGTATCAACCAAGCCTATGGCCAAGGGTGGTTTACAAAAAAAATAATAATCAGAAAAATATCTTGTATGAAACCATGCTAACTGGCATTAATTAATATTTTTAGCCTCTAATTCTTTGTTAACAGAATCCCCAATAAAGCATTACTTTATTTTACGTGATATCAGCATCAGGCTAACTAGTCAGTAGTTCCTTGGGTTATCCTTCTTTGCCCTTTTTAAATATTGGAACTACATTTGCAGTCCTCCATTCCTTTGTAATTGCCCCAATTTGCCAAGATTTGTTAAATTAACTAGCCATTCAGAGAGCTTCTCCATTAGTTCCTTTAAAACTCTTGGATGTAAGTTATCTGGGCCTGTTGATTTGAAAATGTTTAATTTTAACAAATGCTACCTCACATTATTCTTTGTTACAGATGGTAAACTTTCTGTTCCATCCACAACATCCTGCTTCATTCCAAGTATAGAGCAAAAATATCGATAAACATTTGTCTTTTCTACATCAACATTTATTATTCCACTGTCTATATCTAGTGATAGACGTAGACCAGACCAGGGCTTTTCTGGTTCTTAATGTTTTTTAAAATGCCTTTAACTTTCTTGGCCACTGATGTTTCATTGATTCCTTTAGCTTCATGTGTGTGTCGTTGTTTCCACGTATCCTTTTAACCAGTACGGCTTTTTTTCCACCTCTGCTGAATTGAGTGTTTTGGGTATCCAGCAGGATATCTTTGAACAATTCCCTGTTTTTGTTAACACTTCGCACTTTAAATTTAAATGTTCTCAGTCAGCTGCGTCAACAATTGCTTTAAGCTTTGACAGTGAAGAAGCTGATTGCGTTATTAAATTGCCAGCATAATGGTGGTGATCTGAGTTGTCCATAAAGTCAATTGATCTTAAAGAATTTTTATTTGAGACAGTTTCTCTTTGTACAACATGCAGGCAGCTGAAACTATCTCTTTGCCGCGCAAAAATATATAGTTAAATGTGTTCATAACTATACTTGATTGAATTAGTTTTAATTTGGCCTTGTTAAACATTTTCTCTTTTTTAATAGAAAAATAACTTGTGCTGACTTAAAAGAAAAGGATCTTCTCAGTTCCTGCAAAAATCAGTGTCCAAAAGAGGTAAGCTGTATTGGTAAATTAATGCTTACTTTGATTCTTCTTTGGTATTCCCAGGAAGCAATTTATTCTTTTCTGTTTTCTGTCCACCACCTCTCTCTGGGTTATCATATCCTTGTTCTTTGGCTAGTGCCAAATTAACTGGAGGGGCTACAAATAGCAATTTCTTCCTTCCCTTCCCAAATGCAGGTAGGATTTTCAAGAAGGGAAATAAGGATACTGCAGTCAGTGAGATTACAGAAAAGCCATCCTCTTGGGAGATAGGAGGAGGAGGTTGGGTATGAAGAAGGGGCAATCTTTTCCCCACTTGAGAGTGAAAAACTGGGACGCATTTTTACATTAAAGGGTAGCGGGGTGGGACAGGAGGACAATATTTATCCCTCTACCGAACTTTCACTGTTTTCTCCTAGCCTCAGGCTGTCCCTCTCCAATCTACCTCTGCCCCACAAATTCCCTTTATCTCCTACATACGCCCACCAGTTCACTTAAATCTTCATTCATCAGTTAACTCCATTTCCTTTCACACAACCCTGCCAGCTCAGACTCCAAATTCCCGCAGCTCCCCTCAAGCGAGCCTACTCAGAAACGCAATACATCTATATATAAACCCCAGACTGAGAATCCCTCTCTTCCTGCCTAACCTCTTCACAGCTCTGATCCTCCCATCCAATATTTCCAGGCTCACAAGAAACACATAACCAGCCTTCCAGGCTCAGAATTATTTTTCCTCTTACTTCCTTCCCTCTGCTGCTTTCAGCCCATGTTTGTGCCTTTTAATGACTCTTCCCTGTTCAGTCTCTCCTTATCTTGAGCAAGTAAATAAGTAGATTTATCACAATTTCCTTCAGCTAGGTATCTGAAAGTGCTTTCTTGGGGGCAAGAGGAGCATTTTCAAACACAGTTTTATCCCCTCCATCTACCTCCTTAACTCAGTTCTTTCATTTGACTTTCTGTAATCTTGGAGTCCTTTGCTCTGAAATTTCCTCCTCCTGTCTACTAATGTACCTGTCTCTCTGCAACATTTACTGAATAATCCAGTGCCTCAACTCCACCTCTTCTGAAACCTCCTCTATATCTCATCTTGACTATTGTAACTCACTTCTCTGACTTCAATGACCCAGCTTCACACACACACACACAGAGAGGCAAAACCCACAAAAAAAAGCAAGACCACATAACTTGCAACCTTAAAAATTCAAAACCCACATATTTTAGGATCCAGTTTAAAATTGTTCTTTTTGTTTTAAGAACTTTCTTGGATTATTCCAATCTACTTCACTGGAACTGGAGAAGGCCACAAATCTGCAAAGTTAATTAAAAGACTGCCATTGACTTAAATGGGAGTTGAATAAAACTTAGTCTGTTTTTATTCCTGTCACTCTGTCATATCTTACCATTTTCTAGAAAATCTTTCTGCAGCTCTTGCAACCTTAAAGGAAATATTAATATGTAAAACAGGTGCAAAATACGAAGGAACAGGCTCAGAACATATTTACCTTTTGCAGTCTGAAAAGACCAAGCTAACTGTGGCCCCCTTCTGGCAAGGATTAAGTGACTTGTTCAAAGATTAGGGGATATAGATAGGACTGCACACTGTGGGAGGCTTTGAAAGTAGCTCTGTCAAGTTTGTGGGGTTTTTTTGTTTGTTTGTTTTAAAAAGAACCAAGTTGAAAATATTCTAATGTATGGAAGTAGGACCTGGACAGGCACAAAAGCCATTAGAGGAATTTTAGGTAAATTTGAAAATCAGAGACTGACAATATAATGCAGATCAATCAGCTACTGAATATGGCAGAGAAATCTTTCAGAAACCAGAAATTTTAATAGACAAGCCACAGGTCAGAATGGTGATATGGATAGTGGGAGCTGAATGGTTTAGGCTTACAAAAAGGGCCAATGGTAAATGGAAAGCTTCTTTGAAGGATAGTGTGAGAGTTTCAGGGATGAAACTCACTTCAGCCTTAACAATGGTGCTGCAAACAATGCCTCCATAATATGTAATTAATACCATTGCACCATGAGTTCACATACTGTTTTGACAAAGTCAAAAAAAGCTAATCAGTGCCATGTTAACTTGATTGTTTTCTTTTATCCAAATGTAATTTTCCTTTTTATTGTGAGAGCAAATCTTCATATAAGTGCCAGTGACTGGCTCCGTGTTAGTATGGAAAAGCCTAGTGACCTTGTTACTTGTTGCACATTGCACATTGCTTTGTAACGAAACCTCTACCGAAGTCCAGAGTAATAAAAATTTACTTCTCTAAAATGTAATAAACTGTTTTATTTCTTAAGTCATAGCCTTTAGACACTACTGTTTTTTTACTTGAATTGATGCAATTTGTAATAGACAGAATCATGCAATATTTGAATTGTAAGTCTGATATTACTGTTGGGAATTGTGAAAGACCCTTAATTACGTAGACTGGTGGCTTAAAAGATATAGCAGTAACTGTAAAAGTTTTGCCAAGTTTCGTAGTTGTGTTTTGGCTATGGTTATACAAACTACTCAGAGGACTTCCATAGTCTGATACAAATGGTACTCTCTTATTTCAGATGTCCTTTCTGCTTTAGGGAATAGCAAAGGCTTTGATTTGCCAGAGATGCTAGTAAAGTTAAAACATTTTTAAAGTGCTTTTTTTATTTGGCAGTAAAACCAAATATCCTGAGGAAGGAAATTATAGATCAGTAATGACTACTCAAATTCTTATGCAGAACACATTTTGTAAATGTTTAGGACAATTCTAAAAGGGAAGCGTTCACAATTTAGAAACTTTCCCAAGTTTGTATGTCCATATCAATCTTTGCTTAAACATATTACTCTTTGTACTCTTCTGTGTTCTCTGTAATCAGAATTTACTATTACAAAGGAGATTGGTTTTCAATTTAACAGTAATACGTGACCTGTGATTTGGCATAGTTTATTTTAACGTTCCAGCACTGTAAAGGTAAAAGTCATACTTGAAAACCTGTAGTAGCTCTAACTTTTACCTGCTGATGTACAGCTATAAAATTTCTCCTTCTATAGTTTAATTACTGGAGTTGTAACATAAAATATTGACAGTTTAGGCAGCTTGCTGTAAATTTTTTTAAAAGTAAATGCAGTACTTGTGAAATAATTTCCCGCGGATAAAAGCCACACAGAACAAGGTATGGCAGGAGGAATATAAGCTTTCCCACATAACCCCACATAATAGGTCTTTTAACGTTTAAACTAGAGGGCCCACAATTCGGGTTGAAAGGAATATTTTTGTTTCCATTTGTACTTTGCCTCTGAGGCTGCCAAAAAGAGTGCCATTCAGGAGTGGTGGTTTTGTTTAAGAGACCAGACATCTGTTCACTAGAACTATGGAAACCAGTGAACACCCAAAAATGGTAACTGTTTCAGTCAGATTACTACCGATTTTCACACACACAGGACCCTGACAGGGATATGCACATGATGGACTAGTTCTTTTCTATCTCTAGTTTCTTTATCTTATTTATTTTTAGTATAATATAAGATAAATTATTTCCCTTTTTGTTTGTTCTTTTAAAAATCCCTTCATCCAGCTCTGACAGTTCAGGTGCTCTGACCCTGTTGGAAACAACCAGCTGCTTCCTCCCACTGTCCACCTTGACCTATGCATAGTATAGTTAGATCATGCACTTGAGGAAAAATTTTACAATCAGCCAACCAAAATGATCACCTCAATTCCCAGTATCTAGATCTGTATGCTAATCCATGGGCGGGCACCATGGTGGTGTGGCCTCACTCTCTGCTGCGGCAGCAAACTGCAGTAGCCCTTCTTCCACTCCTTATGAAGCAGAGAACAGGATTTGAACTGGGCACCCAGATGAAAGAAGTTTTGGAATTTTGTGTTTTCATACTTGTAGCTTTTGGTTTATTTGGTTTTGGTGTTTTTCATAAAGGATTTTCTTTTTAAAATGTTTGGCATCTATCAACTACCTAGTCAGATAGGTGCAGCATTTGGTCTAGTTGCTATGGACTACTGAGAGTGTGATTTTGCATAGTGTAAAAGGGAGCTAATGGAATGTAGACATTACATTCTTGATTGATCTGAGTATATACACTAAGCTTTTTTTTAAAAAAAAATTCTCCCACAGTTGCACTAGTGGTGATCTAATTTGGCGGCAGCAACAGTGAGATCTAATTTAAATTGAAGGCACAGGGTTTTTTACCACTGTTATCTAACCCGGCTCATGTTAATTGAAATGCCAGCAGGTGGTCTACACTAGCAGTCCCACCCTGATGTTACACTGGTGGCAGTGCAACAGTGGGAGACTTTAAGAAAAACATTGTAGGCCTTGGAGCTTGGTCCTGTAGCACTTGTGTGTAATCTCACTCACTTCAGAACTATTTACGTGAGTAAGAACTGCAATATTGGGGTACAAATATTGCTGTGCCATGCAGTGTTTGTTAGATATAATTTGACATTTTATTTCTCTGTCTTGGAGGCAAACACAGTTCCTTCTGCTCTTCCTTGAGACTCTTGCACTGCTGAGCAGTGCAAGGAAACTTTGTCAGAACCTGTAAAAGACAAATTTTATGCTCACCAGCAGGTAAACACAGTCAAACACTGTTGCATAATGTCAACTGTACTCCATTCAAAAAGATAGGTACATTAATAGTATAGTGATCGACATTGCTAGGGCTACCTACTTACACAAAGAAATTTTGTCTGAGACATAGTAGGAACAGGTATGTGCACAAACTTTCTATCTAAAGATCATGCAAGTTCTGTGATTGAAGCATGTGCTCTGTATCTATAGACTCTTGGCTAAATCAGTTAATACTACTTTTAAGTCTGTGAATCTGAATTTACTAACATATATATGCACTTCATTGGGTTATTTTATAATAGTACGTAATGTTAAATTCTTCTGGATTTATTCATGTAATATGTTATAAACTTACAGTTACCAGTAAATGTGAAAAACACACATTCTAAATATTAAAATAATTGTGGCTCCCTTTGACATTTTCCAGAGTATATTAATCACTTGACTACAACTGAAAGTTTACTTTAAACTATGAGTATCTCCAGATAAAATTTTTGAACAGTTTTGGGAATTAAAGTTCATTTATAAATCACTTAATCAAACGTGCTACCTTTAGGTAGCAGCTTAGGTTATTAAAAGCATGTTTAGCAGTTGAGGGGTGAAAAAAGTATTTTCATAGATATGTAAAGGGTTATGTGAAGCTAAGTTCTTTACCTTAAATGAAAAATGTCTCTGTCCTCTGGCATTTTATATCTAATACAGTGTTTGGTGCATCCCTAAATTAATTATAATCACCATACTGTTGTAAGAAATTAGTGAAATCTTCAATGAGCACTTACAAGAACAGGCATAGTTAACATTAAAAAATGTCTGTCATATAGGATAATAAAAATATCTTTTTTTAAAAAAGCAGTTGAATTGTTTTTTTTTTGTAGTCTTATTTAAAGGATTTCTACTTATAATAGGAAAAAAGTTTGTAGTCCCCCATATCCCAAAGACAAGAAATGGGATAGTCCTTCAAAGCCTCACACTTAAGATTTTCTGAATTTGAAAGGAGGCTAAAAAAACCTTTGATGTAGTGTATCCTTATTGTACAGTTTATGGTTCAAAATACGTCATAGTAGAAACTTCCATTTCCTTCTGTTTTTGTTCTCGCCCATTTGAAATATAACTTGAAGATATGGAATGCAGAACAACAGCTTCTAATTTTTTCTTTCCCTCCTTTTCCCCTTCTTCCAGACCTTATTCCTTCCAAAATATACATGGCTGGACTTGTATATTGTTGTTGTGTGTGTCATTTTAAAGGAGATATTGTACTTACTGAAAATTTGTATTTAAAATAACTGGATCTTGTTTTCAATCAAACTGTGAAAATGAAGTTCATAAAGAGAAATCATACTTTGCACGTTGCATAGTTCCTAGTAATAGGAACTAAAAATGCTGTGAATAAATAAAAAGCAAATATTAATGAACAAGCTAAGAACCTAAGAATGGGCCATGCTGGGTCAGACCACAGGTCCATCTAGCCCAATATCCTGTCTTCCGACAGTGGCCAATGCGAGATGCCCCAGAGGGAATGAACAGAGCAAGTAATCAAGTGATCCATCCTCTGTTGTCCATTCCCAGCTTCATGTAGTTAGTTACTACATGCGTGGGAAACTGATACATTAATTGCGCTTTCGTGACTTTACTTCTGTTTAAATGCTGTGTTTGAAATAGAAACATTTTATAGTCCAGTTGCAGAGAACCGGTCTCTTTGTTTCTCAGTTGCCCTGTGGTCATCGATGTAAAGAGATTTGCCATTCGGGTGATTGTCCTCAAAATTGCAACCAGAAGGTTAAACTCAGATGTCCATGCAAGAGAATGAAAAAGGTAAATTCCATGTTGTAATTTTGAGAGAATTGTAGCTGTAAACTTCCTTTTTTGCTTTATCTCTGCATCCACAGGGCACGATCATCACTGGAGTAAATAGTTGGTATACAGTAGATCCAATTATTTTAATGGAGCTAAAACACTTATGTCAGCTGAGGAGCCTACCCTTGTTATCAAAGTATTCATTGAAGATGTAAAATTGTTCTGTAACCTACAAATATTGTAATATTGCAGTGAATTGTTTCAAATACACTTAGATTTTTATAGCTCCACTGGGAGACTAGTATATGATAAGTCTCACTCAAAACTATTTCAGATAAAAGAAACAAAGTACATTTTTCTGACCAGAGATCAGGGAAGTGCATATTTAATTACATAAAAAATCCATTGACACAGCTAAGTTTCTGTGTAAATCTGAATGCAAATATGTTGGCATCATCATTAGGTTGTAGTAGATTGATCCATTCATGTGGCCTTTCCCTAGCCAACAGACATAAAAGGGCATCTGCTGGCACCAGAGCATGCCCCTTCACCCAGACCAACACAGAGTTGCCTCACCACTGAGGCCCAGCAGTGAATTTCCAGCATGAACCGGCCACCTACCTATGAGTCAAATGCAGTGTTGTGCCCAAACATCCCGTCACCAACTCCTGTGAGGGAAAGAATAAATAGGAAGAGTTTAGTACATACAAGGCACTGAATATCCTCCCTGATGGGTCTCCATGCCCCTTTCTGCATTTGGATGCCACCATTGATAGAGATACCCCCTTTGGCCCCTATTCCAGCCACTCCAGTCATGAACAAGTGGGATCCAAGTTCAATAGGAGAACCTCAGAAATACAGCTTCTTTGACATCACTGTGAACTGAAACTTCCTTTTCTGAGGTAATTTCTTTCCCAGTGAGGGAAGAGCATCCTGGCACCAGCAGCCTCCATGCGCAGCAAGTTTATACTGCTTTGGTTGGCCAAATCCCAGCCTCCCAACACTCCTAGTATAATGACTTACCTTGTCAGCCCTTAATTGGTTTCTTTGACACTCTGAGATTCAGGTTGGCAGATCTCTCTCCTAACCCATTACAAACCCCTAAACACCAAAGTCCCCATCTGAATCTGCCCTTCTGTCTCCTTATTAGCCCTGGTAGATTTCACCCCTGCAATAACCTAGCTAGAACCTGCTATGGTTTCTGGTAGTCTGATACCCTGTTGCAAAGTCTGCTGCTCAATAAACAACCCAATAAGTGTCTGATGCCAGCCCAGGGTGTACCCATGACACCCAAGATTGTAATGTCAAATTGAGAGAGCTTTCACTCTGCTCTCAAATGGAGTGGAGTAAATGCTTTCACACCCCAGTCTATACCTGAATGTTCAAGGTGCTAGTTGCATTACACTTAAGGATGTAATTCTTTAAAAGGGCCAAGGATTTTCTTTTCCTTGCTGGCCCAGACAAAGGCCTCCACCCACCTCTGAGGCTGTGCGGGGTGGAGGAGACAATGAAAATGGTGAAATATAAACATAACTAATTAAAAAAAATCACTTTGCATGGTATTAATTGTATTGATACTTTGATCTTCACTGAATTACAAAAATAAAATTATAGACTTGAAAATGTTCTAATTAGCTTTTTTCCATTTTATAAAACACATTTAGAGCATGTTTTATCAAATAGAAATCTGTCATATCTTTTATGTTGATAATTAATAAACTGTATACTTTATGTAGAGAAGTGGTTTTTAAATTTGAAGTTTTTTCATACCTACAGGAATTACAGTGCAGCAAGGTACGAGAAGGCCAGGTTTCACTAGAATGTGACACATTGTGTAAGGAAATGAAACGGAAAGCATCTGAGGTAATGTCTCTCTTGTGGTTATAATATATTCTCACTGCTTCAGAAAAAAAGAAATGAATACAGTTTTATTTTCCAAGACAATACCAGCAAGAAATATCATGTAATCAAATCAAATGTACATGTTTAACAGCTGCTGCTTCAGACTGTTGGTTTTGGTTAAATGTGGAAAAATAGTTCTTTTGTAGACACAATGCTAATACTTAACATAAGTATGAGTTAGTGAACTTTTGGGTTATGCTAGAATAATACTCCGGTAATTTTTTCTCGTGTGTCGTAGCCTGTCTCATGGGCTAAATTGTGCCCTATACTATGGCAAAGCCTTTGAGGGGAGTGAAAAATGCTTCAGTCTGTACACAGTTGACCTTGTGGAGGACCCATTTTTATACTATTGTTAGGGGAGGGTTTTGTATTTTTGTGGAATGGGAACAGGACGTGCCCTTGAAATCCTCAAACTATATAGTTATTCAACTCTGATTCTGGGGCACCTCTTAACTGTCCCCCAGGAACATTGCTTGCTCAAGGTATGTTACCCACTGATTTTCAGTCATGTCAGAGAATGAATTTAACTCAGAAACTATGAATGGCCAAAATTATCCCTCTTCGTCAGAAGCAGTGCAAGGTAGCCATATGGTTTCTATATACCCTGTTGCAATTAGTTAGAATAGCTGTTTGGGAAATCGTAGAACTTTCTCAATAGCCGGTAGAAAATACATTGGGTTAAACTGGGATCTCATTTATTCTGACCTTAATCTGGAATAACTCTGAAATCAGTGAAATTATTCTGGGTTTATGAAAGTGTAAATGATGGATGAGTTTGGCCCATTCTCTGTATAATGAAGGATTTTGAACAAGTCTTGTTAGCTACAGGTGCTTTTCAATTAAAATGTTTTGATAAAGATTGCCAGCGTGACTGCAACTTCTAAGGAGACTGACATCCTTTGTCCTCACATGTAGTTGTAATACTAGCATTCTCATGCTATCAATATGCCTCCACCTTGCTCTAGAAATCAGTCACGAGGAATAGAAGAATTTGTTCAGTCCTTGGCACCTTTGCTAAGACCACAATTTGTGATCGTAATTTTAGTGATGTGGGCACATGTTCACTAGAGACTGGACTGAAACCACTAACTCAGTAGCAGCTGAACAGCAATCGGATGACGACAAGCAATCTGGCCACTTATGTCCATGGCTTAGCTGAAAAATACTTCGGTTATCTTACGAGTCATTTCAACAGTCTCAGACTAGACCTTTTCTGTTTAAGAACTGAGATTTTCAGACTCAAAATTAAACACTAGCAAGTGACAGCATAAACTGGCTGTACGCCCTCTGCTGTTTTTTGCAATCTTGTTGTAATCCGCAGGGAAGAATTGTCTAGTGCACAGAGCATAAGACTAGTAGCCAAGCACTCCCAGGTTTCACTGCATGCGTTGCCACAGACATGTTGGGCATGGGATAACTGAATACCTGCCTCAGAATTGAGTGTTCTGTGCTTTGAAGTTGAAAAGTGTTATACAAGTGCTTATTATTAGGCAATATTCTGGAACATGTGAAGGCTTGATAATGACAAACTAGAATTAACTCCTATTATGTACACTCCACATAATTACAGTTCAGAGCAGCATATCAAGACTGAGCAGCATTTTGATTAAGACTGCAGACATTTACAAAAGAAACCATCTTGCAGTGTTACAAGGTGACCATCAGTTTCCAGAAATCACTGACATTTTAACTGTACAAGCCAGTATAATAGTGCCTAATGAATGCGCACTGCTGAGTAGTTTGAGATTTCTTTTAGTGCACATTCTTTTCTTTTTAAGAACATTTTTTCTACCGACTCTACCTCATTTTCTCAGTGGAACATACACTGATCATTTTGGTTAATCCTCTCCCCCTGGTTCAAGTTCAACCACAGTAGTCTGCTGCTCTCTTTCATACCGTTAGCTGTGTTATATCATGGATGGCTAACTCATCTTTCAGAGCTGATGCCTTACCAATAGGTGGCGGTAAAATATCAGACACTTGGAATTTGTACACTTATTCACGCCACACTTTTTGGGTACAAGTATATGTGGTTGAAATATTTTTCCAATAAAGTCTTTTTTATTTCACTTTGCATTTTGTTGCCGTTCTTAATTCTGTAAGCCATTTTTGTGGCTTTTTAAGCTTCCTGCCTCAACAGTTTAAAAGGGTACATGAAAATCTACAAAGGTTATTGGGCTGCTTATTAAATTGCCTTCAGTGATGAGCATGTACATGGTGTACTATATAGTGTAAATTTCTGAGAGTTCCACTTTGTCTTCAACATTTCTTCTTGGATTATGAGCTATTTGGGACAGGGACTTGTCTATGTGGACAATGTTTAGCACATTGTCACTGTCCGAATGCAAATAAATAATTGAAATATCTATTCAAGTTTAATGTTGGGATCTAAATGGTGCTTGCTTTCAGGTTATTAAGCAGATTTTGAATGTAACTTTATCAGAGTAATACAATAGCTAAAAATATTAAAGGTCTAGAAATGCCGTTGCTTTCAAGAAACACTGCCAAGAGCTAAAGCTAAACCCTGACTTCACATTAGTGAGTGAGATTTTTTTTTGCTGATTTCAGGTACAAGGAATAGTTTCATTTTATATATATTTAATGTTTTATTTTTCCTACTTGCTGCTAGTTCACTGTTTACACTATAGTATTCTGAGAAATGGTGTTCCAGAAGTATATGTGTAACAGGAAACTCAGTACATCTTTGAGGAACTTAGAGCTGCTGAACGTTGCATGTGTCAGATCTGGTTGAGTGCCCCTGGTGGCCACCCACAAGACTGCTGTGAAGGGAGTCCAAGCCTCTGGGTCACTGGATCCCCAGGTGTGTTAAGCCTCTCGGCCTGAACAGAGTCCAGTCACTGTCCTAACCTCGGGGTCCATAGGCACACTCTGTAGGGTTCTGATCCTTTGTCTCACCATCCTGAGGACTGAAACCTGCTGTTCAGCAGCCTAGCCCCTTTAGATTCGTGGCTGACCATTCGGACTCCCCTGTACTTAGACACCCTCTCACAGAATCCCTCCTCAAGGTTTGAGCCTTCTGCTTTATCAGTGAACTCTCTCAGGGGGAAACAGCATAGTTGTAAAGTATTTACTACTTTACCAGAGTCTAATGTCATTTCTCTTTTATTTCATCATTTAGAAGACTTAAAAATGTCCTAACCCCAATGCCTCTCATAGCTTACCCTTCCCATGAGAGTGGGGGGAACTGGGCAGGGCCCCTACCTCCTGCAGGTACCTACATGCTGGGATGCTTCTCTCTCCTCTTTAGCTGGAGACAAAATGGCCAAAGGGCCCAGAAAACTCCAGTCCCCCCATTTTTATAACTTTTGGCTCCCTATGTCAGGTGACCCTGCTGCCAGCATCCCCAGGTGATCAGAGAGCCCTGCCAATTGACTTTGTAGTCAAGGCAATCTCTCTCCTGATCTTTGTCATTTGGAAAGCTGAGCATCATATTTTAACAACTCTGTTGTTCTTTTGCCACCAGCCTTTGAAATTTTCAGTCCAGCATGGAGGCAAACAAGTAATAGAGAAGGCAAAAGGCTGCACGCTGAAAATGGAATTTGCAGTCTGCCACAGATATGTACAAAGCCCCCAGTATCAAACGCAATTAATAAATTGTATAGACGGATTCACAAATTATCACAGCATGCTATTATTATTTATAAACCAAAGGCACCCCGCTATGTGCTAGATACTTCCCCAATATATGACAATGCAATTTCTGCCCTGAGTATCTTGCAATCTAAGTAGTAGATTAGAAGCTCACCCAGGAGGAAGTTTACACTTTTTTGGTATTTTTGTAATGAGTCTCATTCTGTGAAAAGCCAAAATGATCCTGTGAGAAATCAGAAAACAGAATTTATACTATAATCAGTAACTTACAATGTCAGTTACCCATTATTTTGTATGTGTTTGAACAGATAAAAGAGGCAGAAGCCAAAGCTGCTATTGAAGAAGAAAAGCGAAGGCAACAGGTACCAACCCTTCTTCCTCTGACCCTAGCACCTCTCCCCAAGTCTTAGGGCAGGGCTACACTAGAGAGTTTACAGCTGCGCCACTGTAAGCTCTCCAGTGTAGCCACTCTAAGCTGATGGGGGAGAGAGCTCTCCTGTCAGCTTAACTACTCCAGCCCCTGTGAGTGGCAGAAGCTGTGCTGTCAAAAGAAGCTCTCCCACCAGCATAGTGCTGTCCACACTGTGCTTATGTCAGTGTAACTTACATTGCTCCGGGGGGCTGATTTATTCACATCCCCGAGTGATACGTTATGCCGACATAAACTGTAGTGTAGACATGGCCTTAATTCTCTTGGTAAATCTGTTAATTTATGCATAGCTAAAGGTTTGCAGTACATTGTCTTCAGATGCTAAGGGCCAAGGTTTTTCACACCAGCTAAGGATTCTGGCCCAAAGAACTCAGGCCTGTGTTATGAGTGACTTATTATAGTAAAGCCGAAGTGTTCTTCCACATCACCAAACATCTATAAGTATGTGCAAAATCATGTATAAATGATTAACGCATTATTCATGTTTCATGAGTTAAAATATCTTAAGTATTGTATTAAATTAGTATTTTTGTATGCAATTGCTCTTTTACATTTTGCCAAACCTTTATAAAATAAGAAAATGTAGTTTTGGTTGCAGAAACAGACCCTGTAAGCATTTAAATGGAGGCTGCAATTTTCTTAGGGACCTTGTAGTACAATAAAACATCCCCTGTTTGTGCTTTCTCCTTCTGACAAGGTAAAAGTTACATATTTTATTAAAATAAATGCCTATGCTTGATTAGCTATATTGACGTAGCAACCCCTCTAACACTTTACACTTATAAAATATTCTTAATTTGAGAACTTCGCACCTCCATTATTTTGCAGCAGGCCTGATAGCACTCAGGCTGCAGAAGTGCCTTTTCTTTTTCTTCAGTGAAACCTTGCTCACACTTTTGGAGCTTGAAATTGTTTAAAATTGCAATTTCTCTTCTCTTGTTCACATACCCCAGGAAAATCTTGGTAGCCTTCCAAGATAACTGGACAAAAAAATTCTAAGGTTGAGCTGATGCCAAAATAGTGGTAGCAGCAGATTGTACTGTAGCAGCAGAGAGATGGGGCAGGAGAGAGCTGGTCTGTGTACCACACATGGCCGCAGTGCCCAAGCCCCTTTGAGGACGTCACATGGGGGAGGATCCCCCATTTTCCCAGTGGAGGGGGGGGGAAGAGTGCCTGGTCAGGTTCCCTGTCCTCACCATAGACCACCCTTAGACCCAGCACCTAGATCCAGCAACCCATCTTTCTTTCCTCTCCTAACACAGAGGCACCACATGGGGCCGGAGTTTTAGTGCTCTCTTCCTCCATGTAGGGGCAATGCCAGGCTGGGCTGCCCAACCCTGTAGATCCAGCTGTCCATCCCTCATTCTGCGTTAACAGACTTCTGCAGCTGGCAGTTAATGTATTTAGTTCTGAAGCGCAAGTGGTGGTGGTCTTTTGCTGCAGTCTTGGAGGGTCAGGGTTCAAACCCTGCTGATGATAGTAATTAAATGTTTTTATGTATGCAAAAAGATTTTAAAAACATTTTAGAAAGGGTGAAAAGTCAAGCCCTAACAAGTTAGGATTTATAGTTGCTCATGCAAACTTAATTTGTCCCAGCCCCCCGTGTGTGCGCGCATTATGATTCCATTTTTAATTACATGATCACATACTATTTTTTTTCTACAGGACCCCTGTCTCATTTAGTACACAGGATGAATAGAGCTCACTTAGTCAGCTGCTATTCAATATTTTGTTTTAACCTCCCTTGCTGATTTGACTGTAGACTTTATTTACTGTGCGTTAGTCAAACCCAGCTCTGACAATAAAATTATTAATTTCCTTGTGGGCTTTTTTATGGTGCCTATCACTATAGAATCACAGTGCTTCATAAGTGTTAATTGGCTAAGCACAGTGAAGTCTAAGGGCTTGGCTATACAGGGAGCTATTCCAGAATAGCTATTCCTGATTAACTCCATGCCATTATTCTGATTTAAGGTAATTTGAAACATAAGAATGGCCATACTGGGTCAGACCAATGATCCGTCTAGCCCACTATCCTGTCTTCAGACAGTGACCAATGACAGATACTTCAGAGGGAATAAACAGAACAGGAAGTCATTGTGTGATCCATCCCCCGTCATCCACTCCCAGATTCTGGCAACACAGACTAGAGACACCATCCCTGCCCATCCTGGCTAATAACCATTGATGACCTATCCTCTATGAACTTATCTAGTTCTTTTTTGAATACTGTTATAATTTTGGCCTTTACCATATCCCGTGGTAACAAGCTCCTCAGATTGATTGTGTGTTGTGTGAAGAAGTACTTCCTTTTGTTTGTTTTAAACCTGTTGCCTATTAATTTCATTGGGTGACCCCTGGTTCTTGTGTTATATGAAGGAGTAAATAACACTTCCTTTTTGGCTAACTCAACACCAGTCATGATTTATGTAAACCTCTTAGTCATCTCTTTTCCAAGTTGCAGTCTTTTTAATCTCTCCTTATATGGAAGCTGGTTCCTATCCTTTATTTATTTTTATTTTTATTTTTTTTTGCTCTTCTCTGTACCTTTTCTAATTCTAATATATAAACAAGTCCACTCTGCCTCTGGAATTAGACCATTCCACCACTCCTAGAATTAATCAGGAATAGTAAATTTGCTTTAAATTCACACACTACCTTTTTCTGAATTAATTTTCACGTGTAGACAAATGTTCACACTCAACTCAGAGAAGTGCCCCAGTAATGTGATAACTTCTGAACACAACATCTGCTAAATCGCAACATTTATGGGAATATTTTAGGCATCAATGGACAGGATCCTATTGGTGGGTTTTGGTGTGTGAGAGAAAAACTGGAAGGGGGAAATAGGGGACATATGGAGCCTTTGGCATCTGGCTAGCAGGCCCAGCAGCTTCATCCAGGTCTGCAGTTGTCTACAGAGCAGCAGTTTCCAAACTGTGGAATGCAGCCCCAAATAGGGTCAGGCTATCAGCAGATGGGGTCATGGTGAACCTTAACATATGGAAGATGTCCTTTTGCTTTGCACAACATGACCTTGCGTGTATGGTTAATGTGAGAAAACAATGGATGAAGCGTGACCTCACATGCACCATATGTACAAGGTCACATTCTGCAGAGGAAAAAGGTGTCCTCCACACAATAGGGATCGGCATGACCTCAACGTACAGTGTGTGCAAGGCCCCACTGGGCTGAGAATGCCATTTTGCTCTTCAGAATAGTGTCCTCCATGTTGTCTGGGGGGTCCTGGCAGGAAATACTTCATTAAAACAAGGTCATGGCAGCAAAAAGTTTGTGGACCCTTGCTTAGAGATCAAAGAACCCGTTAACACTTTCCAGCATAACAATACCCCATCTCAGCTCTGCTGATCCTCCCAATACACTTGACACCATGAATGATTTATCTCCCAGAAATAAAATAAATAAGAATGGTGGAGGGGCAGGAGGGAAAGGGCAAGTGTGCATAACCCCTGGCATCGTGGGAGGGATGGGAACTGGGACCCTGGCGTGAGGGCAATGGGAGTCGCATGAAATCCCTGACAGGTGGGGCGGGGCTGGGGAGGATACAGACACCATGTAATGGAGGGGATGAGGGCATGGGAAGAATAAGGGCACACCTACCCCCTGGCATGGGAGGGAAATGGGGGACAGTAGTGTGTGGGAAGAGGGACATGGAGGGTACACAGAGCCTCAGCGTATGCTGGAGAGGGGAAGGGGGGTGCAGAGGTCCTGGAATGTGGAGGTGGGGGTTTCAGGGTGTCCCTGAAATAGAGGGTGATGGAAGGGTTGTGCAGAGAAACCTTGTGGGCGGGAGATAGAGGGCAATGAGCTCAGCCTAGAGAAGCTACAAAGTGTACAGCACGTTGGTTAATTTAACTTTACAACATCTTGCTAGGTGAGGGGATGGCTCTGTCCCCATACAGATTGGGAAATCAAGGCACAGAGAGAGTAAGGTCAAGTTTCCACTAAGTTTTGAGTGCCCCATTTTAGACATGTACAACCCAGTTATTTAGAGGACTTAGGATTATATAGCACTTGTTCAAACCACAGCTCCAGATGACTTAAGTTTCAACTGTAAGTGCTCAGCACTTCTTCTGTAAATCAGACCACAGGGAATCAAATTGGACACCTAGAAAATGAGGAATGGAGTTTGTGGCCACCTATGAAAAACTGAAAAGTTTTGGTTTAAGGGGCTTGACTAGCATTACATTACTAGGGATTTTGTGGCAGAGGCAGGGATAGAATCCAGTTCTCCAGTGCAGCATTCAGTTGCCCCTAACCGTGAAACCCTCCTTTCTCTTCCTGCTCCTTGTCTGACGTGTCTCTGCCCTCCCACTGGCTCATAGACTTAGTCTGCCTCCCCAGGCTCCTCATCCAATCTGTCTTTCCCCTCACCCCCTTTATGGCTCCTTGTCCCTGTCTTCCCACTCTCCTTGTCTTTTTGCCCAGCCAGTCCCAGTTTTTCTCCCGCGTCCAGGTCATTATCAGGTCTCTCCTGTTTCCTCCCCACACCTTCACACGTCCTGGGTCTGAATCCTGATCTCCCTTCTCTAATCTCATCATCTCCCCACCCCATTGCTCATTTGCGTCCCTGGCT
The DNA here is from genome assembly GCF_965140235.1 of Caretta caretta. Taxonomy (NCBI): domain Eukaryota; kingdom Metazoa; phylum Chordata; order Testudines; family Cheloniidae; genus Caretta; species Caretta caretta. Next base: position 103,128,063 of record NC_134209.1, read on the forward strand.
CCTAGTCCTAATTTTCTTACCCAACCAGTTCCAGTTTCAGATTCCTTTTCCCAATATACTCCTTTCCTTCCCCCTGTCCAGCTTTTGTCCCCTTTGCATTCAAATCAGCTGGTCCTCCTCTTGCTGCCGGGGTGCCAGGAATGGGGTCACGGAGAACATAGGAGAGATGGGCCTCCTGCTGTCAGTTTGGGTGCCCAGCTCCACCATGGCCTGGAGCAGCCATTACAGGGAAAGTCTGGCTTCACCTCTGTTTGCCTGGTCGGAAGCATGCTCAGTTGCTTTGTGGGATGGTGCATGTGCAGTCTAGTCAGCACTTGGCGAGGATGGAGTCTTCAATGATTTTTAGCTATTAAAATCTGAAAAGTCTCTACTGAGCATGTGTGAACTGTGATTTTTTTTCCAAAGGATTTTTTTTTCCCAAATATATAATTTGGAGCAATTTGAGCGTTCTTTTACAGAGATGGCAAAAGGCACATCCTTGACACACAGGTCACCCCCATAAAACATCAGGTCTGTGCTCTAGAGCTGTTCAAAGAAGAGGTCTCCAGAATTTTTTAATCTGGACAAAATGTATTTTTCCTTTCCCTGAAATGACTGAACAGTTTTGGCTTAAATTCCCCTTTCCCTCTCCAAAATAATAATAAAAATTAATTAATTAATGAGGCAGACATCTGGCATGTAAAAGTTCAGCCCTAATGGTTAAACTTTAGCTATGTTATAAGCAACTGACAACAAGGTCTTAAAAGGGGAAGTTTGGGGCAATCTGAATAGTAGGTGGTGCTACCAACCCCCCAGTCGTATACAGATCTATTTCATAAGCCACTGACTTGTCATAAATTGACATTTAAAATATAAATGTATTATTTCCAAGTTTTTAATGCTGAAAACATGTCAACTATTTGTTTTCTGTCCTACCTAGGCTGAACTAGAGGCTTTTGAGAACAGGTTAAAAGGACGACGAAAAAACAAGAGAAGAAAGGATGACGTAGAAGTTGAGCTATCGGTGTGGCAAAAATATAAGAATTTTATCATGCTGCCAGTATGTGGAGTTGCTGTTGTGATGCTTGCGTGGCTCATGGCTTACAACAACTGAAATAATTTGATCTATTGTAATATTCCTCAGTTGGGCTTTAGGTACCTCTTATTGCTAGAATGTTAGTCTGTATATACTAGAACTTCATGTTCATAGTTCAGTTGTATATTTAATTGATGTCATGAGGGGAAAAACAAAAAGCATGTGAAGCTTTTAAATCTTAGTTAACAGCACAAAAATATGAATTCAGAGTAGAATGATTTAAAGTTGTACAGTGCATATGGTCATGCAGTTTATCCTGCATAGTTTCACCATCTGTTTTAATATGTTGTATTATGTCTCATTAACTCCACTTTGCAATATTAAGCATAGGTTTTTTAATTTGGTTGTACTGCATACCAGTACATTTGTAAAATAAGGTTAAATTGAGCCATATTTGCAGTAAATCAACGTTGTATTTTTGCCACTTTAATAAGCAGAGGCCGCTCTGTGTATGGCAAGCTAGGCAGCTGCCTGGGATGGCAGATTTCTGGGCAGCTGCCTAGAAAGGAAGATTTTAGTCCAGCTGCTCCTCTGTCATGATGGGGGACAGTCAGGCCAAATTTGAGTGACGTTGTGACCCCATGATGACAGAAGAGATAGCCAGCCCAAATTTGAGTGGTGATGTGGCCCTAGGTTGCAATACCACTTTCTCAGATTTGGCCTGGCCACCACCCTGTCATGATGGAGCAGTGGCCAGGCCATATTTCAGTGACGTGAAGGCAGTGCACTGAAGCGTCGCCTAGGGCAGCAGATTGCCTTGAGTTGACACTCTCTTAATAAAGATTAGTATTTTTAGTCTTTGATTTAGATAAATCATAATTCATACAAAACAAAATAGGAAGATCCATCCTTCGGCAGCTTTTAATCATCATTTTATTGAATATAGAACTTCAAAGGGTCTAGAAGACTTGGGCTTTCCACAGTGGAAATGTCAGCTTTCCTCACAAAAGGTTTATTTACTTCGCTTGCGCTATCACAACCAGTACAGTGGGTCTCACATCGTTACTTTTCAAACCCTTAATTTTTCTGTGCCTCAAAAAAAAAATAAAAAGCCTAATGGAATCGCAGACTTGTGCTGATCATATGGGAAGTTGCTTGACAATGAAGTGAGCTCTCAAAGCTGTGCTGTCTTGTGACACTTTTTTTTCTTGAACAAATTTCCTTTACAGTATAAGGAAAAACCCACTTTATTTTTCTGCTTTCATATATTCCTTTAGTGATAAGTAGAGGCTTATTCCAAATCCATGCCATAAATGCGGACTTTGCTCTTCCAGGCCAGAGAGCAAACAGTATTTTTTTGTGAACACTTATGCCAAGTAATCCTCCTTTTGATGGAGAGGAGAAAAGAGGAGATTTTCCTTAAACAGATGTATGAAGATAGTCTGTTCCATTGTCAAGTAATATGTTGCGGACCAATATTCATATCAATGTGAGCAGGGCTTTGTTGAAGCAGTTCTCACCTTACTTGAAACGAACTCATTTTTTTCTATGACCGTGTTGGCTATTTCTTCATTAAAACAAATACATTGTAAAGCGTCTGCCTGCTTAGCTCTACTTCTGTTGCCAAAAGAGAAGGAATCCATCTCTCCAAATAGAGAAACCGTATGAAAATGGTCTGCTCTTGCAGCAGAAGCTTTGTGTAGATTGCTTTGAGTATTTTTTTATCAACTTGATGTAAAATATTGGAGGGAAATACTGGCAACTTCATTGATCATGTTAAATATTTGTATTTCTTGTTTGGCAGGAAAACACATTGCCATTTTTAAATTATTTCTTTTCATATGTAAAAGACACATCCTCTTATTAAAGGGACTAATTATCTCCTGATCTGTTGGTATGAGAGAAAGATAGAACTTAAAATAAACAAAATATCAAAGCTAGTGGTGTATAATCCAATCACAGAAAAGCATCTTAGTCATTTGCACTCTCTAAAGTTGGTAGGTCTGCTACAATCAGTGCTTGTTGAATAAGTATTCATGAATCCTAGCATCAAGGAATGTGAGTGGGTTAAAACAATCTGCATCTTAAATGCAACAGATTACTAACTTCTCTTCCACTTATATGATCTTATACATTTGATTACTTACATTTTAATGTTGGATGAGGAGGCTAGTCAGTTTGTTTATAGATGCAACAAAGTATTTGGAAGTACAACATGCAAATAACACATTTTATGATTTACTCAGTACTTGAATTGTTTATAACTTGTATAGGGAAAATATTGAAGCTTATTTGCAATCATTTAAATAGTATGTTTCTACTACATTACAACATAATGAACAAACATTCAAATATTAAGAATTTTATTTTGCAAAGAAAGTAAGAATGGAGAAGTCTATATCAGCCCAAGTGACAAGTACTAGAAGGGAAGTGTCTGATTAGCATACATACTTGTTAGTCTTAAAATACAGTATATTTAGCTATATATTTAAGTACAAAGCATCTTCCAAATCTGAATAACTCCTGCAAGGTGCTAAGCAACCTCATCTCCCACTAGTATTAATAGGAGTTAAAGGTGCTCCCTTACCTTTCAGGGGTCACTCAGCATTTTGGAGGATTGGGCCGTTAGATTATAAGCCCCTTGGCAGCAGGAGAACTGTCATTTATCTGTAAAGTATCATGCATACCTTTTGGCACTGTATACCTTACAGTCATCTGTTAAAAACCCAGCCAGACAATAAACATGGAATAAAATCTAGATCATGCATTTGTTCTCAAGTAGTAATATGATAAAGGAGCGCACAGTACTTAAACAGTAAACTTTGATATGGATCAAAATGGAAAAAACTGTTAATTTCCTACTTGTCATATCCCCCTTTTTGATGGCTACTCCCCTGATTTTCTCTTTGCCCCTCCTGAAGATTCATTTCAGTCCCTGAGCTATAAATAGGAGGAAGGAGATTAAATTTATTCTAGGAAAAAATTAACTGAGATCTATTAAACTCTGGAATTACTCTCTCAAGTGAAGTGGTGGTAGCTCCCTTGCTTGTCATTTAAAATTATATTCCCCAGGATTTTATCCAGTCTACTGTAGACGAGAGAACAATGCTGAACTATTGCAAAGTTAGAGAAGGTGACTTAATAGGTCTCTCCTCTCAAGCCTTTATAATATCCATTCTCTGTCAATAAAGTTAATTTGATGGTTTTGCTTAATAACTAAAAGGATGAAAAGGGGAGAAAGGGGGGGAGAGGAGAGAATGTAGATAGAGCAACAAAGTAGGCAACTTTAACATTGCAATTATTTATTCGTATTTCTTCATTTTCATGCACTGGCAAAAGTGAAACCTGAAAGAGGGGGAGTCCACTCAAGTAGATCGTGTGGGAGGGAATTAATGGTCTTCAGCTCTCTTTGACCAACATGTTGGTATATCAGCACTGTTATCCCTATCCAGGCACTTTATTCAAATATACATCCAACTTAAATACAAACAGTTTTACGGTAACTGCACCTGTATCTGCCCCGTAGTCCATTCCAGGAGCACCCAGTCAGGTGTCAGGACTCCAGCCATTACCTATCTCTGGGGTGGCACCTTTCTCGCACTTTCTTTTGACAAGGGGTTTTAAGGCTGCACAGCTCCCTGCCTTACACAGTGGTATCTCCAGCAAGCCGGTCTGCCTAATGGCCAGGGCCCATGCATTGCTCTGTCTCCAAGGGCTATGAACAATATATTAGAAACAGGTTCCAGTTGCCACGCAGCTCTAAGCAAGCATGTTCATTAAAGCATTACAGAAAAAACATAAAAGAGGAAGTTCCTATATACATGCTAAAAGCTTACCAGAGTCATTCAGTGTTACGGGGCCCGAGTAGGCCAAGATCTTCCCCACCCTTCCAGAAGGATTGGGGGCTTCCCTTGGACAGAAGGTCCATGTGCTGGGTCAGAGAGAAGGCCCCTGAGTCGGTTTAAACCCAGCCTTTTTATACCACATGCCTTGTCTGTGTCTGAGAATCCACGATATGCAACCCTCCCTAGGGGGGGTGTTACTTCTCTGGTGGGGTTTGCATCCTGAGTGAGCCACCTTAATCACTGACCCACTGTGTTTAGCGCCTTTCAGAGCTGTGATAACCCTCCTTGGAGTTGCACACAGTTCCTGGCCCACCGTGACACATTAACCATAACCTTAATAAAATATGGTCTCCAAAGATAGTGCATGGGATTGCAATATCTGTCACACAGACATCCCATCATTCCTCCTGCATTAAATAGTCATGGTTAAAATCTCACTATGTAGACACACCAAAACTAAAACTATTTGTACAAAGTTTGTGGGCTCAGTTGAAGCTTTAAAACACTGCTCTATATTGGATAATGTACAAACATGGACTGTCCCAGTAGGGGCGCCAACAGCCATGCGTCAGCCACGATGCCTGGTGGGGTGCAGCTCATACATCGCTCTTTTAGATTTTGTGTGTGTGTGCGCTCCTTTCTGATTCCAGCTATATCTGGCTGCTGGGGTGCGGGACGGAAATGAGGACAGAGAGCTAATTCCTACCACTTGTGGGATGGCTAATACTCTTAGCCAGAAGTAATTGTGCCATAGAGCCTAAGAACTACACTTCTTGTATGGCTGCTGTTCTGTGATGCACAGGTTGGGAGAAGACTGCAAAAGCAGGCAAAGGTCAGGCATAGTGTAGTCTCATTTTTCCTCTTAAATATAGTTTACTCCAATCTCTTCCTCTTAAATTATTTTTCATGCTCTGGCCATTTTAGACATTTCTCCCTCTGGCTGCACTGAAATGCAAGTATATACTTTAGTCTTTATCTTCTGGCTCCAACCAAACTAACCAGTTGCTTTCAATACATATAAATTTAACAAAATTATTCTGCACTCTACCAGGCAGTGGAAGCCAAGCATATGGTTGAGAACAATAAAATCAAAGAGAAATTATCTACATTAGTAAATCAAATTTGCTAGGAGACAATAATATGTATGTGTATTCCCTTGTTTCACTATTCTCAGTAACAGTTTTTTTAAAATGTGCATTGTACTATAAATTTATACAGATCATTCCACTGGAAAACAAGTTCTGCTTTCCGCTGATAGACTAATGTCACCAACTGTGTGTGGGTATCTAGTTAGTGTGAAGACAGACTAAATGGCAAGCTATGTTCCTGATCTGGAAACCACTAATAAGCGAAGCGATGGGGGAGGGGAGCATGTTAAAATAACAGAACACTTTGTTAATATATTAATTTCCAAAATGTAGTGGTCTCAGTAAAATAGCTGCTAGAAACAGAACTTCGCTTAGGTTTGCCCTGGCTTCCAGACCTTACAATAAAAATGTGGATAGTTTTCACAGAGGCTTCAGCAACTGGAGTGGCAGCATAGAATGTGGGTGGAGTGAGGTGTCCAGGTGTTCTAATTCCAGCTCCACTACTGACTTGCTGTGGGCTTTGAGCAATACACTTCTCCTCTGGGCTTCGGTTTCCCTATCTGTAAAATGGGGTTAATGCCACTATTCACCCTCTTCGTAACGTAGGCGTTTGAGAGGAATAGTTAACATACTTTACAAAATATTAACCAAGAAAATCACTGTGTAAAGGCTAATTCCCTGTCTGACTACTGTTGAACAGTCAGCAGTCGCAAAGTCTTTTAAACCGTTTGGTTCTCTGTTTCTTATTCCACACATTTGCTGTTATTTGTGGAGTAGCAGCAACTTGTTCTACTTTTCATTTTCTACCGGGGGATTTTGCCCAAGTGAAAAATGCAAGATTGGACCGTAGCATTTGGATTGGAAGCATTTATGTACAGTTTGGTGTGCATGGCATTTGAGAAACAAAATGGCCAGTCCCTGCCCTAGGAGCTTGCAGGTAAATTAGGCGTGGCATAAAGCAAGGGATGGTGACACAGGAGGGCTGGGGAAGAGTATGGGTTGGCAGAAGATCGTGAGATGTGCTTATTTAAGTATCTTGGTGGTCTCTCTTTTACTCTAAAATAGGGGGTAGTGTCTGGAATGAGAGCCAGGGTGTAGATCAGTGATGGAAGTTAGGTTCAAGTCAAGGGTTTTTTTAGTTGGAGCTAGATTCTCACTTTTTTTCTTATGATCACTACAGTGACATTGCACTAGCGCTAAAAAACATTCTTAAAGTACAATAGTAAAAGCTTATTTGTTTTAGTAAGTAGAGCTGAAGCATATTCTCATAATCTACTTACACAAGATGGTGTCCTTTCTAAGTGAAGGGTGACTGCAGCTCCTGGAAAAGTACTGGATCCTTTTATATTCTGGTAGCATCCACAATGTAGTAGGCATTGTCCGCAAACACAGGTACTCCCTGCCTTGATCTTTGGCTGAAGTCCTGCAATCAGATGCATATATGTGGACACTGGGAACCCTGCAGAGATCCACTGACTTCAGTGAGGCTCCACCTGGCTATAAGGGTCCTTCTGTACGGATCCAGTTGCAAGATTGGAGCATGAGCCAACAAGCAATGTACAAGGAGAAGGGGAACCAATCAAAATATGTGCAAATTTTATATGGATTCGCAAAAAGAAAAGGAGGACTTGTGGCACCTTAGAGACTAACCAATTTATTTGAGCATAAGCTTTCGTGAGCTACAGCTCACTTCATCGGATGCATCGGATGAAGTGAGCTGTAGCTCACGAAAGCTTATGCTCAAATAATTTGGTTAGTCTCTAAATTGCCACAAGTACTCCTTTTCTTTTTGCGAATACAGACTAACACGGCTGTTACTTTGACACCTGTTTATATGGATTGTAATCATTGTTTTGTGTGTGAGGTTTCTCCCTGTGCCTGACCCACAGCGATACCAGTCTGGCTCAGCTCTGAGCTTGAGCGCCTGGCTCTGTGGTTCAAGCTGTGGAAACTCTCTCACTTTCAGCTTTTGAGGTCCCGGGCACGGTAGCTGTCACACTATCTTTAAATTTGTTTTACATATTTCTTCGGCCTTGGAGTTTAGACTATGGGCTGGGAAGGCTGTATATGAAATCATCCATCTGTGATTTGCTCTTCCCCCTTCCGGGATTTCGAGTCCTTCAGCAACATGCCACTTTTACCCCCTCGGAAATAAAGTGAAGAGATGGATCTTGCTCAGGTACTTGAACGAGTTGGGATTGGAGGCCCCTGGTAGGGTGAACGGAGCTCATTGGCCCTGTTTCAAGCTCCCAGGAGTCTATTCCTCCAGCTTTCTTCTCTCCTTGCCCAGGCTGGGCTCTCCTTTTATACTGGCAACGTCTAACCCATTTCTCTGTGGAATTCTAGCCTCAATTTCACCTAGTCCATAGGATCAGAGGACAATCATTAATTTTAAATGTGCCCAGATAACTTCCCCCACCTGCCATCTTCGGTGGGGAATGTGAATGGTGTCTTAATCAGCACTTCCCTGGGGCTTAATTTCCATTCTTCTCGAGTCCCTCAGGAGGCTGCAGAGCGGGCAACGTGTACTTTGTCCAAGAGCCTGTAGAAATAGAGCACAGTATTCTGTCTAATCAAATATGATCATCAATTACCTCCCCACCTTTCATGTTTCCTTGCACAGAGGAGTAAAAGCCCTTGTGAGAAGAGCTTTGCAACCCCTGCTTCATCAAACTGTCAGCGACAGGACCATTAAAACAAAATAAACCCAGAAGCCAAATATTCTTTGCAGCCAGTAGTGGCATCCTATTCAAGATTGCCTGAGTGAAATAAACCTGGGTTGGGGGAGGGATCGATTCCACCCTTCCCTTTACTTTGTGATCAGCCGGGGAAGGAATGGAGGCTAGCTCCTCTGGGCAAGCTGTGCACCTGGCTGACCCCGGAAAGGCTACCGGCCAGCCGGCCGAACTTGGTAGGGCGATAGGATCGTTTTATTGGCAGGGAACCAAAGGGTGGCGGGGCAAGGCAGTGCTGCCACTTTTCTCCAGGAGAGCCCCTGTAGCCCGGATAAGGCGAGGACAGGTCAGAGTGACAGAAATTCATCTACACAAGTGGGGTGAGCTACGTGACCAGCCCCTGTCCCTTAGCTTTAGCGAGTGATTAGTGGTGGCCGGGCATAGCCTCGATCCCTTTGCACGTTACCTGCCATGGGGGTAAAAGCTGGGGCTGATCTGCCTGACTCTTAATCTTCCTGCCTTAGTTTCCTGCCCCCGGTTACCTCTCCTCCCAGTAAGATGAGTTCGGGGAGTTGGCTCCCAGCCTGTTCCCAGGGAATCGAGTCCTTGCGAACAAAGGGGGGGAGGGGGGAATGGTGGCTTGCGCGTTGAGGTTTATTATTATTGGGTGGGAGAGGGTGGCGGGGGGAGCAGACAAAATGCGGAGCCCCCTCCCGCCCCTGAGCCCAGCCTGTGGGTTTGGGAGGGAGGCAGGCAGTCGTGGCACTTCCGTGTGAGATGTAGAAAGGAGAAGGGGTGGGGGGAGGAAGGTGGAGAAGACTAAGCAGCAGCCAGAGCATGTTCTCGATGCAACCGTTCCCTGCCCTGCCTCCGGAAGAAGAGAGTTACCGCCAGGTCCTCTCCACTGACCGGGTAAGGCAAGCGCAGCTCCCCGGCCACCCTACGCAGCTACCGCATGGGTCCGTCCCCTTGGCACCAGCGGTGGCCACAGGCTCCTGGCGTGCCCGGGGCTGCGTTTTTAGCCCATCGGGTCCCGATGTAGTCATCTCCACCTCCCGGGTGAGTAAGTGAGCCCCAGAGCGGCTGCCAGCCAGGGGTCTCGGGCTGTAGCAGCCGGGGGTCCCGAGGACCGCGCCCAGAGGCGCGCAAGATGCGCAGCAGAAGGGGGACGAGAACACCGCGGTTCCGGCAGCGCTCTGCAGCGTAGCTGTCTGGGCAGCGCCTAGCGCTCTCCTCGCTGAGTCGCCCGCAGACTGGGGCGAGGGGCAGCAGGGTAGGAATCCACATGGTTCGGGTTAGAGGAACCCACGGTCCCAAGGAAACCAGCTCAAGCCGATTTAGCTTTGCAGAAACGATCCCCTTTAAAGGGGGCATAATTCCTTGGGGGCAGAAACCGGAGTGTCTCATTCCGGCCCGACGGGTGTGTTCGAGAAGCGCTCTGGGGAAAGGAGAAACTTCTTGAGCGGGTCCAGCCTGGTGGCCGAGCCGCTGCACCTTGCACAGCAAGCGTAGCAGCCCTCTGCCTTTCCACCGCCCGCTTTATATTTTGTAAAGGGGCAATTAACTTTAGCTTACTTCAGACACTCGAGAAAGTTCAGCCCGTCACCGCCGAGACACCACAATGGCACACCAACTTACAGCGGCGAATCATTGGCAAGGAGAAACCGCCCTGCTGCCCTTTAATGTAACCAGGGAACGTTTCGTTTCCTTTCATTGTCAAGGGAGGACGGTGTGTAATCAACAAATGCCGCCAGTGGTTCTGTCCCCAGCCTCCCTTAGCAATCAGGGAAGTGATCAAAATGAATGTGTTCCAATAGCCATGCCCTTTAGGGCTGAAATAAAATACCACCGCATCTGACTGGCCCCAGACAGGACTGACTCCCTGGAGACAGGCGCGGGCTGAGCCCCCAAGTTGAACAGAAGTCCAGGGTAAGACTTGCCCTACAAAGGATAAATCCGCAGTCACCTTCCTGTGCCCAGCCCCGCCGCGTTCTGTTAGCGGCCCGGGCTCAAGGAGAACAGCAAAGGGGGTTAATTTGGTTTTAATCGGATCCATTTGCGGCCGGTGATTGGCGAGAGCTGAGAAAAGTTATGCGGAGCGCAGCAGGTAACAAGTTCGCTCCGCGTGTCTGGCCATGTGTGCGCGGAGCAGCTGCTCTCCGGCGTCTGTGCTGCGCGCTGTCCCGAGTGAGTGTCAATGTGATTATTGCCCTTCCTCAAGGACTAGGCGGGGGAGAGGCAGAACTAGACGCAGCACGGCCAGGGTTAGAGCGACACTTGTGCTTTTCTTCCTGGCTGTCGCGGGGCAGCGCGCGGAGCCCATCTCGTGCGGGCTCGCCGAAGACGCAGGAGTGAAATGCAAGGCGGAAACGGGCAGTTAATCGCGCTCTGAGGGACAGCGCGGTTGTGATGAATCCAAACGGGAGGATGTGCCGAGTACGGGTGTTCCCAGTCCTCTAGGCACGTTCCCTGGGCCGGAGAATGCTGGGGCCCGGGCTACGCTAGGAAAAAGAGAGACAAGGGGACAGCGATCACGTGTTAACTAACACGTTGTAAAATCCTACTGTAGACAGGGCAAAATCCTAGTGTTAACCCGCTGTCGCTCGCGCAGGTGCACCCTGGACCCCAGACTAGGGAAGCGGGCGCGTGTCGGAACTATGGTCTCCTGCACCAGCCCCAGACTCCGGGTACTCTGGGGTAGGGCGCGGGGAAGGAAGGGTCGCCAAGTCGGGGGCTGCTGGGCAGACTAAGGGGAAGTCGTGAACATAAACGTTTGACAGGTTTCAGACTAACAGCCCTGTTAGTCTGTATTCACAAAAAGAAAAGGAGTACTTGTGGCACCTTAGAGACTAACCAATTTATTTGAGCATAAGCTTTTGTGAGCTACAGCTCACTTCATCGGATGCATGCTGTGGAAACGGCAGAAGACATTATATACACAGAGACCATGAAACAATACCTCCTCCCACCCCACTCTCTTGCTGGTAATAGCTTATCTAAAGTGATCATCAAGTTGGGCCATTTCCAGCTCAAATCCAGGTTTTCTCACCCTCCGCCTCCCCGCACACAAACTCACTCTCCTGCTGGTAATAGCCCATCCAAAGTGACCACTCTCTTTACAATGTGTATGATGATCAAGGTGGGCCATTTCCAGCACAAATCCAGGTTTTCTCACCCCCCCCCCCACCTCCCTCCAAAAACCACACACACAAACTCACTCTCCTGCTGGTAATAGCTCTGATGATCACTTTAGATAAGCTATTACCAGCAGGAGAGTAGGGTGGGAGGAGGTATTGTTTCATGGTCTCTGTGTATATAATGTCTTCTGCCGTTTCCACAGCATGCATCCGATGAAGTGAGCTGTAGCTCAGGAAAGCTCATGCTCAAATAAATTGGTTAGTCTCTAAGGTGCCACAAGTCCTCCTTTTCTATAAATGTTTGAGCTTCCTAAAGAGCAGCAAGGGAGATGTATAAAGGGTTCCCGACTCGGCACAGAGCTCAGATGTAATATACCGCCACTGGGGCAATAGCTTGAACAGTGCGCGTGTGATGTTCAGAGCCTTTCTCCCCACGGGGTGTTATAATGTCCTGCTCTAATGAGAGGACCAGAACTCCCAGCGAAGGAATGAGCCCTTCTGGGGGGGAGGGGGGGCAACGTTTCAAAACTCACTTCTAGCTAAGTAGCTAATGGCTTCTTACACAATGTCTAGGAAGGAACCGCAAAACACCGACTTTAGATTTTGGCGCTGTACAGCAATAGCGTTTAGTACACCTTAAAAACATTTTATACACTGCATACAATAAAACACGATAAACAATTAACACAGCCCATTATTTGAAACGTTTGTAAATATTGTCCTATATTATGTTGTCCCCATTCTCCACTTGATTTAAAATCCAGGTCCTTTAGTCACATCTCAGGGCAGAGCAGCCATAGAGTCCAAGGCCAGAAGAGACCACTGGGATCAGCCAGTCCCGTGGTTCTTACCCAGGGGTACATGTACCCCTGGGGGTAGACAGAGATCTTCCAGAGGGCACATCAAACCCATCTAGATAGTTGTCTGGTTTTACAACAGGCTACATGAAAAGCACTAGTGAAGTCAGTACAAACTACAGTTTCATACAACTTATTTATACTGCTCCATATACTATACGGGGGTGGCCAAACTGCAGCTCATGAGCAACATGTGGCTCTTTTACAGTTAAAATGCAGCTTCTGGAGCCCACCATGCCCCCCTTTCTCTGCCTAAAAGACTGGCAGGGAAGGGAGCTTGGGGCTTCTGGCCTCTGACAGGGCTCAGGGCTTCAACCCAGTGGGTGCACTTGCTGGGGCCCTGAGCCTTGGCATGTGCCTCCTATAAAGCGGAAGCCTCAAACCATAGCACCCTGCTGCAGGGCAGAAGCCCCAGGCCCCAGCAGGTGAGCCCCACAGGACTGAAGCCCTGAGCCCCAGCAGGCATGCCCAGTCCTCCAGGTTATGAAAATTGTCGTATGCAGCTCAGAGGGTCAATAAGTTTGGCCACCCCTGTACCACACACTGAAATGTACAATATTTATATTCCAATTGATTTATTTTATAATTGTATGGTAAAAATGAGAAAGTAAACAATTTTTCAGTAATAGTGTGCTGAGACACTTTTTGCATTTTTATGTCTGATGTCCTTGTAAGCAAGCAGTTTTTAAGTGAGGTGAAACTTGGGAGTATGCAAGACAAATCAGACTTCTGAAAGGGGTACAATAGTCTGGAAAGGTTGAGAGCCACTGATCTAGTCTAATGACAGGTTTCAGAGTAGCAGCTGTGTTAGTCTGTATTTGCAAAAAGAAAAGGAGTACTTGTGGCACCTTAGAGACTAACAAATTTATTTGAGCATAAGTTTTCATGATCTACAGCTCACTTCATCCAATGCATTCAGTGGAAAATACAGTGGGGAGATTTATATACGTAGAGAACATGAAACAGTGGGTGTTACCATACACACTGTAAGGAGAAAAGAAAAGGAGTACTTGTGGCACCTTAGAGACTAACCAATTTATTTGAGCATGAACTTTCGTGAGCTACAGCTCACTTCAGTTCATGCTCAAATAAATTGGTTAGTCTCTAAGGTGCCACAAGTACTCCTTTTCTTTTTGCGAATACAGACTAACACGGCTGTTCCTCTGAAAACTGTAAGGAGAGTGATCACTTAATGTGAGCTATTACCAGCAGGAGAGCTGGCGGGGGTGTGGGTGGGGGGAACCTTTTGTAGTGATAATCAAGGTGGGCCATTTCCAGCAGTTGACAAGAACGTCTGAGGACTGGTGGGGGGGTGGAATAAACTTGGGGAAATAGTTTTACTTTGTGTAATGACCCATCCACTCCCAGTCTCTATTCAAGCCTAAATTAATTGTATCCAGTTTGCAAATTAATTCCAATCCTGTTGGTAATATCTCACTTTAAGTGATCACTCTCCTTACAGTGTGTATAAATATCAGAATCATTACAAACAGTTATGCTTTTGTTTAAAGAGACATTATACAGGAATACATCATCAGATCTTTCTATTTAACAGGGTGTTACTATATTACAGATTGAGCATCATTACAACACCTATAATACGTAATTTCTAGTGATTTTATTAAGTGACATTTCAATATAAACATATATATAACATACCAGGCATATCTATCAAATATTAATATTTAAAAAATTGGACAGGTGTGCTGGGGCTTTTTTGCAGGTGAGTGTACTTTGTGTGAGTAATGAATAAAAGGTCTAAATATAAATATCTAAATATCAAACTGTCCTCTATTTTGGTGGGTACATAATTGGTGTGTTAATTTTTCCATAAGCAAAACCTCTCATAATATTGAACCATTCCTTTATGGTGGGACTATTTTTTTTCCCCAGAGAGAGGCTACCAATAGTCAAGCAGCTACTAGCATATGGGAGATTAATTCTTCATTTCCTCTTGTGTGACCATGTCCACTAGGAAGCCCCAGAAGGATTACCAAAGGATCATATGGTAATACGTTTCCAACAATTTGGGATATACTGTTATGAATTGCATCCCAGTACTTTCTAATGTCCAGGCATATCCACCATACATGCATAAAATCTCTTATTTCACCACAGTTTCTCTGACTTTTATCCACATTCAATCTATATATATTTTTTACCCTGACTGATGTGAGGTACCATTGAAACAATATCTTAAAGACATTTTCTTTTATTATTCTACAGATTGAGGTTGCTGGTCCTCTTTTCCAGGTCAAACCCTATTTCTTTGCGGTAATTTATCTATCCACATCCTTTTCCCAGTGTGTCATATATGGAGACTTTTTTGTTATAAAAGCTGTCTGAAAAGACGATATAAATTAATTAAATAAATTAATTAATAAATTATTTTGTTTTCAAATTGACCAGACACTATCACTTCTACAGAAAGTTGAGAAACATAACTTTTGACCTGAAAGTACTGGTACCAGGGTAGAGTGGGCCAATTAAAGTTAGTTTTGATCTCTAAATAAATTAGAAAATTGTCTTTACTGAATAGCTGGCCAACCATGTGTATTCCATAACTCTTCCAATGTGTGCAGCTTTCTGGTTCACTATTTGGGTTAAGATCTGGATTATTTGCAATGAGTGTCATTGGTAAGGGGAAAGAATTTATCTTATCTCTAGTTCTGTCCCAAACCCATAGATTACACTTTGCTAAAGGATGTGTGTAAATTTCTGGAGGGCACAATATTTTATTAATCCATGGTAGCCTAGTGATGTTTATACTGTTACAATTTTCTTGTCTAAAAAAGATCCAGTATTTGACTGGGTTAGAGCACCCCAACTCCACTACCGCTTTGAGCTGGCTGGCTTGATAGCACCACAGAATATTTGGAACAGCCAGTCTACCCTGTTTAATGGGTCTGTACAAAATAGCTGCACTCACGCTTGGTCTTCTCTTGTTCCATATAAATTCTAACAACATCCTCTGTATTCGTGCTACGGTTTTATTGGGGATAATCACAGAAGGATTTTGAAACAAAAAATATTGGCAGAATATTCCTTTTGATGTGGCTATCCTTCCCAACCAAGAAAGTGCATACTTCTCCCAGCATTCAGATCTCGGCTCGTTTGCTGAAGTAGTAGTTTGATATTTAAATCATAGAGATCTTCTAGATTGTTTGAGATTTGAATTCCAAGGTATTGTAGTTGCTGCCTATTTGTACCCAAATGTTTTCTGGAGGAGTGACTTTTCAGAACCTGACTTTTCAGAAATTTATAACTAGCATTTCAGGTTGGGCATAGTTTACTTTAAAACCAGATGCTTTCCCAAAGTCCTGGATTTCTTTAGCAACTAATTTTAGGGAAATATTTGGTGTAAATAGAAATAATATTATATCATCTGCATATAGCATCATTTTCTGATGTATTTCTGTAAGCTTTATTCCTGTGATGGATTCATTGTTCCTTATCCTCTATGCAAAAGGATTCATGGCCAGTGGGAAAAATAAAGGGGACAATTCAAATAGGAGAGGTTTGACCCTATTAACTCACACAGCTGCTTTTGGGCTCCTGTAAAGAGCAGTTATCCATTTCAGGAACTGGGGGGTCTAAATCTATATGGAACAGGCCTTGAAATGAACAGTTCCACTCTATTCTATCAAAGGCTTTCTCTGCATCTAGTGATAACATAAGAAATTGATCTTACTTTGATCTGGCATTATGGGTGATTCCAAGTACTCTCCAAATATTGTCTGACATTTGTCTATCCTTAATTAATCCACTTCGATCTGGATTTATAAAAGCTGAGAGCAAAGACTGTAATCAGCTAGCTAGTATTTTTGCTAAAATGTTCATGTCATGATTTAAAAGTGTTATGGGCCTATTGGAGCTGCCTAAGGTAAGGCCTTTCCCCATCTTTAGGGAGGACAACCACAACAGCTTCTTTCATCGGTTGTGGAAGTGCCTCCAGAACATATTCCTAACAGAATAGTATTGAAGTATTGAAGGTATCTCTCAACGGAGACACACTAATACTTCCTTAAATACCTTATCAAATTTAGCTGGAAAGACAGCAAGTCCTGGAGTTTTGCCGCTTTTCATACTTGCTATTGTCTCTAGAATTTCTTCTGTTATTTCTTTATCTAAAGTTTCTTTATCAGTTTTGCTTATCTTTGGCAAGTCTTCTACTTCCAGATATTTTTGAATAACTTCAGAGCTTGCAGTATATGAGGTGTAGAGATTTTTATAATAAGCAGCAAAAGTTGCACTTATTGCATCGGGGTGTGTAACTATCTTTTGCTGATTGTTTTTTATGAGTGGAATAATACATTGCTTTAGAATCCCTTTAAGTTTTTGAGCCAATACTCTATCACTTTTATTTTCATTTTCATAAAACTTCTGCTTTGTATATCCAAGGGCTTTTTCAGTGGCATCTCTCCTGCAACATATTCATCTTCCCTCTAATATTAGTTAATTGTTGGTATTTTTTTTAATTTGTGTTTTTGTGAATATCTTATAACTTTTTATCTCCTGTTCTAATTCTATTTTTTCTTGAGCTCTTTCTTTTTTCAGTTGAGAGGCATTGCTTGTCAACTGGCCCCTAAATACTGATTTACCTAACTCCCAGAAAAGACTTTTTTTTATATTGTCTGTATTATTTATTTGAAAGTTTTGAACAATGTCATCTTTAATTGCTGGAACCCGGTGATTGTCATGGAGAAGCAAGCAGTTCATTTTCCCCCAAAAAATTATCTTTAGAACCCAACCAATATTACTTCCAAGGGTGCATGATCTGACCACATAATGTTGCCAATTTCCACAGATCTTTTCTGCTTCATTAAGGATTTAGATATTAATATTAGGTCTATTCTAGTGTAAAACTGATGAGGGTGTGAATAAAATGTGTAATCTTTTTCTCCTGGGTACAATTCTCTTCAGCAATCTGAGAGATAAAATTGTTGTCAAGAGAAGTCCATGCTTCATCTGCTTCCATATCCCCCTTTTCTTTTTTTATCAGATTTGTGCCGATCCAACTGAAGTCTCCTCCAAGTATAGTTTCCCCTTCCCCAAAGTGTTGCAGTGTTTTAAAGATGTCCTTAATATTTATTATTTATTTATTCTTGTTTACTTAGCTTTTGGTTGGGAGCATACACTAAGCCCAGTGTTGTTATTAACCTAGCAATTGTGCTCTTCAACAATATAAATCGTCCCTCCTTCTCCTTAAATTGATCCTTAATTTGAAAAGGCACATGTGTAGCAAGTGTAATGCCCACTCCCCTTTTCTTTTTGCTGAAGCAAAAAAATGCGTGCTGAAACCAATTACTTTTCATGCTCATAATTTGTTCTTCCTGAAAATGGGTTTCTTGGAGTTGAATAATCTGAAAGTTTTTTAAAAATAAATTATACCTAGATTCCCCCCCTCTTTTAATGACATTATTTAGCCTTTGACAAAGATGTCACTTTAAAAGGAATAACCATTGAAAGTAACTATTTAGCTTATTGAAAAACTTGAAATTATTGAGATTCTCTAGCTACCTGATGGCATGAAACCTTGTGTTGTCAATGTCTCTCTTGTTTTCAATAGTTGCATTCATGACTGTGTGCCTGAATATGACTTGGTTTCTGTTTGTAACCCCCTCCCTATCTCCCCAGTTCCCTCCCTTCTCCTGTGATCCTCTTACTCTAACACCAAATCAAAACTTAAAACGCTGCACTGGTGCGGCTGCACCAATGCATCTGTGCTGCTGTAGCTCTTTAATGAAGACTCTCTACACCAATGGGAGAGCTCTCTCCTGCCAGCCTACCACCTCCCCAAGAGGCTGTAGATATGTCAGTGGGAGAAGCATGGGGACGAGGGGAAGTTAGGTCAGTATAGCTGTGTTGCTCAGCGGTGTGGATTTTTCACACCTCTCAGTGGCGTAGTTATACCGATATGTTTGTAGTGTAGACTAGACCTAAATCCAACCACAAATGAATTACCAACATAATATGTGAAATGAAACCCAAATGATTGTGTTTTGTGAATCCTAAACTCTCCCTAAGAACACTTGGCCTGCTTCTCTTGCAATCCAAATGAGGTGCAATTTCTACCTATGGGACCTTGCCCTTAGGGATGGATTACTGTCTGGTCATTTGAGTTATAAGAAGAATTTACAGAGAATCCCTAAAGGCTCCTCGCCATTCCCTCTCTGTTTTTTCCAGTCTCCTCCATCCTCTCCCCCTCCTCTGTTATTGTCCTTTATTTCCTCTATATTTTAAAATACAGAACACAGCTATTATTGATCACGGCAATTAAGGCAAATTTTATGCTATTTTCTTTATAACAGTAACATATTCATCTGTTCACTCCTGGTGACTACCAGAAAGTCACTTCTGGTTGGTCTTTAGATTACTCATCGGGTATCCAAATTCTTTTGTTCAGCTTTACTTCTGCCATTGCCAATACAGTTGCTAGAGACCTTTGTCTTTTCCTATCTTCTTTTTCCTGTATTTCACCATTTGCCAAGAGTTTTTCAGAAACTTATCTGGAGTTCTCCCTCTGGACAGTTATTTTGTACATCAGCGGTTTGGATTTCTATTCCAACCCACTGGAGTATGTTTTTTTCCTTGCTTAAAGTCTCTTACTGTGTAATACTGATTTTGGAAGCTGATTGAGAGTTTAAATGGGAATACCAATCTGTAGCAGATATCTGCCCACCTGAGTGCTGCTGTAATTTCTCCCAGCTCTCTTCTCCTTTGTAAAGTTAGGACAGAGTGTTCATGGAAAAAAATGCAGCTTGTGGCTTTTGAGTATGAGCTCAGAGTGCTCTCTGGCTTTTTCATAATTAAATTTTTCTGATGATAATTATGAAGTTTCACAAGTAGGTCTCTGGGTTTTTATTACTGTATTATTATGAGGTCAAGGCAGGGGGAGTAGCGTCCTATGGGCTCTCTCTATTTTTACTTCTTCCAGGGAGCTCGGATGTTACAGCTGCACAATTAAAGTTTTTACAAACCAGATTGGGTTTTCTCCTTCAGTATTTCCAGGCAACCCCTTAATTCTGATGATGTGTCTTCTGAATCTGTTTTCTGTATAGTACACTTTAAGATGCAGCTCTTTCTCCCTCTCTCTGCTCCATCAGTGTCATGCAGTACTGTGAGAAGTTTGGTCGTCAGATCATCTCTCATGGCCTTAAGCTGAGCTATCATCTACAGAATGTTTGCTTTGTTAGCCATTTGATTTTCTTCAACCCTGGCACTTCTGCCTGATTTGGCTGCCACGTGTTCACATAAAGTGTGAGAGGTCTCTCCATGCTGTGAGCCAGAAACACTCATCTTGGTGAAGTACCTTTTTAAATGTTCAGATTTTCTTGGAGAATCCATTCTCTGTAATCCTGTGCTCTTGTTTTTGGCTATTTTTTTGGGAGGAGTACTTTAGTAGGTTTTGGAAGTCAATGGAGGCAGATTGCTTCAGGCACTCATGTTATTCCAGACTCTGCTAGTCTGCTGTTAGGCATGTTTTCTAATCCTTTAATCACTCCTGTGGCTCTTATCTGAACCCTGTCCAGTTTATCAACATCCTTCTTGAATTGTGGACACCAGAACTGAACACAGTATTTCAGCAGTGGCTGCACAAGTGCCAGATAGAGAGGTAAAATAATCTCTCTACTCCTACTTGAGATTCCTGTTTATGCTTCCAAGGATTGCAGTAACTCTTTTGTCCACAACATCGCACATGTTCTGCTGATTAGCCACCACAACTCCCAATTGTTTTTGAGTCACTTCATCCCAGGATAGATTTGCCCATCCTGTAATTATGGCCTTTATTATCTGTTGCTAAATAGGTAACATTTACATTTAGACATATTAAAATGCACAGTGTTTGCTTGCCCCATCTTACCAAGTGATCCAGATTGCTCTGTATTGGTGACTTGTCCTCTTCATTATTTACCTCTCCCACTTTTGTGTCTGTGGTGAACTTCCGCAGGGTTCAATCTGGAACAGGGGTAGTGCTGAGCCCTCTATCTCCCCAGCCTGGGCTCCCTCTCCCACTGTGATGCTGTGACAAGCTGCAGACCTCTCCAGGTCCTGCACTCACACAGCCTTATACAAACAGGGACACACCCAGCTGCAGTTACATGAATGCTTCTCCTAGCCACTCATGAACTAACAACAGAGAGGCTCCAGCCAACTTCCCCCAGCACCCCAGCCTAGGACTCCAGATGTGTACTGTCCTACCCTGGTCAGAAGCCTAACCAGTGTAAGTTATTACCCAGTCTGCCCCTTCCTCAACGTGGAGAGGACAATACACCAGCCCCTGTTCCTGAGCAGATTTCTTTTACACTTCAAACACCACACTGTTTTTAGGTAAAAAATGTAAAACAGGTTTATTAACTACAGAAAGATAAATTTTAAGCGATTATAAGTAATAGCATACAGATCAAAGTTGATTACCATAGGAAATAAAATGTAAGTTCTATACTCTAGACAGGATTTGAATCAAGAAGTGTCTCACTCTGATGGTATAAACAGTCCATCAATCTTCCATACACAGGCTGGGATTACTTCTTTCCCACCTGGGACTACATTACCAGTTCAGTCTTTGTTCCTAAGGTGTTTCCAGGTGTTTAGTTGTGTGGGGAGTGAGGCCCAGTGATGATGTCGCTTCCCCCTTTTATAGCTTCTTCCAGCTTGCTGGAAAGATCTTTTGCTGTGACATGATTCAAGCAGTCTCCATTGTGTATGTTATCTCTGAGAGGTTTCCATTGTACACAGTTCTTGGGGTAATCCTTGTGAGTATGTGTATTTCCCTCAATGGGCTATCAATGCTGTTTGGCCTTTTTGTTGTTGTACCTGAAAGGCTGTTTTTGGGTGTTTTTAACCTCACAACGTATTTCAGTAACAAACACATAGCAAAACTTCATAACACCAGATACAACAGCAAAAACAATCCAACAGGATATGAATATACAACAGACCAAGACTTGTAAAATGATACCACACAAAAGCATACTTTATACAAAATATATATCACCATGGTACATATGGGGGTGCCAGGGTGTTGCTTTGGGGTACAGAATGTCAAAATGTCATCTGCAAACTTTAACAGTGATGAATTTGTGTTTTCTTTCAGGTCATTAATAAAAATGCTAAATAGTGTAGGGCCCACAACCAATCCCCATGGGACTCCACTAGACACACACATACACACACACTCATTCAATGATGATTCCCCATTTACAGCTACATTTTGAGACCTATCAGTTAGCCATCTATTAATCCATTTAATGTTAATTTTATATTGTTCTATTTTTTGTCATGCGTTCCCAAGTCAAATACCTTCAAGAAGTCTAAGTATATTACATCAACACTATTTACCTTTATCAACCAAATTTGTAATCTCATCACAATGATATAAAGTTAGTTTGGCAGTATTTATTTTCCATAAACCCATGTTGATTAACATTAATTATATTACCCTCCTTTAATTCTTTATTAATTGAGTCCTGTATCAGCCTCTCCATTATCTTGGCCAGGACTGATGTCAGACTGACAGGCCTATAATTACCCAGGGGAGCTCATTTACCCTCTTTACATATTGGCACAACATCAGCTTTTTTCCAGTCTTCTGGAACATGTCTGGTGTTGCAAGACTTATTGAAAATCAGCATTATTGAGTATTATACTAAGGGTTTTCTCCCCTCCAGCTCAGCTTCTCTTTCTGAAGGAAAGTGATCGAGCCCAGCCCTGCAGGCTTTGCTACACCTCTTAGATGATTAGTTCCATTGACTACAGTGAAGCTACTCATGAAAAACGTTGCAGGATGGGGAATGAAGTGGCTAAATTAACTTTTCCAGACTAGAAAATCTGTGTTCATGCTACTACATTAATATCTGATAGAGCCATTTTCTGGCAATTTGCCAGTTAGTCTGTTTTTCATCCATCTGTTGGACACTGGAGATATGACAGATTCTTGATTTATGTTCTATGATCTATACACATAAAATCTCATGACACTTTTAGCAATAATATGGGTATTAAATCCAGTGTTCCAATTTGTTTTCTAGTGGGATGTGGATTTTCACCCCAATCCCCTTTGTAGCTTCAGTGGAATAAAGTATTGTTCATTTCCTCTCCTAAAAACTGCATTGGCACTGAGTGGCTTGCGTATTCCACCCCACAGGTAATTCCATATCTATGACATAACTATGTGTGTAGGGAATCTAAAGAATAAGGCACTTTGTAATTCTTCAGGATGTGAGGTGCTATATAAATACAAGATTTATAGCACAATTTAACAAATATCTATTACTGTTTGATAATATCTCAACATACGAATGGAAAGTCAAGCCTATGGTGAGATTCAGCAATTTTTAAAAAAAATGCTGCCTTATATCAATATAGTATGATGCATTTTACTAGTAAAAAAGGATATACAACAATGGTTTTAGCCCTTAGCACTTTGTTCCTCCTCTGGTTGTTACCTTTGTCATAAATCCACATTTTACAATGCACATAATCTGATCATTGCTTACATGGCATAAACTGAGAGCTACAAATGGGCTGGTAGACTAAGGCAGAGAGAAACCTCACAGTTGTAATTAACATTATAAAAGCAATCAACCAACTTCACTCTTCATTACTTTGTCTGTGGTTTAGTGAAAATATCAACACACTGTGGCAGCTAGCAGAATCCAGGGGTACTGAGATCTGGGTCATCCTGCAATTAGGATTAGGAGATTTAATCAATAGCAGCATTAGGATCTTGGGCAGGAGCACCTTTGGTGTTGAAGTGGATCCATTCAGGGATTCGAAAGAACTGATCATGTCCCAGCAAAGTACAAATTCTGCATTACCAAAAGAATCCTGTATTTCCAGCAGTGTGTACACACCACTGGGTGGCCCTTCACCCGATCATTAAACTTCAAGTTTTAATGTAAATTCGGCCTGGTATTTTGAAAAAATTCAAGGTTACTGTCTTTAGGCATAAGACTATTTATGTGACTAAACTCTGGTTTCCTAGAAAACGCTTTAATCACAGATTCATTATCAGTTCAGAGTAGCAGCCGTGTTAGTCTGTATCCGCAAAAAGAACAGGAGTAATTGTGGCACCTTAGAGACTAACACATTTATTTGAGCATAAGCTCAGTGGGCTGTAGCCCACAAAAGCTTATGCTCAAATAAATGTGTTCATCTCTAAGGTGCCACAAGTACTCCTGTTCTGATTACCAGTTCACTGCATGCTCATCCAGGAGGGTTCAGACTTTAAGGCCAGAAGGGACCATCATGATCTAGTCTGACCTCCTACACATTGCAGGCCACAGAACCTCACCCACCCACTCTTGTAACAGACTCACAACTGCTAGCTGAGTTACTGAAGTCCTCAAATCATGACTTAAAGACTTTAAGTTACAGACAATTCACCATTTACTCTAGTTTAAACTTGCCAGTGATCCATGCTGCAGAGGAAGGCAAAAAACCCCAGCGAGCAAGCCCCTCCCCCAGACAGAAATGACTCTGGTAATTAGCAGGTATTAGGAGCACAACTATGAAACCCAGGTGACAGGCAAGTGGATGATATCACCTTGTACCATTTGGCAGTTTCACTGGTAGGGCTATGCTTTTAAAGTTCAAATCATCTGCACCAATTTTCTTACTAGCAGTCAGCTAACCTCAAAAAGGCCATTTCAGACAAGCCCCCCCAACTCCTTGGGAGGGGGGGAGGGTATCCAGACAGTTGTAGCCTCCTCTATAAGTGCCCCAAGGCTTGGCCCTCCCAGCCCCTGACCCTGTCACCTTCCAAGAGCTTTGTGAGGGGCTTTGCTAGTAGGAGCGTGATAGGAAGTCTCTACGCTGCCCTGGGTTAGCAGGTTAGCATTTCGCAGAGCCTGCCAGGAGGAAGAGCGGAGAACGGGGGCCCACTTTCCTGGAGCGGGGCAGCGAGAGGAAACTGGGGGAGAGGTGGGGAAGGGGAGCTGCCCTATTGCACCGCGCGCCTGAAACCCCACGCTCCGGGCGCCTGTGAGCGGCTCCCCTGCTGGGGCTGCCCCTGCAGCGCGTGGCGGGAATGCAGCGCGGCGAGCCAAGGCCATGGAGCACCGCGCGCGGCGTTCCACGGGGACTCCCCGGCCGCCGCAGCCGCTTGGCCCGGCCGCGCTGAGGGCCGGAGCCGCTGCCAAGGGCCCGGGCGAGCGGGCGGGGTGGGGTGCTGTTCGCTGCCGTCTCGGGTTCCCACAGCCGGCCAGGAGCTATGCAGAGTCCGCAGCCCCGCGCTATAAATAGCTCCCGCCCGGCTGAGCTGTCAGATTCCCCTGGCGGAGCGGGACCCCTGGCCGCGGATTAAAATACCGCGGTAAAAATAAAGTAGTCGGGCGGCGCCGCGGCAGGTCCTAGCGCCAGCGGGCGGGAGCCGCTGCCCTGGCGAGACCCCAGAGCGCGCCCCCAGCCCTCCCTCCAGTTTAGCGCCGAGCAAGGGCGCCAGGGCCCCTCCCGCCGCAGCCCGCCCCCGTGCCAAGGGGCCGGAGTCCCAAGTGCTTGTCTGCAGGGAGCGGTTCCTATTGGTTACAGGACCTGGTCAGATTTTCCACTTGGGCCAAGGGGCCGCTGCGGCGAGCGAGCCGGGCCGCGCAGGTGTGGTGGGGAAAGCCCGGGTGGGACAAGCGCGCGGCTGCCTCCCGCGTCTGTTCCCTTAGTGCCCCGCTTGGGCAGGCGCAGCGCCACCGGCTCCGCTGGCGTTACGGGGAGTCTCCTGTGCGTGTCCCAAGGCCTTGGGGGAGCGAAGTAAGTGCCCAGCGCTTGGGACGCCTGTTAGCTCCGCACAGCTGAGGGAGAGGGAGCTGGGTTCCATCCCGTGCGTTAGCACCGGGCGGCTTGGTAAGGGCCCATCGCAGAACATTTCATACTGTGGGACTGTGCAGGAGTCGGAGTTCGTTTTCGGTTCCCAGCTTGAGTTTGCAGAGCTGGAGCCGGAGGTTAGGAGGAAAACCTCCTTTTTACTTGTGGACTGAACGAGTTTGAATATGGAGCCATTGTCAGATAAAAAACATATCAGAGAGACAAGGTGGGTGAGCGAATATCTTTTATTGGACCAACTTGGTGAGGGAGACAAGCTTTCCAGACACACACAGCTCTTAGTATACTGGTGGTGAACACATAATTCCTGTCCAAGTGTGATTGTTTTTCATTTAGATTTCTGATGTACAAACATGAAAGAAACAGACACCCAAGCTCCAGGGTTTGCTCTTCCTCCAGAAGTAGCACTTTTGTACTACTGAACAGGAAGGGCACCTAAGCTTTTGTCCACCCAATTTTCAGAGGAAAGGGGTAGGAAAGATGACCACTCTCAAGGTGAAGGCACAAACACAGTCTTCTCACACTTAACAGTTGCTTGATTCCTCAAGTTTCAGAGTAACAGCCGTGTTAGTCTGTATTTGCAAAAAGAAAAGGAGGACTTGTGGCACCTTAGAGACTAACCAATTTATTTGAGCATAAGCTTTCGTGAGCTACAGCTCACTTCATCGGATGCATACTGGGGAAATCCCAGCCTCTCCCATCGGCTATCAGATTTCCATAGCTGATGGGAGAGGCTGGGATTTCCCCAGTATGCATCCAATGAAGTGAGCTGTAGCTCACGAAAGCTTATGCTGAAATAAATTGGTTAGTCTCTTAGGTGCCACAAGTACTTTTCTTTTTTTGATTCTTCAAGGGTGTTTATTCATCTTTCCTTTTGTTTGGGATATTCCACCCTCTTGGGACCTCAGTGTCATGTTATCAGGTTTCATGGGGCCCCCTTTGAACTTTTAGGAGCCTGTTCTCTATACCAGTAGTTCTCAACCAGGGGTCTAGGGCCCCCTGGGAGGCCACAAGCAGGTTTCAGGGCTCCAAGCACGGCTGGTGTTAGACTTGCTAGGGCCCAGGGCAGCAAGCTAAAGCCCCACTGTGTAGGACTGTAGCCTGGGGCCCTGAGCTCCACCAACCGAGGCCAAAGCTGAAGTCTGAGCAACTTAGCTTTGTGGGGCCTCCTGGGGTATAAGGCCCCGGGCAATTGCCCTGCTTGCTACCCCCTAATGCTGGCCCTGGCTTTTACAAGCAGAAAACCAGTAGTTGTGGCACAGCTGGGCTGTGGAGTTTTTATAGCATGTTGGGAGGAGGGCCTCAGAAATGAAAAGGTTGAGAACCCCTGCTCTATACCACCTATTTGAAGGCTGCCTTTTAGTGGGTATACCTCTAATTTTATGAATAGGAGAGAGCCAAATCCTCATTGTGGGTCCATCTTATGTAGTATTCCATCTGCACAAGGTGATGCAAGCAGAATGTCTTCACTGCAAAATTAACCTGGGTGACTGGCACCCAGGTCTGAGATCCTGAGTTAGCCTCACCTGGGTGTGAGTGTTCAGACAGCAAAGCCCAAGCCTGTATTACAGTGTCCTCACAATTTCTACAATCATCTTTGTGTGTGTTTGGGGGCATATCTCATGGTTCTTTGTGTTGAGATACTCTAGGAGTCTTTCCCTGGCAGTTGCAGGAGAACTTGTCTGTTCTTTGGAGGGAATTGTGGGAAAGGCATTGGGGGACTATCAGCATCAAAGTGATTTTGGCTACATCCTCACTGAAAAGTGGGCGAGTTCCAGCCTGAGTTAAATTAGAGCTCAGGTTCTAATCTGTACCCTGAGCAAGTAAGCTAGTCTGGGCTTAAACCACTTGCCAACTCCATTCTGGAAGAATCACTTACTGTAGAGTAAGGAACCATTCTTTTTCTTCGCTATTTGAGTTTCAATGATTATGTGTCACTGTAACCATGCCTCAGTGGGGTCACAACTGAGGATGCCAAATTCAGGATGATCTGCTGAGAAATAGGGCAGATACACCCCAAGACTAGTGGCTAATCCCCCATAGGATATACCAAACCAGCAACAAAAGTAAACTTCTGTTTCACCACACTGGCTAACAAGAAAAGATAAAGGCAGTTTCCTCAGCCATTCCAGTTCTTATATCACCACCAAAAACATTGGATTCAGAGATGAGTGGTTCTTTACAACCAGTCTCATCAAATAATAGGTTCTTCTGATCGTAAAGGACCAGCCACACACCCAGGTCAATATAAAACTTAGATCTTACCCAAAAATCACGCTGATGCCAATCCTTTAGTATCTGAAATCTAAAGGTTTATTCATAAGAAAAAGAAAGAAAGGTGAGAGTTAAAATTGGTTAAAGGAATCAATTACATACAGTAACAGCAAAGTTCTTGGTTCAGGCTTGTAGCAGTGATGGAATAAACTGCTGTTTTAAGTCAAGTCTCTGGAGTACATCCACAGCTTGGATGGGTCATTCAGTCCTTTGTTCAGAGCTTCCGTTTGTAGCAAAGTTCCTCCAGAGGTAAGAAGCAGGATTGAAGACAAAATGGAGGTGTTTCCAGGGCCTTTTATAGCTTTTGCCATGTGGAGGGCATCGCATTGTTCTTACTGTGGAAAATTACAACAACAAGATGGTGTTTGGAGTCACATGGGCAAGTCTCATGTTCATGCCCAATTTCGCTCCGTCATTGCAGGAAGCCATATTTAAATGACAGTCCACTCAGTGTAGATGGGTGTCTCCCATGGTCCATTGTCAACCAAGTGTTTCTTGATGAACCACTTAATTTGAATAATCCCTCCAAGATGTGCTGGCTGTATACCTTGTGGGTGGTACCCCAGGAGCAATATTTGAAATCCAGGTATAGAGCCAATACTTATAATTTCAAATACAAAAATGATACATGCATACAGATAGCATAATCATAACCAGAAAATCATAACATTTTCATAGACACCTCACTTGACAACCTTTGTACAAGATTTTCTGCAAATATATAACAGTGGTTGCAACAATGATCTATATGGTCATATTTTAATCAGATAACATCATGGATCCACAGGATCTGTACTGTGCCCAGATGGTTTTCTTTTGCTTCCTCCTCATCATATGGTAGGGGTTTTATGTGGGCTGTTTGTAGATCCCAGAGAAAGTGTGAAAGGGAGGAAAAAATGTTTTCTATGGATGAAGTTCAGATAGTTTTTTACTTCCTGACTCAAGCCATAACAGCAGTAAGAGCTTCCTTTATTGAGAGACTGATTTGTTGAATTTTTCTGGAAACTTATATTGATGGGCTTGTAAGCCTTGTAATGTCATTCAGGTGA
Organism: Caretta caretta; assembly: GCF_965140235.1. NCBI lineage: Eukaryota > Metazoa > Chordata > Testudines > Cheloniidae > Caretta > Caretta caretta. Next base: position 103,156,819 of record NC_134209.1, read on the forward strand.
CTTTGGGCAGATGTTTTTTCTCCTGGGGATCCTGTACCAACATTAAGATTTTGATATAATATCAAAGTGTCAATTAAAAAAAATTACAAGAACATAAGTGCATTATTAACCCATTTAACCTTGAGCTTCGTTTAGCAGCTCATTATTACCTGACTCATGAAACAGAAAATAGATTTGCTTGCTAGTCATCTCTCTTAATTACTTTTGTCAAGGTATCTTTATAGTTTAAAAATTTTCCTTTCCTTTCTTTCTTCCCCTTCTACTGAAGCAAAATGATCAAGGTCTAAATATTTCTGAATGGAGGATCATGGAATCCTAATGAAAAGTGAATTATTCACCTATCTCAGTTTTACAGTTAATGAGTTAGCAACATACGTGTCATTGTATGCTTCCATGTTCGTCTCTGGGAAGAGGCCTAAATGTAATAGGGATTCTACTACCCTGAGTTAGTAAAACTATCACTTTGACGCTAAATAAGAGCCTTCCTTTTAGACAGCAGATGTTGCTACTGCCCATCCCATCCCCATAGAACAATGTCTCATAATTCCCTCTAAAGAAAAATCAGTAGTGCAAAGCTAATATATCAAGTCAGAAAAGTCATACTTGAATCCTAAATTTTAATTTTGCATTAACGAAATTTTATGGCAGAGGGACTAGTACTTACATAGTTTTCTTCTTTCGTCTTCTTAAAAAAACCCACAAAGCATTAAGGGACAAATGCCCCAAAGATGATTTCTTCCTCTTCGTACAGTCTTCCACCTACCCTTCCTGACAAATGTTCAACCCATCTCTCCTTTGAGATGTTTGATTTCCCTTAAATTATTGTATTCATATAGCTAGCTGGTGTCTAATATGTTTAAAGCTGTAATCCTAAGGGCAGAAGGCAACTTGCTGTCTCTTCTTCCACTTCAAATTGTCCTAGCTGCACAAAGTGGAGGAGGGTCTCTGCTAATCTGTCTCTTGCCTGCTTCAAGTGGGGAGTGTTAAGAAATCTCTGCTACTTTTTTTTGCCTGCAGCCTCTGTTTTCTTGTGTTAATAGCTCTGCCACCTGCTTCTGCTCATCAAATTCCCAAGGAGCAGAAATATTGGAAGAGCTTCAAAGAGATAAAATAATAGCTATAATCTGGTGCATAAAAAATTTCTACAGGCTCCTCTTTTCATTTTATCCTTGGAGGTCTCCCATCCTATCTAGCCAAATCTTTGTTATCTCTCAGTATTATATCATGGAGATTTTTTTCCCCCTTTTTAACCTTCAGAACATTCAAGATCTTTAAGCATAAAAAGGGGAAAACTACTGTCTAAAATATATTCCCTTGAGTCACCAATAAATCCTGATCACAAATGGACTCCAAAGATTTGGGTAGTCAGGACTTTTGTTAAACCTCTGCAGAACTCCAGCATTTTAGGTGCTCACATTCTCCTTTGACTCGTCTTAAAATTCACACAGTGCTTAAAAGCACTGTTTTCTGGAAGTCACTGATCGTGTTGTGTTGCATGCCTAATGTGTTCTTGAGCTGCTCTTTCATACCCATAGGGATGATCTTTGTTCTAGTTTTCCACAGCCATTCCACTTCATAGCACCGTTCTTCATACTTCACTATCTTCTCTTCTTGTTGCTTTTTGATGTTTCTGTCTGCTGGTATGGCAATATCAATTAACATGGTCTTGTTTGTCTTTGTTTCTACAACAACTATGTCCGGCCCATTTGCCTGCACTGTTCAGTCTGTGACAGTTAGAAACATAGAACTGGAAGGGACCTCGAGAAGTCATCTAGTCCAGTCCCCTGCACTCAAGACAGGACTAAGAATTATCTAGACCACCCCTGACAGGTGTTTGTCCAACCTGTTCTTAAAAATCCCCAATGATGGAGATTCCACCACCTCCCTAGGCAATTTATTGCAGTGCTCAACCACTCTGACAGTTAGGAAATTTTTCCTAATGTCCAACCTAAACTGCCCTTGCTGCAATTTAAGCCCATTGCTTCTTGTCCTAACCTCTGAAGTTAAGAAGAACAATTTTTCTCCCTCCTCCTTGTAACAACCTTGTATGTACTTGAAAACTGTTGTTATGTCCCCTCTCAGTGTTCTCTTCTCCAGACTAAACAAACCCAGTTTTTTCAATCTTCCCTCACAGGTCATATTTTCTAGCAGGATGGATTTGATTTAAATCATGATTTAAATCACTAGTCAGGAAGACTCAATTTAATCATGGATTTCTACATAAAAGTGCATTCTTGTTGGTTGTTATAACCTTAATACATAATCTCCACAGCTCAGAGATAGATGTTTATTTCATTTTTAGAAGGTACACACTATACATTTTTAAGTGATTTATTTTGAAAACTTTTCAGATTAGTTTTACACTATATCAGAAAATGAATGATTGATTATTTCATTTTCCAAAGGTAACTGAAGCAGATATTTATGAAGTCATTGGGAGGTGAAGTATCTCCAATTCAACAGGTTAATCATAAATCTTTGGAGGATTTTCTTGCCACGCTGTATTAGGAGGAGAACATCAACAGACAGACATTTAAATTGTTTTATTTAACTAAAACAACAATGTTATGTAGTCTGGATTTTTTCTTCAACAGCAAATATATATTATTTTAACAAAACAAGCATATGAATTTTTGAATTTAGTTAAACATTCAAGTTTTTTAAAATCAGGTTTGTATTTGTTAAAAAAGTGTTTTAGTAAAATAGCTAAATGAAATATTAAAAGAACAAAACAAAAACAAAAAACCAACAAAAATTAAATAGACTATGTCAGCCAAGTCAACATGAGAAACTTAAAATATTGGCTTCTGCAGCTAACTCAGTTGTGTTCACCTTCATTTTCCTGTTCATAATCTGGAAAAGAAAAACAAGCTTTCCTGCTTTTTCAGGTTCCAAACAATTTCTCAATTTCGAACGAATTAGTCCAAAGGAAGAAAATATTCTTTCTACACTGGCAGAAGAAGCTACTGCTGTTAAAAGTGAGCTTATCATTTCAACAGTCTCTGAATCCAAGTGCTTAAGTGACTTCCACCCATTCACTGGTGTGCCTTGCTTTAGAACATCATCAGCAAACATATGTTTCTTGAATGGTTCACTCTTAGCTCTGAAGTTTATTATAGTTGGCATTATGGAAGGATGATTGCTGGATGTCCATGTCATAGCCAACTCCTCTTCTTGAGCAGTTAAGGTTTGACCCTCGTATCGAGTATTGAGAATATTTGCATGACAATGAGCTGAAGATATGCTTGTCCCATTCATTTTTTTTAATGCTTGTAATTTAACTCTGTCATTGCATATTTCTCTTTTTAAGATCTCACTCAGTTCCTTCCAAATTTCAGCAGTGTCAGCAAGAAAACAGCTATCTCCCTGCATTTTGTTCAAGGCTACAGAAATAGGCTTCAGGGTACTCAGCATGTGTTCAACATTTCTCTTAAGCCCAATGTTGAGAACTTTGGCTGTGACAGTGCCATCTATTTTTTCACAATTTTGTTCACAAACTGTCATCAGATTAGGCCAGTTCTTGATATAGTGCTCAAAACAGTCCACTACTGAGTTCCATCGCATGTCTTGTGGGAGAGTTAGCTTGGTTCCTCCCACTTTTTTCAGAGCAGCTGCTGCAAAGTGGTTGTTACAGAAGTATTTTGCAATTTCAACATTAGTCTTTATTTCTGGAACACTGAAGTCTTTGGCTAGGAGGTGCATCAAATGAGCACGGCAGCCGCATGTTATTAGCTTGGGACTCTCTTCTATATAATTTCTTCTCATCTTGGATACATTTGCAGCATTGTCTGTGACCAAGCTGTGTACTAGACATTTGAATTTTTTTCACAGTTTGTTATAGCGTTTACTTCTATTTCTTGTAAGTATTCTGCTGTGTGTGCATTTCCTGATGGATCAGTTGTTTCTGTAAGGAAGACATTCCCTTCTTCTGTTGTCACACAAGCACATACAACAGGATCATTATGGACATTGCTCCACCTATCAAGACTCAGGTTAACAATTTCACCCTCTAGACCTTTTGCACACTGCACATTTTCTCTTTCATACACTTTATCCAGCAATTTGCCTGCAACATCTGCTCTGTTGGGTGGACTGTATCCTGGTCTTAATGACTGAACCATGTTAATGAAATGTGGGTTCTCAATCATATGGAAAGGAGAGTTTCTTGCATAAACAATCCGGGCAATTTTTTCATCAATTACCTCTTTTTGTAATCTGCTGGTTCTTATCACAAAGTTATCTGTGGTTGTTTTGGGATGATAGGGATTTTTTTTCTTTTTGCTACAGGTGATATACTGTGGCCATGTTACATACTTGATGTTACTGAAACACTATCGCTGGCAGATAACTCTGAAACTATAGGAAATGATGGTGATCTTGAAGATCGATAGTCTTCAGAATCCTGTATGTTGAGGATGGATTCCCCGAAACAAAATAAGTCAGTGCTCATTTAGTGTTATTCATTGCATTCGCTGACACTCAGTACTACTTTAAAGGTGAAATTGTAAAAGGAAAATCTGCCTGTGACGTTGCACTCCATATGTTTTATGGAAATATGCTTTTGAGTTTGACTGTGATGAACTGGAATATGCTTTATGGAAAAGGTCTCTTGTAAGGTGTCATAACAAAGGTTATAAATTACTGAATATATTCCTCCTATTTGTATGCATGTATCATTCTTGTATCTGAAGCTAGAAATATGAAGTATAACTCTGAGGTCCTATTGTAATTATGCAAAGTATGGGCCATTAATGGTGGTTTAGAATCTTGATGGGTCCGGTCCCGTTGACTAGGACAATTGGTTGCAAATAGTTATTTACCTGCAAACTTTCCTGTGTACGTGTGGGCCGACCAGGAAGAATGGAGACGAGGTGACATGTGATCATGTCACATGATACAGGAATCCATCTTAATCCTTGTGCTTTTTCATTGATGCAGTGGGGGTGGGGACAAGCACAGACAAAAGATTCCTGCCTATTGCCAAAGCTATAAAAAGGGGTGGAGCAGGACAAAAGAGGCTGCCAGTCATGAGAAAACCCCTGCTTACCAACTGAGATGTCTGCTGGAACTAATAAGGACTGTACCAGAGGAAGGGATTGAGCCCAGACTAGGAAGGAGTCCAGTCTGTGAAAGAAGTTTATTGGAATATCTCTGAGGATGAGATATTACCGATAATCAGTTTCTTAATGTATTAGGCTTAGACTTGTGTGTTTTTGCTTTATTTTGCTTGGTGACTTACTTTGTTCTGTCTGTTATTACTTGAAACCACTTAAATTCTACTTTTTATACTTAATAAAATCACTTTTGTTTATTAATAAACCCAGAGTAAGTTATTAATACCTGGGGGAGCAAACAGCTGTGCATATCTCTCTATCAGTGCTACAGAGGGCGGACAGTTTATGAATTTACATTGTATAAGTTTTATACAGAGTAAAACAGATTTATTTGGGGTTTGGATCCCATTGAGAACTGGGTGTCTGGGTGCTGGAGACAGGTGACCTGGTGAGCTGTTTTCAGTTAAGGCTGCTGCTTTGGGGGCGTGGACCAGACCCTGTGTCTGTGTTGCAGCAGGCTAGCGGGTCTGGCTCAACAAGACAGGGTTCTGGAAGTCCCAAGCTGGCAGGGAAAACAGGCTCAGAGATAATTTCAGTACATCAGATGACAGTCCCAAGGGGGTCTCTGTGACTAACCGTGTCACACTGCCTATTTCAGCTATTTATTTTTTAATCACAACTGCATCTAAAATGATAGTACCACAGAGTAACAACTATATTTTTTGCTCAAACATGAGAGAATTCAAGAATAGTCCAGAAGGAAGACAGGCAGCCCTTAAGAAAGAAGTATGAAATAAAAAAGTTCCTGCATGTTCAGACATGTTCTTTCATCATCTTCAACACAGGTTCCTCCTGAGAAGGAACACTACTCATGATGTTGTTTCGTTTGGGAAACCAGGCCTTGTATTTCTTTGTTGTACTGTTTGCATTTTGCACACATGCCTGTCTTACCCATAGGAAGAGAAACTTCACTAAAATATTCCCAAACTGGGTCTCTTTTACAGCCTGCTGCCATTATAGGTTTTCCCTTCTAGTGAGAGAAGGGTATGGTAGATCTCAAATCAATGAAGGCTACACTCAAAGACCTCAAGAAATCTGGAATACGCTGCTCAAACAGTTTCACTTTTGTTTCTGCTGCCTGTCCCTCCCTTCTTACATTCATCTCCAGACTTCTTCTCCTTGTCCAGTTCTATTCCGCCCCCAACAATCTTCTATTCATTGAACTTTTTGAAACTTTGCACTTTTAGAGAGAGGTAAGGGATTGACTCTGTGTACACAAATTTGCAGAGGGACAATAGGGTTGAAGTCTGTTATTTCTCATCTCTATCTCTTATTTAAAAACATTTTTGCTGTTAACAAGCATTTTATCTTTGAAGACACAAATCAACAGTAAGCATCTCTGATGGTATCTTCTAGACTGAGCACTGAGTCCCATTGGGTAAATAGAAAGATTAATCTAAATCTATACAGAAGCCCCTGGAACCCCATCAAATTGGGTCCTTAATCCATGAACTATTGGAACTCATTTACAAAACTTTTCTTAAACGTTATATGAATATATTGTCTCAGATTATAGAATTAGAATTTATAATCCCTATTCCATGGTGAGATATCTTTGAGCTATAATGTATCTTAATTAAAAAACTATCTTTAGAAAGGTTTTTTCCTCAAAAAGCATTTTATCAAAAACATCTGATTTAAAAAAAAATCTGTGTTTTTTTTATTTTTATCCACTCTGTTTTCTAGACCTTTAATCATTTTTGTTGCTCTTCTCATGACTTTCTCCAATTTGTCCACATCTTTCCTGAAATGTGGCCCCCAGAACTGGACACAATACTCCAGCTGAGGCCTAATCAGCGAGGAGTAGAGTGGAAGAATTACTTCTCATGTCTTGCTTACAACACTCCTGCTGATACATCCCAGAATGACGTTTGCTTTTTTTGCAACAGGGTTACACTGTTGACTCACATTTAGCTTGTTATCCACTATGATCCCCAGATCCCTTTCCGCTGTACTCCTTCCTAGGCAGTCATTTCCCATTTTGTATGTGTGCAACTGATTGTTCCTTCCTAGGTGGAGTACTTTGCATTTGTCCTTATTGAATTTCATCCTGTTTACTTCAGACCATTTCTCCAGTTTGTCCAGATCATTTTGAATTTTAATCCTATCCTCCAAAGCGCTTGCAACCCCTCCCAGCGTGGTATCGCCTGCAAACTTTATAAGTGTAATTTCTATGCCATTATCTAAATCATTGATGAATATATTGAACAGAACCGGACCCAGAACTGATCCCTGCGGGACCCCACCTGTTATGCCCTTCCAGCTTGACTGTGAACCTGTAAAGAACCTGATAACTACTCTCTGGGAATGACTTTCTAACCAGTTATGCACCCACCTTATAGTAGCTCCATCTAGGTTGTATTTCCATAGTTTGTTTATGAGAAGGTCATGTGAGACCGTATCAAAAGCCTTACTAAAGTCAAGATATTCCACACTACCGGTTCCCCCCTATCCACAAGGCTTGTTACCCAGTCAAAGAAAGCTATCAGGTTGGTTTGACACGATTTGTTCTTGAGAAATCCATGCTGACTATTATTTGTCACTTTATTATCTTCTAGGTGTTTATAAATTGATTTCTTAATTATTTGCTCCATTATCATTCTGGGTACAAAAGTTAAGCTGACTGGTCTGTAATCCCCCAGGTTGTCTTTATTTCCCTTTTTGGAGATGGACACTATATTTGCCCTTTTCCAGTTTTCCATGACTTTTCAAAGATAATTGCTAATGGTTCAGATATCTCTTCAGTGAGCTCCTTCAATATTCTAGGATGGATTTCATCAGGCCCTGATGATTTGAAGATCTCATAAAATCTTAGCCTCTTCATGTTCTATAGCACTTTCAATTCTGAGGTCATAATACTGTATGGTTTGTTTAAATCCATACTTCCCACAGAGGCTCCAGTTCAGACGCTTGGTGCCCTCATTGTGTCTGTTCATATATTTTCTCTCAGGGTATGTCTACACTACGGAATAAGGTCGAATTTATGGAAGTCGTTTTTTTAGAAATCGGTTTTATATATTCGAGTGTGTGTGTCCCCACAGAAAATGCTCTAAGTGCATTAAGTGCATTAACTCGGCGGAGTGCTTCCACAGTACCGAGGCTAGAGTCGACTTCCGGAGCATTGCACTGTGGATAGCTATCCCACAGTTCCCGCAGTCTCCGCTGCCCATTGGAATTCTGGGTTGAGATCCCAATGCCTGATGGGGCTAAAACATTGTCGCGGGTGGTTCTGGGTACATATCGTCAGGCCCCCGTTCCCTCCCTCCCTCCGTGAAAGCAAGGGCAGGCAATCGTTTCGTGCCTTTTTTCCTGAGTTACCTGTGCAGGTGCCATACCACGGCAAGCATGGAGCCTGCTCAGGTAACCGTCACCCTATGTCTCCTGGGTGCTGGCAGACGCGGTACGGCATTGCTACACAGTAGCAGCAACCCCTTGCCTTGTGGCAGCAGACGGTACAGTACGACTGGTAGCTGTCATCGTCATGTCCGAGGTGCTCCTGGCCACGTCGGCTGGGAGCGCCTGGGCAGACATGGGTGCAGGGACTAAATTTGGAGTGACTTGACCAGGTCATTCTCTTTAGTCCTGCAGTCAGTCCTATTGAACCGTCTTATGGTGAGCAGGCAGGCGATACGGATTGCTAGCAGTCGTACTGTACCATCTTCTGTAAGCTGTGTCCTCAGTCGCCCCTCCCTGCATCAGAGCAACGGCAAACAATCGTGCATCTGAGAGTGCTGTCCAGAGCAGTCACAATGGAGCACTCTGATGGGGCTAAAACATTGTCGTGGGTGGTTCTGGGTACATATTGTCAGGCCACCGTTCCCTCCCTCCCTCCGTGAAAGCAAGGGCAGACAATCGTTTCGCGCCTTTTTTCCTGAGTTACCTGTGCAGACGCCATACCACGGCAAGCATGGAGCCCACTCGGGTAACCGTCACCCTATGTCTCCTGGGTGCTGGCAGATGTGGTACGGCATTGCTACACAGTAGCAGCAACCTACTTGGCAGCAGATGGTGCAATACGACTGGTAGCCGTCCTCGTCGTGTCCGAGGTGCTCCTGGCCAAGTCGGCTGGGAGCGCCTGGGCAGACATGGGCGCAGGGACTAAATTTGGAGTGACTTGACCAGGTCATTCTCTTTAGTCCAGCAGTCAGTCCTATTGAACCGTCTTATGGTGAGCAGGCAGGCGATACGGATGGCTAGCAGTCGTATTGTACCATCTTCTGCCGGGCAGGCAAGAGATGAGGATGGCTAGCAGTCGTATTGTACCATCTTCTGCCGGGCAGGCAAGAGATGAGGATGGCTAGCAGTCGTACTGTACCATCTTCCGCGGAGCAGCCAAGAGATGTGGATGGCATGCAGTCCTTCTGCACTGTCTGCTGCCAGCCAAAGATGTAAAAGATAGATGGAGTGGATCAAAACAAGAAATAGACCAGATTTGTTTTGTACTCATTTGCCTCCTCCCCTGTCTAGGGGACTCTTTCTTCTAGGTCACACTGCAGTCACTCACAGAGAAGGTGCAGCGAGGTAAATCTAGCCATGTATCAATCAGAGGCCAGGCTAACCTCCTTGTTCCAATAAGAACAATAAGGTGCACCATTTCTTATTGGAACCCTCCGTGAAGTCCTGCCCGAAATACTCCTTGATGTAAAGACACCCCCTTTGTTGATTTTAGCTCCCTGAAGCCAACCCTGTAAGCCGTGTCATTAGTCGCCCCTCCCTCCGTCAGAGCAACGGCAGACAATCGTTCCGCGCCTTTTTTCTGTGCGGACGCCATACCAAGGCAAGCATGGAGGCCGCTCAGCTCACTTTGGCAATTAGGAGCACATTAAACACCACACACATTATCCAGCAGTATATGCAGCACCAGAACCTGGCAAAGCGATACCGGGCGAGGAGGCGACGTCAGCGCGGTCACGTGAGTGATCAGGACATGGACACAGATTTCTCTGAAAGCATGGGCCCTGCCAATGCATGCATCATGGTGCTAATGGGGCAGGTTCATGCTGTGGAACGCCGATTCTGGGCTCGGGAAACAAGCACAGACTGGTGGGACCGCATAGTGTTGCAGGTCTGGGACGATTCCCAGTGGCTGCGTAACTTTCGCATGCGTAGGGGCACTTTCATGGAACTTTGTGACTTGCTTTCCCCTGCCCTGAGGCGCATGAATACCAAGATGAGAGCAGCCCTCACAGTTGAGAAGCGAGTGGCGATAGCCCTGTGGAAGCTTGCAACGCCAGACAGCTACCGGTCAGTTGGGAATCAATTTGGAGTGGGCAAATCTACTGTGGGGGCTGCTGTGATGCAAGTAGCCCACGCAATCAAAGATCTGCTGATATCAAGGGTAGTGACCCTGGGAAATGTGCAGGTCATAGTGGATGGCTTTGCTGCAATGGGATTCCCTAACTGTGGTGGGGCCATAGACGGAACCCATATCCCTATTTTGGCACCGGAGCACCAAGCCACCGAGTACATAAACTGCAAGGGGTACTTTTCGATAGTGCTGCAAGCTCTGGTGGATCACAAGGGACGTTTCACCAACATCAACGTGGGATGGCCGGGAAAGGTACATGACGCTCGCATCTTCAGGAACTCTGGTCTGTTTCAAAAGCTGCAGGAAGGGACTTTATTCCCAGAGCAGAAAATAACTGTTGGGGATGTTGAAATGCCTATATGTATCCTTGGGGACCCAGCCTACCCCTTAATGCCATGGCTCATGAAGCCGTACACAGGCAGCCTGGACAGTAGTCAGGAGCTGTTCAACTACAGGCTGAGCAAGTGCAGAATGGTGGTAGAATGTGCATTTGGACGTTTAAAGGTGCGCTGGCGCAGTTTACTGACTCGCTTAGACCTCAGCGAAACCAATATTCCCACTGTTATTATTGCTTGCTGTGTGCTCCACAATATCTGTGAGAGTAAGGGGGAGACATTTATGGCAGGGTGGGAGGTTGAGGAAATCGCCTGGCAGCCAGACACCAGGGCGGTTAGAAGAGCACAGGAGGGCGCGGTACGCATCAGAGAAGCTTTGAAAACCAGTTTCATGACTGGCCAGGCTACGGTGTGAAAGTTCTGTTTGTTTCTCCTTGATGAAACCCTCCGCCCCTTGGTTCACTCTACTTCCCTGTAAGCTAACCACCCGCCCCTCCTCCCTTCAATCACCGCTTGCAGAGGCAATAAAGTCATTGTTGCTTCACATTCATGCATTCGTTATTCATTCATCACACAAATAGGGGGATGACTACCAAGGTATCCCAGGAGGGGTGGTGGAAGAGGGAAGTAAAATGCCACACAGCACTTTAAAAGTTTACAACTTTAAAATTTATTGAATGACAGCCTTCTTTTTTTTGGGCAATCCTCTGTGGTGGAGTGGCTGGTTGGCCGGAGGCCCCCCCCACCGCTCTTGGGCGTCTGGGTGTGGAGGCTATGGAACTTGGGGAGGAGGGCGGTTGGTTACACAGGGGCTGTAGTGGCAGTCTGTGCTCCAGCTGCCTTTGCTGCAGCTCAACCACACACTGGAGCATACTGGTTTGGTCCTCCAGCAGCCTCAGCATTGAATCCTGCCTCCTCTCATCACGCTGCCGCCACCTTTGAGCTTCAACCCTGTCTTCAGCCCGCCACTTACACTCTTCAGCCCGCCACTTACTCTCTTCAGCCCGCCACCTCTCCTCCCGGTCATTTTGTGCTTTCCTGCACTCTGACATTATTTGCCTCCACGCATTCGTCTGTGCTCTGTCAGTGTAGGAGGACAGCATGAACTCGGAGAACATTTCATCGCTAGTGCGTTTTTTTTTTTCTTTCTAAGCTTCACTAGCCTCTGGGAAGGAGAAGATCCTGTGATCATTGAAACACATGCAGCTGGTGGAGAAAAAAAAAGGGACAGCGGTATTTAAAAAGACACATTTTATAAAACAGTGGTTACACTCTTTCAGGGTAAACCTTACTGTTAACATTACATACATAGTACATGTGCTTTCGTTACAAGGTCGCATTTTGCCTCCCCCCACCGCGTGGCTACCCCCTCAACCTTCCCCCCTCCCTGTGGCTAACAGCGGGGAACATTTCTGTTTAGCCACAGGCAAACAGCCCAGCAGGAATGGGCTCCTCTGAGTGTCCTCTGAAGAAAAGCACTCTATTTCAACCAGGTGACCATGAATTATATCTCACTCTCCTGAGGATAACACAGAGAGATAAAGAACGGATGTTGTTTGAACGCCAGCAAACATACACTGCAATGCTTTGTTGTACAATGATTCCCGAGTACGTGTTACTGGCCTGGAGTGGTAAAGTGTCCTACCATGAAGGACGCAATAAGGCTGCCCTCCCCAGAAACCTTTTGCAAAGGCTTTGGGAGTACATCCAGGAGAGCCGCGAATGCCAGGGCAAAGTAATCCTTTCACATGCTTGCTTTTAAACCATGTATAGTATTTTAAAAGGTACACTCACCAGAGGTCCCTTCTCCACCTGCTGGGTCCAGGAGGCAGCCTTGGGTGGGTTCGGGGGGTACTGGCTCCAGGTCCAGGGTGAGAAACAGTTCCTGGCTGTCGGGAAAACCGGTTTCTCCACTTGCTTGCTGTGAGCTATCTTCTTCGTCCCCAAAACCTGCTTCCGTATTGCCTCCATCTCCATTGAAGGAGTCAAACAACACAGCTGGGGTAGTGGTGGCTGAACCCCCTAAAATGGCATGCAGCTCATCATAGAAGTGGCATGTTTGGGGCTCTGACCCGGAGCGGCCGTTCGCCTCTCTGGTTTTCTGGTAGGCTTGCCTCAGCTCCTTAAGTTTCACGCGGCACTGCTTCGGGTCCCTGTTATGGCCTCTGTCCTTCATGCCCTGGGAAATTTTCACAAAGGTTTTGGCATTTCGAAAACTGGAACAGAGTTCTGATAGCACGGATTCCTCTCCCCAAACAGCGATCAGATTCCGTACCTCCCGTTCGGTCCATGCTGGAGCTCTTTTGCGATTCTGGGACTCCATCATGGTCACCTGTGCTGATGAGCTCTGCATGGTCACCTGCAGCTTGCCACGCTGGCCAAACAGGAAATGAGATTCAAAAGTTCGCGGTTCTTTTCCTGTCTACCTGGCCAGTGCATCTGAGTTGAGAGTGCTGTCCAGAGCGGTCACAATGGAGCACTCTGGGATAGCTCCCGGAGGCCAATACCGTCGAATTGTGTCCACAGTACCCCAAATTCGAGCTGGCAAGGCCGATTTAAGCGCTAATCCACTTGTCGGGGTGGAGTAAGGAAATTGATTTTAAGAGCCCTTTAAGTCAAAATAAAGGGCTTCATCGTGTGGATGGGTTCAGGTTTACATTGATTTAATGCTGCTAAATTTGACCTAAAGTCCTAGTGTAGACCAGGGCTCAGCCAAGCTCCTGTAGGCACTCGACACATGCTCCATCATCTCTTCCTTTTCAAAACACATTCTGCAGTTTGGGGAACAGTTCTGTTGGTCAATTGTGTTTCAACAGTAGTTAAGCCTGAAGAACTGCTCTTGTGCACTCATAATGAGGCTCTCTGTCTCTTTTTTTTGAGGTATCTTTCTACAAGCCATGAGTTTGTTAATCTTCAATCATGAATGCATTTGATCTCTCTCCACCACTGTCTGTGCACTGATTTCTGCATAAGTCTTTCAAGTCTTTCTTTGGTGATTTGCTTTCTCCTTTCTTGGACTGGGATGTATGCTCGACCATTGATTGTTACTGCAACCAGATGATCTTTCACTCTGGTTGACTCTTGATATTATATTCTTCATTGTCAGTTGTTTCCTCCACAGATAGCAGACCTTTTCAGATTGTCAAATCTTGTTCACGTCTGGATTAATATTCATTATTCTATAAGTAACATACAGAGAGGGGAGGTAAGTAAACTTACTTACCAATTCTGTGCTACAGAACTCCTCTATCTGACTTAAAGTATTTTCACAGATCATGAATTCATATTTTTGCAAGAGACTGGATTTTCTATGGGAAGCCTCTAAATACTAAGTGGAAATTATAATAGGATTCACTTTCTTTCCCTTCTTATAAATCCAGTACCAGTCTTTCTTATAAGACAGTTATGCACGTGCGCACACACACACATTTAGTAGTTTCAAAATTTCTTTTTACTGAATAACGTTCCAAAGATAAAGTGTTACAGCACAGCAGTTTCAATGTACCCTAGCTAGACTAACATCACTAACTACAGATGTGTTATTTCCCTTTAAAATGAAGAATATAACCTGTGGTCTAAGCCCTAATTATATATATAATATATATATTAAAATACCTTCCAAAATAAATACAGGGATTGGGACTTCTAACAATATGAGACCTTCTGGTTTCACATAAGCTCACCCTGGATATTTTGACAATTAAATAAAGCATTTAGTTGTATTACATAACCAATTGTTTCAGCATCCACACAATTGAGCACAGACACAACTTTAAGAAAAACTGTAAATTACTGTAGTTGTTAGGCTCGCACACTGTCTTTGGTTCAAAGACATAATACACCTCATGAAGACATTTGGCCTCCAGTGTACAAGTCTTCCTTCATGGTGTTTTCTTAGTCTCAATCTCACTGACTCCTGCAAAGAAACTGTATTGTGATCCAACCCACAGATTCAATTTGGGTTACCCTGTAAGCTTTGTCTTCTCCTTGAAGAGCTGGGCTGGATCTGACTGGTGCTCAAAATGGCTGCAGTTTCGTACCTCTGACAGGACTCACTACTGATTGGCCAGGAGCCTCCAGCTTCTAACTAAGGGTGTTACTCCTGGGGGAATTCTGTGCCACTATGCAGTGCAGAATTTGTGTAAAATTAATGTTTCGCATAGAATTTCCTTTTTCCCTTGCTGAAATGAGCTGCAGAGCTGCTGGCTACCACTAGAGGTCGCTGGACCTGGCCAAGCCCAGTTCCCTAATTTGTAAATTAGGAAGAGGGGGAGGAGGAACTGGAGGGTTCCCAGCAGCTGCAGTTCCTGGCATGCTCCGAAGGAAGGAGGTGGTGTGCTGGAAACTCCATACAAGCCTGGGACCTAGCAACGGGCTGTCTCTCTCCCTCTGGATCCCTGGGCTCTGCGGGGATAGGGGGTGCGGGTGTCTGGACTGGGGGGTGCCCTATGGCTGGGCTCTGGGGGTAGGGGTGCGGGTGTCTGACCCCCCAGATAGGCTCTGAGGAAGAGGGGGCAGAGAAACAAGAACTAGGGTTGTAGGGGTTTCTTTAACTCTCTACTCCTGGGGGAATTTTTTTGTTACCTGTATTGTTACAGATATAGTTGCTGACAGGTATTTTGAAATACATTTACCAAAATAATTGAAACTAGCATGATTATATCGTATTAGTTTGACAAATAAAATATGCAGATTTTTTCAGAATTTTAAAATATTGTGTGCAGAATTTTTTGGTGCAGAATTCCCCCAGGAGTAGGGTGTATGTGTGTTCATGCAAGAATGTCTTTCCTTAATGAAGCCTTCCATACCAGCTTCAGAACAGCTCCTGAGCATGGTGAACAACTTCCTGCACTCAGTCTAGTGTGCTGAAATAGCAACTATTTGTTTGCAGTCACTGCCACCTTGCCTGGGAATGTTTCCATATCAACTCAGAGCAAGTTGGAAGAGTAGCTATAATTACAGCAATAAGGTTTTTGGCTGAACACCAGGAAATAAGAAACAGAAAAGGGGGTCACATATACATCACCAGGAGATTTCTTGTTTAGATGTCAATTTTTTTCTTTCCTCTTGATCAATCCAGCAGTCTACCGTACAACTAGTTACCGCCCACATATTAATGGCTTTGATCAAATTCTTCAAGTTGTTTTGTCCTTAGAGTGGTTTTTATTAACCTGTAATAGTCTTTCTTTGACTTATGTTGAACTCAAACAGTTCCCTGATTCCAAGGTACTTGTAGGGGCCATGCTGAGAGATCTTGGATAGTATCTTCATTAACTTGTATGTTATCTGATTGTACAAGTTTGCCCCTCTTCTGACGCACATTTAGTCAAGCCAACTAGTAGCTTTATATCTTCACTAAACTTTTCTACATGTCATCAATCTCTGTATCTCCTTTTGTGGCTGTCCATGTAGTTTCAGATCATCCACGTACAACAATTGGTTAACTGGTTGTTGCTCTTTGCTGATCTGCAATTTATATTCTTGAACATCCATGTCAGCAGCAGCATTGCTATCCTGAAAAGCGTTGGTGATAAGGAATCCTCTTGAAAGATTTTCTTTTTCAATTTGGATCTCATCAGAGTCCCTTCCAGATAGAGTCAAGTAGGAAGGTGGGAAACTACAGCAGGAGTCCACCCGATTTAGCCTTAGTCAATTTTCTCCTTTATTTAATACATTTTCAGACTGAATTGTTGTCACTTATATTTTCTGGTTATAAACATATGACATACAATAAGACAGATAAGATGGAACAGGTAGGGGCCCAAATTACCAAGTTCTGTGGTACTGGGAAGCTCTCCAAGATGGTTGTCTCAGTCTCTGGACTGGGTCCTCCAACTTGGGCCTTCGTTCACTTTTCCTTTTTATACATTAATTTATCCTTCTATATCATCTAACATTTCATGTACCCGGCAGTACATTTACTCAGTCTTTCATAATTTGATGTTGTTACAAGTCCTTAACATTATATCAACTATACTTTTACCATTTAACATACATTGTCATAAACCATTAACATTTAACTAACAAAACGTAACACTTCTTTTCTACCATTCAGCTGTTTTCTTCATATTTTAATATCTTTGTTCAGTATACTTGCAACATCCTAAATTATTCATTAACATAACCTTTATTTTTCTTATTTGAATAGGAAAGTTATGCAGAACAACATGCCCTAACATCAGCATATGCTTAACTTTTTCAAGCGACTTTTTGCTCTATGTTGAGCACCATGTTTGTAAATCACATACAAGCCTTGTTAGCAATTTTGCCTGTTGCATTTTGAGGGACTTTATTCACTTTAGGGCCTTGTCAAGGTTCCTCCTCCACTCTGAACTCTAGGGTACAGATGTGGGGACCTGCCTGAAAAACCTCCTAAGCTTATCTTTACCAGCTTAGGTCAAAACTTCCCCAAGGTACAAAATATTCCACCCGTCGTCCTTGGATTGGCCGCTACCACTACCAAACTAATACTGGTTACTGGGGAAGAGCTGTTTGGACGCGTCTTTCCCCCCAAAATACTTCCCAAAACCTTGCACCCCACTTCCTGGACAAGGTTTGGTAAAAAGCCTCACCAATTTGCCTAGGTGACTACAGACCCAGACCCTGGGATCTTAAGAACAATGAACAATCCTCCCAACACTTGCACCCCCCCTTTCCTGGGAAATGTTGGATAAAAAGCCTCACCAATTTGCACAGGTGACCACAGACCCAAACCCTTGGATCTGAGAACAATGAAAAAGCATTCAGTTTCTTACAAGAAGACTTTTAATAAAAATAGAAGTAAATAGAAAGAAAGAAATCCCCCCTGTAAAATCAGGATGGTAGATATCTTACAGGGTAATTAGATTCAAAAACATAGAGAACCCCTCTAGGCAAAACCTTAAGTTACAAAAAAGATACACAGACAGAAGTAGTTATTCTATTCAGCACAATTCTTTTCTCAGCCATTTAAAGAAATCATAATCTAACACATACCTAGCTAGATTACTTACTAAAAGTTCTAAGACTCCATTCCTGGTCTATCCCCGGCAGAAAACCAGCATATAGACAGACCCACAGACCCTTTGTTTCTCTCCCTCCTCCCAGCTTTTGAAAGTATCTTGTCTCCTCATTGGTCATTTTGGTCAGGTGCCAGCGAGGTTACCTTTAGCTTCTTAACCCTTTACAGGTGAGAGGAGCTTTCCCCTGGCCAGGAGGGATTTCAAAGGGGTTTACCCTTCCCTTTATATTTATGACAGGCCTAGATGTTTATTTTTTCCCCAACAGAATGTTCCTGTTGTTAACCATAGATCGCTGCAGAAAGGAAACGATCTTTGGATGAATCTTGTGCATTTTCAGTGTCTTGATGATCCACGAATGTCATATGCTTTTTGGTAGTTTATCCACACTATCTCTAAATTTTTCATTTTGTTTTGTATCTTCTGTGATTCTCTTGTAAAGCCTGATGTGATCTTTTGTCCCTTGAATGTTTACCTTTTTGCTCAGGAAGCAGCATTCCATGCGAGCTAGCACTATCTGGATCTCCTTTGCCAAAATTGCTGTTAGAAGTTTCCACATAGTTGGTAAACACATGATTGGCCTGTAATTCATAGGATCACTGTGTCCTTCTTCTGTTTTTGCATGAGGATGATTCTCCCTGTCACTATCCATCCTGGGCATCTGTTCTTCAAACATTTATTAAGTTATTCAAATAAACAATCATGGAGAGTTGTTAGGTGTTTCAGCCAGAATCCATGCACCCCAGCTGTCTGGGTGCTTTCCAATTTTTCATTCCTCTCAGTACCTCATCTATTTATTTCTTTGATATTCCTGCATCGTCTTCTATTGTGTGATTTTTTAATTTCTCACATTTTTAATCCAGCCCTCTGTCTGATTATGTTGTACATTCTCATACCAGATTTCCTTCCAGTAGCTTCCACATTACTTACTAGCTTTCTATTTTTTCCGATTTTCCTATTCCGCTTTTAATGCCCATCAGATCAAAGAATCTCTTAGAGTCTCTCATGAAGAGTCTGTTCTCTGTCTGATACTGAACGCTTTGTGCTGAATATCTTTCAAGTCTATGACTAAGTGTGATCCCTTTCTGTTTACATTGTTCCTTCACAACACTCGCATCCCTTTCATTCAGCTGATATTTCATCTCCAGGGTTGTTCGCTTCTGTCTTCTCTTCAAATGATGTTTCTTAAATTCACCCAATAGGCTGATATCTTGATGTTAAAGCTTAATCTTATCACCATCATCTTCTTACTATTAGTGTTACTGTAGTGCCTAAGACCCCTAATCATGGTCCAGGACATCATTGTGCTAGGTTTGGTGCAAATATACAACAAGGTCGCACACCTTTACCTTTCAGAGGGGTAAGCCGTGTTAGTCTGTATCCGCAAAAACAATGAGTCTTTGTGGCACCTTAGAGACTAACAAATTTATTTGGGCATAAGCTTTCGTGGTATATAACCCACTTCATTAGATGCATGGAGTGGAAAATACAGTAAACAGGTATAAATATAGAGCACATGAAAAGATGGGAGTTGCCTTACCAAGTGGGGAGTCAGTGCTAACGAGGCCAATTCAATTAGGGTGGATGTAGCCCATTCCCAACAGTTGACAAGAAGGGGTGAATATCAACAGAGGGAAAATTACTTTTTGTAGCACTAATGAGGCCTCTCTAAGGTGCCACCAGGACTCCTCGTTGTTTTTACACCTTTACCTGCAGCTGTTACAGACAAGGAAAGAGCCTAGAATTTGAGTTAGTTTGTCACCAATTCAAGTACTTTGTAGGCCAAAATTGTGTTGAAAATTCAGCAAGATCAGGTTGTAAGACTTTTGAAGCATCCATGGCTATCTGTCTAACTGCAAGTTACTCTGACTCCTACAATTTACTGATTCCATAACACACGTGCATTGTACAGTGTTGAGAAAATCATACTTAACAAATCATTGCACTTTGTGATAAAAGGTGTTCAGCAGTGCTTCCCTTGAGAGGAAAACCAATTCCCAAGTTCTCTGATAAATGTCCTCTTTCTTCCTTCTCCATTATAAATTTTGGAAAGGGCTGAGTAATTGGATTTTATGGAAATTAGGAGATATGCCTGGCTCACAGTATAAAACGTATGGAGATCATGATAGTCATTAGTACAACCTGGCGCTATTTACCATGGAGACTGCCACACTGAGATATATAACTAGGTATAGTGATTCTAATTCTAGCCTATACTATGGGATTATAAACCAGTTAGCCTAACCTTGTTACCTGGAAAGATACTGAAACAAATTATTAAACAATCAGTTTGTAAGCACCTAGAAGATAATAAGGCAATAAGTAATAGTCAACGTGGATTTGTCGAGAACAAATCATGCCAAATCAACCTAATTTTCTTCTTTGACAGGGTTACTGGCCTAGTGGATGGATGCGGGGAGGAGGGGGGAAGAAGAGTAGTAGACGTGATATATTCTTATTTTAGTAAGTCTTTTGACGCAGTCCCACATGACATTCTCACAAGCAAACTAAAGAAATGTAGATGAACGAAGGTGAGTGCATAACTAATTGAAAGACTGTTAAATGGTTCACTGTCAAACTGGGAGGATGTATCTAGTGGGGTCCCACAGGGGTCTGTCTTGGGTCCAGTGCTTTTCAACATATTCATTCATGACTTGCATAATGGAGTGGAAAGGATGCTTATAAAATGTGTGGATGACACCAAGCTGGGAGGAGTTGCAAGCACTTTGGAGGACAGATTAGGATTCAAAATGACATTGATAAATTGGAGAATTGGCCTGAAATAAACAAGATGAAATTCAATAAAGACAAGTACAAAGCTCTGCACTTAGGAAGGAAAAATCAAATGCACTACTACAAAATGAGGAAAACCTGGCTAGGCAATAGTACCGCAGAAAAAAGATCTGGGATTATAGTGGGTAACAAATTGAATATGAGCCAAACAATTTGATGCAGTTGCAAAAAGTTAATATAATTCTGAGGTGTATTAACAGGAGTGTTGTATGTAAGACATGGGAGGTAATTGTTCTATCCAGCACTAGTGAGGCCTCAGGTGGAGTATTGTATCCTCTTTTGGGCTGCACACTTTAAGAAAGATGTGGACAAATTGGAGAAAATCCAGAGGAAAGCAGCAAAAATGATAAAAGGTTTAGAAAACGTGATCTGTGAGGAAAGGGTAAAAAACTGGGTATTTTTAGTCTCTAAAAGAAGGCTGAGGAGGGGCCTGATCAAAGAGGACAGCGATCAGTTGTTCTCTATGTCCATTGAAAGTAGGACAAGAAGGAATCAGCTTAATCTGCAGCAAGGGAGATTTAGGTTAGATATCAGTAAAAACTGCCAAATTATGAGCATAGTTAAACACTGTAATAGACTTCCAAGGGAGGTTATGGAATCCCTATCATTGGAGGTTTTGAGGAAGAAGTGGGATAAACACCTGTAAGGGATGGTCTAGGTTTACTTGGTCCTGCCTTAGCACAGGGGGCTGGATTAGACCTCTCAAGGTCCCTTCCAGCCATACATTTCTATGATTCTGTCTTGCACTATGGCTATACTACGCTACCAACTCATTGTTGAAAAGAAGCAGTTAAAATAGTGGAACCAGTGCAGAGATATTACTCCTGGAAAAGGGGGTTTCCCAGGGGGCAGGGAATTGGCAGAACAGTTCTATGCCATCCACCCTCACAGCTCTCAGTGTAGAGCAATGATAGGGGGAGAGGTGCTGCATTCCTCAGGAGGGCTGCTCTAATTTATAATTAACTGCAGCAGCCTTCCTGAGGAATGTAGCACCTCTCCCCTACTACCTCTCTACACTGAGAGCTGTAAGGGTGGGTGGCATAAAGCTGTTCTGGCTTTATCTACATTGGAGACCAGATTAAACCAGTGCTCTGCTGGATACCCAGAAACCAAGGAAACTAAAAAGAGGGCAAATAGCCATCCTCCTCCCAGCCCTTTGCCCTATTTCATCCTGAGCTGTGCTGAGTTTAGCTTAGCTTCAGGTCAGATTTGAGGCCTGTAGTTTGAATTTTAATAACTTTCTGATTTCTAAACCAAGCCTTGGCATACATGCAGTATATTTGGGGTTTTTTTAGGTTTTTGTAAACATAAAATAGGTACTTACCTAAAGCTCTAAGAAGGCACTTACCATATATTAAACATACAGAAATACAGCAGCCTCTCTCCAGACCAGAAGGTAATGAAAAGAAACAGACTATAGCCACAGACTCCAGCCTCAGTGAGCACTTCCCAGCCGTCAGCTCACTTCTTCCTCAATAACAACCTGGGAAAAGCGATGCTCCTACACTGTTCCCTGACCAAAGTGTGGGGTGGTGTGCAGTTGGAGTTAATTCCAAAGTCTAAGGTCCCACAAAGAATAGCATACCAGCAGTTACCTCCCTTTTAAAAGGAGGGAGCTCCAGTTTGATTGCCTCTTCTCACAACAGGTGTAGCAGTATGGCATGGGGAGAGGGCCTGTCCCTTAAACAGGAAGATCCCAAGCCAGTTAGGACTTTATAGGTCAATATTAACACTCTGAGCTCAATTTGGTGATCCACAGGCTGCCTGTGCAGATCACAGAGCACTCTTGTTACGTGCTGGTGGTGGGAAACTACTTAACAAGCAAGTTACTGCCTTCTGAACTATTTTACATTTCTGAGTTGATTAAAGGTGTAGCCCTGTGTAGTGTACATTGCAGTTATGTAATCTTGAGGTGACAAAGTAATGGAAAATTGATCGCTAAGTTGAACATATGTTCTAACCCATGGAGTGGCCCCCAATCTTGCTCCCTGGCTGGAGCGCTGGAGTGGGGCAAGCCCCAGACCCCACTCCCCAGTGGGAGCTCAAGGGCTAGATTAAAATGGCTGGCGGGTTGGATTTGGCCAGCAGGCTGTAGTTGCCGAACCCTGCTCTAACACATAGTGAACACTGTATCACTCAAATGTCCCTCATTATAGTCCCAAAGTTACCTCTGTGACAAACACATTTGTTGAAAATTGTTTACATCAGAAATAAAGAATTTTGAAACTGAGGTTACAGGAAAAATATTTCAACTGAAGGAATGACTCCCACAGCATTTTGATTTTTTTGATGTCCCCCATTCTGTATCTTTCTTGTGCATTGTCCCCCACATTTGGTTCACAGTGGGCTGAGACCAGATGCAGGCAAAGTAGCAGAATGGGACAGAATGAGCCTTTCTCACTTGAGAGAGCCAGCTGCGCTGTGGACAGTGGGGATTAAAGGAGTGTTTTGGCTATCATCAGACTAGGTTTTTCTTGTAGACTGAATTAAAATTAGCTCATGCTTATTGCAAGTTTTATTTTCTTTATAGCAATCAATACAGGAAGAATGGAGCTCAGCTAAGTAGCAGTTAATAGCAGTTCAGTAGGAGAGAATGTTTTAGCCTGCAGTTTGATGTTTTAAGCATGCTATATATTCACAGCTGACACCTGTTTTGATATGGAAACTGATTAGGTTAAAGAAAAATGATTTTTATTACCGCACAAAATGAAGGTTAAGTTTTCAGACTACCAGTGAGCCCATAACTTAATTGAAAGAAACCCTCATTGGATCAACTTTTTATGACTCTTTGGTATTGTCATTACGAGTCTATATCTGTCTTATTTATACAGGGAAGTTTATGTACTCTCATGCTACAAAGGCATTTACAGTACTACTTCTTGCTACAACACCCTGTCCACCAGGTCAGCAATAGTTAAACAACATAACTTTGATCAGGACATGCAGGAGAAATAAACGCAGGCAAAGTGATGAATTTTTAAAGTGGAAGGCTGCAACTTTATTAGCTGTAGTGTGGGGAGAGACACCAAAACAAAACCAGGCATTTATTTGGGTCCAGTGCAGCGTTAAATGGTCTCCCTGTCAAATAACCAATATTCAGGGTCAGCCCCCTTCATCCTCACCGCTAGGATTCAGCCCATCCCCCAGCCTTCTCACCCTTTTCTCAGAAGGGGGAATGAATCATAGAATATCAGGGTTGGAAGGGACCTCAGGAGGTCATCTAGTCCAACCCCCTGCTCAAAGCAGGACCTATCCCCGACTAAATCATCCCAGCCAGGGCTTTGTTAAGCCTGACCTTAAAAACTTCTAGGGAAGGAGATTCCACCACCTCCCTAGGTAACCCATTCCAGTGTTTCACCACCCTCCTAGTGAAAAAGTTTTTCCTAATATCCAACCTAAATCTCCCCCACTGCAACTTGAGACCATTACTCCTTGTTCTGTCATCTGCTACGACTGAGAACAGTCTAGAGCCATCCTCTTCGGAGTCTAGAGAACAGTCTAGAGCCACCCCTTTCAGGTAGTTGAAAGCAGCTATCAAATCCCCCCTCATTCTTCTCTTCTGAAGACTAAACATCCCCAGTTCCCTCAGCCTCTCCTCATAAGTCATGTGTTCCAGTCCCCTAATCATTTTTGTTGCCCTTCGCTGGACTCTTTCCAATTTTTCCACATCCTTCTTGTAGTGTGGGGCCCAAAACTGGACACAGTACTCCAGATGAGGCCTCACCAATGTCGAATAGAGGGGAACGATCACGTCCCTCGATCTGCTGCAATGCCCCTACTTATACATCCCAAAATGCCATTGGCCTTCTTGGCAACAAGGGCACACTGTTGGCTCATATCCAACTTCTCGTCCACTGTAACCCCTAGGTCCTTTTCTGCAGAACTGCTGCCGAGCCATTCGGTCCCTAGTCTGTAGTGGTGCATTGGATTCTTCCGTCCTAAGTGCAGTGTTAGTCTCTAAGGTGCCACAAGTACTCCTTTTCTTTTTGCGAATACAGACTAACACGGCTGTTACTCTGAAACCTGTCACATGTATTCTGAGTGGGAAAGCCCTGAGCAGTCAAGCTTGCCCCTCCCTTGACCCCTTCTCTCAGGACTCCAGGGTTTGTCTTTCCCCTGTTGGTTCTATTGGATATATACCCCTTGCTGTGATGGGGGTGGCATTTATTCCTGAGGGTCAAGTAGTCGAAAGTTTTACTTTAGGACAAATTTTGGTGCATGAATTGACTAGATTGCCTAGGTAGGTTGTGGAAGCTCCTTTGCTGGAGGTTTTCAAAAGGAGGCTGGATAGCCATCTGTCTTGGATGGCTTACCCACAACAAATCATGCATATTGGCATGGGGTTAGACTAGATGACCCTTGTAGTCCCTTCTGACCTTATGATTCTAATTTCTGGCCCATCCCAAAGTTTGGGTGGTGGCAGGGAAGATAATGGCGTCAGGGATTCTATAATATAGCAAGTGGAATGCTTTTATAATTAACTCTATTGGACATAAGAACATAAAAATAGCCATACTGGGTCAGACCAATCCTCCATCTAGTCCAGTATTCTGTCTTCCGACAGTGGCCAATGCCAGGTGCTTCAGATGGAATGAAGAGAACATGCAATTATTGTGTGATCCATCCCCTGTCATCCACTCCCAGCTTTTGGAAGTCAGAGGTTAGGGATACCCAGAACATGGGGGTTGCATCCTTGGCCATCTTGGCTAATAACCATTGATGGACCTATCCTCCATCTACTTATCTAATTCTTTTTTGACCCCTGCTATAGTTTTGGCCTTCACACCATGCCCGGGTAATAAGTTCCACAGGTTGACTCTGTGTTATGTGAAGAAGTATTTCCTTTTGCTTGTTTGTTTTAAACCTGCTGCCTATTAATTTCATTGAGTGACCCCCTGGTTCTTGTGTTATGTGGAGGAGTAAATAACATTTCCTTATTCACTTTCTCCACACCATTCATGATTTTATTGACCTATCATATTTCCTCTTACTTGTCTCTTTTCAAAGCTGAAAAGGCCCAGTCTTTTTAATCAATATCCTCAAGTTTTCTCATTTGTGTTAGAGAATGGCCCTCTGTCAGAACAACCTCTAGTTATTTCACATTTTCCATATATGTGGGTGAATAAAAAACATAAAGATGCTCAACTGAAAGAAAACAAGTTTATTGAGTTTATTCCTGATGATTCACTGATGGTAATGTTAAATTAGTCTAGTGTTTCTGCTTGAGTAATAAGAACTCCTTCTGCAAGAGGAAAAACAGAACAGTCCTTTTTAGTTGTTTTATAAATATTTGCTTTGCTGTTATCACTATGCTAGCAATTAAGGGTCTTTTATAAAATTATCTCTTCAGCATTCAATTCCTGGGCAGTCACTGGATACAAATTTATATCTAATAATTCCGTAATATCCCATTAACATCTGTGAAAGTAGATTGTCAGTGAAATAGTTAGGATTTACTTTGGTTGCCTTTAGCAACTGAATTGTAATAAAGAAAATATCTAAAATATGTATTAGCAATAGGTAGATACGAAAACTATTAAATCAACATTTAAGATCTTTATAACCATTTTGACCATTACTGGTCATG
Organism: Caretta caretta; assembly: GCF_965140235.1. Lineage (NCBI taxonomy): Eukaryota > Metazoa > Chordata > Testudines > Cheloniidae > Caretta > Caretta caretta. The sequence continues at coordinate 103,182,954 of NC_134209.1, forward strand.
CTTTTAAATATTTCTGATTCCTGTGATACATCTCTAGTACACAGATTCTTGCATACGATGGCTCACATAGATGTCAGTAGCACTCGGGTAATTGTCTCTCACAGAGACTGAGGAACACATGGTGAAGGGCTTTTAGAAGTTCATGTCTGCACTGGCATGACAGGTATGTCATAACATGTTTTAGGTCTCGCCTTACATGACTCTTCAGGCAACTGTACTATGGTGGCTGCAACTCTATTCTCATATTTTCACTTATATGCCACACAGCACAGAATAAAGAATTAAGATCTCATGTAGGACCAATGTTAAATCTCCTTTTCCCCACAAGGAAGAAAATTGAAAATTAGTTAAGTAAATTGATGGTCCTACACTGCTGGCTGTTTTCTCAGTTCTGTACGTGACTACAAAACTTTGTTATGATGTCTGATATTATATCTCCATTATTCTTAAGCTCAGCTTTTGGTACTGCCATGGGTCAGCATTTACACTGACTGCCAGTTACTTTTAGCAATTGGGCAATAGTTCCCACCATTGTCAGCTATACATGAAAGGTCTTTTATCTCCTGGAATAGCCGCAGTGAAGGACTTTATTACTATTGGAATACTATTCCCTCTTTGCCAGGGGATGATGTTGTGAAGTCCAAAACTATAACAGCATTAAAAAAAGAACTAAATACATGTTCATGGAGAATTAGGTGTCCGTCAATGGTTATGAGCCAGGATGATTTCAATAGGCTTTGCCTGGGACTTAAAAACTGAAATGATTAGTTTTTGAAGTGCACTTGCTGAACATTAGACCGCAAGTTCTGCTCATGGACTCTCATTGGTGAAGAATCTTGTGCATACTGTGCAGTAGATACAACCTAAAGAGTGCATTGCAGTAATTTAGCTGAGAGGTCACAAAAGCCTGGATTCTGGTCTTAGTCCAGAAAAAAGATTGCAACTTCTGAATATTTTGGGGTTAAAAAAGTACTCCTGGCCACTGATGAAACATTGGTTTCCATATTCAGTTTGTTGTGGCCTCTAAGTTGGGAGTCCTGTCAACTCACTCGGGAAAACCATATCAAAAGCTAGCAGTACCCCGGCCCCAAAGTGACAGCTTCAAATGCTCTCCTTGTCATGAAAGCAATATCTCTATCATCTGTAGCTTGACCTGCAACCTGAGCCAGACAATGCAACTGTGCTGAGACTGAATAACTGTGATAAGAAGAGGTAGCAATGCTTATTTGGGTATCATGAGTTACTGCTAATAACTCAGGCTATGCTGCTGCCATATCAGTTTTCGATGTTACTTTGAACAGCAATGGTGACACAAGAAATCTGTGTGGGATTCCATACTGGAGGGTTCTCAGTGCAGATGAGTAACATTACCCAGTGATGTTCAAAAGAAATAAATGGAACCACAGTCATGAAATCCTGGTAATTTCCTCCTGTCCATACAATTTGGTCACCCGCAACTCATAATCAATCGTATCAAAAACAGATGATAGCTCCTTTGTTATTTGGATGGGGAGTTGTCTCGCATCCATCTTGCACACCAGTATTGTTTGTGCCATTCTAGGACTGGATGGATTGGATGATGCCAAAGAATCCTATTCTAGATACTTGTCATCTGCAATCTTCTCAGCCACCTCCATAAAAGGGAGGGCTAAGCCTAGGACATAAATAAGTAAGACCTCTGTGTTAAGAAACAAAAAGAAAAGGAGTACTTGTGGCACCTTAGAGACTAACGAATTTATTTGAGCATGAGCTTTCGTGAGCTACAGCTCACTTCATCAGATGTTTACCGTGGAAACTGCAGCAGACTTTATATACACACAGAGAATATGAAACAATACCTCCTCCCACCCCACTGTCCTGCTGGTAATAGCTTATCTAAAGTGATCAACAGGTGGGCCATTTCCAGCACAAATCCAGGTTTTCTCACCCTCCACCTAAAAGTTGATCACTTTAGATAAGCTATTACCAGCAGGACAGTGGGGTGGGAGGAGGTATTGTTTCATATTCTCTGTGTGTATATAAAGTCTGCTGCAGTTTCCACGGTAAACATCTGATGAAGTGAGCTGTAGCTCACGAAAGCTCATGCTCAAATAAATTCGTTAGTCTCTAAGGTGCCACAAGTACTCCTTTTCTTTTTGCGAATACAGACTAACACGGCTGTTCCTCTGAAACCTGTGTTAAGAAACAGTTTCTTAAGCAGCAGTCAAACTTTGGTTTATGTCAGACAATCTGGTATCCTGTTCTCCACAAAAAGGCATTTATAACAGAAACTACCAGTGGGAGAACACTTAACCATTGGCATTTATATGGTGGGCAAAGATCCCAGTCATAGGTTATGGATTTCAGCTTCCCAGAGTCCCTTTCTATGTGTTTGGGGTAAGATACTGTCATGGTAATGGATGCATTTGTACTCTTGTGTCCTGTCACCGTCTCCCTCTATCAAGTGCAAAAGGGACAAACTTCAGTATGACTGGTTTCAGAGTAGCAGCTGTGTTAGTCTGTATCCACAAAAAAAAACATGAGTACTTGTAGCACCTTAGAGACTAACAAATTTATTAGAGCATAAGCTTTCGTGGGCTACAGCCCACTTCATCGGATGCATAACATGGAACGTATAGTAAGCAAATATATATAGATATATACAGATAAGTATATAAAGTATATATATATAAAGTATATAAAACCTGGATTTGTGCTGGAAATGGCCCACCTGATGATCACTTTAGATAAGCTATTACCAGCAGGACAGTGGGGTGGGAGGAGGTATTGTTTCATATTCTCTGTGTATATATAAAGTCTGCTGCAGTTTCCACGGTATACATCTGATGAAGTGAGCTGTAGCTCTCGAAAGCTCATGCTCAAATAAATTGGTTAGTCTCTAAGGTGCTACAAGTACTCCTTTTCTTTTTACAGATAAGTTGGAAGTTGCCATACAAACGGTGAGAGGCTAATTAGTTAAGATGAGCTATTATCAGCAGGAGAAAAAAGCTTTTGTAGTGATAATCAAGATGGCCCATTTAGACAGTTGACAAGAAGGTGTGAGGATACTTAACTTAGATTTTCCTGACAAAGAACTTAGATAATTGCTCATATCACTCAACTGATAAGTCAGCTTTAGGGGAGACGCAGTCTGAAATTAATAACTTTACCATCCTATGACCTTATCAAATGCATGTTGTTCACCCTAGAGTCTTTCAAGCAAAAAAAAAAAAAATTTGTAGAATTTTAAATTTTTTAAAACCAGGATTATGTATGTACTTTTACAAAAATTGAATGACAATAAATCCACTCTTCCTGTTAAACATGTAAATAATTTGTTTTGTCTCTGTTTAAAAAGGACAGTATTTTTCTAGTAGACTGAAGCATAGGCCTGAATACAGTTCTGGCATATAAGGACTTTTTTTTTCTGGGTACATCATGCATTCTAAAACTTGATCCTTCAAAGACTTTTGCACATGTTTAACTTTATGCACATTGAGTAGTTACACTGAGTTCAGAAAATTCAACTTAAGATCCCTAGTCCTTCATGTCCCCATTTGTAAAGTGGAAATAATATTTATCAGCTTCAGAGTGTGCAGTGAGGAATAATAACTTACAGTTTGTAAAGTGTGTTGAAGATGTAAAAGCATCATGGTGCTTAAGAGCTGAGTATTATTATTTAAAACAGGATTTATAACAGACTGACAGATTCCTTAATAATATATCCTTGAAAAGATGGAGTCAGTTATGCAGCCATTAATAACTGTTTTTTTTAATGGACTACTTTCTGCACATCTGGGTAAGGTGGGCAGAATTTAGCCTCTATTGTTTAAAATTTTGTATGTATTTTATGACTGTCAAAATGCAATGACGTTCACTCAGCCTAACCATTTAAAAAGTTCAGCAAACAAGTTTCTGAAATGCTGGTGGTGGAGCTATACATTCTGACACATTGAAGAATGAGTTAAACATGTAACTTATGTGTACTGCTTATTTGTTGACAGGCCAGTTTAAATTTTTATATTACCTTTCATTCATGACCTAAATATATTTATGGCATATATTTCTGCAGTACTGCTGTTATGTGTATCAGATAACACTAGTCTTAAAATATATCATTGGAGTTTCCGAGTTACATCAGAATGATAAAACTGAACTCTTCTGTGTTTCAGGTCTTAAGAACAGATGAAGATAATATGGATGGTTGCTCTCAGAAGCTGGCTTCTGCCAAATACCTTCGACTTTTGCTACTAATACTGATTCCATGTATCTGTGCTCTCATCCTCCTATTGGTGATTCTGCTTACCTTTGTAGGTGAGTATTAGTCTTAACTAAAGAGAAGGAAGCTGAAATATAGTTGTATTTTAACAAGATGATACAAATAAGCACTATAAACTCACAGTGTAGTCTACTTGTAGAATGTAAACAAATGTCTTAGAACATCCACATAAAACTAAGTAAATTATGCTTTTTTTCAAGTTCTGCTATGCTGCTTCAGTTGCAGAGAATACCTGTTTTTGACTGTTTATGTTTAAAAATAATTAAAAAGTAATTGGGGAAACAATTTTTGAGTCTCTGAAAATTAATTTTTGATATACTTGCTGCCTTGGACATACATTATATTGATTGTTTTCAATAGTAACTCTTACAAGCACTTTTTGATAAGTTTTTAAATATATATATTTTATATATGTGTGTGTGTATGAAATAAATATATTTAAATATCTCTAAGTGGCACAACATATTGCTCCTTTACCATTACACACACCAATTTATAAACCTAATATCTATTTTCAGGAGAAAGTTAATGTACAAATAGCAATAAAACTTTCTGAACAGGCTACAAGATCTCCTCTCCTTCACCAATAAAATATAAGTGTTTTGTTATTAACTTTAAATACACATGATTTCAGAACCACAATCATATTTCACTGAAGATAGATTTGCAGATATACTTAATTTGTTAGTTACTCAGTCCATTAATTAATTGCAAATTTGATGTGGAATTAACACATTAATGATTTATTAGAGAGCAACAATTTAAAAAAAGCTAGTTCTTGGTTACCTTCACAGCAAAGTTGACGTGCCTGCAATTAAATCATACCTGTGATGAGAGAGAAAGTAGATAGCACATTATATAACTTTTTGCTTTTAGTTGTGTACAGTACTGTAGGGTTGTAGTTGCTTGTGTACTTTTGGGGGGTTTTTTTGCTCTTAAAGATTTTTTTTTTTTATTGAAATGCATTCAGTGGTTTAGCAGCATAGCTGTCTCTTATTTCAGTGCTGGATGATACTGCCTGCCTTTTTCACTTGAAGTATGTATCCATGAAACAGCGTTTTACTTCTCTTAGGGAGACTAAGGAATGTGCATTTTTTGCCAGTTCCAGAAAGATAGTAAAATATACAAAATTATCAGCTCTTTCCCTATTAAAAAATCAATCAGTCTAAAGAAATACCATATAATTGAAGCAGTTAGGATGTCTGGAAATAAAACTGAATCTGTATCGAGGTGACAGCTCTGCCTCTGCCAAATTCAAGTCACATTGAATCTTTATATTCATTTCAGTCTGTGGAGGATGACCTGCAACAAGACCCATAATGTCTGGTCTTCTCATTGTGCTTAGGATGGGTGGCCAGATTAAAAACCTAATGAATGTGGTGACTGATAACTAAGTCTTGGGATCTATCTTTAAACTGAGAACAGACTGAAGTGGATTAAGATCATATAAGTCTGACAATTAGGAAATGTGATACCCCACCCCCAGTTCATTTCCTGGTGTTTAGCATTCCATCTGAATCCTTTATATCCTTTGCCCTAGATTTTCACTATTAAATGAGAAAGTAGATGAAGAAAGGTAGGTGTGTTTTTCTGTCATACTCAATCTATTCCTTAGAAGAAAGTGTCTACATAATACATACTGAAATTGTACTGCAAAATGCTCAGGCAAAAGGGGCCTGATTCTGAACTTACTTAGCCAGCATAAACCACTAAAATCAATGAAATTACACTAGTGTAAAACTAGTATATGTGTGAGGAGAATCAGACCCAATGTTATTGGTCAGGTCTAATGTATGGGACACCCATAAATCAGTAAAACTGTCTCCAGCATCCTTTAAGATTATTCTGATTATTATTTTTTATTCTTTTTTCCTAGAGCAATTAGAACAGCTTTAGTTTAAAGCACACTGATGACACAAGTAGACCTCTTTTCCAGGCTGTCTAGAAATAAATGGATAATTCTAAGGGCATCCTTAAAGTGTATGTGATGTCAGAATAATGTAACAGGCTACATCCAGGTCATTAATTCAAATTCAGATCAGATCAGTTTCCAGTGCTGTAAATCTGATATCTTTCATCACTTCTAGATTTGTGTGTTTTTTAAGGAATGAGAAAAAGCTTTTTTGTAATGGAAAGGGCAAAATCTTTTTAAGCTTTGTTAGTCTGTGCTCACATACTACACCTTGGTGCCCTAGAAAGAATAATAGATGCTTGAAACATGAATGGAGAATTCCAATGTGTCATTTGGAACTTTACATTCTATTGCTGAAATTAACTTTCTCTTCTTAACTTTGGTTACTACGTCTATTAGAAAATTGGGAACATTTTGGCTACATTTTGCAGGCAAAGAGTTTAATTTCTTATTGAAAACTTTTAGGAAAATGTTCTATTACTGCTGCTGTTTTCAATTATTTTCATAAGATAAGGCAGGTACACACACGTATGTGCACACATAGTATTGAGCTGATATAAAATATTTCCATTCACCCTGCTAAATATACATGTATCAACCTTCTGACTTTCTCCTTATCCTAATGCAGACTTCTGGATAGGCTGTTCTCATCTTCCTAGTTCTGATGTAAAATAAATCTGGAATCCAGTATGAGGCAACTGGGGCTGTACAGCTCTATAGTCTAGTGATTTGAGGTATCCTACCTGAGATGCTTTAAAAAGCTGATGTTCAGAAAATGCTGAGCACTCACTCCCTGAAAATCAGGCCCCTCTAAGGTGTCTAAAGTAAGGTACCCCAAATCACTAGTCACCCTTGAAAAATTGGGCCATGAAATTTTATTAATCTGTATGCAGAGAAGAAAAGGCAATGTAAGTAATGAACAAGGAGGTGCAAATTAATATGACTATCTGGCAAAATTATGTTAAAGTAGATATAACAAGGGGCTTTTAAACTCCATACACAAAAGTCACACTTAGTTTAAAATCTCACTGCAGAAATAAGGAATATATTTCTCTGAAAGCTTTTGCATTCTTTTATATGCGTATGCTTCTTGATTCTGGCTGTTCTTCTATCCCTTACTTGCCAGAAAATATGGCACATTTCTGAACCTATCAAGAGGATGCTTTGTTCTTCTCATATGAAGTGAAAGCAGTGATCTCAGCTGCTGTTGAGGAAATTTGGCTTTCAGAACAAACCTGACACTCCTACTTTATTAAGTGGCTGGGTCATATCACAAAGGAGAGACAGAGAGAGTGGGGATTGGGAATCCTCCTTCTTTAAGGGCCATAGGCTAGTTTGTGGACTGCCTAAATAATTAAACTTTGAAGGAAACAAAGGGGTGGATTTTACAAGGTTCTAATCTCTTACAACTCCCCTTGATATTGATGGGCATTGAGAATAATCAGCACCTGATGAGATTGGACCCTAATTTCTTGCTCTCCTGACAGAAGCATAGTTGTGAGCTAGTTGTTAGAGTGAGTGTGGAGGTTCACAAAATGATCCATTAAGGCCACTTCATACAGTTTAAATTTGTCTGGAGTTACAAGCTACAGAGAAATCATATTATGGTGCATCATAGCCTACATAGTCTGCTGATATGTGATGGGGGAAAAGAGGCAGAAAGGGAAGACATTCTGAAAATTTCAGATGTCATAAAAATGAGAAATGAAATGAATAGGCTCAGTTTAGAACAGCTCTCTGATTTCTGTGTGGCAGGGGGCAATCTCTAAACTAACTCTTGTTTAATAGTTATAAAAGGCACATCCCCTTTTTTATTTTTTATTTTTATTTTTTGTTAGGACATTACAGATTTTACTTACAAATGTGCTTACATTTTAAAATATGGTACGTGTTAAACTTACAGAGTTGTCTTCCTTTTAAAGAAAAGGAGCAGTTGATAGAAATACAATAAGTTAAAGTAGAATTCATTTGGATTATTTAAAAAAAAAACAATAACTGATGCCATGGTTTGAATAGCTCCTTAGAAGAGGTTAAATATAAAGCAAGAAGACCATCTTGAACGTAAGCTTGCATTTATAATCTATGGGCCATGTTCTACAATCATTACTCACATTGAGTGGTACCTTGCTTCTTGAGTAATCAAGCAAATATTACTGGCTTTAAAAATAAACCTTTTCCTACAAAGGCTAGAAAACATCGCTCACTACTGTTTTTGGCTTGAGAAGTTAATTATCCTTCACCTTTGAATAATTTTTAAAACAATATTGAGTCACTTCTGAATTAAATAAAAAAAAATTTTCGATGGGGCACAGCTGCTTAGCAATAGCAAACTCTAGTAGGGAAAACAAAACTATTTGATATTCATTGGAACATAATTGAAAGTCAGTCAGTTATTAAAAAAGACCAAGAAATAGGATCTGGAGGATCTTGTGTAGATACAGCATTTCACTTCTTATATACTTACTTCTGTGTGGTCCTCTACCATAAACAAAGGGAATCTTGAGTAGGAGGAGAGAGGTTATTTTACCTCTGTGATTGGCCCTATTGCGACTGCTGCTGGAATATGGTGTCCAGTTCTGGTGTTCACAATTCAAGAAGGATGTTGATAAATTGGAGAGGGTTCAGAGAAGAGCCACAAGAATGATTAAAGGATAAGAAAACATGCCTTACAATGATAGAAGCAAGGAGCTCAATCTATTTAGCTTAACAAAGAGAAGGTAAAGGGGTGACTTGATTACAGACAATAAGTATGTACGTGGGGAACAAATATTTAATAATGGGTTCTTCAATCTAGCAGAAAAAGGTATACCATAAGCCTGTGGTTAGAAGTTGAAGCTAGACAAATACAGGCTGGAAATAAGGTATACATTTTTAACAGTGAGAATAATTAACTATTGGAACAATTTACTAAGCGTCGTGGTGGATTCTCAGTCACTGAGCATTTTTGGTTAGCGTGCACAATATGAAACCCCTACATTTTTTGAGGAAGCTAGCCGTACTGGTACAAAATAAAATGCCTTTTGGCTGCACAGATATAGTGGAATGGCTTGCTATAACTGAATTAAGGCCACAGAAAATTTGCTTTTTTTTTTTTTTTTTTTTTTAAGGAAACCATCTTGAGCCGTGAATAATGAGACGTTAGAGAGCGTAACATTTTATGTTCACCATGCCCTAAAAGCTACTGATATTCCTCCTAGTCTCAGTGTTATCAGGCCTCAAGTTTCCAAAATATAACACAACCTCAGAATCCACAGTAGCTCCTGGCATAGAGGCATAAAACTTGACCTTCTGGAAGCAAGACAAAACATCAGCAATGCCATTGTCAATACTCAGTCTGATTTGCTATAAACAGATGTTCAGAGTTAGGAACTTTAACAAAAAAGTGTGAACAAGCCACTTGTTCCTGGGAGATAGTGTGCAGAGGGATGTGGCATTGGACAAGAAAACTATCTGCTTATTCTTGAATCTGTCTCTCCATATGCAAATAGGACAGGGAAGCATTTCAAGAAGATAGTATCCAGAACCAGCCTCCATGTGTCCTAATCTGCAAGCCTCCACTCCATGTACTAATTCCCTTTAAAGAATTCCCCATCACTGAATTCCCTGGAAGCTTGGAACAATACATGTAGCTCTGAGCCCAGTTCCCAAACAAATTGCCAGAACATGACACCATTGTATCTAATGCAGAATGGTTTCTCCATCTTCAAGTGACTTCTGCAACCCAAAAAATAAATGTGGCAAGCTGGAGTGCATGCACACATAGTGTGATGGCTGAGACATGTTTTCAGCAAAAGTGTTGCTGGGGAGCCAATCAAGCAACACTCAGGGTATGTCTACACTACGAAATTAGGTCGAATTTATAGAAGTCGGTTTTATAGAAATCGGTTTTATATATTCGAGTGTGTGTGTCCCCACAGAAAATGCTCTAAGTGCATTAACTCGGCGGAGCGCTTCCACAGTACCGAGGCAAGCGTCGACTTCCGGAGCGTTGCACTGTGGGTAGCTATCCCACAGTTCCCGCAGTCTCCGCTGCCCATTGGAATTCTGGGTTGAGATCCCAATGCCTGATGGGGCTAAAACATTGTCGCGGGTGGTTCTGGGTACATATCGTCAGCCCCCCGTTCCCTCCCTCCCCCCGTGAAAGCAAGGGCAGACAATCATTTCGCGCCTTTTTTCCTGAGTTACCTGTGCAGACGCCATACCACGGCAAGCATGGAGCCCGCTCAGGTAACCGTCACCCTATGTCTCCTGGGTGCAGACGCGGTACGGCATTGCTACACAGTAGCAGCAACCCCTTGCCTTGTGGCAGCAGACGGTACAGTACGACTGGTAGCCGTCATCGTCATGTCTGAGGTGCTCCTGGTCGCCTCTGTGAGGTCGATCAGGAGCGCCTGGGCAGACATGGGCGCAGGGACTAAATTTGGAGTGACTTGAGCAGGTCATTCTCTTTAGTCCTGCAGTCAGTCCTATTGAACCGTCTCATGGTGAGCGGGCAGGCGATATGGACTGCTAGCAGTCGTACTGTACCATCTTCTGCCGAGCAGCCATGAGATGTGGATGGCATGCAGTCCTTCTGCACCGTCTGCTGCCAGCCAAAGATGTAAAAGATAGATGGAGTGGATCAAAACAAGAAATAGACCAGATTTGTTTTGTACTCATTTGCTTCCCCCCCTCCCCTGTCTAGGGGACTCATTCTTCTAGATCACACTGCAGTCACTTACAGAGAAGGTGCAGCGAGGTAAATCTAGCCATGTATCAATCAGAGGCCAGGCTAACCTTCTTGTTCCAATAAGGACAATAACTTAGGTGCACCATTTCTTATTGGAACCCTCCGTGAAGTCCTGCCCGAAATACTCCTTGATGTAAATCCACCCCCTTTGTTGATTTTAGCTCCCTGAAGCCAACCCTGTAAGCGCCCCTCCCAGCGTCAGAGCAATGGCAAACAATCGGGCATCTGAGAGTGCTGTCCAGAGCAGTCACAATGGAGCACTCTGATGGGGCTAAAACATTGTCGCGGGTGGTTCTGGGTACGTATCGTCAGGCCCCCGTTCCCTCCGTGAAAGCAAGGGCAGACAATCATTTCACGCCTTTTTTCCTGAGTTACCTGTGCAGACGCCATACCACGGCAAGCATGGAGCCAGCTCAGGTAACCGTCACCCTATGTCTCCTGGGTGCTGGCAGACGCGGTACGGCTTTGCTGCACAGTAGCAGCAACCCATTGCCTTCTGGCAGCAGACGGTGCAATACGATTGGTAGTCGTCCTCGTCGTGTCCGAGGTGCTCCTGGCCACGTCGGCTGGGAGCGCCTGGGCAGACATGGGCGCAGGGACTAAATTTGGAGTGACTTGACCAGGTCATTCTCTTTAGTCCTGCAGTCAGTCCTATTGAACCGTCTTATGGTGAGCGGGCAGGCGATACGGACTGCTAGCAGTCGTACTGTACCATCTTCTGCCAGGCAGGCAAGAGATGAGGATTGCTAGCAGTCGTATTGTACCATCTTATGCCAGGCAGGCAAGAGATGAAGATGGCTAGCAGTCGTACTGTACCATCTTCTGCCGAGCAGCCATGAGATGTGGATGGCATGCAGTCCTTCTGCACCGTCTGCTGCCAGCCAAAGATGTAAAAGATAGATGGAGTGGGTCAGAACAAGAAATAGACCAGATTTGTTTTGTACTCATTTGCCTCCTCCCCTGTCTAGATCACACTGCAGTCATTCACAGAGAAGGTGCAGCGAGGTAAATCTAGCCATGTATCAATCAGAGGCCAGGCTAACCTCCTTGTTCCAATAACAACGATAACTTAGGTGCACCATTTCTTATTGGAACCCTCCGTGCAGTCCTGCCTGAAATACTCCTTGATGTACAGGCACACCCTTTGTTGATTTTAGCTCCCTGAAGCCAACCCTGTAAGCCGTGTCGTCAGTCGCCCCTCCCTCCGTCAGAGCAACGGCAGACAATCGTTCCGCGCCTTTTTTCTGTGCGGACGCCATACCAAGGCAAGCATGGAGGCCGCTCAGCTCACTTTGGCAATTAGGAGCACATTAACCACCACACGCATTATCCAGCAGTATATGCAGCACCAGAACCTGGCAAAGCGATACCGGGCGAGGAGGCGACGTCAGCGCGGTCCCGTGAGTGATCAGGACATGGACACAGATTTCTCTGAAAGCATGGGCCCTGAGAATGCATGCATCATGGTGCTAATGGGGCAGGTTCATGCTGTGGAACGCCGATTCTGGGCTCGGGAAACAAGCACAGACTGGTGGGACCGCATAGTGTTGCAGGTCTGGGACGATTCCCAGTGGCTGCGAAACTTTTGCATGCGTAGGGGCACTTTCATGGAACTTTGTGACTTGCTTTCCCCTGTCCTGAAGCGCATGAATACCAAGATGAGAGCAGCCCTCACAGTTGAGAAGCGAGTGGCGATAGCCCTGTGGAAGCTTGCAACGCCAGACAGCTACCGGTCAGTTGGGAATCAATTTGGAGTGGGCAAATCTACTGTGGGGGCTGCTGTGATGCAAGTAGCCCACGCAATCAAAGATCTGCTGATATCAAGGGTAGTGACCCTGGGAAATGTGCAGGTCATAGTGGATGGCTTTGCTGCAATGGGATTCCCTAACTGTGGTGGGGCTATAGACGGAACCCATATCCCTATCTTGGCACCGGAGCACCAAGCCGCCGAGTACATAAACCGCAAGGGGTACTTTTTGATAGTGCTGCAAGCTCTGGTGGATCACAAGGGACGTTTCACCAACATCAACGTGGGATGGCTGGGAAAGGTGCATGATGCTCGCATCTTCAGGAACTCTGGTCTGTTTCAAAAGCTGCAGGAAGGGACTTTATTCCCAGACCAGAAAATAACTGTTGGGGATGTTGAAAATGCCTATATGTATCCTTGGGGACCCAGCCTACCCCTTAATGCCATGGCTCATGAAGCCGTACACAGGCAGCCTGGACAGTAGTCAGGAGCTGTTCAACTACAGGCTGAGCAAGTGCAGAATGGTGGTAGAATGTGCATTTGGACGTTTAAAGGCGCGCTGGCGCAGTTTACTGACTCGCTTAGACCTCAGCGAAACCAATATTCCCACTGTTATTACTGCTTGCTGTGTGCTCCACAATATCTGTGAGAGTAAGGGGGAGACGTTTATGGCGGGGTGGGAGGTTGAGGCAAATCGCCTAGCTGCTGGTTACGCGCAGCCAGACACCAGGGCGGTTAGAAGAGCACAGGAGGGCGCAGTACGCATCAGAGAAGCTTTGAAAACCAGTTTCATGACTGGCCAGGCTACGGTGTGAAAGTTCTGTTTGTTTCTCCTTGATGAAACCCCCCGCCCCTTGGTTCACTCTACTTCCCTGTAAGCTAACCACCCTCCCCTCCTCCCTTTAATCATTGCTTGCAGAGGCAATAAAGTCATTGCTGCTTCACAGTCATGCATTCGTTATTCATTCATCACACAAATAGGGGGATGACTACCAAGGTATCCCAGGAGGGGTGGTGGAGGAGGGAAGGAAAATGCCACACAGCACTTTAAGCACAGCACTTTAAAAGTTTACAACTTTAAAATTTATTGAATGACAGCCTTCTTTTTTTTGGGCAATCCTCTGTGGTGGAGTGGCTGGTTGGCCGGAGGCCCCCCCACCGCGTTCTTGGGCGTCTGGGTGTGGAGACTATGGAACTTGGGGAGGAGGGCGGTTGGTTACAGAGGGGCAGCAGTGGCAGTCTGTGCTCCAGCTGCCTTTGCTGCAGCTCAACCATACACTGGAGCATACTGGATTGGTCCTGCAGCAGCCTCAGCATTGAATCCTGCCTCCTCTCATCACGCTGCCGCCACATTTGAGCTTCAGCCCTGTCTTCAGCCCGCCACTTACTCTCTTCAGCCCTCCACCACTCCTCCCGGTCATTTTGTGCTTTCCTGCACTCTGACATTATTTGCCTCCACGCATTCGTCTGTGCTCTGTCAGTGTGGGAGGACAGCATGAGCTCGGAGAACATTTCATCGCGAGTGCGTTTTTTTTTCTTTCTAAGCTTCACTAGCCTCTGGGAAGGAGAAGATCCTGTGATCATTGAAACACATGCAGCTGGTGGAGAAAAAAAAAGGGACAGCGGTATTTAAAAAGACACATTTTATAAAACAGTCGCTACACTCTTTCAGGGTAAACCTTGCTGTTAACATTACATATATAGCACATGTGCTTTCGTTACAAGGTCGCATTTTGCCTCCTCTCACCGCGTGACTACCCCCTCAACCTTCTCCCCTCCCTGTGGCTAACAGCGGGGAACATTTCTGTTTAGCCACAGGCAAACAGCCCAGCAGGAATGGGCTCCTCTGAGTGTCCCCTGAAGAAAAGCACTCTATTTCAACCAGGTGACCATGAATTATATCTCACTCTCCTGAGGATAACACAGAGAGATAAAGAACGGATTTTGGTTGAATGCCAGCAAACATACACTGCAATGCTTTGTTCTACAGTGATTCCCGAGTACGTGTTACTGGCCTGGAGTGGTAAAGTGTCCTACCATGAAGGACGAAATAAGGCTGCCCTCCCCAGAAACCTTTTGCAAAGGCTTTAGGACTACATCTAGGAGAACCGCAAATGCCAGGGCAAAGTAATCCTTTCACATGCTTGCTTTTAAACCATGTATAGCATTTTAAAAGGTACACTCACCAGAGGTCCCTTCTCCGCCTGCTGGGTCCAGGAGGCAGCCTTGGGTGGGTTCGGGGGGGTACTGGCTCCAGGTCTAGGGTGAGAAACAGTTCCTGGCTGTCGGGAAAACCGGTTTCTCCGCTTGCTTGCTGTGAGCTATCTACAACCTCCTCCTCATCATCATCTTCTTCGTCCCCAAAACCTACTTCCGTATTGCCTCCATCTCCATTGAAGGAGTCAAACAACACGGCTGGGGTAGTGGTGGCCGAACCCCCTAAAATGGCATGCAGCTCATCATAGAAGCGGCATGTTTGGGGCTCTGACCCAGAGCGGCTGTTCGCCTCTCTGGTTTTCTGGTAGGCTTGCCTCAGCTCCTTCAGTTTCACGCGGCACTGCTTCGCATCCCTGTTATGGCCTCTGTCCTTCATGCCCTGGGAGATTTTCAGAAAGGTTTTGGCATTTCGAAAACTGGAACGGAGTTCTGATAGCACGGATTCCTCTCCCCAAACAGCGATCAGATCCCGTACCTCCCGTTCGGTCCATGCTGGAGCTCTTTTGCGATTCTGGGACTCCATCATGGTCACCTGTGCTGATGAGCTTTGCATGGTCACCTGCAGCTTGCCACGCTGGCCAAACAGGAAATGAGATTCAAAAGTTCGCGGTTCTTTTCCTGTCTACCTGGCCAGTGCATCTGAGTTGAGAGTGCTGTCCAGAGCGGTCAGAATGGAGCACTCTGGGATAGCTCCCGGAGGCCAATACCATCGAATTGTGTCCACAGTACCCCAAATTCGACCCGGCAACGTCGATTTAAGCGCTAATCCACTTGTCAGGGGTGGAGTAAGGAAATCGATTTTAAGAGCCCTTTAAGTCGAAATAAAGGGCTTCATTGTGTGGACGGGTGCAGGTTTAAATCGATTTAACGCTGCTAAATTCGACCTAAAGTCCTAGTGTAGACCAGGGCTCAGTGGCCAGTGCAAAGGGATTGATTAACATTGTTACAGACTTTCAGACTGATTTCTGAGATGCAGTGGTGGCTTTAGGTCAATGTTATATTCATTTAGGTTTATAAGAGCCCCAGTAGGTACCTATGCTTGTCTTGGGCAATGCAGGCAGAAAGACAAGACACCAGAAATGTGGTTTAGCAAGGCCACAGCTTTATTAAACAATACATCTAAGAACTACTGGGCAATAACTCATTCAGTGCAGGTCATCCCTCCTATTGCAATCTGAATGGCTGCCATCATCCTCCCCACCCCAATAAATTGGTCCCAGCGCCATTTCATGCTCCCTATCACTCTCCCCTTGTATAAGGGATAAGAGGGTAGAGAAGATGGGGTTGTCTCCTCATTGTATCAGACATTAGGAGCTCTGCCCCACCTTCTTTAGGGGATACCTTCTCCTAATCCACTTCCAATTCCAGTTGATCAGGGAAACAGACCCCTTACTGAACAATCTGAACTGGGCACCTGCCAAGTTGTGCCAGTTGTGACAAAATGAGTTTTACAAGTGAACCTACCCCACCGAGTCCCTGCACTGCTGAGAGGAAGGTAAAAAACCCACCCCTCCCAGTCCAGTTTGGCAGTGAGGGCAAAATTCCTTCCTAGCCCCATAAAGTTAATTAGCATAATACCCACAGCAAGGCTGCCACACTGGATCCTACTCTAATTTCAAGAGAGGAAGGAGGGGGAAGCTCTTCTTCCTAGCACAGAATGGCACCCTTGAGCAGGCAGAAGGGCTTATAAGACCTCCCCACTGAGTATGTGGGAGTGAATAGGCTTATGTTGCACTCTGTCTTACCAATCAGCAACAGAGTGCCATCCTCCTCCTCTCTTCAAGCCCATGAGGAAGGGAGGGGATGCAGCAATCCTTAAAGGGGCAAAGGCTTTTTCTTTCCCAGACAAAGCCCCCCACCTCTGAGGCTGCAGAGGGGCACTCTGGGCTCTATTTACATTACAGTAAAATATACAACTATTTAGGGCTTTACAGGCTTATAACAAACACCTTGAATGCACCCTAGAAGCCTGTTTGCAGAGAGTGCAGGTCTTGGACAACTGTAATGTGCTCCTGATAAGAAACTCCTGAGTAGTAAACCAGCCACTGCATTCTGCGATTGCTTTAGTTTATGAGTGATCTCAGTGTATATCCCAAATTAAGCACTAAGCATATTACTGTTACCTACTCATTTCAAAGGGCCCAGTGCTGGGTCAGTTCCTGGTTGAGATAAGGACTAGAATGAGCTGTGATATCCAGTGGTTTGCCTATCCTGGCAGGATTGACCAACACCTACTCTCCCACCACAAATTGTCAAAACATCAAAGTCCGGTATTCAAATTGCCTTCCACCTCCAACCCTATACGTTTCAGTATCTGCAATAGGACGAGCCTCGGGCTGAGCCTGCTGAGGAGGTACCAGTAGATATTTGCTAACTAATTACAGAAATATTTTTAACCAATCATAAACCAATATTTTGTTCTCTCTCTAACTGTTTGATCTGTTACATACTCTTCATTAGGCTCTTTGCTTTGTTTGATCACATTTTTAGACTAGCCTGACCTTTCCTGCTGTAGGAATGGCCTAGAAGTCACCCTCACTACACACAGCCAAAATTGCCATTTAATCCTCTTTGTTTGGCTTCTAGCTTAGAGTATGTGAATCTTTTTTTAGATCTCATCACTGTCTGTTGCACATCTTTAAATAAAATATTAATTTTCCACTAGCAAATAACAACTGGAAAATGATCAGTAAAGTTTGGCATGGTATTGTTGGCATGGTATTGCTCTGAACTGAATGAGCTTAGCGCATATCTCTCATTTTTATACTAAACATACTGATTGCCAGTGTGCTATATGCTTCCATCATCTGGTCATCTCCAAATGTAGTTTGAGACACAAATCCAAAACAGATACGTTTATTAACTTTGATATTTGGCCGCAGTTATGATTTACTATATATATCTATATATGCAGACACATGTCTGCAGAGTATTTTGATACAACACACATATGTAAATGAATGAAATCCATAGTGTATCTTTTTTATATAATGCATGTTGTAGTGTATTGTTTAAAGAGAAAAGGAGGACTTGTGGCACCTTAGAGACTAACCAATTTATTTGAGCATGAGCTTTCGTGAGCTACAGCTCACTTCATCAGATGTATACCGTGGAAACTGCAGCAGACTTTATATACACACAGAGAATATGAAACAATACCTCCTCCCACCCCACTGTCCTGCTGGTAATAGCTTATCTAAAGTGATCAACAGGTGGGCCATTTCCAGCACAAATCCAGGTTTTCTCACCCTCCACCCCCCCACACAAATTCACTCTCCTGCTGGTGCTAGCCCATCCAAAGTGACAACTCTTTACATAATCAAGTCAGGCTATTTCCTGCATAGATCCAGGTTTTCTCACATTCCCCCCACCCCCATACACACACAAACTCACTCTCCTGCTGGTAATAGCTCATCTAAACTGACCACTCTCCAAGTTTAAATCCAAGTTAAACCAGAACATCTGGGGGGGGGGGTAGGAAAAAACAAGAGGAAACAGGCTACCCTGCATAATGACTTAGCCACTCCCAGTCTCTATTTAAGCCTAAATTAATAGTATTCAATTTGCAAATGAATTCCAATTCAGCAGTTTCTCGCTGGAGTCTGGATTTGAAGTTTTTTTGTTTTAAGATAGTGACCTTCATGTCTGTGATTGCGTGACCAGAGAGATTGAAGTGTTCTCCGACTGGTTTATGAATGTTATAATTCTTGACATCTGATTTGTGTCCATTTATTCTTTTACGTAGAGACTGTCCAGTTTGACCAATGTACATGGCAGAGGGGCATTGCTGGCACATGATGGCATATATCATATATCATATATTATAACATTCATAAACCAGTCGGAGAACACTTCAATCTCTCTGGTCACGCAATCACAGACATGAAGGTCGCTATCTTAAAACAAAAAAACTTCAAATCCAGACTCCAGCGAGAAACTGCTGAATTGGAATTCATTTGCAAATTGGATACTATTAATTTAGGCTTAAATAGAGACTGGGAGTGGCTAAGTCATTATGCAGGGTAGCCTGTTTCCTCTTGTTTTTTCCTACCCCCCCCCCCCCAGATGTTCTGGTTTAACTTGGATTTAAACTTGGAGAGTGGTCAGTTTAGATGAGCTATTACCAGCAGGAGAGTGAGTTTGTGTGTGTATGGGGGTGGGGGGGATGTGAGAAAACCTGGATCTATGCAGGAAATAGCCCGACTTGATTATGTAAAGAGTTGTCACTTTGGATGGGCTAGCACCAGCAGGAGAGTGAATTTGTGGGGGGGGGTGGAGGGTGAGAAAACCTGGATTTATGCTGGAAATGGCCCACCTGTTGATCACTTTAGATAAGCTATTACCAGCAGGACAGCGGGGTGGGAGGAGGTATTGTTTCATATTCTCTGTGTGTATATAAAGTCTGCTGCAGTTTCCACGGTATACATCTGATGAAGTGAGCTGTAGCTCACAAAAGCTCATGCTCAAATAAATTGGTTAGCCTCTAAGGTGCCACAAGTCCTCCTTTTCTTTTTGCGAATACAGACTAACACGGCTGTTCCTCTGAAACCTGTATTGTTTAAGACGTTGCAGAGACCCAGCTCTAAGTACCTTGGAGATATATAAAATATTGTTTTAAAGCCTCATGGTGGAGCTCCTCAAGGAATCTCTAATCAGTGGGAGTTAGGTGCCTAAATACTTTTGAGGATCTGGGATTGTGCTCTTTTCTTATGAGCCTTGAAATTAACTGGTTCCGCTAGACTTTCTGGAACGTTGTTCCCAGATGAAAAACCATTTCTGTTAAAATTAGGTTAAAGTTTAAGGGTATGTAGCTGTAATTTAGGGATTAAAATCCTTATAAGAACACTGGAGTTATACAAAACCAAAACCAAACAACTGCTAGAAACCTATGAAATTCAAATTTAAGGTCAAATTTAGCATATGCCCAAAGGTTTGAATGTATGGTAATATCCCAAAAGCCATAGCTCTGCCTCCACAATGACACCAGCCTCTTAGTTTCCCTTCTTTGCTACCTTTCTACCTTCTTTGAAAGATTTATTTTATTCTAAGGACTTTTAAAGGGCTGAGAGAGTGGGGTGAAGAGAGTTGTATTAATTTAGATGTAATATATAGGCTAAAGGTATTAAGGTAACTTTGTTGCTGTCTAAAATTAAATTGTATTAAATAAGGTCTCTGAGGTTTAGTATATGGAGACGTTAGCCTGCCTAGTACTATTTAGTAAATACACTATTAAAACCCTTTTAACTTCTTCTTAAAGATAAAGAAAAGAGGGAAATACAGTTAAAATATTTGAAATTTAAAGCATTAAATTAAGCTTTTATTTTAACAATATTTTTTTCCTTTTAGTTGGAGAGAATTTTAGAGGGGAAAAAACCCTGTGCTTGACTGTATTTTTTAGATGGTATTGAAGATGGTAATAACTCTTTTTGGGTAAAAGAGACGAAATTAGTTGAGATGAGCTGGAGCTGTTAAAGTCTGATCCCATGTCATCTCAGGTTGTGTTTGGGATTCAACTGGAGGCAGCAGAGGTGACAGTGTCAATTGGGTGCCACTTTGTGGCCTGGTCTGGTCAGGACATCTCAGGATTAGGCTGACAAAGGCCCAGAGTCCCAGGAGACAGTGGTGATGGCAGTCATAAGGCTGACACTTGTCTTAGTAGCCTCCATACTGTTTTCTGTTTTCTCCCCCCAAAGTTAGGGTGACCATATGTTCCGTTTTGGTTTGGACAGTCCCTTTCTTAAGCCTTGTCCTAGCCGTCCTGCCTTTTTTGGCAAAAATGGGCATTTGTCCCATTTTCTCTTGCCAACTTGATCAGGGGTGTGTGTGCCCTCTAGGTTATTGTGATATTTATGAACATTTATATACTTTTTACAGTTGACTCAGAGTTAGGGTCAACTTATGCCTACAGTAGTTTTAAGCCATCTTTGTGCTCTCTGCAGATTGTGGGTTGTTTCTTCTTCCCATCTTAACCTGGCTAAAGCAAGCCACACTTTTGCTTTAGATGTTGATTAAGAAGAGTGGTGGTGTATTTATGTTTAGTCCCTCAAGGAAAAGTCATTCTTTGCATTTACTTTTCTGTTTATATAATAATGCACACCAGAAAGTGTTTAAGCTCATGATAGGGGTAGAATCCTGTCAAGTTCCAGTAGCCTTAAACATAGCTATTACATGCTCGCTTTTCTTTATTGAGGTAGAAACATTTTGAACTTGGGAAGTTCAAAGCAAGAAAGAGTGGTGGTCTGTGTTCAGAAAGGCAGTGCAGTCCTAGCAATTGTAGCATACCTGAACAATAAAAGCAACTGTATACAATTAAGATTTCAGCTTAACATTTGCTATTGGGTGGTCTCACATTCCAGCATTTGGTGAAAAGTCAACAGGGTTGGCTATTAATAATACTGATCTCTACTTGTGGGGTGTTTAAGAACAGCTGATGAAATGGTTTATGTGCTGAGGAACTCCCTTTTAATTATTTGTAATGGAATATATCTATCTGTCTAGCTGTTACAAGTAAATTTATGTCATTATACTCCCTTAAATGATTAACTAGAAGCAAAAATAATTCCTATTTACCATATAGTTCATATACTACAGTACAGAATAGTGCTTTTTATCCACTGTGTAAATAGCCCTTAAATATAACTCCTGATCAAATAACAAAGCTATTAGATAAATGTGTCCATACCCATTTTTAAATGTAATAATTTTCAGCAAGTTAATTATTCCTATATGTAATTCATATGTCTTCATCATGTTCTACAACAAATTAAATACCTTTATAAACAGCTATGGTTAAGCACAGACTATTTTATCATTTGGGCTGAATTTTCTGAAGCATATAGAACCATGTCATCTTCTGAGTTATCACAACGTTAAGCTAGGAAGCAGCTGTATATCTATTTTGATTTATGATCTAGTAATGATTTGTAAGTGTCAAAAAACATACAGATAAACCCAATATATGTTTGTTTTACTCTAAACCAATAAAATACAGTACATCAATTGTCTAGAAATCTAGATATAAATATATTTTAAAGAAATCTTCTTAAGCACCAGAGTAGGAAGCTAAATAATTCTTGAATCTATTTTTTAGCATTTAACTTTAAATTGCATCATGCTATACATAGAAAACAATGTCTACTTTCCATATTTAATGTTACTATGTTTAAAATATCTTATTTGAAGCTGTAAAGTATCTTTCTAAAGATACAGCTGGCAATTTGTAGACTAGTAGTGATGCAATGGAAAGAAAATTATTTCTAGTCTTGTTAATAAAATGATGCCCTAGAACAACTATACATCACATCTGCTCCCATTCTAATCCACAGTTTAAAAAAAAAAAAAAAGTAAAAGCCCAGTGACTTCATTCTGGATAAGGCCAAAATGTTTTTAGTTTGTGTTTTGTGAGGACTACTTATTTGTGTTGGGTGATGAATTAATATATTTATTGTGGCTTTTATTTGGCTGCGGCTTTATTTTACTTGGTGGCCCTTTTGAAAATTCTGGTTTTAGTTCTATTCTATCTGACCTATGAAACTTTTAAAAAGTAAAAATACATTTCTGATGGGTTCCCCCTGGGGTGCCACCTGGAACTGGCCCACCAGCCTGAGCCCCCTGACCCACCAGCCGGGGCTCCCTCTCACACCGTACTGCTGTGGCAAGCTGCAAAGCCCTCCAGCCTGCACTTTCGCCAGCATACATACAGGTAGGGACACACCCAGCTGCAGTTACATGCATGCTGTCTGACAAGCCCTGCATAGGAAGGCTACAGCTAAGGCAACTCCCAGCTTCTTAGGCACGCATCTCCTCTGGAGTGTAAACTCAAAATTATGCTGTCTTGTGCTGCACAGGGAACTGTACAGCATAAGCTCATAAAAAAACTGTACAGCGTAAGCTCTGTCCCTCAAGGTGGAGAGGAATATGCAACAACCTTTGCCCCTGAGTTATGATTCCCACACACTTCACTCCAACGCACTGGTTTAGATAAAGCAAAAACAAGTTTATTAACTACAAAAGATTTTAAGTGATTGTAGGTGATAGCAAACAGATCAAAGCAGATTACTTGGCAAATAAACAAAAAATGCAAACTAAGTTTGATATACTAAATAGATTGGATATGAATAGCAGAGTCTCACCCTAAGAGATGATACAAGCAGACTGCAGATTCTTAAGGGGCAAGCTGCACTTGCTTAACAGTTTGGAATCCCCAGATGTTTCATTCACAGGCTAAAAATCACTTTACCCTGGGTCCAGCACTTCCCCCAGTTCAGTCTTTGTTCCTCAGGTGTTTCCAGGAGTCGTCTTGTATGAGGAGTGAAGAACACAGACCAGATGATGTCACTCCTTGCCTTATATAGCTTTTGCAAAGCTTTGTTTCCAGACCAGTCTGTGGAAAAATACTGACATCCCAAGACGGAGTCCAGAGACATGTGGTCTCATCACATGTCCTTGTAGGGTCATAACAGCTGTTACTCGGAGGCTGCCTGTAGCGTTCTCAGAAAGGCACCCAAGATGGGAAATAAGCTTCTCCTAAGGTCTATTTTTTTTCCCTAATGGCCCATTGCCCTGAATGGGCCCTTCCCCACTCACTATCTAGACTGAAAACATCTTGTCTAGTGGGCGTTATCCAGGTGTAACTACATTTGAAAATACAGATACATAGTCAATATTCATGACTTCAGATACAAAAGTGATACATGCATACAAATAGGATAATCATAGTCAGCAAATCATAACTTTTCCAATGACCCCTCACATGACTGATCTTGCATAAAATACATTATAATTATGTCACAATCATATTATCATAATATCACTGTGAAGGATATGGGGTGCAGTGTCACAACATTATTTTAACAATTAGTGTGTTAGAAGTAGTATTAGCCTTCAAAAACTATTGGGTCAAATTTCTGTCCTTCCTAATAATCCTGGTGAGTGTGTTGATTGTAAGTGTTGAACATTTTTTTTTCTCTTCCAGGTATATTAGAAAAAACATGTTTTTATTCAAATGGGAGTGAACTTCTAGCTGCTGGTGGCAACATTCGAACATCTGACACTCCTTTTCCAAATATTGTTGAAAATGGTTCGGATGTGGTTCCCACTGTGGATCTCAAAATGCTGCCATCATCCTGGACCCAAAGTCCTTTATCTCATGTTGATCAAATGCACAAAAACTTAAGTATGTTCAGGCAGGGCTTACAGGAAGATTCCTTGGCTCCTATTACACCAGCCCCACCACTTAACCCCACGACTACAGATGTTGGTATTTTGACCAGAGCCCCTGAAGACAATACATGGTCATTTTCCAGTACAGAGGAGAAAACTCTTTGGTCCACAGATACATCCATCAAGATCACAGACAGGATATCCTCTCTACCTACGTTAAGTTCTATCCATCCAGCTGCTGTACAAGAAATGAATCTGAAAAAAAGTAAGATGATATTTTATTTGACTCTATAACTAATTATGACACAAAAAGTACAAAAAATATACAGGTGGTATTGTGATTGGAATACTTTCCAAACCCATGAATTCTCAGGAATAGAAGTCAGTTCTAGATAGTTTTCAACATGCAGGTTCTGTATCTTAAGGAATCAATTTATCAGAATACATAGTCAGCCCTGATGAGGAAGAGACATGAACCTCCTTTATGGTTAAGTAACTCTTACTGAGACTGCTGTTTGGTTGGTTACATATTGCATATTGTGACAACTATGCATGTTTATCTTGTCTGAAAGTGAGTTATTGCAGATTTTAACCCCGTGTTTTAGACTGAGTTCTTTCATATTTCAGTGATTTTGAAAGTCAGTTTAGGCCCCCATTCAGTAAGATGGATTAAAAACATGTTTAACTTTAAGTGCATGAGTAGTTGCATTGAAGTCAATAGGCCTACTCACATGCTTAAAATTAGGCACAGTGCAGAATGGGGGCCCTAATGTTAAGGTTACATTTTTTCGTATCTTATTGGACAAATACCTGCTCAATTTGAAGCTAATAGAATATGTATTTGTAAAGAACCTATCACATTTTTGGGGACTCTAAAGAAATAAACAACAAAAAATAATATTGAAGATAATGGTGGTCAGGTTTTACCATTATGACAGCAGCTACTGGTGCAATACCGTAACATTATGATAATTTTATTAGCAGAGTTTGGCGGGTTAGGGGAGGGATCCAAGGTATCATTTCTGCATAGTTTTCTAAAACACAGTGGTACAGTATTAAACTGACATTGAATGCTTCCTTTTACTTTGATACCACTGCCTTGCTATTGATCACCGGATACCACAAAGGTATCTTCACAGAACTGGAATAAATCAGCTATCATATTTCATCAGAGATGAAATGGTAACCAGAATGATGTGAGAATGGCAGTCTTTTAGTAATGCCATGGTATTTTTGAGAACTTCTGTAGTGGGAATAGAGAGACAGTGTTTCATGGTTGTAACTGCTTCAGAAAGATCTATACTACTGGTTATTTTGAGGAGAATGATGTGTACCGTACTCTGGTGCCAGGCATTGTGGCTCGTTAAGCAGTAACATCCGATACTGATTTATCTGAAATTTTTAATCATTGTTGTATTATTCAAGCTGAGCTGATGTGATTTTAGAATGTCACATCAGAAAACCTTTAGTGTAAAATTTTCATGTGAGATACAATTTATATCTTCAGCACTGAGGGCTCCTTTATCTGCTTTTCTCTTCTTCAGCACAACAGAGGATAAACCCTTGCTAAATCCAAAGAGACATTTTCAAATCCTATTTCCCTTTTCCTCCTACAATGACATAAAAACAGGGAAAGCTTCTGAAAAAGATGGTTGTAGTAACCTCTCCTATGGAAAGGGGTGGTTGGCTGGGAGCTCTTATTTTTCTTCTTGAGTAAGTTTTAGGAATATATTACACACTGTTGTCACAGTTCAGAGCAAATGCACCTATATTTCCCCCCTCATGGTCCACCAAGGGCACCCACTCTAGGCTCCTGGCTCCTCTGCTCTCATAGAATCATAGGACTGAAAGGGACCTCAAGAGATCATCTAGTCCAGTCCTCTGCACTCATGATAGGACTAAGTATTATCTAGACCACCTGGACCTGTCACCTCTCTTGGGTGGAGATCAGCATCTTTCTCCCTCCTGACTGGGTTTTTGGCAGCCTGCACAGTTCCCTGCCTACACTGTGATGTCTCCATCAAGCCAGAGTAAATGGGACAGAGTGTAAACTTTGCTTTCTTTCCCAGGGCTATGAACAGCTGTAACTGTCAGCAGTTACAAGTGAGCACGTAGCTCTTTATAATCAAACACATTTATTCTTGAGGTGAAAGCATTGTAGAGAAAACTTATTAAAACAATAAAAGAACCTACATGCGGGTCACCCCAACTTCAGCCTCTGGCTCTGGTTGGTGTCAGTCCTTCAAAATGCACAACTGGGGTTTTCCCCATGGTCATAATTTCATAAATGTCTCAGATTCAGGACCAGAGCAACCATTTGCTTTATAGTGCTTGGGCCTTTGATTTTGGTCTCATATTACAGGTGATCAGCAGACAAAGACCCACTCCTCAAGGCATAGCTTCAAAAGGCACAATTCTTGCATAAAGAGTTTGGGAATTTGCATTAACCTCTCCTTAGGTATTTCCCAGCAAATCCACTTCACACATATTGTCCCTCAAATCCATTCTATTCATGGCAAACAGACTAGCAAATTGTTCACTATAGTCTTTTGATCATCCAGGCTTTACATCACATCTACCCCCCTAGAGAGGTTACATCAATCCCAAGTCACAATAGTACATAACCTTTGCACTTAGAACAATGGACCCCAAAGATACTTAAACTTAATTCAAGAAGGTTTCTCAAGGATATTGTAGGAAATTGTCATATCTGTCACAACTGTCACTCACAAATCATTCTTGTGGCCTATTTGCTTAACTTTTCCCAGGGCTAACTTGCTGTAGAGAGGAGATGATGCAGATTCTTTTCTGTTGTATGGATAGTGGTTGTGTCATGAATCTGTGGTAGAGCTCCTCCTTTAGGAACTAAGTGGGGAGCACATATGTGTGAGTCCAATTACTCCTACCCCAGTAGGTGTATAGAGGTGTGTTTTTCTAGTGCAAGGGTGGGCAAACTACGGGCCACATTTGGCCCATCTGCTATTTTAAACCAGCCCTCGAGCTCTTGCCGAGGAGCGGGGTTGAGGGCTTGCCCTGCTCCACATGTGCCGTGGCTCCCGGAAGCAGTAGCATGTCCTTCCTTCGGCTCCTACATGTAAGGGCAGCCAGGTGGCTCTGCATGCTGCCTCTTTGCCCCAAGCACCATCCCCACAGCTCCGATTAGCTGGGAACCACGGCCAGTGGGAGCTGAAGGGGCGGTGACTGCGGATGGGGCAGCATGCAAAGCTGCCTGGCCATGCCTCCATGTAGGAGTCGGAGAGGGGAACATGACGCTGCTTCTGGGAGCTGCAGGGGCAGCGCCTACAGATGGGGCAGCGCGCAGAGCTGCCTGGTTGTGCCTCCGCGTAGGAGCTGGAAAGGGGACATGCCGCTGCTTTTGGGAGCTGCTTGAGGTAAGCACCGCCCAGAGCCTGCACCCCGTCCCCCTTCCACGCCCCAACCCCCTGCTCCAGCCCTGATCCCTCTCCTGCCCTCCGAACCCCTCAGTCCGAGCCTGGAGAACCCTCCTGTACTCCAAACCCCTCATCCCCAGCCCCACCCCAGCGCCCGCACCCCCAGCCAGAGCCCTCACCCCCTCCCACACCCCAACCCCAAATTTGTGAGCATTCATGGCCCGCCATACAATTTCCAAACTCAGATGTGGCCTTGGACCAAAAAGTTTGCCTGCCCCTGTTCTAGTGGGCTGGCTCTCAACCCTCTTTCCAAGACCTCTTGGCTGTTTCTTCCCCTCTTAGGCTCCAAGGTGAAACAACAAAACAGCCCACAGTCAGCTAACAGGGTTAAATAAAGGTATGAAGGAAAAGCAAGGGGGAAAAATCTGTAGGCAGCTGTCATCAGGATATGGGCCTCTCTTATTGCAGAGGGCCCTGGGTGTATCACAGTTCACTTCAGATTTCATAGTAACAGCCGTGTTAGTCTGTATTCGCAAAAAGAAAAGGAGTACTTGTGGCACCTTAGAGACTAACCAATTTATTTGAGCATGATAAGGTGCCACAAGTACTCCTTTTCTAGTTCACTTCAGAGTTCAGCACAAGTATCAGTCTTTTTTCTCTTTGTTAGTTCTGTGAGGGCAGAGGCTCTACTGGCTGTCAGCCCGTTCTTCAGGGCTGGAGAAGCTCAACAGCCTGTTCCCTCCCCAGGGTTGCCCCCATCAGAGTGGAGTTCCCTCATTTTAACTCCTTCTACAATACTGGCATGATTTGAAGGTGCAGAGGGGCAGGGCCACTTCAGCCCAAAGCAACTCCTTAGCCCCTTCTGTGCTACTGTGGGGTTTCTGTAACCCGTGACAGGTTGTTTCACAGGTAATCTGAAGGACACAGAGCTTCTGTAACACACTGTCTGAGATCCTGATTACTTTCTGGATGTAATATGTTCTCCAATTGCTAGTCTTCTCTTCCCACAATTGAAAACACACATGTGCATGCCCACACTTGCATCCTATGGGTCATTTTACTGATTTACTTTATTTTGCTACTATGTCTCTGCACTGATCAAAAGCATAGACATATACTGGGCCGTTACAGATTTAGAATGAGATATTTCTTACAAATGCCATTATTGACAGTTTAGCAACAAAACAAACAAACCAAAAACAAACTTCAAACATAGCAGCTTCTAATTTAACATAGAGCAAAATCATAGTTTTGCTCTTCCTTGTCCTTGAACATTACCTTTTAAAGATGTATTACAGGAGCTGATTATTTCTTTTCTGGGTCATGATGTCTTCATGATTAATTTTTATTGATTGGATAGATACAGTATATATCATATTGCACAAGACAGTGTGTAAATCATAGAATATCCGGGTTGGAAGGGGCCTCGGGAGGTCATCTAGTCCAACCCCCTGCTCAAAGCAGGGCCAATCCCCAATTTTTTCCCCAGATCCCTAAATGATCCCCTCAAGGATTGAACTCACAACCCTGGGTTTAGCAGGCCAATGCTCAAACCACTGAGCTATCCCAAATGTATTGAAATGCCTGGGCTCAGCAATATCTTTGTGGCCTAATCCTCAAATTTGGGATACCTGAATTAACTGGAAATATGGAGTCTGGCTAATCTATATAATAAGATTCCAGGATTTGTCACTCTGTGTATCACTCTGTCTGTTGAATCAGTGTGAAGTGATGGAAACAGCTACAAGTATGGTCGAGAGCTCTTTTTAGTCAGAATATCACCAAGTTCAATCATCACAGGGGTTTGTGATTTGTTACCATCCAATATTTAAAGTCTCAGCCATTTTGACTTTACAAATTATATTCATGTGACAGGAAGGCATGTATCCTAGATCACTGTGATATCAAAGGTAACCAATCATCAACCTTACTGTACGGCTAATTTGCATTTCATTGGTTATATGAGGGAGACAGATGATGGATTACGTGGCCCAACTGCTACACCTGTGTGGTGACGTGGACTGTCAGTTACTAGTGTAAAGTAAAGCATTTTAAATTTTTGTGGTAAGTCATGAGATGAACCTGTATATAGATGGATACGGGTGTTTCTTTCAAAGTGTGGGATTTTTTTCCCCCTCAGGGCATTAATGGCTTGTTTAGCCTAACCAAAAGAAGGCTGAGAGGAGATATGATTGCTCTCTCTAAATATATCAGAGGGATAAATACCATGGAGGGAGAAGAATTATTTAAGCTCAGTACCAATGTGGACACAAGAACAAATGAATATAAACTGGCCATCAGGAAGTTTAGACTTGAAATTAGACGAAGGTTTCTAACCATCAGAGGAGTGAAGTTCTGTAACCACCTTCCAAGGGAAGCAGTGGGGGCAAAAGACACATCTGGCTTCAAAACTAAGCTTGATAAATTTATGGAAGGGATTATATGATGGGATAGACTAATTTCGGCAATTTATTGATCTTGGACTATTAGCGGTAAGATATGCCCAATGGCCTGTGATGGGAAGTTAGATGGGGTGGGATCTGAGTTACTACAGAGAATTTTTTCCTGGGTGTCTGGCTGGTAAGTCTTGCCCACATGCTCAGGGTTTAGCTGATCACCATATTTGGGGTCGGGAAGGAATTTTCCTCCAGGGCAGATAGGAAGAGGCCGTGGGGGTTTTTTGCCTTCCTCTTTAGCGTGGGTCATGGGTCATTTGCTGGAGGATTCTCTGCACCTTGAAGTCTTTAAACCACGATTTGAGGACTTCAATAGCTCAGACATAGGTGAGGGGTTTGTTACAGGAGTGGGTGGGTGAGATTCTGTGGCTTGCGTTGTGCAGGAGGTCAGACTAGATGATCATAATGGTCCCTTCTGACCTTAAAGTCTATGATTCTATGATTAATGCAGGAGCAGGACTAAAATTGGTTTGGGCAATCTGAACTGTGTATTCCTATACTTTCAGATCTTTGAATTTCTGTAATGTATAGGAATAGAATAGTACCCCTTTAAATAGTTTGTGAGCCCCCTCGTGTTGTTCTATGTTTTAGAAGCTGAAATAAACCAGGCAGAGCAGCAATACGAATTTAGGTAGGCCTGGCATGTTTGTGTATATTTAGTAAACATGGTTATTTGGGACGCAACTGTGATAGTATGGTTTCTTCATGCTTTTGTTGTGTAAAGAGAAAATAACATACACTTTTTTTAAACCTTAAATCTGAATTTCCTGAGTTTCAAATGGTGGGCTTTCTGTTGATGATTGCAACATTTTTGTAAGGGTTCCCCCCATCCCGACCTAGTAAAATACTGATATGTTACCTCTCAACCTTAATTCTAGCTTACTGGTGGGGGCGAGGGGAGGCAACAGAGGGACAGTTGGTCTGGGAATTACCTTAGTTTCACATTTAAAATAAATGTTTGCCATATATTGGCAGGCAGGAGAGTTTGGCTGCAAGATCTGAGAGTGCTAAAGGAGTTGGCGGATGTGATTGCAGAGCCATTGGCCATTATCTTTGAAAACTCATGGCGATCAGGGGAAGTCCCGGACAACTGGAAAAAGGCTAATGTAGTGCCTATCTTTCAAAAAGGGAAGGAGGATGATTCTGGGAACTACAGGCCAGTCAGCCTCACCTCAGTCCCTATAAAAATCATGGAACAGGTCCTCAAGGAATCAATTCTGAAGCACTTAGAGGAAAGGAAAGTGATCAGGAACAGTCAGCATGGGTTCACCAAGGGCAAGTCATGCCTGACTAATCTAATTGCCTTCTATGATGAGATAACTGGCTCTGTGGATGAGGGGAAAGCAGTGGACGTGTTGTTCCTTGACTTTAGCAAAGCTTTTGACACGGTCTCCCACAGTATTCTTGCCAGCAAGTTAAAGAAGTATGGGCTGGATGAATGGACTATAAGGTGGATAGAAAGTTGGCTAGATTGTCAGGCTCAACCGGTAGTGATCAATGGCTCTATGTCTAGCTGGCATCCGATATCAAGTGGAGTGCCCCAAGGGTCGGTCCTCGGGCCGGTTTTGTTTATTCTGCGGAAGACAAGAATGAGTGGGGATTTGATAGCTGCTTTCAACTACTTGAAAGGGGGTTCCAAAGAGGATGGGTCTAGACTGTTCTCAGTGGTAGCTGATGACAGAACAAGGAGTAATGGTCTCCAGTTGCAGTGGGGGAGGTTTGACCGTGTCAAAACTTTGCTAAAGTCAAGGAACAACACGTCCACTGCTTTCCCCTCATCCACAGAGCCAGTTATCAAGAAGAAAGCTTTCACTTTTCCACAGCTGCCTATGAATCATGGAATCATAGACTATCAGGGTTGGAAGGGACCTCAGGAGGTTATCTAGTCCAACCCCCTGCTCAAAGCAGGACCAATCCCCCATAGTTGCCCCAGATCCCTAACTGGCCCCCTCAAGGATTGAACTCACAACCCTGGGTTTAGCAGGCCAGTGCTCAAACCACTGAGCTATCCCTCCCCCCCTAAATACTGAGGATTTGTCTAAAAGGCAGTTGTTCATGAAAATTTGGAATTTCAACAGTAAGGTTTTAATAAGGCTCCAAGTTTCAGCGCCATATAGTAAGATCAACTTTACAATGGTGTTAAATATTTAAAGTTTAGTTTGGAGGGCAAGCTTGTTGTTACTCCAGTTCAGCTTTAGAATTACAAAGGTATGTCTGACTTTCACTTTTCTGGCTTTGTCTTTGTCTATTCCATCTGTTGTACTTACAGAGCTGCCAAGCTATGGGAAATATTGGACCTCTTCTTTGTAAGTCTCAGAAAGTTTTATTGGTGTTTCTTGTGTTGATTCTCATGGTTTTAGTTTTCTCAATGTTGATTTTCAACCCTACTAATTGTGCATAAGCCTAGAGATAATTTTAGCTTGCATGTCTCTCTGGGTATGGGATAGTAAGTTGATGTCATCTGCAAAGTCAAGGTCCTCTTACTTTTGCATGAAAGTCCATTGTATGCCCCTTGGTTCTGTGGTTTTTCTCATTACCGAATCGACTCTCAGTAAAAAGATATGGGTGACAAAAGACATCTTTGCCTGATGCCCATAGTAACCTTGAATGGTTTAGTCAGTTAGCTGTTATGTGTAATGTGGCATGTCATATTTTCATAAAAGCTCTTGATGTTCAAAAATTTCTGAGGTATTCCATTGTGGCAAAACAACTTCCATAAAACTGCTCCATCCACTGTGTCAAAGGCTTTCTGGAAATCTATACAATTCAAATAAAGTAGTGATTGCAATTCAATCCACAGTTCTATGATGATACATAAGATTATCATTTGATCTATATGTGATTCCTCCTTCTGAACCCTTGAATTGACCACTCTCTTTATTTTGTATAGAATAATACATGTAAATACCTTACTTGGAATAGACAGCATATGAATGCCCGTCCAGCTTTTACACTGACTGAGTTCTCCTTTCTTTGGAGTTTCACTGTATGACACATTTCGATTTGTTTGGTATTTTTACTTCTTCCCATATCTTTTGTAAGAGGCCTATAAAAATGACTATAAGACCACAGTAGACTACCTTAAGAACCACTGTCAGAGTGTTGTCCAGAACTGGTGCCTTTTCCATTTTTAACTGATTGATGGCCATTTTTACATCTACTCTGGTGATTGGCCCTCATCTGACATACAGATTGTCTCTGTCCTCTATATCTGGAGATTGGCCACAGCCTCACCTTTTAGTAGTTGACTAAAATACTGCCTCCATATATTTAATGGTTCTGATGTCCTTGCTGTAAACTTTGCAACCTCAGTGTTCTCTTAACATTGCTTTTTTTGTATGGAACTTCCTAAGTTTTCTCCTTAGGTTGATTCATATCACTGGCCTATGTCTGTAGTAAACATTCCCTAGTTGTCGCCACAGCAATAAACCAAGTACAATAAAATTGTTACTATTAGATGTAATTTTTGTTATAACATAGTGGAAGATAGGTCACATAAAACAATCATCAAGTTTTAACTTTTATCCCATAGGTCGGAGGTTTTGAAACAAAAGATGATTTTCACTGAGAGAGGTTTTGGTTTCTTCTCTGTTAAATAAGAGGTGACTGAAAATGTATTTTAAATAAAGGAAATTAAATTCCTTTAAAGCAGTTTAGTAAAGGAATACTCTGAGTTACATTTGTGTTGGAAGGAAAGGGGAGAAATGTGTTTTTCAGTCAAGAAGTTTGAGTTAATGTGGCTACATTTCTGGTTCATTGTTTTGGAAACAGAGTGTGCTCTATAGATTTAAGTCACTGGCATAGGTCAAGCATAGTCCATGTGCGTGTTTTCTAAGAACAAAAATAGCAATAGGGAAAATTGTAAAGAATTCAGAGGTCCAGTAAAGTATATTCATTTAATTTAGAAACCTTCTGTGTGATATTCTGTTAAACCACTAATTGACAGTAAATAGAAAAAAAAGAATACTTTTACATGTGTTGGTTTATCTTAAAGGACACGGAGTGTTTCTTCAAGATAAAAATCAAAATGGTTTTTACCTCGAACTATTTTGACATTTTATTGAAACACAAATATGTTGCAGCTGTATTATAAGGAGGGAGGGAGACTTTGATGTTGCTGGGGGAAGGAGAGGAGGAGAGCTCTTAAGTGCATCAGATTTTGTGGGATGTTCTGCAGTTCAGCTGAAGCAGGCTCCCTGATCTGAAGCACTGTTGATTCAGAGAGCGAGAGAGAGAGAGAGAGGAAGAGTCTTCTGAATCAAAGTACCCTTTAGCGTAAGTAAAGGTACACAGGGGTGGGAACGAGGAGACTATAGGGCTTGTCTACACTGGTAATTTACAGCGCTGCAACTTTCTGGCTCTGGGGGGTGAAAAAACACCCGCCCGAGCGCAGCAAGTTTCAACATTGGAAAGCGCCAGTTAGACAGTGCATCAGTGCTGGGAGCTGCGCCCCTCGTGGAGGTGATTTTTTTAGAGCACTGGGAGAGCTTTCTCCCGGTGCTGGGCCGTGACCGCACAAGGCACGTTAAAGCGCTGCTGCAGCAGCTCTTTAGCGTTGCCAGTGTAAACAAGCCCTATGAGGTCACATTTCACCTCTTCTACTCACTGATGCTTATAATTTTTCTTATTGAGTAAGGTCTTGTTCTTCTACGTTAGGAAGCAGTCAAGTATCAGCCCTCCATTTTACAAATAAGTTAACTTCACAGAGAGTTTGGAATAATAATACAACCTTCTCTTTCATTTCAGTTTGTGTTCAAGAGGAAAAAGAGACTTACTAACCTTTCACTTTTTCCCCTCGTAGGCAATTAGAAGTATACAAAATAAATAAATATCCAACGTTCAAGGCACAAATTTTAGTAAGTTTATCAGTCCCATCATATATTGTCCCTCCAACTAAGCTTGTGACTTTAATTCACTACAATTATTGTGCTAACTCATGGCTCCTTATTGTGCTTATTTAGTTTCTAGATGATCATCTACCTAAATATATAGTAGTGAAACAATGCTCAGAATAATATATTTAACAGACTCAGATGTACATTGGAATGAATACTATATGTAGTATTATGAATACATAATTGCATACACCCCCTCACAGTAACATTTTCACTTGCTCATGTGTCTACACTCTTCAGCTTTTTGGCAGTGTGCTGTGCTGCTGAGTGGGAGACTTTCCGGTTAGAACAAAGCTGGTTTTGTACCTGTTGTTTTCCCTGCCTTTATATGACATCTGTGTGCATTCAGAATTATAGATGTAGCACCTTAACACCAATTTTTATGTAAAGAACAGAAGTCCGTTTCAGCCTTGAGCCAATCAATGTTCCTCCTCGTGCATATGTTGTACATTTTTACATTTTGTGGCTTATAGTTTAAACAGATGCTCATTAACAAAATATTAAACTGCCAACTGGCCAAGTGGTTAAGTATGAAGTAATATGCCAACAGTGGCACAATACTCCCTAGGAATGGCAGGACTGAATGCTAGTGGTACTGTAAATTAATTGGCTGAGAATGGTATTATTTCCTTTTCAAACTTGCCACATTCTTTCTTTCTCTCTCAAATACACAGGTAAAATGAATTATCTGTTTGTTTCAGTAAAGAGTATTTGTGGCTATTGTGCTAGAGTACCAGGTAGATTAGGGTTGTCCTGTTGTATGCTTATTTTTTTGACCTTTATACCAGTTTACTAGATGTATGCCTTGGCTTTATTAGCTAGTGTCTGCTTCTGGCAATTGGATATTTGTGACTTACAATAAGACTTGGTCTACTTCATGCTTTTGCATGATCCACTGTAGATTATAGCACATCCAGTAAAGTAGGATGTGGACATAGACTCATCATTAATGTACCAAGCAGTGGCGGATTAAAGATTTTGCCACCCCTAGGCCCTGAAATAATTGCTGCCCCTCCTCCCCCGCTCACCTCTGATCCACCTCTGCCTCCTCCCCTGACTGCGCCGCCGGGTCCTGCTTCTCTCCGCTCCCTGCCAGTGCTTGTGCGTGAAGCAGCTTCGTGAAGGAGGGGGAAGAGGGGGGAACGAGGCTTGCTAAGGAGAGGAGGCGAAGCCGGGGCGGGGATTTGGGGAAGGGGACCAATAGGAGCAGCGAGGGGGCGGGGAATGGGTGGAGTTGGGGGGGAGGGCGCGAACCGGCGCCGGGGAAAGCAGCCTCTGGCTGCTATTATAAATTTGCCGCCCTAGGCCTAGGCCTTGTCGGCCTAGGCGTTAATACGCGCTGGTACCAAGGTAGAATCCAGAATATCAGTCACAAAGCCTGAAGTCTTAGTATTGATACATCAATTTATGGTTCATAACTACTGTCATGTTGCATAGAAGTATTTGGAGAGTACAATATTCTCATGTAAACAGCAAAGACAGGTCATGTCTTTCAATCTGAATCTCTTGCTGTTTCTAACATTTTTTTCTTTTCTCACTGAAAACTTTTGAAGTCCAAGAACAAAATAAAAAGTAAATACATTGTAAATAAGAATAATTTGGGAACAGGAAATTTGAGGTGATGATAAATTAGCCATAGCAGCTGAAGCTTGAATATCTAATAAATTGAGCCTTGCAAAATTATCATGAAAATTTACTAGCCCAAGCACAAAATCTATTTACGTGAACTTTGTCATGATGATTGATAAAAACGAAAAAATTAATGGTTCTATTTTCTTATAAAATAAAAAATTCTTTGTCTTGGGATATGGGATAATTAGAATTTTCATGTCTGAATAAATGCATAACATATAATATGGGGGCCTGCTTAGATGTACTGAAAGCAGTCTTGGCCTGATTTTATGGGAATATATGTTTGCTGTAATCTGCATAACTAACATGGAAAGATCTAAAAAAGCCAAGACTGAGGAAAGCTGTCTCTACTCTTTAGACAAATGACATTAAAGAAATAAAAAGACTTTCTGTTTGAATGCTCATACTTCAACTACTTCACTCCAAACTCCTCGAGGTTTACAAACCTCCAGCCTGCAAATTATTTGCACAATTTAAGTGTGGCTCTACTCTGAAAA
The DNA here is from genome assembly GCF_965140235.1 of Caretta caretta. NCBI lineage: Eukaryota > Metazoa > Chordata > Testudines > Cheloniidae > Caretta > Caretta caretta. The sequence goes on from NC_134209.1 coordinate 103,219,851, forward strand.
GTGACTGTGTAAAATTTTTCATATTTATTGTTTCTCAGTGACATCCAGATTAAATCTACTCAGTATACATGTAAAAAGAAGGTTTTCCTAACTGCCAGTTCCTCAAAGTCTGAAAGCCAAGCTGTATTCTCTTTGGCTTGCACATCACCAATAATAAATATTCTGCAAATAGAACTTTAATTAACAATTCCTGTTGTTGATATGAGACCCAGAAGAGAGCCCAACACACTATCCCACAGAACTGAATTGGCTCTGTGGTACTAACGAGTGATAAATATTAAATGTTTTTTGTCAGTGAATAGATAAGATCCAGAATACACACAGGTCTTTCGAGTGAGAAAATATTGTTTTCCAATTGCCACTTTTTTCATCATAATCACATTTTAAGTTTGAAATCCGCTATTAATATAGATATATTCTAAACAGTAAATGATCCTTATAGAAACTGATCAAAACAGTTATGCGCGTCTCTCTTTATATTAAAGCATAAGGCGACAAAATAGAAAGAACAGCGTATCCTATCCTGCAAAACATTTGCAAGAGATTTAATCCCCAATCTTGCAAACTAATATGTTTGCTAACCTCTTAATTGCTATGCCTGCACAGAGCCCCATTGACTCCATTGGGGCTTCATGTGGGCAGAGGGGTCAGTTTGCATGAATGAGCTTGCAGGATCAGGACCTTAGTGTGAACCTGTCAAATATGCTTGCATATTGTTGTGCACATAACAACAGTGTGTTATGTGAGATTTTAATTTTACATTTACAATGGCTTATAAAAGGAGATGTTATCTAATAAATCCTATCTTGAATGAGACTAAGTTATTTTTTCCAATCCCTCTCCTTCCTGGGAAGTATTGGACATTGCAGTTTGTTTTTATTTTATTTATTGTATTTTATTTATATTTATACAATTGAAAGGGTAATTATTTTACACTGTAGATGCCTCTGATAATTAAGGGTAAGATTTTCAAAAGTAATCAGGGTTGGTGAAAACTCTACTCCTGCTGAAGTCAAGGAGAGTTTTACCATAGGCTCATTCTGAGGAGAGTAGGCCACCACTGAGCACTTTTGAAAATATCACCCTAGAAGTACAATGTAAAGTATGTAAAAGAAAGTCAGCAGCAGCATCACAACATTTGCCCTGAAGATCAACAGATCTGGGCTACAGTATTGTGGGCCAGTGGGAAGAATGTTCCAAAGGAAAAGGTCTTTCATAGAAACTTCTGTTAGCAACCTCCTCTTGTTTTTTTGTTCAGTGGAGTTCCAGATTGAGTGCTTCTACAGAATTCAGTTGTGGAATTATGGCCCAGAGAGGGTGATGATTGGTGAACCTCAGGCCATTTAGGAGTTTGTAGATCAATACCAGGATCCTAAATTTCTCCTGAAAAATCCAAAGGAGGCATTGCAGATTACAACATCCAGGCTGAATGTACTTGCAGTGCTCCAGTTCCCAAGCAGGCTGCTGCATTCTGCCGTAGATTTAGTTTCTGAATAGATTTAAGGTACCATCCCAGGTAGAGCACATTACATTAGAGTTGTTTGGAGGTAAGGATGGCATGAATTACAGTGGTAAGGGTGCGTCCCAAAAGAGAGGTCATGACATCCTCCAAGACATAATTATAAAAAGTACCCTTGGCTACTGGTAAATGGTGACCAACCCCTGGTAACTGGGAATCCAACAAGACTCTGTTTAGACAGCTCACTCCTTCCCTACTTGTAGCCTTTATGTCTCTACTGTGAATCTTTATGTTGTTAACAAAATATTTGTCATTGTTATTCCGACTATAAAAATATGAAAACACATTCAACTTATTCATAAATGATCTGGAGAAAGGGGTAAACAGTGAAGTGGCAAAGTTTGCAGATGATACTAAACTGTTCAAGATAGTTAAGACCAAAGCAGACTGTGAAGAATTTCAAAAAGATCTCACAAAACTAAGTGATTGGGCAACAAAATGGCAAATGAAATTTAATGTGGATAAATGTAAAGTAATGCACATTGGAAAAAATAACCCCAACTATACATACAATATGATGGGGGCTAATTTAGCTACAACTAATCAGGAGAAAGATCTTGAAGTCATCGTGGATAGTTCTCTGAAGACGTCCACGCAGTATGCAGCGGCAGTCAAAAAAGCAAATGGGATGGTAGGAATCATTGAAAAAGGGATAGAGAATAAAATGGAGAATATCTTATTGCCCTTATATAAATCCATAGTACGCCCACATCTTGAATAGTGCGGACAGATGTGGTCCCCTCATCTCAAAAAAGATATACTGGCATTAGAAAAGGTTCAGAAAAGGGCAACTAAAATGATTAGAGTTTTGGAACGGGTCCCATATGAGGAGAGATTAAAGAGGCTAGGACTTTTTATCTTGGAAAAGAGGAGACTAAGGGGGGATATGATAGAGGTATATAAAATCATGAGTGGTATGGAGAAAGTGAATAAGGAAAAATTATTTACTTGTTCCCATGATATAAGAACTAGGGGCCACCAAATGAAATTATTAAAACAAATAAAAGGAAGTTCTTCTTCACTCAGCACACAGTCAACCTGTGGAACTCCTTGCCTAAGGGTATGTCTACACTACGAAATTAGGTCGAATTTATAGAAGTCGGTTTTTTAGAAATCGGTTTTATATATTCAAGTGTGTGTGTCCCCACAGAAAATGCTCTAAGTGCATTAAGTGCATTAACTCGGCGGAGCGCTTCCACAGTACCGAGGCAAGCGTCGACTTCCGGAGCGTTGCACTGTGGGTAGCTATCCCACAGTTCCCGCAGTCTCCGCTGCCCATTGGAATTCTGGGTTGAGATCCCAATGCCTGATGGGGCTAAAACATTGTCGCGGGTGGTTCTGGGTACATATTGTCAGCCCCCCGTTCCCTCCCTCCCCCCGTGAAAGCAAGGGCAGACAATCGTTCCGCGCCTTTTTTCTGTGCGGACGCCATACCAAGGCAAGCATGGAGGCCGCTCAGCTCACTTTGGCAATTAGGAGCACATTAACCACCACACGCATTATCCAGCAGTATATGCAGCACCAGAACATGGCAATGCGATACCGGGCGAGGAGGCGACGTCAGCGCGGTCCCGTGAGTGATCAGGACATGGACACAGATTTCTCTTAAAGCATGGGCCCTGACAATGCATGCATCATGGTGCTAATGGGGCAGGTTCATGCTGTGGAACGCTGATTCTGGGCTCGGGAAACGAGCACAGACTGGTGGGACCGCATAGTGTTGCAGGTCTGGGACGATTCCCAGTGGCTGCGAAACTTTTGCATGCGTAGGGGCACTTTCATGGAACTTTGTGACTTGCTTTCCCCTGCCCTGAAGCGCATGAATACCAAGATGAGAGCAGCCCTCACAGTTGAGAAGCGAGTGGCGATAGCCCTGTGGAAGCTTGCAACGCCAGACAGCTACCGGTCAGTTGGGAATCAATTTGGAGTGGGCAAATCTACTGTGGGGGCTGCTGTGATGCAAGTAGCCCACGCAATCAAAGATCTGCTGATATCAAGGGTAGTGACCCTGGGAAATGTGCAGGTCATAGTGGATGGCTTTGCTGCAATGGGATTCCCTAACTGTGGTGGGGCTATAGACAGAACCCATATCCCTATCTTGGCACTGGAGCACCAAGCCGCCGAGTACATAAACCGCAAGGGGTACTTTTTGATAGTGCAGCAAGCTCTGGTGGATCACAAGGGACGTTTTGGGGATGTTGAAATGCCTATATGTATCCTTGGGGACCCAGCCTACCCCTTAATGCCATGGCTCATGAAGCCGTACACAGGCAGCCTGGACAGTAGTCAGGAGCTGTTCAACTACAGGCTGAGCAAGTGCAGAATGGTGGTAGAATGTGCATTTGGACGTTTAAAGGCGCGCTGGCGCAGTTTACTGACTCGCTTAGACCTCAGCGAAACCAATATTCCCACTGTTATTATTGCTTGCTGTGTGCTCCACAATATCTGTGAGAGTAAGGGGGAGACGTTTATGGCGGGGTGGGAGGTTGAGGCAAATCGCCTAGCTGCTGGTTACGTGCAGCCAGACACCAGGGCGGTTAGAAGAGCACAGGAGGGCGCGGTACGGATCAGAGAAGCTTTGAAAACCAGTTTCATGACTGGCCAGGCTACGGTGTGAAAGTTCTGTTTGTTTCTCCTTGATGAAACCCCCCGCCCCTTGGTTCACTCTACTTCTCTGTAAGCTAACCACCCTCCCCTCCTCCCTTTAATCCTTGCTTGCAGAGGCAATAAAGTCATTGCTGCTTCACAGTCATGCATTCGTTATTCATTCATCACACAAATAGGGGGATGACTACCAAGGTATCCCAGGAGGGGTGGTGGAGGAGGGAAGGAAAATGCCACACAGCACTTTAAGCACAGCACTTTAAAAGTTTACAACTTTAAAATTTATTGAATGACAGCCTTCTTTTTTTTGGGCAATCCTCTGTGGTGGAGTGGCTGGTTGGCCGGAGGCCCCCCCACCGCGTTCTTGGGCGTCTGGGTGTGGAGACTATGGAACTTGGGGAGGAGGGCGGTTGGTTACAGAGGGGCAGCAGTGGCAGTCTGTGCTCCAGCTGCCTTTGCTGCAGCTCAACCATACACTGGAGCATACTGGTTTGGTCCTGCAGCAGCCTCAGCATTGAATCCTGCCTCCTCTCATCACGCTGCCGCCACATTTGAGCTTCAGCCCTGTCTTCAGCCCGCCACTTACTCTCTTCAGCCCTCCACCTCTCCTCCTGGTCATTTTGTGCTTTCCTGCACTCTGACATTATTTGCCTCCACGCATTCGTCTGTGCTCTGTCAGTGTGGGAGGACAGCATGAGCTCGGAGAACATTTCATCGCGAGTGCGTTTTTTTTTCTTTCTAAGCTTCACTAGCCTCTGGGAAGGAGAAGATCCTGTGATCATTGAAACACATGCAGCTGGTGGAGAAAAAAAAAGGGACAGCGGTATTTAAAAAGACACATTTTATAAAACAGTCGCTACACTCTTTCAGGGTAAACCTTGCTGTTAACATTACATACATAGCACATGTTCTTTCGTTACAAGGTCACATTTTGCCTCCTCCCACCGCGTGACTACCCCCTCAACCTTCTCCCCTCCCTGTGGCTAACAGCGGGGAACATTTCTGTTTAGCCACAGGCAAACAGCCCAGGAGGAATGGGCTCCTCTGAGTGTCCCCTGAAGAAAAGCACTCTATTTCAACCAGGTGACCATGAATTATATCTCACTCTCCTGAGGATAACACAGAGAGATAAAGAACGGATTCTGGTTGAATGCCAGCAAACATAAACTGCAATGCTTTGTTCTACAGTGATTCCCGAGTACGTGTTACTGGCCTGGAGTGGTAAAGTGTCCTACCATGAAGGACGAAATAAGGCTGCCCTCCCCAGAAACCTTTTGCAAAGGCTTTAGGACTACATCTAGGAGAACCGCAAATGCCAGGGCAAAGTAATCCTTTCACATGCTTGCTTTTAAACCATGTATAGCATTTTAAAAGGTACACTCACCAGAGGTCCCTTCTCCGCCTGCTGGGTCCAGGAGGCAGCCTTGGGTGGGTTCGGGGGGTACTGGCCCCAGGTCTAGGGTGAGAAACAGTTCCTGGCTGTCGGGAAAACCGGTTTCTCCGCTTGCTTGCTGTGAGCTATCTACAACCTCCTCCTCATCATCATCTTCTTCGTCCCCAAAACCTACTTCCGTATTGCCTCCATCTCCATTGAAGGAGTCAAACAACACGGCTGGGGTAGTGGTGGCCGAACCCCCTAAAATGGCATGCAGCTCATCATAGAAGCGGCATGTTTGGGGCTCTGACCCAGAGCGGCTGTTCGCCTCTCTGGTTTTCTGGTAGGCTTGCCTCAGCTCCTTCAGTTTCACGCGGCACTGCTTCGCATCCCTGTTATGGCCTCTGTCCTTCATGCCCTGGGAGATTTTCAGAAAGGTTTTGGCATTTCGAAAACTGGAACGGAGTTCTGATAGCACGGATTCCTCTCCCCAAACAGCGATCAGATCCCGTACCTCCCGTTCGGTCCATGCTGGAGCTCTTTTGCGATTCTGGGACTCCATCATGGTCACCTGTGCTGATGAGCTCTGCATGGTCACCTGCAGCTTGCCACGCTGGCCAAACAGGAAATGAGATTCAAAAGTTCGCGGTTCTTTTCCTGTCTACCTGGCCAGTGCATCTGAGTTGAGAGTGCTGTCCAGAGCGGTCAGAATGGAGTACTCTGGGATAGCTCCCGGAGGCCAATACCATCGAATTGTGTCCACAGTACCCCAAATTCGAGCCGGCAACGTCGATTTAAGCGCTAATCCACTTGTCAGGGGTGGAGTAAGGAAATTGATTTTAAGAGCCCTTTAAGTCGAAATAAAGGGCTTCATTGTGTGGACGGGTGCAGGTTTAAATCGATTTAACGCTGCTAAATTCGACCTAAAGTCCTAGTGTAGACCAGGGCTAAGGAGGTTGTGAAGGCTAGGACTATAACAGGGTTTAAAAGAGAACTGGATAAATTCATGGAAGTTAAGTCCATTAATGGCTATTAGCCAGGATGGTTAAGGAATGGTGTCCCTAGTCTCTGTTAGATGCCCCAGAGGGAGTGAACCTGGCATTGGCCACTGTCGGTAGACAGGATACTGGGCTGGATGGATCTTTGGTCTGACCCAGTGTGGCCATTCTTATGTTCTTATGTATACATTAAATAATTAAATTGTATTAATATAACCCAGTCCTCATTTTAATTTATTGGAAACATATCCGTAAGGCATTGCATTTGAGTATCTGTGTCTCTTCTTCAGCAAACATATTTGTAATTAAAAAGTTTAATTTCTCATGCAACAGCTTTAAAAATACCTTCAACACTCAATCCAGCTTTCTGTGGTGCTGGAAATAGACCCCCAGCTCCTTCAGAAAAACACAGTATGAAATGAATCTTATAATTTATTTCTTGGAAATGTATCCCCATATATGGCACACTAAAGACTCGTAAAATTAGGCTGTGGCTAGATGAAATACAAGGTATGGAACAAATTACAGCTCAAATCAGCCAATCTCAGGATCAGTTTGAGGAAAGATGAGATTTAACAGATCATCTGCTCACAACATATAAAAGAACAAAAAAAAAATTAGGCATAAAACCTCAGCCCTGAACTAAAATATGAATACAAAATAATTCTAGTCTTCAAGGAACATACCCATACCAAGTATCTGAAGGACCTACTCACATATAACGATACTGCACCAACTCTGCACATAAAAACTGAGTCGTCTGAGTGTCTGCCTTTGTGATGTGCTCCCCAAATTTTAACAAGGTGCTGCTTCGCAACTTTTCTCCAAGCAAGATATGTGACCTATGGCAGGAAGGGAGTGCCACGCAGCCTTTCTCCACCCCCATTCTGCTCCAGTCCTGGTCCCGCTCCCAGCTGCATCCCTGGCTCCCGGCCTTGTGCCTGGCCCTATCCCCAGCCTCAGCACATCTCCCAGCCCTGCACCAGCCCCCAGTGTCGGCCACTGGACACGGCTCTGTTCCTGGCCTGGGGCCGAGGCTGGGAGGAAGGCAAGGAGTGGACCTGCACCTGGCTGTGGGCCTGAGTGACAGCCTACACTGCATCCTGGCTGCGGCTCCACTCCCGCACCAAGCCTTAGCCTCTGGTCCCGGCCCCCTTACTCCTGTCCACATTCCCCCTCACGAGCTGTGGCCCCACTCCTGGTTTCAGGGGTGGTGGTGGCTTGGACAGTGGTAACTGTTGCCATAGACAGTCTCTTTACTTTGCTTATGACTGGCAACACTTTTACAGTACCAATCTTTCCTATTTGGACTATCCACAGAGCCAGAGTCTTTACCAGAGTTCTACTGGTCACAGTAGCAACCTTCAGACAGGAAGAGAAACATATATACCCTTTTTAGACAATCAGCTGATCATGGTCCTGTCAAGAGGCAACATGGAAATGAACATCCTGAGGTCAATAAAGGTTTTGGAGAATTACAGATTTATAATAATTGGAGTATAAAGTTAAATATTCACTGAACTCTACCTTCACCACCAGATAAATAATAGATACCATCAGGCATAAGGTATTCATTCATCTCCATGGAACATCAGTGGAATTTGGATAGTATAAGGGACATAAGAGGGAAACAGAAGTGACAATTCAATCTCAAATTAATTTTAGGGATGCCAGTTTTGTGTATGTGCATGCTGCAGTAGTTCCGATCACATTCAAGGCTTATCCATATCTCAACGATCAATGAGGGTAGAGATCCCACAGGCTGCATCTAGCTCTCTGAAATAGTGTCCAGAAAAGGACAGATTAATAATGTGGTACTCAATCAGCAAAGCTAGACTAGATGGTCCTTGCAATATATGCCAGTCTGGGAGGATGGTGAACACAGTTGACCCTGCTCCAGTAAACATGGTCCCAAAAGAGAGATTATAATACAGCATCTACTTGTTGGAGCTCAGAGCAGTCTGATATGGCCTAAGAACACTAGCTCACTTTGTGCGAAATGAGTCTTACTAGACAATGTTTCTGTCATAGCCCATAAAAGGAAACAAGATGGCATGTGGTCTGCAGCACTTTTAAAACAAGCTCCTCTCTTACTGACTTGAGTGGCACAAAACCTTCTGCCATTTTGCACCCTTCATGTCAAAGTCTCTGACGAGGAGCAGGGATACTACCATAAATCAAACTGTGATGAGGTGTGCATACCCCACACTGGACAAGAGAGAGTTCACTCTACATTATGGGTGGTGGAAGTCCCACCCCTCAGACTGGGTTGGCCATGCTCCAACTGCTGCCTCAGTATAAAAGAGCCCAGCTCATTCTAGGCTGACCACCACGGGGAGAACATGCTTGTGGGAGGCTCCAGGCCAGGAGCTGCTACAGCCACAGACTGCGGGAAACCAGAAAACTTGGGGACCAGACTGGTGAACTGCTATCTCCAGTGGATCACTGGGAGTCAGACTCCCAGGGATTTACCCCCGCAAGGGAATCTGGAGACCCTGATGCTGTATGGACTGCTACCTCAGGAGATGTGGTAGGAAGTGGTCCAGGGAGGTGGAGGGAGTGGTATCTACCACTCAAACAAGGTAAGTGTGTTGTTGTAGGATTCGCCACTGACTGGATGACCATCAATCCTGTTGCCGACAGGGCCCTGGACTGGGACCTGGTGGAGAGGGAGGGCCCAGGTCCCCCTAGCCGGCCGCCACCCACTCGTAGGTGGTGATCCACTTCCCTCTGGGCAGTAGGCCACGCCAGCCCTGACTCCAAGGGCAGCTGCAAAGACTCTGGTCATTAGGCTGCACAGCCCTGACCCAGAGGGCAATTGGATAGACTTTGGGCACTAGGCCATGCAGCCCTGTACTCAAAGGCTGCCATGTTGACTCCGGCCTCTGGGCTGTGCTTCTCTCAGCCTAAGGACAGTTTGATAGACTGTAACCACGGTGGCATCGCTGCCCCTACCCAATCCTAAGGAGGATGGGGTGTGCATACCACATGACACGAACAAACGTAGGAATTGCCTTACTGGATCTGACTTGTGATTCATAATCCAGTATCCTGTCTCCGACAGTGGCCAACACCCAGTGATTCACAGGAAGCTGTGAGGAAACCAGGAGCAGACAGGGGTGGGATAATCTGCCTCTCCTGAAATCTCATCCTAATCTCTAATAGTTAGAAATTGGTTTCAAATCTGAAGCAATAGGTTTTATATCCTTTGCAAAAAGGATAGTGGTACTATCATAACTCTAATGCTTTTGTGCTAGGTTCACCAGGGGAAGGAGACCAAAGCCCTCAGGTAAGTGGGGAAGTGGGATACTGGGAGGAAGCAGGAGCGCGTGAGAGGGCAGGGCTCCTGCCTCATACTGAGAAAGAGGGATGATCAGTGAGTTATCTCAAGTGCCTATACACAAATGCAAGAAGCCCAGGAAACAAGCAGGGAGAACTGGAAGTCCTGGCACAATCAAGGAATTATGATGTGATTGGAATAACAGAGACTTGGTAGGATAACTCACATGACTAGAGTACTGTCATGGATGGATATAAACTGTTCAGGAAGGACAGACAGGGCAGAAAAGGTGGGGGAGTTGCACTGTATGTAAGGGAGCAGTGTGAGTGCTCAGAGCTCAAGTATGAAACTGCAGAAAAACCTGAGTGTCTCTGGATTAAGTTTAGAAGTGTGAGCAACAAGGGTGATGTCGTGGTGGGAGTCTGCTATAGACCACCGGATCAGGGGGATGACGTGGACGAGGCTTTCTTCCGGCAACTAACGGAAGTTACTAGATCGCAGGCCCTGGTTCTCATGGGAGACTTCAATCACCCTGAAATCTGCTGGGAGAGCAATACAGCGGTGCACAGACAATCCAAGAAGTTTTTGGAAAGGGTAGGGGACAATTTCCTGGTGCAAGTGCTGGAGGAACCAACTAGGGGCAGAGCTCTTCTTGACCTGCTGCTCACAAACCGGGAAGAATTAGTAGGGGAAGCTAAAGTGGATGGGAACTTGGGAGGCAGTGACCATGAGATGGTTGAGTTAAGGATCCTGACACAGGGAAGAAAGGAGAGCAGCAGAATACGGACCCTGGACTTCAGAAAAGCAGACTGACTCCCTCAGGGAACTGATGGGCAGGATCCCCTGGGAGAATAACATGAGGGGGAAAGGAGTCTAGGAGAGCTGGCTGTATTTTAAAGAATCTTTATTGAGGTTACAGGGACAAACCATCCCGATGTGTAGAAAGAATAGTAAATATGGCAGGTGACCAGCTTGGCTTAACAGTGAAATCCTTGCTGATCTTGAACACAAAAAAGAAGCTTACAAGAAGTGGAAGATTGGACAAATGACCAGGGAGGAGTATAAAAATATTGCTTGGGCATGCAGTAGTGAAATCAGGAAGGCCAAATTACACCTGGAGTTGCAGCTAGCAAGGGATGTTAAGAGTAACAAGAAGGGTTTCTTCAGGTATGTTAACAACAAGAAAGTCAAGGAAAGTGAGGGCCCCTTACTGAATGATGGAGACAACCTAGTGACAGAGGATGTGGAAAAAGCTAATGTACTCAGTGCTTTTTTTGCCTCTGTCTTCACGAACAAGGTCAGCTCCCAGACTACTGCACTGGGCAGCACAGCATGGGGAGAAGGTGACCAGCCCTCTGTGGAGAAAGAGGTGGTTCGGGACTATTTAGAAAAGCTGGATGAGCACAAGTCCATGGGGCCGGATGCGCTGCATCCGAGAGTGCTAAAGGAGTTGGCGGATGTGATTGCAGAGCCATTGGCCATTATCTTTGAAAACTCATGGTGATCGGGGGAAGTCCCGGACTACTGGAAAAAGGCTAATGTAGTGCCCATCTTTAAAAAAGGGAAGAAGGAGGATCCTGGGAACTACAGGCCAGTCAGCCTAACCTCAGTCCTTGTAAAAATCATGGAGCAGGTCCTCAAGGAATCAATTCTGAAGCACTTAGAGGAGAGAAAAGTGATCCGGAACATTCAGCATGGATTCACCAAGGGCAAGTCACGCCTGACTAATCTAATTGCCTTTTATAACAAGATAACTGGCTCTGTGGATGAGGGGAAAGCGGTGGACGTGTAGTTCCTTGACTTTAGCAAAGCTTTTGACACGGTCTCCCACAGTATTCTTGCCAGCAAGTTAAAGAAGTATGGGCTGCATGAATGGACTATAGGGTGGATAGAAAGTTGGCTAGATTGTCTGGTTCAATGGGTAGTGATCAATGGCTCCATGTCTAGTTGGCAGCCAGTATCAAGTGGAGTGCTCCAAGGGTCGGTCCTGAGGCCGATTTAATTCAATATCTTCAGAAATGATCTGGAGGATGGTGTGGATTGCACCCTCAGCAAGTTTGCAGATGACACTAAACTGGGAGGAGAGGTAGATACACTGGAGGGTAGGGATAGGATACAGAGGGACCTAGACAAATTAGAGGATTGGCCAAAAGAAATCTGATGAGGTTCAACAAGGACAAGTGCAGAGTCCTGCACTTAGGACAAAAGAATCCCATGCATCGCTACAGACTAGGGACCGAATGGCTCGGCAGCAGTTCTGCAGAAAAGGACCTAGGGGTTACAGTGGACGAGAAGCTGGATATGAGTCAACAGTGTGCCCTTGTTGCCAAGAAGGCCAATGGCATTTTGGGGTGTATATGTAGGGGCATTGCCAGCAGATCGAGGGACGTGATTGTTCCCCTTTTTCAACATTGGTGAGGCCTCATCTGGAGTACTGTGTCCAGTTCTGGGCCCCACACTACAAGAAGGATGTGGAAAAATTGGAAAACGTCCAGCGGAGGGCAACAAAAATGATTAGGGGACTGGAACAGATGACTTATGAGGAGAGGCGGAAGGAACTGGGATTGTTTAGTCTGCAGAAGAAAAGAATAAGGGGGGATTTGATAGCTGCTTTCAACTACCTGAAAGGGGGTTCCGAAGAGGATGGCTCTATACTGTTCAGTGGTATCTGATGACAGAACAAGGAGTAATGGTCTCAAGTTGCAGTGAGGGAGGTTTAGGTTGGATATTAGGAAAAACTTTTTCACTAGGAGGGTGGTGAAACACTGGAATGGGTTACCTAGGGAGGTGGTGGAATCTCCTTCCTTAGATATTTTTAAGGTCAGGCTTGACAAAGCCCTGGCTGGGATGATTTAACTGGGAATTGGTCCTGCTTTGAGCAGGGGGTTGAACTAGATGACCTCCTGAGGTCCCTTCCAACCCTGATATTCTATGATTCTATGATTTTAATGCAGCCTTTTGTCAATTATTTGCCAATGGAAGATCTGTTACCTTTTTGCATCACTGAAAGCTGCACATCTTTTGGATTCTCTATTAAATTACTGAAGCATGACAGCAAAAGATATACTATCACAAGACTGGTATCCCTAAGCATGTTGTTTTCACTCTGAAAGGCATTAGGGCAGTGTAAATATATTGTACCTACTTCCCGTTACAGGGCTACCACCTATCTCAATTTTTCCAGATAGTAACAGTTTTGAAAGGACAGCTCTGTGTTGCATGCAGAACCATTAGAGTATCCCAAAAAATATTTTGGGCAACATCATCACAATTTATGCTGAGTGAGCATGAGCTGATATTTTGGGGGAGATTGAAGTGAATGTTGGAAAATCCTTATTAATGTATTAAGTATTTATACATTGCTGTAACTATACTGAGTAATTGAGAACAGTTCTAAGGTGAGATGGTTCTTGTTTTTGTTTTTCTTTTTCTTTGTAAATCAGGAATTCCAAAGCAGTGGTACATAGACTATTAGAAGTCCACACAGTATTTGGTGATGTTTTATGGAGAGCTGGTTAGTCACATGGCACTAACTCACTGTTAGCAGTATTACTATATTACACCTAGAGGCCCCAGCCAAGATTTGACCCCCATTGTCCTAGACACTCTCAGATCAGTCACAAAGTCTCCACTCAGGAAAGATTCCAATCTAAATAAATAGGTAGAAGGGGAAGAGACTTTCCCAAAGTCACACTATAGGTCCACTGCAGAGTGAAGAATGGAATCCAGGTCTTCTAACTCTCAGTTCACCATCATACCCTTTAGACCACAGTGCCTCCCTGTTTCTAGCTGCTTAATCACATTAAGGGAAGTGAAACATACATTCAGTACTTTTCCACCATTACTTTTCCATGTAAGCAATTGGGAGTGGGAGGGGATGTGGTCTGCACAATAACAAACGGGAGACAAGAACATCTATATGACAAACTAGTGAGATATGATCCATACTATGAAAATATTTGTGAGCCTCTCTTCTAAGGGAGAGTTTCCCCTTAAATATATTCTTATTTACTTGTTGTGGTATTTATATGCCTAAACTGCTGTGGAGGAGGATGAGGAGAATTGTTTGAATTGATTATGAGGATTTTGCAACAACTCTGCCTTTTCTTGTGCCCATTAGTTATTCAGTCATCGTGCATAGGCTTTTATCTAAAGTGTTGTATTTCTTTATCATCTTCCACATTATTTAGTCATTCCTACAACCTCACAGAATTTGGAACCTGCTTGGAATGCCCTCCCTTCTTCAGCTACAGTCACGTCTTCCATGAACCTCTTTATTCTTCTAAATGTTGACTAATATTGTATGTTGGTGCACACATTACATTTCAAGATACCTGCAAATAACATAGGCCAAGATTTTCAAACTTCGCCACCTATCATGTAAGGTGACTGTTCAGGAAAACACTTGTGCATGGTCTAAAGCGATCCCTACTCAAAACAGCACTTAAGCATATCTAAAATGCTGTCCTGGGTAGGGATACTTTCTTGAACTGGGGCCAAGCATATCCTGGTTACAACACACATTCATTACGTCAGTTAAATAAGTAAAAATCCATCTGCAGTGTTTGTATTCTACATGTTCCAGCATTATGCCTGAGAACCGAAAATTAAATTGAGTAGAAACTGACCATAAACATAAGTGAAACTATTTAGGTTATTTTCATGGTCTAAGATGAGAAGAATGCAAAAAGTAAATAAGCAGCATAAAGAGGAAATCGTACATTTGATTATTTTTAAGTGATGTGTGTTTGAATAATCTAATATGTATAAGTAAGGCCATTTTTAAACTGTAATTTGAAACATTACTGTGTCCCTTTTAACTGCAGGAAACGAGTGAAATCTGAATTGAATAAATTAAAAAAGGAATGTGATGGAAGTGAAAAATATTGAAATATAAATTATATGTCCATGGATTATGAGTACTAGTCACTTTATTCGAGGGGGGGGGGCGGAAATGTATGAACAAGGATATGTAAACTGTAAAGGAAAATAAGAGACCTATTCAAGATACAAGAGGACTGTAAAAAATTAGAGAATGAAGTTGACATAAAAAAGGAAATGATAGAAAAGGCAGAGATGGAGAATGAAAAGAAATATATTTACATAAGAAGATAAGTTATAAAAAGAAAAATTCCCACCACTTACAGAACAAAAAAAAGCCTGGGGAGGAGACAGCAGGGGTCTCTAACAGATGGCAAAAATAATTTAAACACCAAAGCACTTGACATTGCTGAAGAAATTAAATGTATTCTTTTTCTCATTATTTTACAATGGCAAATGCAGGGCAGATGTCAGAAACACACACATTTTCTAGAGTCTGAAGTGGAAATACTAGAGGAAACCCAAACAACTAATCAAGATATTACAGTACCCTTTCAGTGACTGACAAAACCAGACAGATGGCCTCCAGGGAGGAGTATAAAAATATTGTTCAGGCATGCAGGTGTGAAATCAGGAAGACCAAATCACACCTGGAATTGCAGCTAGCAAGAGATGTTAAGAGTAACAAGAAGGGTTTCTTCAGGTATGTTAGCAACAAGAAGAAAGCCAAGGAAAGTGTGGGCCCCTTACTGAATGAGGGAGGCAACCTAGTGACAGAGGATGTGGAAAAAGCTAATGTACTCAATACTTTTTTTGCTTCTGTCTTCACGAACAAGGTCAGCTCCCAGACTGCTGCACTGGGCAGCACAGCATGGGGAGGAGGTGACCAGCCCTCTGTGGAGAAAGAAGTGGTTCGGGACTATTTAGAAAAGCTGGATGAGCACAAGTCCATGGGGCCAGATGCGCTGCATCCGAGAGTGCTAAAGGAGTTGGCGGATGTGATTGCAGAACCATTGGTTATTAGCTTTAAAAACTCATGGCGATGAGGGGAGGTCCTGGACGACTGGAAAAAGACTAATGTAGTGCCCATCTTTAAAAAAGGGAAGGAGGAGGATCTGGGGAACTACAGGCTAGTCAGCCTCACCTCAGTCCCTGTAAAAATCATGGAGCAGGTCCTCAAGGAATCAATTCTGAAGCACTTAGAGGAGAGGAAAGTGATCAGGTACAGTCAGCATAGATTCACCAAGGACAAGTCATGCCTGACTAACCGAGTTGCCTTCTATGACGAGATAACTGGCTCTGTGGATGAGGGGAAAGCAGTAGATGTGTTATTCCTTGACTTTAGCAAAGCTTTTGACATGGTCTCCCACAGTATTCTTGCCAGCAAGTTAAAGAAGTATGGGCTGCATGAATGGACTATAAGGTGGATAGAAAGCTGGCTAGATTGTCTGGCTCAACGAGTAGTGATCATTGGCTCTATGTCTAGTTGGCAGCTGCTACCAAGCAGAGTGCCCCAAGGGTCGGTCCTGAGGCTGATTTTGTTCAATATCTTTATTAATGATCTGGAGGATGGTGTGGGCTGCACCCTCAGCAAATTTGCAGATGACACTAAACTGGGAGGAGTAATAAATACGCTGGAGGGTAGGGATCGGATACGGAGAGATCTAGACAATTTAGAGGATTGAGCCAAAAGAAATCTGATGAGGTTCAACAAGGACAAGTGCAGAGTCCTGCACTTAGGACAGAAGAATCCCATGCACTGCTACAGATGAGGGACCGAATGGCTCGGCAGCAGTTCTGCAGAAAAGGACCTAGGGGTTATAGTGGACGAGAAGCTGGATACGAGTCAACAGTGTGCCCTTGTTGCCAAGAGGGCTAACGGCATTTTGGGGTGTATAAGTAGGGGCATTGCCAGCAGATCGAGGGACGTGATCATTCCCCTCTATTTGACATTGGTGAGGACTCATCTGGAGTACTGTGTCCAGTTTTGGGGCCCACACTACAAGAATGATGTGGAAAAATTGGAAAATGTCCAGCGGAGGGCAACAAAAATGGTTAGGGGGCTGGAGCACATGATTTATGAGGCGAGGCGGAGGGAACTGGGATTGTTAAGTCTGCAGAAGAGAAGAATGAGGGGGGATTTGATAGCTGCTTTAAACTACTGGAAGGGGGGTTCCAAAGAGGATGGATGTAGATTGTTCTCAGTGGTGGCAGGTGACAGAACAAGGAGTAATGGTCTCAAGTTGCAGTGGGGGAGGTTTAGGTTGGATATTAGGAAAATCTTTTTCACTAGGAGGGTGGTGAAGCACTGGAATGGGTTCCCTAGGGAGGTGGTGGAATCTCCTTCCTTAGAGGTTTTCAAGGTCAGGCTTGACAAAGCTCTGGCTGGGATGATTTAGTTGGTGATTGGTCCAACTTTGAGCAGGGGCTTGGAGTAGATGGCCTCCCGAGGTCCCTTCCAACCCTGATATTCTATGATTTTATCCCCAAATTGTGGAGGAAGTGAAAAATTATCTTCATAGGAACATTTTGAGCAGATATAGTTAAAACTTCTTTGAAGGTTCCTCTCAGGTATTGGACTATCTATGGTACTCATGTCTTCTTTACCTCTGTGCAGGGTTACTGTAATGTACAGTATCTGGGATAGGAGCCCAGTGGCAAAGTAAACTGATGAAAACACGTCTCAGTAGTACTGCTCACTCTGCACTGTCTCCTGGTCAACTTGTGGTTCAATTTAAGTGCTTGGCTGCAGTAAACAGCAGAAATCACTAGGATAATTGCAATCAAATGGGACACTGCTGCAGGATGGAAGTCTTGAGGCTGGAGAACGGTCATTCTTAGCAGTAAGCCATTGGCTATGGTGTTCTTTACCAAAGGAGGGCAGGTTTCTAACATCTTTAATGTGCAGTGTAAGATGCCAGTCTTGGTACAAGTCTTCCGTGATCATGTCAACTGCTGCATAGCCCAGCAGAGTGCTTCCTGGAGACAAGTCAGAACATGACATGAAGAAATCAGTACAAACGATGGAGAGGTGAAGATTACACTTGAAAGGAACTGAAGATTTTTAATTTGTGACTCCTAGATATCACAGTGACAAGCACATTAAAAATATCCAGGACAAACACTAAGAAAGAAGATGTACCAGTTTATCTAGACATTAGAAAAAAGGTCCACTAGAATCTGTGGATGAATTTAAATTTCATCTGCTTTACAGAAGTATCTCATATCATTTTTGTAACTATTCTTTTGTGCATTTGAATTTGTGTGTGTGTTTCAGGTTTCTTAAAATCTGCTCCTCCTAAATTCAAATGTTTGTACAACAGTTCCATAATTTACCTTTCCGAGAGAGTAAAAAGAATGAAAAAAGCATTCTCTCTTACTTAATTATGCAGACATTGGCCATTTTTCTCTAAAAGGCTGCACGTGTTTTGTCATTTCCCCCTTAACATTGTATTGGGATTGTATGCTACTTTTTAAGGTGGCTTGGTGTTTCTGCTATGGTGTTATATGCATCTTAAAAGGGAATGAGTGCACAGATTTGTTGGGATTCTGAAATAAACACAGAAAAACATATGAAAATGTATTCAGAGTTTAATATCAATCGTACATTCAGCCCAGCAACCAACTTCTTTCTTTTGTTAAGAAAGTGAGGCTACAGTTTCTGAGAATTCTGGAATGTGAAACTCTCATCTTATTTTGAACTCAAAGCCCATATGAAAAAAATTGTATAGAGTAGTACACTTTCATTGTAATATAGTTGATCTAAACATTGCTATTTTAATTAAAGGAAAAACAGTTTGCAGATTCCCCTGATGGTAGTGTAATAAATTTTAATCTCAGACAAATGGCATGCATTGTGGCACATCACACAAAAATCACACGGCAGGGGCTCTTCTTGAGTTATGCAGCAGGCATCTGAAATGAGAATCTGGTCCAAAATGGACTGCACCAAGGGAAATTCCA
Organism: Caretta caretta; assembly: GCF_965140235.1. NCBI lineage: Eukaryota > Metazoa > Chordata > Testudines > Cheloniidae > Caretta > Caretta caretta. The sequence goes on from NC_134209.1 coordinate 103,238,411, forward strand.
GACTGGAAATAGGCCAGGAGGGCTGTCTGTCTTTTATTTTGACAGGTATGAAAAATGTACAAGATATCATAGAGATCCAAATGAAGTACTATAATTTGGGAAGAAGAGAATGAATTTTGGAAAGTAGTTTTGTTCAAAGACCAGACCCTAGCTAATATGTCATACTCCTAGTTGATCTGGGCACCAAAGGTAAAATCCCTGCAAGCTGCATGGAAATTTTTTAAAGACACCATAATAGAGGCTCACCTTAAATGTATATCCCAAATTAAAAAAACATAGTAAGAGAACCAAAAAAGAGCCACCATGGCTAAACAGCAAAGTAAAAGAAGCAGTGAGCGGCAAAAAGGCATTGTTTTAAAAAGTGGAAGTTGAATCCTAGTGAGGAAAATAGAAAGGAGCATAAACTCTGGTAAATGAAGTGTAAAAATATAATTCGGAAGGCCAAAAAAGAATTTGAAGAACAGCTAGCCAAAGACTCAAAAAGTAATATCAAAATATTTTTTAAGTACATCAGAAGCAGGAAGCTTGCTAAACAACCAGTGACGCCACTGGATGATCGAGATGCTAAAGAAGCACTCAAGGACAATAAGGCCATTGCGGAGAAACTAAATCAATTCTTTGCATTGGTCTTCATGGTTGAGGATGTGAGGGATCTTCCCAATCCTGAGCCATTCTTTTTAGGTTACAAATCTGAAGAACTGTCCAAGATTGAGGTGTCATTAGAGGAGGTTTTGGAACAAATTGAGAAACTAAACAGGAATAAGTCACCAGGACCAGATGGTATTCACCCAAGAGTTCTGAAGGAACTCAAATGTGAAATTGCAGGACTACTAACTGTAGTCTGTAACCTATCATTTAAATCAGCTTCTGTACTAAATGAATGGAGGATAGCTAACGTGATGCCAATTTTTAAAAAGGGCTCCAGAAGTGACTCTGGCAACTACAGTCCGGCAAGTCTGACTGCAGTACTGGGTAAACTGGTTGAAACTATAGTAAAGAACAAAATTGTGAGACGCATAGATGAACATAATTTGTTGGGGAACAGTCAATATAGTTTTTGTAAAGGGAAATCATGCCACACCAATCTACTAGAATTCTTGAAGGGGTCAATAAGCCTGGGGACTAGTGGGATCCAGTGGATATCGTGTATTTAGATTTTCAGAAAGCCTTTGACAAGGTCTCTCACCAAAGGCTCTTATGCAAAGTAAGCAGTCATGGGATAAGAGGGAAGGTTCTCTTGTGGATTGGTAACTGGTTAAAAGATAGGAAACAAAGGCTAGGAATAAATGGGCAGTTTTCACAATGGAGAGAGGGGTCTGTACTGGGACCAGTTTATTTAACATATTCATAAATGATCTGGAAAAAGGGTTAAACAGTGAGGTGGTAAAATTTGCAGATAATACAAAACTAATCAAGATGGTTAAGTCCCAGACAGACTGCAAAGAGCTACAAAAGGATCTCTCAAATCTGGGTGAGTGGGCAACAAAATGGGAGATGAAATTCAATGTTGATAAATGCAAAGTAATGCACATTAGAAAACATAATCCAAACTATACATATAAAATGATGGGGTCTAAATTAGCTGTTACCACTCAAGAAAGAGATCTTGGAGTCATTGTAGATAGTTCTCTGAAAACATCCACTCAATGCAGCAATCTAAAAAGCTTACAGAATGTTGGGAATCATTAAGAACAGAGTAAATAATAAGACAGGAAATATCATATTGCCTCTATATAAATCCATGGTACGCCCACATTTTGAATACTGCCTGCAGCTGTGGTCATCCCATCTCAAAAAAGATATATTAGAATTGGAAAAAGTTCAGAAAAGGGCAACAAAAATTATTAGGGGTATGGAATGACTGTCATATAAGGAGACATTAATAAGCCTGGGACTTTTCAGCTTGGAAAAGAGACGATTAACGGGGAGATAAGATAGAGGTCTGTAAAATCATGACTGGTATGGAGAAAGTAAATAAGGAAGTGTTATTTACTCTTTCTCAAACAGAAGAACTAAGGGCCACCATATTAAATTAATAGGCAGCAGATTTAAAAACAAACAAAAGCAAGTATTATTTCACACAACGCACAGTCAACCTGTGGAATTCCTTGCCAGAGGATGTTGTGAAGGCCAAGACTATAACAGGGTTCAAAAAAGAACTAGATAAATTTATGGAGGATAGGTCCAAAAATGGCTCTTAGCCAGGATGGGCAAGGATGGTGTGTTAGAGGGCTTATTCCTTCACCCGCTTTCTTCCCTGGTCCTTCTCTCATGAACAGAGAGCAACAATACCTGAAGTCCAAAGGTGCAAACAATTCAATGTTTATTGGGGTGAACTTCCAGCAAGCATGATTCCAGTTTCCTTCCTTAGTGTCCCCCTTCCCAGCTCTGACACCACAGAGCCTTACCTGTGTCCCTGTTCCCATTCCCCCCACTTAGCAAAACATGATTCCAATTCCCCCATTCCCATTCCCCCCTTTTCTTTCTGATTGACTGCAGCCTATATAGTAAAACTTGAGTTCTGCTTAGCTATACCTTAACCCAGTGGTTCCCAAACTTGTTCTGCAGCTTGTGCAGGGAAAGTCCCTAGTGGGCTGAGCCAGTTTGTTTACCTGCCGCGTCCGCAGGTTCGGCTGATCGCGGCTCCCAGTGGCTGTGGTTCACCGCTTGAGGCCAATGGGAGCTGCTGGAAGCAGCACGGGCCGAGGGATGTCCTTGTCACTGCTTCCATCAGCTCCCATTGGCCTGGAACAGCGAACCGTGGCCACTGGGAGCTGCGATCGGCCAAACCTGCAGACACGGCAGGTAAACAAACTGGCCCGGCCCGCCAGGGGCTTTCCCCGTACAAGCGGCGGAACAAGTTTGGGAACCACTGCCTTAACCAATCATTTTACTGAAATTTAACTAACCAATCCTAACATGTTGTAACATGATTATTTAACCACTTATATCCCACCACTTTAATTAGTTTGCACCCAGCAAAATTAATGATACTGCAGACAGAAACAATCACAGAACCAGACAGAGACCATGCAAATAAGCAACAGCAAAGTGGGAACTATAATGACAAAACAATACAGAAGTGAGGATTTCACAACTACATCTATAAAGACATAAGGGTTTCCCAGCTGTGTCTATTGGTAAGTGAGTTCTTACCGAACAGAAAACTATCAAACTAAACTTCTTTTTACATCCTCTAGGCTTTTCCCTTTCTCTTGAGGTGATAGATCAGATCACCTTTCTAACAGCCCCAGATTGCCTTATTTCAATGTGACTAGTTTGGAATGTGAGGATGTGATCATACACTTCCTAGCTTATGGCTGCCTCTGCTGTTTAGCCAAAGATCTTAGCCTAAGAGCAGGCTATCAGACTGTCACTGTTATACCTCTATAACTAGCTGAGTGATAAGAATACACCTAAATTCTTAAAGTATAGGCCTTTGCAAACAGGCCTGAATATCTATATCCTAACATGTCCCTAGTCTCTGTTTGCCAGAAGCTGGGAATGGGCAATGGGATGGATCACTTGATGTTACCTGTTCTGTTCATTCCCTCCAGAGCATCTGGCATCAGTCACTGTCAGAAGGATACAGAGCTAGATGGACCTTCGGTCTGACCCAGTATGGCCATTCTTATGTTCTTATCTTAAGCAAAAGAAACCCAGAGTCTTAGGCGTGTAATTGTAACAGAACAGAAAATAATGGGTTTATATAGCTGCTTTCACACTGTAGATCCTTCAAAGCTGTAAGGGCCAGATTTTTAAAATGAAAGTATGAGGTGTTTTCAAGTTACTTTAAAGATTCAGATTGAGAAACCTGTCTCTATGGTGGTGGTAGAGCTTCATTTTATGGAGGGTGAACAAACACCCTCTTCTCTATTTGGGGTTCAGCAGATATGCTCCTCTGAGGCTCCAGAGATACTAGGGGATTTATGGGCTGCCGCTCATGAGTTACACTCAAGTGGTGAAGTCTAGTGAGGAAGTGCTGGGGCCACTACTGGAGCTGGATGTCCTTCCCATTCATTAGGGAGAGCTCTGCTCAGGCTGCAGACCCATTTCTCTTTCAAAGATCGGGGCTGAAATCTTGGTCCTATTGAAGTCAGTGGGAGTTTCTCTCTTGATTTCAGTGGGGTCAGGATTTCATCCAGGGACACTTTTTTTCTTAAGTATAGTTCTATACTGAAAAGTTACTAAATAAAATAGCATTGTGCTGTTCCATGTTTGCCTCTTAATGACTCAGTGTAAAATTTGCTCAATTTACAAATAAAAATATGATTTTTTCTGACACCCCTACAAACTACACCTGTGATTTGAAAATGAAGCTAAGTCCTTTCATTTTCAAGCATCATTACCAGTAATAAAAATCCTTCATGCCAAATTATGTGTACTCTTACAACTCTCTATTCTATTGCAATTGTGTACCTAAGACTGATGTGTTTGTTTGCTGCTTATCAACTTGGAGCATAATACTACAATTAGGATCTAGGCCTCTGAACACAACGGCACACACCAATAGCTTTAATGGGTTTCTACAGACGTAAATGAGGGCATAATCTGACCTGCAGAATCTTTATTACTGATAAAGATGCATGAAGAGGAAAGAGTTTAGTTTCACTTTCAGATCCTAGGTTATGTTTGCAGGATGGCAATTGGAAAATTCATAATTTTATTTGTGAATTGAGGACATTGATACACAGTCAGTCAGATGCAATAAACACAGAACCACACCAACTGTACACATTCAATTTTTAGAGTAAAATTGCTCTTTTAATGTCTCATCTTAAGGACAGCAGCTCTAACAGTGCAATTCAGCTGTCCTAACCCTGCTGCACTGCAGTGTGTAGTGTCTGTAATGATAGTAGGAACTTTGGAGGAGAAACCAAAGTTACCCATAATGTTGTACGGGGGAAAATCATTATGTAGTGAGTCTTATCAGCAGAAGCACATTGCATTTGCTACATCACTTGGAGCCAGGCAGGCAAGATAGGAATACTTGTCTCTACAGTTCTCAACAATAACTTAAGTGTTTACCGTTATTTAAAGTCCCCGATATCTTTTTTATGGTATAATAGCTGCGTGGCAACAGCTATTACATGGTGTCAGAACAAAGCTAAAAGTAAGAAAAGAGTAGAAAACATCTGAAAAATGATCTGACTTAAAGCCTCTAGGAAAGTTAGTATTTGAAGGAAATGCAGCAGAAAACTGGAAAAAGTGGAAGCAAGGGTTTGAGCTGTACAGCACTGTGAGTGGTGCAGACAAAAAAAGATGAACAGCTGCAAACAACATTATTTCATCTTGTGGCAGGTGAAGAAGCAAGAAAGGTATTTAACACTTTTCAATTTGACAATTCCACAGATAAAGAAAAAACACAAGTCTGAAAGAATAAGTTTGAGGCCCATGAAGAGAGGCACACATTTTTCACTAGAAGTCAGTCAGAAGAGGAAAGCATAGATCAATATGGGACTGATTTAAAACTGGCAGCGCAATCCTGTGAATTTAGAGAACTGTGTGACTCACTCATTAAAGACTGCATTTTGTGTGGTAATCAGACTCGGTGCAGGTTATTGATGGAGACAATTTAACCGTTGAACGTGCATGGACATATGTCATGCAGATAGAATGACTGCAAAATTGTCTAATGAACTGGGTGAACCTGAAAAACGTGCACAAGTTGCAGCATAAGCCCACCTTTTAGTAAGCACCCAGATATGTGGTCATGGACTGGAAGGCATTCTGCTGCTAATAAAAGCCTGCAATCAAGTGACATGAAAAAAGAGCAGTCAGAAGTAACTAAGGGTTGTTATAGATACAGTGATAGCCATGCCATAAGGAATTGTCCTGTGTATGGGCAAGAATGCTGAAGATGGGGCAAACACAATCATTTTGCCAAAATGTGCAACTCTGGAAAGGTAACGTCCCGGTGCAAACAGATGTTTATCCTCACAGAAACCGACGAGCACTTGCAGGATCTGTTTCTCAATATGCTGAGTACGGAGCCTCCCAAGAATGAGTGGATTGTGAATTTGCTCATTAACGATCAGAAAACTGTGAGTTTTAAAATTGATAATGTGGCATAGGTCAATGTGATGGTCTGTACTGTCAAGTTATACAGCACTTTAAGGACCAAACCACTTTGCAGCTCAGTGATCCAGCTGTTAACCTGCTTAAGGGACAAACTGCAAGTATGTGGTAAATGCAGCTTATATTGTGAGTATAGGGATAAAAAAGCATTGCTGGAATTTCATGTGATGGAATTGATTCACAAGTCATACTGGGCTTACGGGTTGTGGCAAGTTTAAACTTCGTGCAAAGAGTCAATATTGGTAAAGAAAGCGCCATAAGGTAACTGGGATACATTTAAAGACTACAAGGATGTATTTGAAGGTGTAGGAAGCTATCCAGGTATGCAAATCATAAAGATGAACTCACTAGTACTATCGGTAATTCATGCGCCTTGTAAAGTTCCAGGAACTTTTAAGGAACAAAGCAGAAAAATAATTGCACCATATAGAACAGCTGCAAGTAATAACGAAAGTGCAAGAACCTACCAAATGGTTTAATTCTAGAGTAACTGTAGACAAACCAGGTTGAGATGAAATAAGAATATGCTTGGATCCAAGAGATATGAATAAAGTGATATAAAGGGAACATTTCCAATTGCCTACAGTAGAAGAAATCACCAACAAGTTAGCAAAAGCTACAGTTTTCACTCTCTTTGATGCCAGTAGTGGATTTTCTCAAATATAGCTGGATGACAAAGTTCTAGACTCTCTACATTTAACCCACCATTTGGCAGGTACCGATTCATTGGATTTCCTTTTGGCAGCTATTCAGCTCCTGAAGTGTACCAACAGACATTTTACTCCTGGGGGAATTCTGCGCCACTGCACAATGCAGACTTTTCCAGAAATTAACGTGAGTGCAGAATTTCCTTTCCCACACAGAAATGGCTGCCATGTTGCTAGCTGCCACCAGGGGCCATTGGACCCAGCAGAGCCCAGCTTGCACATTGAAGACAAGGACGGGGGGAGGGAACTGGAAGGTTCCCAGCAGCTGCAGTTCCCAGCACGTCCTGAAGGAAGGAAGCAACGGTGCCCAGGAAACCCAGGTGTCTGGGCTAGGGGGCCCATGGCTGGGCTATGAGTGGGGAGGGGGTCGGGTATCTGGGTCATGTGGGCCCCACAGCTGGGCTCTGGGGGGAGGGGTGTGGGTATCTAGGTAAGGGGGGGCCCTGTACCTGGCCTCCTGGGGGGAAGGGGAGCAGGTATCTGGGCTGGGGGGGCCCCGCAGCTGGGCTCTGGGGGGAAGAAGGTGCAGGTATCAGGGCTGGGGGGGCCCTGCAACTCAGGGTGGGAAGGGTTGTGGGTGTCTGGCTCCCCAGCTAGGCTTGGGGTAGGAATAGGGGTGGGGAAAGGGGCAGAGAAACAGGAACTGGGTTGTCAGAGGAGTTTCTTTAACTCTCTACTCCTGGGGGAATTTGTGTGTGTCTGTCTGTATTGTTACAGACATACTTGCTGATAGGTATTTTGAAATAAATTACCAAAATAATTGAAACTGGCTTGATTATGTAGTGTTGTTTTGACAAATAAAATTTACAGAATTTTAAAATATTGTGCGCATAATTTTTAATTTTTGGCACAGAATGCCCCCAGGAGTAACATTTGAAGGTCTCAAAGGCGTTGAATGAAAGGCTCAAGAGAGTTCTAGATAGGTGTCAAGAAAGGAGCCTGTGACTGAACAAAACTAAATGCAAATTGTCTCTGACAGATACAATATTTGGGGCATCACTTGACAAAAGAAGGTCGAACATCTGACAACTCAAAAATTGCTGCTATAACTGAAATGGCTGCACCAACCTGCAAAGCTGGATTGCAAAGATTTCTTGAAAAGGTTACTTCCCTTGAGAAATATATCCCAAACATGGCAACAGTAGCAACTCCTTTAAGACAAGTATTGGGAAAAGATGTTGAGTTTGCCTGGATGCCAGTACGTTAAGTGGTATATAAACACTTGAAAAAATTACATATGGTACACTTGTGCTGAAGTACTTTAATGTCAAAGAACCAATTACTGTATCAGTGGATGCAAGTTCTACCAGATTAGCAGCTATGTTGGTACAAAACAGGGCTCCTGTTGCTTTTGCCTCGAAAGCTCTGACAGCTGCACAACAGAACTATGTCCAAACAGAAAAAGAAATGCTGGCCATAGTATTTCGTTGGTTTCATCAGTTTTTCTATGGGGAAAAATTAGCTGTGGAAACAGACCACAAACCTTTGGAGGCCATTCAGAAAACCTCTTGTACAGTTCTCCACCAAAGATTCAAAGATGATTGCTAACACTCCAGATTTATCAACTGGAAGTTGGATACAGACCAGGGAAAGAGCTAGCAATTGCTGATGCTTTATCCAGAGCATACATGTTGCATGGCGAAGGAGTAAATTTGTAGGAAGATGATGATGCAGTACATCTCATGATATCTTATTTGCCTATTTGAGAACATAAATTGAAAGAATTTCTTGCTGCTACTGCAAATGATGTTGTCCTGCAAACCTTAAGACAAACTATTTTGCAAGGATGGCCAGACAAGAGAACTAAAGTACCAGAGGATATCTATGCTTATTGCTCATATAGAGAGGAACTAAGTGTGCAAGATGGACTTGACTTTAAAAATGACAGACTCATAGTATCAGCAGGTCTCAGAAAAGAGATCTTGTCTGTTATCCATGAGAATCATCTGGGAGCAGAGCTATGTAAAAGAAGAGTTTTAGATGCTGTCTATTGGTCAGGCAGATGTTGTGAAATTGAGGGCATGGTACAGTGTTGCAACACAGTTTGAACTTCAGAAACAAAAATCAAAAGGAACCCGTGCTACCACATGAGGTCCCTTGGTAGAAACTTGGCACTGACCTGTCTGAGTTTCAAGACGCAGATTATTTTATTCTAGTTGATTATTTTTAGGGTTTTCGATTAATCACAATTAACTCACATGATTAACTCAAAAAAATAAACTGCAATTAATAGCAGTTTTAATTGCACTGTTAAACCACAGAATACCAATTGAAATTTATTAAATATTTTTGGATGTTTTTCTACATTTTCAAATATATTTATTTCAATTACAACACAGTGTACAAAGTAAACAGTGCTCACTTTATATTGTTATTTATTACAAATATTTGTACTGTAAAAATGGCAAACAAAAGAAATAGTATTTTTCAGTTCACCTCATACAAGTACTGTAGTGCAATCTCTTTATGGTGAAAGTGCAACTTACAAATGTAGATTTTCTTTGTGTTACATAACTGCCCTCAAAAACAAAACAATGTAAAACTTTGGAGCCTACAAGTCCACTCAGTCCTACTTCTTGTTCAGCCAATCACTAAGACAAATACCTTTGTTTACATTTACAGGAGATAATGCTGCTCGCTTCTTGTTTACAATGTCACCAGAAAGTGAGAATGGGCATTTGCATGGCACTTTTGTAGCTGGCATTGCAAGCTATTTACGTGCCAGATAAGCTAAACATTTGTATTCTCCTTCATCCTTCGGCCATCATTCCAGAGGACATGCTTCCATGCTCATGATGATTGTTTAAAAAAAAAAAAAAAAAGAGTTAATTAAATTTGCGACTGAACTCCTCGGGGGAGATTTGTATGTCTCCTACTCTGTTTTACCCTGTTTTACCCACATTCTGCCATATATTTCATGTTATAGCAGTCTCAGAGGATGACCCATTGTGACAGGTGTCGGTCGGTCCTCCGAGCCCCTAGGGGCGATGGAGAGCTATGGTCTCCCTGGCAGGCCTCAGCCACACCTTCTGGGTGTTGGGGAATTAGCGGGGAAGGTGCGCCGGCACGAGTCAGTAGCGCGCCCCTCAGGCAGGGGAGCGCCGGCACGAGTCAGTAGCACGCCCCTCAGACAGGGGAGCGCCGGCACGAGTCAGTAGCACGCCCCTCAGGCAGGGGAGCGCCGGCACGAGTCAGTAGCACGCCCCTCAGGCAGGGGAGCGCCGGCACGAGTCAGTAGCACGCCCCTCAGGCAGGGGAGCATCAGGGTAGGGGAACGCAGGCCCACCCAACTCCACTGCGTTCCAGCCCAGGGCCCTAACAGTGGCAGGAGGTGAGAATCCCGCCACTGGGTCAGCGGGGCCGTCCGCGCCCACTGACCAAACACACCCACCCCACGGTGTAGTTCGGCCCCTGGGCTACTTCCTACCCAGTCTCTCAGGCAGGTCACTCCGGTCCCTCCATCTCCTCCGGGCATTCCGCTGCGGGCCACTCCGGTCCCTCCATCTCGTCCGAGTATTCCGCTGCGGGCCACTCCGGTCCCTCCATCTCGTCCGAGTATTCCGCTGCGGGCTACTCCCGCTCCCCCTCGGTATCGGACTCACGCTGGCCCGGGCTTCAGTCAGGCCCCTCCAGGTCCTCTGGGTATTCGGCGGCAGGCAGCCCTGGTTGCCCCAGGTCTTCCTCATGGTCAGGCTCCTCCTTGCCCAGGGCTTCGCCTGGGTCAGCAGCAGGATCGCGAGGGAGCAGCCTGTGTCTGTCTCCCTCCCTGGTGCTCTCCTCACTGGGCAGAGGGCCCCGCCCTTTATACTTCCTGTCCCACCCTTCCCCTTCTGGGGATTGGCGGAAGCTTGGTCTGGCCCCGCCCACTCAGGCTGAGAGGGTGGCTCTTTAACCTCTGGTTCGGAGGGGAGCCACCCTGGCTCCCTACACCCATACATGTTTGTTTTAAGAACAATTTCACTGCTTTCAGTGCTTTTCAGAATCTGAGAGGGCAGGGTGGAGCATTCTTACAGAAGTCTTAAAAGAGCAACACTACAATGCGGAAACTACAGAACTTGAACCACAAAAAAAGAAAATCAACCTTCTGCTGATGGCATCTGACTCAGATTTTGAAAATGAACATGCGTTAGTCCACACTGCTTTGGATGGCTATTGAGCAGAAGCCATTATCAGCATGGATACATGTCCTCTGGAATGGTGGCTGAAGCATGAAGGGACATATGAATCTTCACTGCATCTGGCACATAAATATCTTGCAATGACAGCTACAACAGAGCCATGCGAATGCCTGTTCTCACTTTCAGGTGTGTCATAAATATAAAGGGAAGGGTAAACATCTTTAAAATCCCTCCTGGCCAGAGGAAAAACCCTTTCACCTGTAAAGGGTTAAGAAGCTAGGATAACCTCACTGGCACCTGACCAAAATGACCAATGAGGAGACAAGATACTTTCAAATGCTGGGGGGTGGGAGAAACAAAGCCTCTCTCTCTGTCTGTGTGATGCTTTTGCCAGGGACAGAACAGGAATGGAGTCTTAGAACTAGAATCCTAGAGGGATTCTCTATGTTTTGAATCTAATTACCCTGTAAGGTATTTACCATCCTGATTTTACAGAGGTGATTCTTTTTACTTTTTTTTTCTCTAGGCAAAACCTTAAGTTACAAAAAGACACAAAAACAGGAATATCCATTCCGTTCAGCACAGCTTATTCTCTCAGCCATTTAAAGAAATCAGAATCTAATGCATATCTAGCTAGATTACTTACTAAGTTCTAAGACTCCATTCCTGTTCTGTCCCTGGCAAAAGCATCACACAGACAGAGTGAGAGGATTTGTTTCTCCCTCCCCCCAGCTTTTGAAAGTATCTTGTCTCCTCATTGGTCATTTGGTCAGGTGCCAGTGAGGTTATCCTAGCTTCTTAACCCTTTACAGGTGAAAGGGTTTTTCCTCTGGCCAGGAGGGATTTTAAAGGTGTTTACCCTTCCCTTTATATTTATGACAAGGTAATATTGTAAACAAGAAACGGGCAGCATTATCTCCTGCAAATGTAAACAAACTTGATTGGCTGAACAAGAAGTAGGATTGAGTGGACTTGTAGGCTCTAAAGTTTTACATTATTTTATTTTTGAATGCAGTTATTTTTTTGTACATGATTCCACATTTGTAAGTTCAACTTTCATGATAAATCGATTGCACTACAGTAATTGTATAAGGTGAATTGAAAAATACAATTTCTTTTGTTTACAGTGCAAATATTTGTAATCAAAAATAAATATGAAGTGAGCACTGTACACTTTGTATTCTTTGTTGTAACTGAAATCAATATATTTGAAAATGTAGAAAATATCCAAAACTATTAAAATAAATGGTATTCTATTGTTTGTTAGTGCGATTAATCATGTGATTAATCATGATTAATTTTTTAAATAATTTGACAGCCCTAATTAGTATTCAAAATACGTAGACATTTGCTTGACTCAGGATGCTGTGTCATCAGACGCAGCAAGTCTATATTTGCAAGGTATGGCATCCTGAAGAACTTATTAGTGATAATGGACTACAGTTTTTCTCCAGGGACTTTTGCAAAGCAATGCAGTTTTAGTCACTAAACTTCAAGTTCATTGTTCCCACAGTTGAACGGAATGGCTGAGAGAGCAATTCAAACTGTAAAAAGAATTCTTGAAAAAATCTAGCTTGGATAATACAGATCCCTATTTTAGCTTGGTGTACTATCAGAATACACCTCTGAGAGGATGAGGATTATGTACTCAACTCCTCACGGAAAGATGACTAAGGACCAGATTACAAACTTCATCACAGTTGTTACAACCCAAGCTGATACCAGGAGACCTACAAAGTAGCCTAAAATTGAGACAAGCAAAGCAGAAATATTTCTTTGACAAAGGTGCAAAATCTTTTTCACCTCTGGAAAATGGAGAGACTTTTTGTATTTGTCAAAAAGGAACATGGAAACCTGCAAAGGCGGTTGACAAACACACTGCTCCAACTGCTTATCTTGTTAAGACAGAGGAAGGAGATGTCTATAGAAGAAACAGAATTTGATAAGCATAAAAAGGATTGTGCAGGAGTATGAAAATATGTAACAAACAGAAACTGTGTCAACATAGAACTCAAAAATGCAAGCAATACCAGACCAGTCTACTGAATCTACTGAGTCTCAAATTGTCAGTTCAAATACGGGGGAAGAGCTCTGATACTCCTGTTACTACCTCTAAAGGCAGAGTGATAAGAGAGCTGGCTAGAGAAACAGACTAATTGTTCTAGATTTTTAAGGATTCAAATTAGATTTATGAGTGCTGAATTAAGGTGATATGGTTAAGTAAAAAAGTTGAAATTCAGTTACACTGTATGTATTTAATTTAAGAATAAAAGAGAGATGTGATGATAGTAGGAACTCTGGAGTAAAAACCAAAGTTATTACCTATGGTCTTGTATGGAGGGCATCATTATGTAATCTTATCGGCAAAAGCACACTGCATTTGTTACAGCACTTGTAGCCAGGCAGGCAAGCCTGGAATGTCTACCTGTATGGTTCTCGGTAATAAATGTACCATTTACTGTTATATAAAGTCCCCAGCATCTTTTTTTATGTTATAACAGCTAGTTGGCAACAGCTATTACAATGTCAGTACTGTACATGAGCTCAAGTCCTCTAAGACTAGACCTCCTGATTATCTGGCTTAGATCATATATGTTAGAGATGGAAAAAATCACCAGCTCAGTAAATCCATTCTCCACCAGCTAGTGAAATATACAGAGTAACCCTAATTCATCTCAAAAAGAAGAATGAGCCATATTGGTACAGAACATAGAGAGCCGATTAAACACTTTCCCCCATATTATCATCCTCACATCCACTGCCCAGTCTTCTATGTATAACTGAGATTCTTTTATGTTTCTTGTGTTTCCTATAATTAAAGGATCTTTAGTGGAGAGAGGAAGCAACTGGGATTGCTGGAACAGGGGAGGGGAGATTAATAAGATGACTAAAGGGAGATATGATAGAGGTCTATACAATCACGACTGGTGTGGAGAAAGTAAATAAGGAAGTGTTATTTACTCTCTTTCTCATAGCACACGAACTAGGGGTCATCAAATGAAATTAATAGGCAACAGGTTTAAAACAAAGAAAAGGAAGTATTTTTCATACAATGCACAATCTGTGGAACTCCTTGCGAAGGCCAAGACTATAACTGGATTCAAAAAAGAACTAAAGTTCATGGAGGATAGGTCCATAAATGGCTATTAGCCAGGATGGGCAGGAATGGTGTCACTAGCCTCTATTTGCCAGAAGCTGGAAATGGGCAATGGAATGGATCACTTGATGATCCCACAGTATTCTTGCAAGTAAGTTAAAGAAGTATGGATTGGATGAATGGACTATAAGGTAGATAGAAAGCTGGCTAGATTGTCAGGCTTAATGGGTAGTGATCAACGGCTTGATGTCTAGCGGGCAGCCGGTATTAAGCGGAGTGCCCCAGGGGTTGGTCCTGGGGCTGGTTTTGTTCAACATCTTTATTAATTATCAGGATGATGGGATTAATTGCACCCTCAGCAAATTTGCAGATGACGCTAAGCTGTGGGGAGAGGTAGATATGCTGGAGAGTAGGGATAGGGTCCAGAGTGACCTAGACAAATCGGAGGATTGGGCCAAAAAAATCTGATAAGGTTCAACAAGGACAAGTGCAGAGTCTTGCACTTAGGAAGGAAGAATCCCATGCACTGCTACAGGCTGGGGACTGATTGGCTAAGCAGCAGTTCTGCAGAAAAGGACCTGGGGATTACAGTGGACAAGAAGCTGGATATGCATCAGCAGTGTGCCTTTATTGCCAAGAAGGCCAACGGCATATTGGGCTGTATTAGTAGGAGCATTCCCAGCAGATTGAGGGAAGTGATTATTCCCCTCTATTCAGCACTGGGGAGGCCACACCCCGAGTATTGCGTCCAGTTTTGGTCCCCCCACTACAGAAGGGATATGGACAAATCGGAGAGAGTCCAGCGGAGAGCAATGAAAATGATTAGGGGGCTGGAGCACATGACTTATGAGGAGAGGCTGAGGGAACTGGGGTTATTTAGTCTGCAGAAGAGAAGAGTGAGGGGGGATTTGATAGCAGCCTTCAACTACGTGAAGGAGGTTCCAAAGAGGATGGAGCTAGGCTGTTCTCAGTGGTGGCAGATGACAGAACAAGAAGCAATGGTCTCAAGCTGCAGTGGGGGAGGTCTAGTTTGGGTATTAGGAAACACTATTTCACTAGGAGGGTGGTAAAAGCACTGGAATGGTTTACCTAGAGCGGTGGTGTAATCTGCATCCTTAGAGGTTTTTAAGGCCTGGCTTAATAAAACCCTGGCTGGGATGATTTAGTGGGTGTTGGTCCTGCTTTGAGCAGGTGATTGGACTAGATGACCTTCTGAGGGCTCTTCCAACCCTAATATTCTATTCTAGTCAAAAAAACAAAAACACAACGATTAAAGGTCTAGAAAACATGATCTATGAAGGAAGATTGGAAAAATTGGGCTTGTTTAGTCTGGAAAAATGAAGACTGAGAGGGGACATGATAATAGTTTTCAAGTATATAAAAGGTTGTTACAAGGAGGAGGGAGAAAAAGTTGTTATTCTTAATCTCTGACGATAGGATAAAAAGCAATGGCCTTAAATTGGAGCAAGGGAGGTTTATGTTGGACATCAGGAAAAACTTCCGCACTGTCAGGGTGGTTGAGTGCCGGAATAAATTGCCTAGGGAGGTTGTAGAATCTCCATCATTGGAGATTTTTAAGAGCAGGTTAGAAACATTTCTGTCAGGTATGGTCTAGATAATACTTAGTCCTGCCATGAGTGCAGGTGACTAGACTAGATGAGCTCTTGAGGTCTCTTCCAGTCCTATGATTCCGTGATTACCTGTTCTGTTCATTCCCTCTGGGGCACCTGACATTGTCCACTGTCAGAAGACAGGATACTGGGCTAGAGGGACCTTTGGTCTGACCCAATATGGCCGATCTTATGTTCTTATTGGATTGAGGCTTCTGCTGTACCCATACCTGATTTTTTCCCATCTCTGGTTCATTCTACAATTGATTTGTAGTGTGTTTGGTATTAGTATGTTGTAGTGTTAGTCAGATTCACCTGGTATTATGTTAAAAGTTTGAGTTTGTAAGGTGGATTTAGACTTTATATGGGATATCATGTTTTGTCATTTGTTATTGTGGCAACTCAGTGGTGGATTTATTAATAAAATTTGGGGTTTACTATGTTCTTATTTAATTCGGTGTCTATTTGTTGGTAGGAAGTTTTGATTTAATTACTTTGAGTTTATCCCTTTAGTTTTAAAATTATTGCCTATTATGAACGGGTTTTTCCAAACAAAAAAATATAATGCTTTTGATTGAAGTCCCAATTCCTGATTAAATAAATGTTTTCTCTTGTGAGTTTTTAAGTGGTTTTTCCTGCTACTTGACATTCGTTACAAAACTGTGGTCTAAAGTAATTCCTTAGGAAAAACACTGGAGTAGCGTCAAAGAAGAGAGCAGTACACATAGACATTAGAGACGGGGAAGACTCATTGAGTCCATCCTGCTGCCAGTCCAGCATAGATTCCTACAGAACATTCTCTAGTTCTTTGAGAAGCTGAGGAACCCTATGCAATCTGCTTTTTCTGAATCATAATCTTTACAAAATCTGTATCTGATGGAGGTGTACATTGTATTTCTTACTGGTGTTTGAAGGCAAAATTTGGATCTTAGGGAAAAAAATTATTTCAAGCAGCTGCAGGCCAACAGATTTACAGTGTTCTTTTTCTCTCTCCTTCCACCACCTCATTGTCTGCCTCTGTTTGAGAACAGAAGTCATTTTTCCTTTAAGTTCTTAGGAGCAGGGACCATGCTTTTCTATTGGTACAGCACCTTGAAAAATAGGTCTTCAGTCCTGATAGACACCTTTGGGCACTATTATAATATCAGTAATAAATAATAACTCGGGGCTAGTCTACACTGGCAATGCTAAAGCGCTGCCATGGCAGCGCTTTAACGTGCCTTGTGTGGTCGCAGCGGAGCGCTGGGAGAGAGCTCTGCGAGCGCTCTAAAAAACCCACCTTCACAAGGGGCGCAGCTCCCAGCGCTGGTGCATTGTCTACACTGCTTTACAGCACTGAAACTTGCTGCGTTCAGGGGGATGTTTTTTCACACCCCTGAGCAAGAAAGTTGCAGCGCTGTAAATTGCCAATGAAGACAAGCCCTTTGTCAGTAGCAGATGTGGAGAGACTTAATTCTGTTTGGCCACCCACTAGATCAAGTACACAACTGCAGCATGCAAGTGAAATAATGAATCATAATGGTTGTGGGAAAGCTTATCTGAAAACCTCAACCAGTAAAAACATGGAGATTCCAAATGATTTGAAAATTGAAAAATATGATTCCCTACCCACCCCAGCCTGACTGCCTTAAATTCTACCAAACTAGATATGATATAAACAGAGTATGGCTATGGACACTGATTATCCAAAGTCAAATTCTTCCAGCCATTTGGGCCTTTTGGATGATATCACTGCTGTGCACTGACTACCATCTGTGCAGCTGGAATATTTCATTACCAAAAGAAAAAGTAAAATCTCTTTGCCCCTTATATTTAATGGCAAGTGCTCCTCCTGGTGGCAATTTAAAGCACAGCTGCTGTTTCCGCTCAGAGCCTGGCCTCAGAGAACTGCAGTTTTCCAGAGGTAGCCAGACTTCTTTGAACTGCACATTGCTTTAAAAAACTGATCTAGGAGCAGATTTAAGGAGCTGCTTTCCTCAGATGAGCTCAGCATCATTGACTATAGTTTAGCACCAGTCCATGGCCCGTCACCTGATTTTAATTCACTTGGTGCTGTTTACCCCCAAATCATTTTTTGCAATAGAAACTGAGTTGAAAGTGGCTGTTGGGCCCTACACCGCTGCTGAAAAGTGTAACTGGGCTCACAGAGGAAAGGATCTGATGAATACAGGAACTGAAGTATATACAAAAAGAGAATATAAGAACAAACATTCAAAATAATAGAGAAGGAGTTTATAAGCTTTTCCCTAATATTTTCATTAGTCCTCTACTAGAAACTATTTTTCTTAGTGGAAGGATAGGCTCAATAAATCCTTCTCTAAAATAAGATTAAAAAAATTTTTTTTAAAGAAATGTAAAATTAAGGAGCCAGATTCTAATAGCAATTAGTCATGCCAGGCTAAGATTAATAGGCTATTGGGGCACTTCTCAGGATGTCCAAAATACTTTTACACATGTTCAGTAAAATACATTAAACTGTCTGGTATGGTGGCCCTGACCACCAAGCTAGATGTTTGACTGATTACATCATATCCATATTTGAGACTCTGTTATGATGTTTTTTAAAAAATTCCATGCACTTGCAAGCATTTCACTTTTGGGCCCAAAATAGGCATCAAAATAAGCGGCCAGATTTTCAGAAGAGCTAAATATATTGAATATAGAGATGTTTTGAAAATCTGTCCAGAGGTGTCTCAATGGGAGCAACTGGGTGCTGATCACCTTTGAAAATCTGGCCTTTATTTATGTGCTTTTCTGAAAAATTGCCTTTGTTTAAGGGCACCGAGCACTTGAAAATCTGACCCTAAATTCTTCTGAAAAAATTTGGCTCTGTGCAAATAGACTTGGCACTCTATATGCCAAAAGGTGCTCAGCATGGGACTAACAGGGAATTGAAGATCAAGAGTGGTGTGCACTCCTGTGCAGTGGTATGGGAAGGCTTGTGTAATGCCCACCTGTACTATGCCTCCCTCAAGTCAGTGTTTTACTCTTACTTTCATTAGCAGTATGCAGAGGAGAGGAAATGTTAAAAACCCTTGGGTGAAACTGCGGCCCAAATAAGTCAATGGGAGTCTTGCCATTGACTCAATGGGTCCAAGATTTTATCCCTTGATTTTTACTAGGTCTTCTGTGGTCCTCTGAGAGCCTTCAGTGTATTGCAGAAAAATTAGGGATGGGAGAACCAATCTGGATAAAATAAAAAGAGGACAGGAGAAGCTTGTGGAGGGCCCAACTAGCCTTAATTGATCTCTTCTGCTTCCTTCCCTCTTTCAGCCAGAACAGTTTATGTAAAAATACCACAAGAGGGTATTCTCATGGTCTGTCTATCCTAACTTTAACGTAAAACTCATGAGGGAGCCTGTTATATATAGTTTCCAATCCAGTTTTGAAGAACCAAGAGGTTCAGATAAATGTGAAAGCCAAACTTTTGGCTGCATATCCAAACTAAACCCCAAACTTCTCCAGGTTCTTCAAGCACTAAGAAAATGCTCCTCTTTCATGGTGTGAAGTGATAGTGTTTAAAGTTAACTATTCAATTCAGCAGATACTTACTGTCACCATATAAGATTTTAATTGGTTCATATGTTCTAAATTTAACTGTTTTGATTTCACAGGTGCCTGCATAAATATCACCTACAGCCAGTGCCAAATGCTGCCATATAACCACACCACTCTAACATCAGTTCTTTCCATTGTCAAAAGCATTGAAATGGAAAAGTTCCTCAAGTTCTTCAGTTATCTCAACCGACTCAGCTGCTATCAACACATCATGCTATTCGGCTGTAGCCTTGCTCTTCCTGAGTGCATCAGTGATGGTGATGACAGGTATTTGGGAACTAAAATCAGTCAGTGAGTAGAGCCAATTGTAGCATAATACTGCATATCTAATCAGAACAAAACAGTCCTGAGCTAAGCCTATGGCCTTTTCATTGCAAAAATCCTGCTAGTCAAAGCTATCCCCCCCAGCATTTCTGCCTTACTAAACTGTCTTCAAGCTCTTCTGTTAGAACAAGCTTAGTATTTTTGCTGGGAAGAAATTAATTAGTGTCATTATAATAGTTTGAATAATTTGTGCCACAAGTTAGAACAGAACTGCAATGCAGTCAGGGGTTGCTTTCTTAGCACAATCAATGAAAAAGATATAGTAAGGGAAGCCTATCTAGTGGTCATGTGCCCAAATGGAGTGATATATGAATATATTTTAAAAACATACGTATTACATATATGTAATATGTAATTAAATGCATAAAATGTTATGAATAATCAAAGTAAAATGTAATAAACAAGTCAGGGTAAACAAAATTTACGGTTTCTAATGCAACAGTAACTCAGCCATGTACTACGTTCGTAGTGTTTTCTATTCTACTAATTTAAGAAAAATAAGATAAATATATTTATGTCTTGTGTATTTTATAGTGTATAGTTTATTTAGCAGCATGTATGGAACGGTCCTGAGTTAATATTATTTTTAGGAACTTCAGCAATAGCATGTCCTGATTTTTACAATTAATTATGCAACTTTAATGTCCCATTCATGTAATTTTGTACTGACTTTCCTTTTTTAAAGGAAAATAATGAGATCATTCATGTTTAATAATGTTGAAAATTAAAAGTGACATAAAGGGGGAAATAGGCTGGTGCCTTTTTTGTTTTTGATAAATACAGAAGGTCTGCAAAGTTGTTTTAGTTTTCCTTTTTAAACTAAAAAACAAACAAACAAACCAAAACCACAAACCACGTTTCTTACTCCTGTTTTTTTCCATTTGAAATTCAGGTCTTTGTACCAAGAGTCTGAAAGCCCAACAGTTGAGAAGGGATAGGATGTTTTGTCAGAGAGTTTAAAACTCTTTGGTTTTTGTTAACACCTATTTAACTTAATTGCCTAATGAATGCTTGAGTGAAAGGATGTCTGAGGGCTTGCCTACACTGGCAATTTACAGCGCTGCAACTTGTGTGAAAAAACACCCCCCTTAGCACAGCAAGTTTCAGCGCTGTAAATTGCCAGTGTAGACAAGCCCTCAAACATCCTTTCACTCAAGCATTCATTAGGCAATTGAGTGCTTGTCTACACTGGCAATTTACAGCGCTGCAGCTTTCTTGCTCAGGGGTGTGAAAAAACACCCCCCTTAGCACAGCAAGTTTCAGCGCTGTAAATTGCCAGTGTAGACAGTGTACCAGCACTGGGAGCTATGCCCCTCATGGAGGTGGTTTTTTTAGAGTGCTGGGAGAGCTCTCTTCCAGTGCTCTGCCATGACCACACAAGCCACGTTAAAGCGCTGCCACAGCAGACCAGCACTTGGTTAAAGATTCCGCATTCCTGTTCCTCCACTTAAGGAGTGAGAGTTCGGAGGATACACCTCTGACACTCCTTCCCCCACAAAAAATCATCCAGCAATACCAGGGAAGGCTATGTTTAACTTTTCTGATAACGTTTAACAAGTAGAAAAAAATCCTCTTTATAATGTTATAAAGAAGTGAAAAAGGGCACAAACCCAACTAAAACAACATGTTTGCAGGTCACTTTTAAATGTTCCATTTAGGATTTGAAGTTCACACCCCTTTCTGAGAGTGAATGGGATGGGAGAGGGGTGCAAAGTTCGTAACTCAATGAGGTGGATGGAGTGGAAGGAGAATAAATTCACACGTTATTCTTTGTCTGAAGACAGCTTTCTGTAAGATTGGGGGCTTTTCTACGTGCGTGATTTAGCCTGCACTAACTTAAAGGCATGTCTATGATGGCAGAGTTACAGCGCTGGGAGTTACAGCGCTGCTCAGAGAACGCTGAAGAGAAACTGCGGTTGTGTGTTCACACTGTCAGCTGCCTGCGCAATAGCATGGTCACACTTGCAGCAGTATTCGGAGCTTTGCATTCTGGGCAGCTATCCCACAGAGCACCTCTTTCTCTTCTGCTGCTAAGAGTTGTGGGAAGGCGGAAGGGTTCATGGGGTATCCTGGGTCCTGTTCCAGTGCCCTTTGATGCATTATTTTGCATCCCAGCAATCCCAGTGCTTCTGTCTGCATTTGGCGCCGTCTTTCAATGGTTTGTGTATTGCTCACCCTGCCTCTTCGGGGTGCAGGAATGGATCCCGAACTGTTGACCAGTATGCTGCTCGCTCTGACCAACACGTCATGAATGGCAGTGGAGTTATTCCTTAAACTACAAGGCAAGAGCAGTGTGACATTGATCTCACCACACATAGTAGCTACGACACGAGATTGTTTGTGGCATTCACGGAGGTTCTGACCACAGTGGAACGCCGCTTTTGGGCTCAGGAAACAAGCACTGAACAGTGAATCACATCGTGATGCACCTCTGGGATGATGAGCAGTGGCTGTAGAATTTTGGGTGAGGAAAGTCACATTCATGGGACTGTGTGATGAGCTCGCCCCAGCCCTGTGGCGCAAGGACACGAGACTGAGAGCTGCCCTGCCATTGGAGAAGCGCATGGAGATTGCACTGTGGAAGCTGGCTACTCCAGACTGCTGCCGATCACTTGCTAACCAGTTTGGAGTGGGAAAATCAACCGTTGGACTCAAGTTGATGGAAGTCTGCAGGGCCATCAATCGCATCCTGCTCCGAAAGACGGTGACTCTTGGCAATGTGTGTGACATTGTGGATGGCTTTGCACAAATGGGCTTCCCGAACTGCGGAGGGGCGATAGATTGCACACACATTCCAATTCTGGCACCAGACCTCCTAGCCACCAAGTACATTAATCAGAAGGGGTATTTCCCAGTGGTTCTCCAGGTGCTTGTGGATCACTGTGGGCATTTCATGGACATTAATGCAGGCTGGTCTGGAAAGGTGCATGATGCATGAATCTTTTGGGACTGTCATAAATATAAAGGGAAGGGTAACAACCTTCCTGTATCCAGTACTATAAAATCCCTCCTGGCCAGAGGCACAAAATCCTTTTACCTGTAAAGGGTTAAGAAGCTCAGGTAACCTGGCTGGCACCTGACCAAAAGGACCAATAAGGGGACAAGACACTTTCAAATCTGGGGGCGGGAGAAGGCGGGAAAGGTTTTGGTCTGTCTGTTCTGTGTGCTTGCCAGACACAGATCAAGGAAGCAAGCAATCTAACTCCATTAGAATTAGTAAGTACGAGCAAGGGAAGCTTATTTTTGTTTTGGCTTGTGATTTTTTCTGTCCTGAGAGGAAGGTGTATTCCTAGTTTTCTTTTTGTAACTTTAAAGTTTGGCCCAGAGGGAAATCCTCTGTGTTTTTGAATCTGATTGCCCTGTAAGATTATCTTCCATTCTAATTTTATAGAGGTGATTCTTTTACCTTTTTTCTTTATAATAAAGTTCTGTTTCTTTTAGAATCTGATTGGGTTTTTTTTTAGTGTCCTAAAAAAACCCAAGGTTGGTCTGTGCTCATCTTGTTTATTCTCAAGCCTCCCCAGGAAAGGGGGTAAGATGGTAGAAATAAGCTTACGGGGTCTCTCATGCGGGTCCCCACATCTGTACTCTAGAGTTCAGAGTGGGGAGAGAACCCTGACAGGAACACTGGCCTGTTCAGGAAGCTGCAAGCAGGGACTTGTGGCACGGAAGGCACATACCAATCTACCTAGTTTCCTTTTCTCTCCCTGCATCTGTCCTGCTCAGTGAATGCATGGCCCTGTGCCCCCCCCCCCCCAACAAAATAAAGCTGCCTGCTCAAAATAATAGCCAGCAGCATGGCACAATTGTCACCTCTGTCCCACCATTCTTCTCCTCCCCTCATGGCAGCATACCCAAATAATGAAAACATTCAGTTGTGCATGAAATTCAACAGGTTATGGAGACAGTGGTGACAGGGAAAAAAAGTTTAGTTAGTGTTTTCAGTTTACATGAGGTAGACATGGGCATTGTATGCCCATAAAGGTACAAAGACTACAGCTCCCTGCTGAGGTATATGTGTCCTGTAAGATGCATTCATATAGGATAAGAAGTTTACCTTAGGGATAGCATAGCCATGCAGCTCTTAATGGCTTTTCACAGGCTCACATAGAAAAAGAATGGGAGCAGTTATGGTTCTGCACTGATTTTCTGAAGCCTTATTTGTTTCTCTGTGCACTTTCAGCATGTCTGCAGGGAAGATAAAGCAGAATCTAATACTAAGAAATAGCACAGGTTTGGTCCAAACATTCTGTGGAATAGCTGCACTCCTTGCTTCTGGCAAAGCACACAACTCCCTTCTACTCCTGCAGCACTTCTGGGGGGACCATCTTGGTGAATAACTTCACAGCATAACTCACTGGTCTGCCCTCTGCCTTTTGGAATAACACCATTCTCTGTCTCCTTATCACCTGCCTCAGTGTAACATTATTGAGAGCCAGGGCACCTAAAGTGGATATAGAGGGGATTACTTTCCCGTTCTCTCCCAGATGGCCCTTATTAGTCCCTCTGATACCATAAAATCACCTCCAAGGCACTGCCTAAACTGCAAAGCCAAACTGGGAATATAATTCCTAACCATCTGTATCTTGTAAAGCACAACTGCAAATCCACACAGCATATATGCACACCCAGAAATTCCCAATCAAGCCTCCATGCACACGCCACTGATCATCTCTGAGGTCCCTTTAAGTCTGGAAAAGAATCTCAGGGAGGGGAAATGAGAAATACATGTTTAAAAATGCTATTCTATCCTCTCTGGAATATGAACAATAACTGCTTGTTTTTCCCCCTACTCTCCTATTCTATGGCACCTGCAGCAGCCAGACCCTTAAGGACAGGGTCTTCATCAACAGTTGAGTGGCTGGCTAACTTGAAGAGGAAGAAATGGAGAAGTCAGGATGAAATGTTTGCAGACCACATTTCTGACACACCCCCGCCCCCAAACTGAAAACATTAGAGAGAGCTGGAGGTTGTATTTGGGGTCACAGAGGGAAAAAGACAGGAAGCCCTCCAGAGAGGATTGTTGAAGTGGCCAGAGACAGCATTGCCATGGCAAAAAACACTGTAGAGAAAGACAGGGACATGTAAAAGCAGCCTCTGGAGGCAATACAGATGCAGAATGATTTGCTGCAGACAATGTAGTGCCCCGGACACTACAGGGTACTGGGAATACCCTCATGTGTTCCCCTCTGTACCCCTGTAGCCATGCTCCCAGATGCCAGTCCACTCCCTGGCCCAAGCTCAGGGTAGCGAGAACAATTGCACATGCAAGCCCAGCTCTTTCAAGACCCCACACTCTACACCAGGAGAGAGAAGAACAAGAAGATGTAGAGGCAAGGCATAAACTCACCTATGAACTGGAGACCTCCCCCCACCCACATTCTTTTGTTGTGCCCTCTGCTGCAGTGTTTAATTGTTGTTTTAATTAAAGGTTTATTTGTGGTTGTTATATAAAATTGTTGTTTAATAACAAAACCATTAAATTCATTCATAAATAATCTGTAATCATAAATAAATGAATAAATTTTGCATGTTATAGGATTTTACAATCACAAAATAAAATAAGGAATGCCACAATGTGCCAGATTATCACCCCATAAAAGACACTGCAATGATCTTAATCCATTCACCAACCCTCTTCCCTGGGATAACGTGGATGTATAGCTGCATATTTTGAGGCCTGAGACTCAAAGATGGCCAAATGCGTGCTCCACTGTCATTCTGCAACTATTGAGGCCACTGACTTAAACAGTTCCTTTCTTCTGTTCAAGTGCCTTGTGAATTGCTTAATTAGCTAGAGAAGCAAATTATAAGATGAGTGTTTCAGGATAACTAGTGTACTCTCCACATGATTAATGTCCATAGTAATCATGGGGGAAAAGTCTCATAAGAACATAAGAATGGCCATACTGTGTCAGACCAAAGGTTCATCCAGCCCAGTATCCTGTCTACCGTCAGTGGCCAATGCCAGGTGCCCCAGAGGGAGTGAACCTTACAGGTAAAGATCTAGTGATCTCTCTCCTGCCATCCATCTCCACCCTCTGACAAATGGAGGCTAGGGACACCATTCCTTACCCATCCTAGTTAACAGCCATTAATGGACTTAACCTCCATGAATTTATCTAGTTCTCTTTTAAACCCTGTTATAGTCCTAGGCTTCACAATCTCCTCAGGCAAAGAGTTCCCACATGTTGGCTGTACGCTGAGTGAAGAAGAACTTCCTTTTATTTGTTTTAAATCTGCTACCCATTAATTTCATTTGGTGGCCCCTAGTTCTTATATTATGGGAACAAGTAAATAACTTTTCCTTATTCACTTTCTCCACACCACTCATGATTTTATATACCTCTATCATATCCCCCCTTAGTCTTCTCTTTTCCAAGATGAAAAGGCCTAGCCTCTTTATTCTCTCCTCATATGGGACCCGTTCCAAATCCCTAATCATTTTAGTTGCCCTTTTCTGAACCTTTTCTAATGCCTGTATATTTTTTTTGAGATGAGGGGACCACATCTGTACACAGTATTCAAGATGTGGGAGTACCATGGATTTATATAAGGGCAATCAGATATTCTCCATTTTATTCTCTATCCCTTTTTAAATGATTCCTAACATCCCATTTGCTTTTTTGACTGCTGCTGCACACTGCGTGACTGTCTTCAGAGAACTATCCACGATGACTCCAAGATTTCTCCTGTTTGGTTGTAGCTAAATTAGCCCCCATCATATTGTATGTATAGTTGGGGTTATTTTTGCCAATGTGCATTACTTTACATTTATCCACACTAAATCTCATTTGCCATTTTGTTGCCCAATTACTTAGTTTTGTGAGATCTTTTTGAAGTTCTTCACAGTCTGCTTTGGTCTTAACTATCTTGAGCAGTTAGTATCATCTGCAAACTTTGCCACCTTGCTGTTTATCCCTTTCTCCAGATCATTTATGAATAGGTTGAATAGGATTGGGCCTAGGACTGACCCTTGGGGAACACCACTAGTTACCCCTCTCCATTCTGAAAATTTACTATTTATTCCTACCCTTTGTTCCCTGTCTTTTAACCAGTTCTCAATCCATGAAAGGATCTTCCCTCTTATCCCATGACAACTTAATTATTCATTAAGGTACACAGAGCTGAGTTCTGAAAGATGCTAGCATCATGGATTCTCCACACCACCCTGCATTTATGTTTGTGAATCTACCATGGCAATCAACCATGGAACACAATGGAGAAAGACCCCTCTCTGTTTATAAACTCCGAACCCTGCTGTTGGGGGCAAGCAATAGACAGATGGATCATGCCAGTTTCCCCAATACAGTTTGGGAACCCCATGCTTACTAAGCCATCAACCATCTCCTGAACATTAATAAGGTTTATAACCTGGTGCAACAGTACCTTATGTATGGCATCACACCCCTGTATGGCAATAGCCTCAACAATTGATGCCAAATTGTTTGGCTCTGGTCTGTTAACATTCAGGGGTGGCCAGCTTCCAGATGGTAATGGCAACCCATTTGTCCTCAAGTACAGAGCACCTCATGTTGATACACTGCCCCTGCAGCTCCAGAGCTAGTTCAGCACAGATCTCAAAAAATGTTGCCTTCCCCATTCTGAAATTGTCCCTCCAGTGCTGGTCATCCCAGTTCTGCAGAATGACCCTTTCCCAGCAATTGACATTGGTTTCCTGAGCCCAGAAACACTGTTTTCCTAGACTTCCACTGGCTTCTGCTATGCATCCCACAATACACAGCAGGAAAAATTGCAGACCACACACTGCTCAGCAGCAAAGCAGAGATCATGGGATACCCTCCCAGAATGCCATGCACATAGTATATACCAAGACCTTCCCATGCGTACACAGTGATGAAAATTGAAAGAGGCCACAGTCATCCAGTGTGTATGCTACTGGTGCAGCTTACATATTGCACACCAATCAGTATGCATCAACTGTGCGAGAACTAAACCTCCCAGGTAGATGAGGCATGGGATAACATAGCAGTAGCTAATCTATTTACACTATAACAGTTATGTCTTGGCAATTAAAATATAAAAATTAGGAAAAAACTTTAGTATTTTCAGGTTATTGCCACATTTGAATAGAGACCAAAAACTTGAAAGATAAGCAATTTTTCCGTGGCCACAGTTTTCTCCTGTTCCTACTGTCAATGTAGTGCAGGGGGTTTGATTTTCATTTTACTGATATATATCTGGAGGGATGTACTACATGTTCCCATTAGGCTGGGGAGGCAGAATGTGCATAAATCATAAAGGGCTACATAAGATTCTGCTAAAAAAAGAGAAACCTTAGCAGCTATCTACTTCTCATGGCAGCGGTGTCAACAGAGATGGATGCTGACAGATTGTGGAGTAGCAGGGAGGAATTGAAATGGTGGCCTGTCAAAAAATATTGCTGGTTTTCCAAACCTAAATGTGTCACCCAAATCCAACTCCTAATTCTCAGTAATCTTTCTTTGGGGGTTATTTTTGGTTGCTTTATATGAATCAACCTTTTAAGTGGGTATCTGGTAGATAATTTATCTTGCAGATCCTCTGCTTACTTGCAGATAGAGAGATATCTTTTAGATCTGATCTATCAGAAGCCAAGGTCATTTAAGATGTAAAACTTTGAGACTAGATTTCTTATAAGATTTAGTTTTTAAAATAAGACTGCATTAAATTTTCCATTAATTAATAAGACATCATTCAAATGGTTCATTGGATGCATAACCTGAAACCCCCACCCAAATATTGGTATTTATATTTGTGTTTACTTCATATATTTTAATGCCATAGGTAGCTATATGTGAGGTGAAAATAACAAGAGATTTAGTATTCTTGCAGTATTTCAAGCAAATAAGAAATAAAATGTAGCAAAATCAGATTTTAGATTATTTGAGCCCCTTAAATGACTTCCTAAGACATTAAAAAGCCTGTGAAAAATGTAAACAAATACTTGAAATAATTATACTAGACAATGTGCAACTTCCTACCACATAAAAGTGATGATATCAAATAAGTTCTAGAAGGAGTTTAAAGAGCATGGAAGAAAATGCATTGATAAAATTGTCATTGTTTCATGACTTGGTATCGCACATTTTGATTAAAAAACCAAACAATATAAAATGAGCATGGCACACAATAAATGGATTAAAAACTGGCTAACTGATAGGTCTCAAAATGCAACTGTGAATGGGAAATCATTATCGAATGGGTATGTTTGCACAAGGGTCCCACAGGGATTGGTTCTTGCCCTATGTTTTTTAACATTTTTATCAGTGACGAGGAAGAAAACATAAAATCATCACTGATTAAGTTTGCAGATGAGACAAAAATTGGGGGAGTGGTAGATAATGAAGAGGACAGGCCACTGATTCAGAGTGATCTGGATTGCTTTGTAAACCGGGCGCAAGCAAACAAAATGTCTTTTAATACAGCCAAATGTAAATGTATGCATTTAGGAACAAAGAATGTAGGCCAAATTTCCAGGAGGGGGGACTATCCTGGGAAGCAGTGAGTCTGAAAAACTCATAAATTGTCTGCCCTCTATAACACTGATAGAGAGATATGTAGAGCTGTTTGCTCCCCCAGGTAGTAATCACTTACTCTGAGTTTTTCAATAAACAAAAATGATTTTATTAAGTATAAAAGGTAGGATTTAAGTGGTTTCATGTAATAACAGCCAGAACAAAGTAAGTCACCAGCAACATAAAGCAAAAAACACACAAGTCTAAGCCTAATACATTAAGAAACTAATTACAGGTAATACCTCACCCTCAGAGATGTTCCAATAAGCTTCTTTCACAGACTAGACTCCTTCCTACTGTGGGGCCAATCCTATCCTCTGGTGCAGTCCTTGTTAGTTCCAGCAGACATCTCAGGTGGTAAGCAGGGGTTTTCTCATGATTGGCAGCACCTTTTGTGCTGCTCCATCCCCTTTTATAGCTTTTGCACAAGGCAGAAATCTTTTGTCTGTGCCTATCCCCACCCCCTCCTTATCAATGGAAAAGTACAAGGATTAAGATGGATTCCACTATCATGTGACATGGTCACATGTCACTGTAAGACCTCTAGTCTCCATTCTTCCTGGGTCGGCCCACACATACACAGGAAGGTTTTCAGATAAATAAACCATTTACAACCAATTGTCCTAGTCAGTGGGAGCCATTGAGATTCTAAACCACCATTAATGGCCCATACTTTGCATAATCACAATAGGACCTCAGAGTTATACTTTATATTTCTAGCTTCAGATACAAGAATGATACATGCATACAAATAGGAGGAATATATTCAGTAGTTTATAACCTTTGTTATGATACCTTACAAGAGACCTTTTGCATAAAGCATATTCCAGTTGCATCATATTCACACTCATGAGCATATTTCCATAAAATATATGGAGTGCAATGTCACAGATGTGTCACATGGTTTGTACCTCACCACAGTCACAATTTGATGATTCTTTGATTTTTTTCATTTGTGGAAGAAATAGCCACATCTTCCGTGCATTTTCTGAACGTGGTTGAGTGCAGTCCACTGCCTATGGGAAAGGAAGAATCCCAGGACTTCTTTCCTTGGATCTTCACTCAGGTGTTTGTTTGGGATGTCACAAGTGGCCCGCTATTTGAGCCATTGAGTGCTGCGTCCTTTCTGTTGGCCTGCAGCATTGATGTGTGGATCAAGAAAGGATTCCTGGATTTGAATTGGGAGAGTTGCAGTGGATTGAGGTCTTGATGTAGTGACAGGTCTGGAGCAGCCAGGCTCTTATTGCACTGTGGAAGCACAGCAGCTTCTCATCTGAATGTTGGCTGGCCCAATGTCCACCAAAACTGAGAGCCACGGGATTGGTGTTGATTTAAGAGAGTCGCTAAGAATCCTGAGTATGGCACTGATTTCAGTGTCAGCAAGACTGGTGTGGGAGCTTTTGAACCAAACTGGTGCATACCACTTTGCCGTTGGCAAGACCAGGACTTGAACTGACATTCGAAGCATGCATGTATCACATGTCAGCAAGCTTCTGGTTAATGTTAATCCCTGTTTTTATCTTCTTTTTGGTGTTGTCAAAATGTTGTTGATAGCTCAGCGTCTGATCAAGGGTAACACCAAGGTACAGTAGATTACACTCATGCAATTGTGTCAGCTCCACCTTTTATCTGGAGACTTTCAAAAAAGGGATGTATTTGCCCCTGTTACCCAGTGGTGCTACCTAGCAGAGTGTAAAGTCTTGGATAAAATAATGCTTCCAAATCTGAAATACATGATTATTCATTTCCACCAATCTCAGCTACTTCTTCTGCCATTGGTCAAAGGTTAGAAAGCAGTAAAAACCTCTGGATTGTTCGTTATTCTTCATCTGGTAATATCTACAAACTTTTCTGGTGTCAATGTAACATGCTTTTTTTAAAAAAATTGATTATAAGTTTAAAAGACTATTTAAATTCAGTATCATAAGGGTCCAAAAAAATCAGAATGACTTAGAATAAATGGATTATATTTTTCATAAAAAGAATACAGTCTTGGCAACTGTGCAAGATAGACAGCTAAAATATATGATTAGATAGTTGAAAAACAAAACTAAACTCCTCTACTCAGTCAGTCGGGTGAAATGTTATGCCTAAGAAATACAAAACTGAAACCTATCAGTGTTTCTGGAGTGGCAGGGAAGGGCCACTTCTAATATGTTGATATGAAAAGCTCTTTGAGCAATATGGGGAAGTCATTCTGGAGATGTTGAAAGAAGAATGGGAAGAAGGTAGAGGCTGAGTTGGGAAGGGAAATTGAACAGAGGAATTTGAGGAAGGTGAGATACACATAAGAGGTCTGAAGAAGCAGAAAAATCACTGAGGAATTGATTTTTTTAAAATGATAGTGTTTTTAGCTTATTGTAAAGTTGACTAGAGCTGAAAGCATGCTTTAAAAAATGCTCTTTACACAATTGAAAGAATTAAAAGAAATACATAAAACGATCACAGTTACTGTTTATTCTTATACATATTTTATAGTTTCTGGTGACAGTTTAAACCATGATGGTAAAGTTCTGACAGATTGTACATTTCATGAGAACCAGCCAGAATGAAATGTGCAGCCATTAATCGCTGGCATCCAATGTGTCATTATTACATACACCAGACCCTCACTAGAATGCGCGTCTACATAGTGCGAATTTGCATATAACACAGTCGTGGCCATGGATCCCAAATTTAATTACTTTAATTGCAATTCATTTTAACGCGGTCCC
Organism: Caretta caretta; assembly: GCF_965140235.1. Taxonomy (NCBI): domain Eukaryota; kingdom Metazoa; phylum Chordata; order Testudines; family Cheloniidae; genus Caretta; species Caretta caretta. The sequence goes on from NC_134209.1 coordinate 103,270,135, forward strand.
CGCAGTTAACGCAGTACTGTGCATGGATCCCAAATCCTGTGTTCTAGCGAGGGTTGGGTGTAGTTTTAATTTACTTTCTGTCTATGTTTACTTACTAGTTTCATGTTCTATAATTTTTTCTTGTGTTTGTAAAATAGTCTTTATTTATTAATACTTTGAGGCAGGGGTAATCTTTTAATTGTGTGTTTGCACAGCATCTGGCACAATGTGTTCCAGGTCCAGGGCTGGGACTCCTGTATAGACTACCACAATACTGTTACTTCTAATAATAAATATGAACAATAAAATTGTCTTGATATATCTGGATACAATTTAAAACATTATACAGCAGCAAGATCAAATGCAGTTTAAAAATTTTATTCAATTTCCAGCAATTGAGCATACAATCAACCTATACTGCTAGTTTTGTGTAAAGTAGAAAGGTCCATAGAATCATATCACAGAGTGACATTGGTAAGGCGAAGCCTTTTTTAATGCTGGTTTTTCTATAATGGAAAGATAGAAAAGTCTAAATTGGTGGGGAGGGGAAGGAAAGTTAGAACTCAGACAGACCTGTCAATGAAGACTGTGACTGTCATTTTAGGTGAGTTCATAAAGTATCTTTAAGTTATCTTTCTTTTGTGATTCAGAGTTTGGCTGGATGTGTTTCAGTAAGATTTTTTTAATCTTACTTCACAATTTGTTTTTAAATCTAGCTATTTCAAATTGTCACAGTTGAACAGCCCTGGAAAGAATGAATGTGAGAGTCAATGGGGAAAAGTAACACCAAGGTTACAATGCTATAACAATGTAAATATTAGTTAAAGCCAGTTTACCTGCGTAAATTTTAACTTTATTTAAACATTCAGAGATCAAAGATCAACATAGACCTTGGTAGCTAGCATTAGTTTGTGACATCATACTGTAAAATACAAGGCTGTAATTTATAAGATTGTATCATATACTGTACTATAGTAAGAAGGAAGAGCTGTTGGTCAGGACTGATTTGTAACTAAATCATAGGTTTTTACATCAATGCACAAGATCACAAGAAATATCAAAATAAAATGCATAATTTATGTAGATTTGTAAGCAAAAGTCTATCTTGAAATCTTAGGTGCTTAAATATAATTTAAAAGATACAAAACTAATAAGAATTAAAGTAGTCCAACATGGATCAATCCCTACCTTCATAATACAAACCAGCCAGTCAGCTGGTCAAAATAAAACCCCAAACCCTGCTCTCTGTAAAGACTCCTGCCACTAAGGCCTCTCACCCTCACTAAAAAACAAGGTGAAGTAGAATGGTGTTGCAGGATGCCCTAAAGGCATGGATTATTTCTGACCTCAGGTGCAGGGAGTGAATTGCAAAATCAAGGACCCATATGTAATACACGCTGTCGTGGTCCTACTCTATTCTTCTAAGCCAGGAACTGATAGCTCAAGTGCCTCCACTGATCTCCTCTGTGGAAGTAGCTCCCAGGGAGAGAGGCAGTCTCTTATGTAGGTAGGTCCCAAATTGTTTAGGCCTTAGGAGGTCAAACTCAACAACTTCAATTCTACCTAGAAACTAATAGGCAGGCAGAGCGAATTATTAAGCATAGCCATAATGTGCTCTCAGTGTGAAATACTTAATATAGCTGTTCATCCATGTATGTAATATAGTCCACATGCTATAGCTGTTTGTATATCAACCGTATTTGCAAATAATCTTGTGAAATTACTATTATTTATATTATACGTGTGCCTAAAGGCCCCAGTTGAGACCATGGCTGTTGTGCTAGGCACTATACAAATACTTAACAATCCTAATAGACAATCCCTGTCCTAAAGAGTTTACAAACTAAATAGACAATATAGACAGAGGATGGAAGAGAGGAAGTAGTATTATCTTCTTTTACAGATGGAAAACTGAGATACAGTGCAATATGACTTGGTCATACAGGAAGTCTGTTGCAGAACTAGGAGTTAAACCTAGATCTCCTAAATTCAGAGTCTTAACTACTAGATTATCCTTCCTCTTGAATAAAACTTATGTATTCACTTTGCTGGTGATCTGCTTTACTCACTTTGGGCCTTATCCAATACCCACTGAAGGAACAGAAACATGTTTCCCCACCAAATTTGTCTTTTTAATTTGAAAAAGATTATTTCCCCTTAAAATGATAAAGAAGCTGAATTAACATGGTTTCTTTTGTTCATCAGCTACTCCCACAAAGCATTTCTGTATGCAGTGTTGTAGCTGTGTTGTTCCCAGGATATTAGTGAGATTAGGCAGGTGAGGTAATATCTTTTATTGGACCAACTTCTGTTAGTGAATGAGAAGCTTCTGAGCTCACCGGAGCTCTTCTTCAAGTCTGGGAAATGAACTCAGAGGGTCACAGCTAAATACAAGGTGGAACAGATTGTTTACCATAAGTAGTTAACACACATTTCAAGAGACCTTTCAAGGTGAAGTGGCCTGTTAACATCTCTCCAGTCATAGGGGAGAAAGGAAAAACAACATTGGAGGGTGATTAAGTGGGTTATAGATTGTTGTAATAAGCCATAAATCCAGTGTCTCTATATAGTCCATGATTTTTAGTATTGAGCAAAGTAAAATATTTATGCTCCCAAGCTCATCTTTTGAAGGTGTTGTGCTGGCTTCCTTTGAGGACAAGGACTGAGAGGTCAGAGGTAGAGTGATTGCAGTGAAAAGTGTTCACCCACAGGTACTATGGTGTTTTTGTCTTTTATTGTTTTCCTGAGTGAGTTCATTTGAGAGCGTATTGATTGTCTTGTTTTACCCATGTAGTTGTTATTGGGGCATGTAGTGCACTGGATGAGGTAGACTACATGTTGTGACAGGTATCTGTAGGACCCAGTCTTGAAAGGTGTGTTGTGTGGGGTGTTGGTCATTGTAGCAGTGGAGATACGTCTGCAAGTTTTGCATTTGTTGTTCTTCCACGGTCTGGTGCTGCTGTGAGTTGGTGTGTCCTGGTTTGTGGGGAGCTTGCTTCTGATGATGAGATTGAAGAGGCTGGGGGGGTTGTTTGAAGGCCAGAAGAGAGAGTTCAGGAAAGATTTCTTTCAGGATGTGGTCCCCATTGAGTATGAGTTATAGTTATTTGATGATATCCCATATGGGTTCCAGTGTGGGGTGGCAGGTGACAATTAGAGGTGTGTGATCAGAAAGAGTTTTACTTCTGTGTTAAAGCAGGCGTTCTCAGGGTGTTTGGGTAGCCCATCCCATGATGCAATCTACTTCTATGATGGAGTGTCCTTGTTTGGCGAAGTTGGTTTTAAGTGTTTTAAGGTGTATATCCCGGACTTTCTCCTCAGAGAACATTCTGTGGTATCTGAGATGCTGGCTGTAGATAACAGATTTCTTGGTGTGTTTGGAGTGATTATTGAATCTTTGAATGCAGGTTTGGTGGTCTGTGGGTTTCCTGTATAGAGATGTCTGTAGGGTTCCATTGTTGAAACTGATTGTGGTGTCCAGGAAGCTGATGCTAGTGTGGGAGTGTTCCAGAGAGAGTTTAATGGATGGATGGTGGTTGTTGAGGTTAAGGTGGAAATCTATGGAGGGGTTAGGTCGGCTCTCCAAAGGATGAATATATCATTGATGTATCTCAGATGTATCATTGGTTTTGTGGTGCACTTATCCAGAAATTCTTCTTCAAGCTGACCCATGAAGAAGTTGGCATATTGGGGAGTGATCCTAGTACCCATGGCTTTGACAAAGAGTTTGTTGTTGAATGTAAAATTGTTATGGATGAGGATGAAATAGATGAGTTTGGTGATGTGTTTGAGATGGATATCGGAGTGTTGTCCATTATCTTATAAATATTTGAGGCAGGCAGGGATGAGGGATGTTGGTGTATAGGGAGGTGATATCCATGGTGGTAAGGATGGTGTTCTGAGGGAGGCTGTTAATGTTTCAGAGTTTCTGGAGGAAGTTGGTTGTGTCCTGGAGGAAGCCGGCCCTTTGTGTGGTTAGTTGGTTGAGGATGGTTTCTATGAGAGTCCTGATATTCCTTCAGTAAGAGTGCTGTGGCCAGATATGATGGGTCTGTCTGGGTTCCCTTGTTTTTGTATCTTGGGAAGTCTCTGGGGTGGGTTCATGGGGGATGAGGTTGTAGAGTTTCTCTTGGAGTTATTTGGGGAAGGATTTGAGGATATTCTGAAATTCCTGCATAAATTGTGGTGTGGGATGTTCTTTGAGTTCTTTATAGTAGGAGGTGTCAGAGAGTTGTCCGTTGGCCCTGTTAATATAGTAATCACATGTGAGGACTACGATGGCACCCTCTTTGTCTGCTGGTTTGATCACTACTTGGTGGCTGCATTTCAGGGACTGTCCTCTCAGCTGATCTCTCAGCGGTGGAGAGATTGTGATGTTTGTTAAGTATTTCACAATCAGTTGTTTTTCTGAAGTAATCAATGTAATGATCAAGAGCGTGGTTTCGTCTGCTGTGGGGTATTCAGTCAGACGATTTGTTTTTCATATGACTGTCTGGGGATGTGGTAAATGTCAGTGTGTCTTCACTATGAAAGAATTCTTTGAGGCAGAGTTGATAGAAGAATTCTTCTAGTTCTCCACATGTTAGTATGCTAATATGATCAGGTTCTGTGGTGAGGCAGAAGTTCAGTCTTTTGGGAGAGTACAGATACTTCAGCTCTGGTTGAGGACAGTCTTGAAAAATTGAGGATGTTGGGATGTTATATACGGTCCATGTGGTCGGCCTGGTGCCATGGTTTCTCCTGGACGTGGTGTTCTGTGGTTTGTGGAGTTGTTGTAGTTCGTTCCACTTTTTCTTGTTGTACTGGATGTCTGTCATCAGTCTACTTTGTATTTAGCTGTGGCACTCCCATGACCTTTCCTGAAGAAGTGCTCTGTGTAAGCTCAAAAGCTTGTCTCTCTCACCAGTAGAAGGTGGTCCGACAGAAGATATTACCTCACCCATCTTGGCTCTCTACAAAGCATTTTGTCATGTCAAACTGTCCAAGAGCTTGTCCACATGGAAACTTAGTGCGTGGCAAAGTGGGACAAGAATTTACAGTGCATTAGCCTGCTGCATGCCAAGTCTCTCCGTGGACCCTGGTACTGTACAATAAATGTTCCATACCTGTGCACTATCAAACTTTTAGTATGTGGTAGCAGGGTCCACACAGAGACTTAGCATGCAGCAGACTAGTGTGCGAGGTTTATACCTTGGCTTGCCATGCAGTAAATCTCCATGTGGATGAGCCCTTAATTTAAGTACTAGTATTTACGAAATAATGTGCACTGTAGAAACAGCTGTGGTCAGTTAAATACTCTTGGAAAGCTAGCAGAAGGGGATCCAAATGATGTATTTTGTGGTGCTGTGAAATTAAGGATAATTCAGTTTTACTAGAAGAGAACGGTTGTTTTAATTCTTAGTCATCTTGTATAGATCTGTTATTAATTTAGAAGAATTTTTAGAGTTGTTCTATCATGATTGTGAGAAATGTACTTTTGTTTTCTTCCCATTTTTCTGGTTCTTGGATTTCATCTATCTTCTGTCATTTGTAAAAGCAAAAAAAAAAAATTAATTTCTGTTTTCTGTTTGTAAGTGTTTAAAAATGTTTTAAAATGTCCTGTGCTGGAGTACTAGACTTCAAAAACAAACAACAACAACCACAACCAACCTGAAGCAGATAATAACCAAATTTAAATTAAAATCTTTTCAATGTCCCTTTTTAAAATATGAAAACCAGCCCATATTGAATTAGATGGCACCATCTATTTACAGAAGGTCTTATTTTACAAGACGTGCAAGTTCATTGACTTGGTCATTCTCTGCAAGTTAGAATTACATAGTGCTCACACTGTAGTGGATTTTGTTTGGATTTTTTAATAAGACAGTTAGTGAGAAATCCTACTTAAAACTAATCATGGCTAATAGAAACTTTAGAGAATTGCTCTCTTTGCATCATTTTCACTGTATTGCCCAGGTCAGGGTCTAAGATCATTTTTATTTTAAGACAGTTATCTACTTATGTATACAAAGCATAAATGTTCAGTATTGGTCAGCAAAGCATTTAAGCACTTGCCTAAGTTCAGCCCTATTGAGGAAATATATAAGCACATGTTTAATTTTAGTCATGTGCCTGAGGCCCTTTCGAGTAAATGAGACTTCAGGACTTTGCTGAATAAGGATGGTTTGCTCAATAGAGGCCAAACTGTGCTTGGTACTTTACAGACAAATAAAAGGCATAGTAATCCTTACCCTAAGGACCTTGTAATCTAAAGCACTGATCCTGCAAATACTTACACATGTCCTTAGATCTACCTATGTACCAGTTCTTGCAATTTTATTGAGTTTTGTGATATTTGGTGTTTTTCTTAAAGCATCATCTCTTGGAGTCAAGTGGTTACATGAAAATCTCAGATTTTTTTTTGAAGACAAGTTTCTAGCCCTTATGGTTGCGGAGAAAAGCTTGAAAATGTGACCTCAAAAGGCTCAAAACCCAGAAGGCAAATAAAAATACGTCAAAATTAAGGCGGTTTTGCTTTCACGTCCCGGCCCAAATCCTGTCTGAGCCAGGTCTAGAAAGTTAGTTTCAGTTAGATGAACTTGTAGTTGGTCTTTCTGCTAGCTTCTGTATGAGCTTGCTCTGAAATGGGAGGTTTGACACGGGGTAGTTTCCTAGGCAAAAATATCTAGGGTAGGTTTCTTCAGTATTGGTCATACTATTATGTGTCTGAAGGAGGAAGAGAAGATTCCTTCTCTAAAGGAGGCATTGGCTGTTTCAGTTAGGAATGGCACCTGTTGTTCATGACTTTCTTTCACAAGAAGGAAGTCTGATTCACAAGACTTGGGTCAAGACTCCTTTAGGGTATCCAGGACTTCTGATAAGTGAATATTGTGAGTTTTGGGAATGCTGGTGTGCTATCTGTACCATCACCAAAGCTTGATGCTCCAGTTAGCTGCAAAACCATCTTGAGCAATAGTCATTCCATGGTCTGGTTCCATGGTGGGATGAAGTCTACTGCAGTGAGGGAGATAGTTAAAGTGGTTGTGAAAAGGTTTGTGGATGATTCCGTAAGCCTGATTCTGCACTCACATTGATTTATATCTCATGTAAATATGAGCAGAACCCATCCCTCTGTCTCAAAGATTGCTAAACTTGGGGTCATCATGGGACTTGTGGCTAAGAAACTAGATAGGTAAGATGTGGTCCAACTCGTCTTGTAGAAAACCTATATAGACTGCAATAATGTATATTTGTGTAATAAACAATGTAAGGTATAACAATGTATAATATGTAAGGTACATATTAGTGTATGTTTATTGAAACGGAAGGATATAGACTTCAGTTAGCCAAAACACCCATCCATGGATCTAACAATTTCTGATCCTGTGAATATTGTGCTTGTGACATTCAGTGATGATACTTTAGAACAACATGCCAAGAACATGATAAAGCACTCAATGTCCTGAAATGCTTGACGACATACCATTTAACATTAAACAAGAACAGATTTTATTTTTTAAAACAACAGCTTAAATTGTTCTGACATACATTTCCAGACAGATGTGGCCGGCCCAGTTACAATAGACATTAAAGAATTTAGACGATTGCCCAAGACAGCAACGTTGCAGATATTTAGTAATTTATTGGCATGGTGCATTTACTGCACAAGTCATCTTAAATTTTGCCTTTTCTTCACTCTGAGCACTTGCAAAACATGACAGGCTGTTTATGTGGAAGAAAATATCTTAAGGCATCAAAGTCATACAATCTATCTTTGAATACATAACCATGTCATAATTCCTCTCTGAGTTTTCACATGCGCTTGTAGTTCACGAAAGCTCATCTAGCTGATAAATAACATGTCATAGCCCTTTCAAATTGAATCCTGACAGATGCTGAAAGCAAAAATTCTCAAACAGGGAGAATCTTTAGGGTGAAGTGTGAGGTTGTGAACACTTTCATCTATACTAGGGGTGGATAAACTTTTTGGCATGAGGGCCACACCTGGGTATGGAAATTGTGTGGCAGCCATAAATGCTCACAAAATTGGGGGGTTGGGGTGCGGGCTCTGGAGAGGGCCAGAAATGAGGAGTTCATGGTGTGTGAGGGGGCTCCGGACTGGGGCAGGGGATTTGGGTGCGGGGGAGGTGAGGGCTCCAGCTGGGGGTGCGGGCTCTGGGGTGGGGCTGGGGCTGAGGATGAGGGGTTGGGGGTGCAGGAGGGTGCTCTGGGCTGGGACCGAGGGGCTCAGAGGGCAGGAGGGGGATCAGGGCTAGGGCAGGGGATTGGGGTGCAGGAGGGGGTCGGGGTGCAGGCTGCGGTTGGCGCTTACCTCAAGCAGCTCCTGGAAGCAGCAGCATGTCCCCCCTCTGGCTCCTATGTGGAGGCACAGCCAAGTGGCTCTGCACGCTTTCCCATCTGCAGTCACCACCCTTGCAGCTCCCATTGGCTGTGGTTCCTGGCTAATGGGAGCTGCAGAGCCGGCGCTTGGGGCAGGGGCAGCATACAGAGCCCCCGGCTGCCCCTACGCATAGGAGCTGGAGTGGGGACATGCCGTTGCTTCTGGGAACCACGCAGAGCGGGGCAAGCCCTGGATCTCACTCTCTGGTGGGAACTCGAGGGCTGGATTAAAACGTCTGAAGGGCCGGAGTTTGCCCACCCCTGAGCTATATGTATAAGGTGCCTTAGTCACCATTGTTACTAATCACCAAACACTATTAGCTCGGTTTGGCTATTGTAAAGTCAAAGAGCTATCCAGAATTGAATGGTGAGGTCTACAACTTGAAGCATACTGTTTTAATATAGAGCCTAGCAGAGAGCAACTTCACTCATTCCATAACCACCAAAACAACTTAATCACTAGAGGATCAGTATGCCAATCACATTTGGTATCAATGGAACTGCAAAATCTTTAACGATTAGGGAAGTTGTAGACACAGTTAAGAGACCTGTATTGACTGCTGTAAACTGCTGACAAAATAATGATTTCACTCAGAAACCAAAGAACGGTAATGATAATACCTAGCTCTTATATAGTGCTTTTTCTTGAGTAGATTTCAAAGCACTTTGGAAGTATCATTATCCCCTTTTTACAGTTGGGAAACTGAGACATAAGGAGGTAAAGTCACTCAACCAAGGTCACCCAGCAGGCTAGTGGCAGAGCTGAGAATTCAACCCAGGTCTCCTGAGACCCATCTAATGATTTAGCCGCTAGGCCACACTGCCTCCCAGCAGTTTATTCCCAGTAATTATAACTACATGAGGATTCTTTTGTTTTAGAAGTGAGCTCTCAGGGAGAGGGGCATTACTGATAAATACTCAAGATACTGTCTTCTAGAATAAGTAAAATCAGATGCAGCCAGAGCTATACTGCCAGTGCTAGACAAAATATTCACCATCATTGCCAGTCCCAACAATGTCAAAACTGACCGTGGGCTATTTCAAGGTCAGGACTTCTAGCAGGGGTGCTGTCGTGTTCCTATAGTACCTAGCACAATGGGACCCCAATCCTAATTAGGCATTTGTATACTACCATAATATAAATACTACACCAGCATACAACCTATGTATGGCAACAGGAAGATAGAATGGTTGAGAGGCTTAATGTACTTTTTAAACAAAGAGATTAAAAACAAGCAAAAATTTCTGATCAAGATAGCTGTTAAATAGTACTAAACCAATTATTGTGACCAGTTGTTATGGAACTACTTTACGTATTATGACACATGCCATACAAACTGCCAGAGTAAAATGGTGTTGTGAACATGACATTGCCTGAATCCTCAATCTAAATGAACAGAGGACAAATAAATATAAAAATTTCAGGCAAACTGAAAATGATAGAAGCAGAACTGGTGGCCCACTATAATGAACAAAGGAGAGCTATCCTATGTGATCTTGGGGAAGGAGCAGAGTATTTGTATAGTAGCCATTTACTAGCAAACTACCATGTTTGATACAGGACTTTTTATCAAGAAAGAAAATCTTATCTCTGCTGACACTGATCATATAATCACCTAGAAAGCGTGAGAGAATGCTCTTGAAAAACAAAACAAGCAAACAAAAAACACAGACTAGAGTCTACGTATATCTATATTCATAAATACAGGATTGCTTGGGAGAAAAATGGAAGAACTATTGCTGAAAATAATTTAAACTAGATGGAAGGAGATTCTGGAATACATATTATAGGGGAAAAACAGCAGTGGCTGTGGGTGCTGTTGGGGGGGCATTAAATAATCTTGTAGGTCTAGTGTGTGAGGAAATTTACATTTATTAAAGCAGTAGGCAGCAAACTATGTATCCATACTCCATTATGATCTTCAAAGATTCTCAGTCTGTTTGTTATCATCCATGAAAGCTTTTCCACATCACAGAAGCACTTCCTTCCACAGTGGAGAGAGAGAGAGAGAGAGAGAGAGAGTGTGAGTGAGTGAGTGTGTTGGGATGACTTGGGGGAGAGGATGGAGATGTATTTTTATTGAGCAGGGGAAGAAATTTATTATACAATTTGGACATGGGAACATCCCTTTGAAAACATTTCATAACATTGCCCCCACGAGTTATGGGAGGGAGGCATAAATGGAAATCAGAAAGACTGGTTATTTTATGAACTTGCACTTGGTTGGTTGGTTGCTTCCAGCCCCGAAATATTGTATAATATTTTACTGATGAGTGTGCACAGTACATATAATTTATTATGTGTAGTTTCTGGTCTACAAATTGGTATGTTAACTAGGGATCATAGGCCACCTGCTCCATCTGATGCCTGTGATTTTTATATAACTTAGAACAGCATTAAGCCATCTATAATAAATAACGGGAGTTTATTCTAAGTAATTAAAACCATTATTCACATTATATCAGGAAAGGAACATAATAACCCCCTGTTAAGATTGGTCTAAAGATTTGTTTAAATATTTGAATTTGTAGTTTAGATAAACAAACCATTGTTCTTAAAACAAGGGAGGGAAATAGACTTATTTTGTGTAACGAGTTGGAACACACAACTGTACCTGAGCTTTGAATACCTCCCTAGATTTTCACAGGCAGTAGGACACAATGAGTGCAGAATTCGCACTGGATTATTTAACCTGTCAGACTTGTGCCAATCAGACTCAACAACTGAAGAGACATAGTTGGACGAATATATTTTATTATATAGCAAAACTTTAATAGTAGTTGTACATATTTTCTCTTTTTGCAGGTTGTAATAAAAAAATGGTTTCAAGTCATACAGTAGCTAGGTTAAAAGGATTTTTGGAGAGTTCCCACACTTTTTAGCTGATGTTCCAGAATGTACTTAGTTTCTTCTAACACCTAGTTTATCACTAGTAACCTTTTAAACCATGTACAGTTCCAAAACAGTGAGCTGAGTCATTTAGTGAGATAGATATGAACATTCCATAAGCTGATCCTTTTCACACCCACAACAGTTTGGTGACTGATAAAACTTGGGTCCTTTCCTGTGGTGTTATATACAAAGTTTTGTATATTCTATCACTTTAGAAGAAATTAAAGAAACAAAATAATTACAATTTGCCCCATTACTCACACACACATTCCAAAACTTTGTGGGCCATGGGATAGGTGTTCTATAGGGTTAAATTAAATAGTGTATGGAAGTCTAACTAGAACAATCCATTTGATACTTTGTTTTATAGCCATAAATAGTGTTTCCTGTGTTTATTTTTTTCCAATTCTGGGGTTTATTCTCATTTTAGCATAAACTTAATATAATATAAAAACAATGTTTTTGGGTTGTTTTAAAAATGGCCATCAAAAAGGCCAGTACCAGTCAGTTTCATTAACGGTCTTGATTATTTTTAAAGAACTACTTAAATATATTAGATGTTGATTTTTTAAAATGGTTTTAAAAGTCAAACAGTGTCACACAGCTGCATAAAAAATACTAGTGTTATCATAAAAATCACAGTACCTTACTGGAGTCCTTAGGCATCCTAACTCTTTTTCTTAGATATGGACATCTTAATTTCAGAAAAGGATTGCATGGTATTGGTACTTGGTACAGAAAAAGCTAAGCTTTTCTGAACACGATCTGCCATTTTTTGCCATTATTTTATCTTGCCTTTCCAGTAGCAAAGAAATTGCAGTTCAACACTGTTAGGAGAAGGCTTATTACGATATTTATAGAAATCTGAGGACAACCCATTAGACGCATTAAAGTGATATAGGAGAAAGGTACAATATCCGAACTTTCCTTTCCTAAAGGTGTATTATAGAGATGAGCAAAGTGCTACAAGAATGCTTTGTTGACAAAGGAAATGGTGTATTTCTTTGCACCACTGCTTGCCATTTAAAAAGATGCCTATCAGAAGCCATTGCTTCTTCACTGGCAAGCAGACCATTGAAAGCTCACATTGCTGAATCAAGCCCATGCAAACTGTCCTCAAGTTTCCTCTCTAACTATAGTCTAGTGTTCACCTTAATAATAATAATTGGTGTAAAATCCTGGCTCCACTCAAGTCAATGGCAAAACTCTCATTGACTTCACTGGAAGTAGTATTTCACCTTTGGTACAAAGGTCTTCTGATTATAGCTGCTTTATAATATGAACAAAAATACAGTCAAGGATTAGGTTTTGAGTTTTAGAATACAATAAATAATGTGGGTGCTGCCCCCACTTCACAGATGAGCAGAAGTGCTGTGAGGGCTGGCCCTGCCCCCAGAGCCCTGATCAGCTGGGGACTGGAGAAATTGCACTCTCCACCTGTACCCCCTCACTCCATGATCCCCAATTGGCTAGAGAGCTGGCTGGAAATCTGGCCCCAGGGTCCTGCTGCCAGCTCTCTTCTGATTGGAGGATGGGATTATTGTGATCCAGAGGGCACAGAGATATAGGGATCACCTGTGTTCACCAAAAGAATGTCACGTAGGGTCCCAGTGAAAGCATGTGTCACACTGGTCAACATAATAATTGTAAGATATATACATGGGAAATATATGAAGAGTTATGTTTATGTACTAAAAATTATGTTCTCTGGGTCTGTGAGTTAAGACAGGTCACCAGAAGGTAATCCACATACACCTGGCATGCTTATCTCACTTTGGCTGGTCACATGCAAATTCAGTATTGTATCATTCACAATGAATGTCCTGTCTGAGCAAAATGCTAATCAATAGATTATGGGGGATGGAGGAAAAAACAAAAACAGCAGGAGTTATCCTGCTTAGGAGTAAGACAAAATGACCTTCTGAAACTCTATCTAGGGTACAGCGGAAACACTAGATATTCTTTCAGTCTGTGAGGACGAGCTGCCTGTGGGCTTGGTTTTCTGAGAAGGGGTCTCAGCCAAACTGGTTGAAAAGGCTGGGGAAAAACTTGTGGTGAACTATCTTGTTGGAGATAAGGGAATGCCTTTTTAGGTAAGTTTAGTGTCTAGAAAGCATGTTATGATTTTGTTTTGTTTATATGTAACCATTTGTTTAGAATATTCTTATCACTGTCACTTCTTCGATGATAAACTTATTCTTGTTTTCACTATATATATAAAATTAAGTGCTGTGTGCTATGCAAAGTGGTGATCCTGAATTGAATCTTACAAGCTGGTATGTACTGTTGCTTTGGGAACAGTGGATGTAAGAGTTCTGGGAGAGTTCAGTGGAACAGGCTGAATGCTCCAGAGGGACACCTGAAAGACTCGGGGGTTGGTATGTGCTTATACGAAACTGTACAGAGAGAGCGAGGCCTGTTTGTGTTGCCAGAGGCAGATGGTTTCAGGGAGCTGATCACAGACAAGGCTCTCTCACTGGGCTGGTGGTTGGGCTGGTCTGGTGGTGCCTCATAATCCTTAGTACCCCTGGGAAGTGTCACATTACTGTTTAAGAAGGGACTAGGTGGCCTGCAGGAGAGGGCATATGCTGCTGCTGCAGAGACACAGCAGACAGAGTCTGAGCTCAGGGCAGGGGGATGGGACCATGGAGCTGCCTGAGTGTTTGGTTCCTATGAGTGAGCACTGCACATGAGAATTGGACACCAAAGGGAAGGAAGTACCTTAATCTGGGACAAAGGAGTGGAGGCTGGAGGGGCCCTGGAGACTGTTTGTGATTGATGGAGGTAGAGTTCCTTTTAGGCATCTTGTATTTATGTTGTACTTCCATGAAGTGACTGTGCTTTACAATGGCACCGGGGTTCTGTACATGCTAATAAAGGGGATAGGGTAGATCAGTGTGTTGGAACAGCTCTGGAGTGAATTCTTGACTTTCCAAAGGTCGTAAGTGTTTGGAACAAACTAACAAAGAGTGGAGTCCCCACCACGTCTTTTGCTGGGCTGCACATAGTACAGTCTTTGCATCTGAGCTCATGTACGTACTTGGGCTTAGATTTTGACTCAGGTAAGGAAGCAAGGGCTTGTCTATCTGGTGATTTAGTGTGTGACATGCCGGGATGTAAATCTATAGTGCTCTACCCTGACATGCACTAAATGGTCATATGAACCCTGCTGCTGTGTATTAAAAGTTCCATAGTGTGCTCTGAGGCACTTCTGAAACAGCAGTATGTCACAAAAGAATAGCACAGGCATGTAGGGACAAAATCAGAAAGGCTAAGGCACAAAATGAATTATACCTAGCAAGGGACATAAAAGGCAATAGGAAGAGGTTCTGTAAAACACACTAGGAACAAGAGAAAGTTGAAGGAAAGTGTAGGTTTACTACTCAACGGGGAAGGAAAACTGACATGAAGAAACCAGAGGTGTTTAATACTAATTTTGCTTGTGTTCCCTAAAAATGTTAATTGTGACCAGATGCTTAACACAATTAATAAGAGGTGTTAATTATGACTGTTAATTAATGTGTAAAGCTAACATTTGCCACTGTGGATACTAAAGCGATGAGTGCTATAGAAACACCTTAGATAGAACACCTTAGTGCTAGGATTAACCAGAATGCACACATAGTCCTCTAATGACTACTGAATGTGTGGTGTCTTCCAACCCCAAACCTATTTGGACAATTATTGCCTGAACATAAAATAAAGTTACCAAAATTTGCAGCAGAAGGCTGATGGTTGCCCAAAGATCTTGTCCCTAGTTTTTGTATCAAATAAGTCTGTTAACTTTTGGGGTGTCTGAAATAATAATTCCATTGCCTCTTCTAAAGTCCATAAGCCAGTGAGCATGCACATAGTGGTGTGATCCCAATGGAGAGAAGGGATAGCACATGGAAACTCTTTTTAAAGGTCCATTCAAAAATGGTAAGGTTACCTGTTACTTCAGTAAGTCCTAAGCAATCATCCTTTGGGCAGAAGGTCAAAGTATTGGCCCGAAGTGAATCAGTCAAGTATTTGATCAAGAAAAGTACTTGAAATTTCAGCATAAAATATGTAGTTGGGAAAACCTGAATTATATCTTTCCCAGTTTGTATAAAAGCAATCCTGTTTGCACGTGCCACATTATAAATCCATAGAATTCGAAAAATGTAAATAATTATAAGGAAATGAAACTATTCTTTTTCCTAGAAGTTATCATAACATCTCTTGCAGAAACAAAAAAAGTTAATGTGAATTTCTGTTCACCTTGATAATAAGCCCTTTTCCTGCCATTGCCACACAATTCACAATGGAGAGGCAATTACAAGGGGTTTATAAAGAAATAACTGAGATATGAATTTCAAGGTTGGGGAAGACAAACCACAAAGTTAGAACTGGCACATGATAATGTAATTACCTTCACCTATCTTCAATGGGAATTTTTTTGTAGACCAGTGGGAGCAGAATTGGGCCCTAAAACTGTGTAATCTTATTCTGTATCCTGTGTTGGTGCCAAATAAATTGTGAAAAGATTCTAACAGCACTGCTTGTTTATTTTAAAAAGCCTGGTCTTCATGTAGTCATAAATAAAGAGTAATCAAGATGGGAATGCTTAATCATCCTTTCATCCTTCAGGGGGTTAAGCAAATATGTCCATGATAAACTTGATCACTGTCCAAAAATATTTATTTTTATGGAGCACAAATGACTGAGTATTGTAACTGGGCCAAATATTACAGTCATTGTTGGATAATCCTACCATTTCCTAGTTTGTCAAGGTATCTCTAGAGACCACACATTCTGTTGGTTTATTTAATCACCATGCCATTTTCCTTTAAAAGACTAGTGATTTTTAAATCATCATCAAGATATTTGTATTACCCGTACATGCATACTGCATTGTAACATTTAGACTTAGAATTGCATAAGATGACCAAATGAAGCTGAACTTTTCCCATATGCATGGTTTAGAAGATATAAGTCCATTTATTTGTAGATGAGTTTCCTGAAAAAATTACCCAGCCATGAAACTTTTAATGTATCTTGTGTGCATAAATCCCACCATTCTTATGCACCTGTGATGAATTTGGACTAATATGTTGTAGTTATATTTGCAAAGATTAGGATAGCCGCATCACTATCTAACAGGGTTAATGTCACGTTCTTCACATCACTTAGAAGAAAAAAATGGCAGAACTGCCAGAGTGCTGCAACATAGCAATTTGTAAATTATTTTGAGGACTGTAGATTTAGATAGTGAGTGCTAAGACCAAATAGGGACACGATGCATTTCAGTAATGCTTTTCATATCAGATTCTCAGAGTACTTTATTTTTAAAAATGTGTCCCTTCATTTGTCACTGTGTGTTTGTGCAAATCTTAAAAACAATACAAAATTAGTTAGCCAGTGTTAACTAAAAATAAATAGACCCAAACCACAGAATTGTTAAACATAACAAATAACCCTGTCATTACCCCGTCAGGCAAAGGTTAAAAGAATAGATGGATTTTTAACTGTGCCTTGAGTCCAACAGAGGGGCTCTATCAGACTAATGGGAGAGGCTCAGAGTTAATGAATTAGTCAATAGTCTCATTAATTATGCCCCTTACATCCTTCCATTCAAATGTAGTTGTGCATTGTAGTTTACATATTTTCTTAAATTTGAATGAACAGTTGGGACTTTAAAAGATCAGCCTATATAGATTGTGGCTAAATTCAGTAAATTTATCTCTAGTTCTGTTTTAGATACATGGCATCTCATTTATTGCTGAGATATTGGAATCGTTCAGCCTCACTTAACTTCACCACCATTTCTAAACATCTATGAAACGATTTCTTCTAGAATTTTCTGTATACATGCACACACATTATGGACTTAATTGTTCAACCCTTACTCATGCAAGTCAATGGGACTACACATGTGAGTAACTTTGCCCAGACATGATCATGCATATATAGCCTTTCATAAGCATAAGTAACTTTGCCCAGACATATATAACCTTTTATGATCATCCATATATAACCTTTCATAAACACATAATTTCTGTTGGTTTATTTAATCACCATGCAATTGTCCTTTAATAGCCTAGTAATTTCTAAATTATTATCAAGCTATTTGTATTACCCATACACACACTTTGGGATACAAAAATTAAAGTTCCTGAAAGAAAATTGTTAATTAATGTTGTGCCATATTCCCAGAAATGAGACAGGGACTGTGTTAACCCTGTTCTGCAGATAAACATTGACAGGCACTGAAAGGCCCCATATACACATGCTTCCTCTCATATTTTCACTCTCTCTGTCCCTCCAAAAATAGGCTCCATAAAAAACAGGAAAAGTGTTTTTTGAATGACTTTATCTGAAGAGGTTTTACTGGTTCTGATAGCGAGTCTTTAACTGCCAGAACAGTGTGCTGGCAACATCAAAAGAATATGAATAACCAGCAGCTCTTACTGTCAACAGGAGAATCCAGAAGCCATTTGTTTTTATTCTGCACACAACCAGACCTTTTACATGATATCAAAACTATCTGCCTTCAGCATGACATAAAGTCGTGGTGAAAGGTACTATTTTAGAATGTAAGTGCTTATTTCCAAGCAACAAACAAACTGCCAACTACAGATAATCACTCAGGGAGCCACAAGAGACAAGTTTAGAGATACAGATCTTTATCTCAGATATGAGATAATTCCCGCACTTCAATGTGTAAAGTGCATTTAGCATTGTGTGAAAGTCCTTAGCGTGACTCAGGAACATATCTCTAAATACAGTTCCATATCCAGAACATATCTCTAAACACCAATTCCAGTTCCACAGTCAATCAGGATGCCCTGTAAACATAAGGGTACTGGTTGTACATTCACCTCATTAGTGTTTAAAGCAGAGAAATGCCATCAGACTGGTTTCAGAAACACAAGTCAACACAATAGGTCAAGAGGGAAAACTGAAATCTCCTCAGGCTCCTGTGATTTTGATCTAATACAAGTTTTATATTTATAAAATAGAAGGCTCATTCTCATAAACATGTGAGCTGATTCATCTTTCTTCCCTTCACCACTAGGTTATCTGACAGCTACTGTAGCTTTTTGATCCCCAGCATAGTATCACTTTGTTATTATTGACCCGTTAATTCACTTTTCCACTCAAACAGGAAAACACAGTGAAGTCAGCAGGAGCTGCTGAGTGCTCAGCACCTCTAAAAATCAGGCCACTTATTTAGGAGCCTAAATATAGACATGAAAATCTTGGCCTATATAGATCCCAAATTGTAGTCAGTTAGGGCTGAACCCTTATTGCAATGCTCACTCTGAGTAGCCAGACTGGGTTGTGAGTGGATGAGCAAGAGGGAAGAATCCTCTCTCACAGGCCTGGAGCATATGCAGAGCCCCTTCATGGGGGCTCTGCTAAATTAGACCTCCATGCACCTTACACATCCCTTCTGTGGGGTGGAGGACCTGCATGGTGGCAGATCCTCTGGCCTGGCCCTTTCCTTCCCCACATCCTGCACTCTGCCATGCAGACAGCTCCTAATGAGTAGGGGTTCCCAAATGAGGCACCCGGCCTTGCAACCGAGAAACTGCACTTCCTTTGCTTCCAGGGGACCCTCCACAGCTTTAGGGGAAAGGACAGGACTTGTCCCTTCGTGATAAATAACCACTCCCAATCACGTACATTGTAAATCGCTATGAGGTTATTTCTGCTGGAATGGTTGGTGTGGGGAAGTATAAGGGTTTTACTAGCATGAGTTTAGCTCACTCATGACAGATATGCAGGAGTAATGCTGGTCATCCCAAACCATTCAGATATGTCCTACTAAACCATCTCCCCAGAACTTACTCTAATATTCCAAACCCTGGAGTGGCTTTGAGCAGAAGCTGGTTTTATTTGAATCGGCCTGTCAAAGAACTGTTTCCTTGTTCCCACAAACTTGGAATTTCTCCTGTAAAAATTACTCCCTTCCTGGGGACTGAGGATGAGCAAGACTCAGTTCTGGGCTGACACCAGCTATTGCATAAGCTTTAGTTTCTGACATATTATGGTACTAGACTTTATAGAAATATGAACTTTATACTATTGAAGATTCCCAGCTCTCAACCAGGATACACAACACTTGCTTTTAACCCTGGAAAGGTCTGAGATCCTACTCTAAAGCCAGGATATTTCATAGGTTCATAGAAATTACCATATTGGATCAGACCAGTGGTGCAGCTAGTCCAGTTGCTTGTCTTTGAGATTGGCTAGTACCAGCTGCTTCAGAGGAAGGTGCAAGAAACCTTGAAGAAATGAGTTATGGAATAACCTGCCCACAAGAAAAGTTTCTTCCTAATCTCCATTAGTTAGAAGCTGCTTTATTTCCTCAAGCAAAAGAGTTGATAGCCCTTCAAAACTCTGGGCTATTTTTAATCCTTACTATAATAATTTGGGATATTCTTCTAATCCATATAAATAATCCTTTTCTGAATCCTGTTAAACCATTGCCCTCAATGGTATCTTGCAATGAGTTCCGCAAGCAAAAATTGGAGATTGGTCCTGCTTTGAGCAGGGGGTTGGACTAGATGACCTCGTGAGGTCCCTTCCAACCCTAACCTTCTATGATTCTTCTATGATTCTAAGCTAGTTGTGTTGTATGAAAAAGTATTTCTTTTATCAGTTTTAAATTTGCCAACTTTTAATTTAATTGAATCTCCTTGTTCAGGAATTATAATGAAGGGTGAATAGAATTCCTGATTTACCTTCTCTGTATCATTTACTATTTTGTATATATAGATCATTTCCTTTCTTGTTTGTATCCCTTATAAGATAAATAGTTCCAGTTTTTTCAATCATTTATCATATCAGAGTTTTTCTCATCACCTGTCTCTAAACCTAATCTATTGTTGCTGATATGCTTTTTCTGAGATAGGACAAAGTATTCCAGATGAGGGTATACCACTGGTTTATATAACGGTGTTATCATATTTTCAGTAGTATTCTCCATCCCATTCCTCAGACATTTTGTTTGTTTGACCACTGTTGCACACTGAGCAGAGTTTCATTGAGCTGGCCACAATGATAGATACTTCTTCCTGAGCTGCTAATGTTAATTTAGAATCTAGTAAGGTGTATGAACACTTCACATTATTTCTTCCCATATGTATTATTTTTGTATTTGTCAGCACTGGATTTCATCTGCCATCATGTTGCCCTTTCACGTAGCTTAGTTAGGTCCCTCTGATGCTTATCACAGTTTACTCAACTCTTGACTAACCTTACAAATTTTGTGTCATCTGCAAATTTTGCTACCTCACTGATCACTTCCATTTCCAGATCATTCATAAATGTATTAATATATAGAAATAATAGAAAAATCTAATTAGGTTATTATTAGAGGTGTTTCACATTTGAGTTGTAATTTTTCTCTTGTTCTGATTTTATATATATATGTGTGTGTGTGAGTGTGTATATGTATATATGTATGTGTATGAATAGGGAAGACCAAAGGGAAGCAGGTGTATACATACATGTGACAGGTGTCGGTCCTCCGAGCTCCTAGGCGCGATGGAGAGCTATGGTCTCCGTGGCAGGCCTCAGCCACACCTTCCGGGCCTTGGGGAATTAGCAGGGAAGGTATGCTGGCACGAGTCAGTGGCGCGCCCCTCAGGCAGGGGAGTGCCGGCACGAGTCAGTGGAGCGCCCCTCAGGCAGGGGAGCGCCGGCACGAGTCAGGCCCACCCAACTCCACTGTGTTCCAGCCCAGGGCCCTGGCAGTGGCGGGAGGCGAAAGTCCCGCCGCTGGGTCAGCGGGGCCGTCCGCGCCCACTGACCAAACACACCCACCCCACGGTGTAGTTCGGCCCCTGGGCTACTTCCTACCCGGTCTCTCAGGCGGGTTGCTCCGGTCCCTCCATCTCGTCCGAGTATTCCGCTGCGGGCAGCTCCGGTCCCTCCATCTCATCCGGGTATTCCGCTGCGGGCCACTCCCGCTCCCCCTCGGTATCGGACTCATGCTGGCCCGGGCTGCCGTCAGGCCCGTCCAGGTCCTCTGGGTATTCAGCGGCTGGCAGCCCTGGTTGACACAGGCCTGCCTCCCGGTCAGGCTCCTCCTTGCCCAGAGCTTCGCCTGGGTCAGCAGCAGGATCACGAGGGAGCAGCCTGTGTCTGTCTCCCTCCCTGGTGCTCTCCTCACTGGGCAGAGGGCCCCGCCCTTTATACTTCCTGTCCCACCCTTCCCCTTCCGGGGATTAGCAGAAGCTTGGCCTGGCCCCACCCACTCAGGCTGCAAGGGTGGCTCTTTACCCTCTGGTTCGGAGGGGAGCCAGCCTGGCTCCCTACAATACATTTATGTCAGAGTTAGAAAATGAAACAGACAAGTACAATTTCTTTAAGCCTGTGACACTGTTTTTTTCAATCAAGTTCAAATCATGTTTAATCCTCATTGCCAGTCTGGTTTGTAGGCTATTTTGGCTACTCAGCTTGGATGGAATTGACCTGAATAAGAAATTGGTTTGAATTTAACTTGGATTTAAATTTATTTTAAACCACAGTGTAGATGGGACCTTTGATGAATAATGAAGACTTAGTTCCAGATCATTTTATCCACTTTCATATCACTGCATAGTTTTGTTGACCATGCAATTACTCAAAAACGTTGATTTTTTTTTTAAATTAAAAAAAATATAGAAAAAAGTAGAAATAATTTCATGAGACAATAGGTTATTTCTTTTTCTTCTTTCTTTCTTTCTTTCCTCCAGTCGAGGACTCCTGCCCTGTCAATCATTTTGTGAGGCAGCAAAGGAAGGTTGTGAACCAGTTCTGGGAATGGTAAATTCTTCGTGGCCTGAGTTCCTCAAATGCTCCCAGTTCCAAAACAGAACTGAAAATGACAACACCACGAGGGTCTGCTTCTCGCCATGGCAAGAGAGAGGAAAACAATGTACGTTACTTTGTTTTAATCACCAAATTGTATTTATTAGGTTTTGCTTAATAACGCATCTTTGGGTAAATTTAGCCTACAAAATCAAAGCTTCCAGGGGATGAAATTGTGATTACAAGATGAGGTTGGTAGCGTGGCCTATTATTAAGATTGCCCAACACTTCCCATTATAAGAACCTGATATGAGTTGTTGTTTTGACAAACGTTAACCATTTGGGCTGAAATTTTCCATGCTGCGTGCATGCTGGAGGCTGATATTTTGAGGGGGAAATTTCAGCCAAAACAGTACAGTTGCTTCCAAGAACAAGGCTAGGGAAAAGTAATAAAATATGGTGACCTTTTCTCTGAAAAGCTCTAGCACCCCCATACTTTGGAGCAAGATCTTGAAATTTGGCAGAGGTGCAGCCTTTGTGTCAGAAATATGCCTTTTGCTGTTCCTGTGAAAATCCACCCAAATTTGGCTAAATTTATAAGCCTTTTAGGAATTGCAGACTGCACATGCTCAATAGAGACTCAGACTTTAGGAGCTAAAACCTCCAAAGATTCTGTGTGCACCGAGCGTGCTCCATCCTAGTACTGACAGGATTGTGTGTACACCATCCCTACAGAGTGACTGACTAATTTCCATTCCCAGGGGGAGCCATACACTGGAATTGAAGGCAGGGAGTCTGTCTCCCTTTTATTCTTAATCATACCCCTCCCTCCCGCTTGCACCAAGGCAGCATGGAGAAGGAAGGTGCCAGACTCAGATGCAGGGAGGACAAGGACTGTACTGGGAAGGAAAAGAGTGAATTTGGATAAGTAGCTAGAGAGACTTGGGATCAAGTGGGAGGGAGAGAAACTGTGTCCAGAAGTTGGGAGGGGACTTGATTTGGAAGCTGGGGTGGGAGAAGAGGACTGGCTGGGTAAGGAGATGGGGACTGGGAGGTGATGGGGGTGTTGGAAGGGGAGCTAGAGACTGGTTGGGGAGGGAGATAAGGGCGGGGGAGGCTGGGACTGGTTGGATAAGGAGACTGGGAGATGGGGGTGGAGGAGACTGGGACTAGGAACTAGTGGGGGCAGGGGAGGGAGGAGACAGATCTGGATGTGGAGGGGAGAACAAGGATTGGAAGGTCAAACAGACTGGAACAAGGAGTCAAGGAGTGGGGAGACTGAGATTGGCTGAAGAGCCAGGTGTGTGTGTGTGTGGGGGGGGGGGGATTGGGACTGGAAGCAGGAACAGGAGAACAGGAAATTGTGGTAGATGGTGACAGGAGGCTGGGGGATGGGGAAGAGACAGATTAGATGAGGAGCTGGGAAGGAGGAACTAGCACTGGCTGGGCCAGGAGATTAGGACTAGGAGCGTGAGATGGGAGATGCTCGGAAGGGGAAATACTAGGTTTTGGACAGGGAACCCAAAAGGGGAGACTTGCACTAGCTGGGCAAGATGACTGGGATGAGAAGCCTGAGGAGAGAAGACTGGGACTGGTTCGGCAAGATGAATGGAGCTCGGATGAGAAGCCAGGTGGGAGGAAGAGAGAGGATGGGGCTGTGCAAACTGCAGTGATCTTGGTTTATTATTTGCAGTTCTGACATGCTACCAATTAAAGCAAAAGGTAATTTAAATTGTGTTTTTGCTTGGACATGCACAAATAATGAGTGTGTGCTTATGTGTATATGAAGAGATTCCATGTAGAATGTGTGATGGAAACTACAGAATACTGAATATTTTTCATTTTTAAGAGCATTTCTATTTTCACTCTCTCTTCTTACAGATGGTGTCTGACTATTGTGTGTTTTCATACGTTAACTATGGTCCTCAATGTTTTGCTCTTAAGGCTTATGTGGATCTTATGGATTCTAAGGCGGGGGTGTCCATATACCTGACTTTATTTCTATTCGGTTTGCCAGGACCACAAACACTTATCACAATGGCCAATTACCAGGCTCCCTAATTTTTGTCTGCCAGGCAGAATGAGGGGTGCCTAGCAGACAAACATATCCATGTAAGAGGTATTGTTATCTGTCTCCAAGTCCCATTTTCCCACTACAGGTAAGAATGGAGCTCACATCCAGAAAAGGAGGGGAAAGGGCAGAGATACGACTCTCAGTTGCCAGGAGGTAGGGAGAAAGAGAGAAGAGTGCCAGCAGCTGAGGAGATGAGGTTGAAAAAGAATGCTAAAGGTATCTCTCTGTAGCATTTAGGCTTTTCTGTCTTAAAGACACAATGTCAAATATAGATGCCACTGTGACCAAAACAACACAATGCAAAGATATCACAATGCAATAATTTCATGGTTCTCTACAACTTTAGTCAAAAGACAAAATGGCTTCTCTGCTGTTAAATGCTACCAATAAAATACAGGAGAGTTTTAAATCAAAATGCTATTTTTTTAGTTGCAAGTATCACAAGAGAACCTGGGTTTTTGAAAAATGTTAGCAACTTCTGAGGCTGGTATTCTGTAGGTCTTGTGTGGAAATGAAAGCATCACTGAAGACAAGGCCACTTAGCACTCTCTCACTACCTGGCAAACGTCTCATTATGCAGCCTATTTTCTTTTCTATTTTCCATTATTATGCAGAATGTGCCCACTAAAGGCTGAAAGAGAAATTGGCTGATACAAAAATACAGAGCTCTGGGAATTCAGCTGCAGAGGTTTTAAAAAAATATTTGCATTAGTTTCCACAGATGAGTTGTGAGTAAGGGAGTGAAGGTCGAGTTTTGTCAGTCTTTCCTCCCACTTGATCCCTCTAACCTATCCACCACCTTGTCTGCATACTTGGAAAAAATAATATTTAAATAGCATTCCTGTGGGTCTGAAATGCACCTCCCTAACCAGTTAGGAAATACTTCAGTTATTTTCCTTTCTTTTAGCTCTCTCTCCACCTCCCTGGTATCTTTATTTGCCTTGAGTAGCCAAAGCTGATGATAGTGTACTTGAGAGAATAAATAGTATGTGGTAATTTAAGTAAGAAGTAAAATGAATGCAAGGAGCTGGCTTATATAAGCTTGAAGCCTATCGGGGAGCCCTGGAATTGTGTCTTAAGTAAATAATCTAGATTGCAAAATGTTTTTAGAACCAACAGTGAATATAGATGCTACTGTACTTCATACAGTGTGTGAAACGTATACAAGATACAACCATGACTAGGCAGCAGCTGGCAAGATAGCAACCACAAACACCTGCAAATAGTTGAACATGTGCAGCTAGGTTCCAACTTCCCCATGCCTGGAGGACTCCTGTAGCCCTGTGAAGATCCTAAATTCCCCAGGTTCCCCTTGTACCTCTAGTTCAGAGGGCCCAAAGAGATCTTATTCTGTGCCACCTTTTCCCTGGTCCTGGTATGTTTTACAGCCCTCCTGGCTTCTCAAAGTCATCTTCCCACTAATGCCCTGACTCCGCTGCTCTTGCAGGTTCCACACCTAGATTCCTGCTTCTGTTCCCATATTTGCCTCCCTGTGGACATGTTAAAATCTGCACTAGTTGTCGTGGCCCTTAGTAGAATGCACTTCTGGTCCACTCCTCCTGCTGACTTCTGTTTGCAACACATCCTGGGGCCTTTAGAAGGTCTGCAGGGAAGCCAACCTGAAAGTGGGAGCAGGAATCAAAGTTTAGTGTCTCTAGGGCTAATAGGAGCTGACTCATGGAAGCTGGGAAGCATACAGCTCCTGATTGCTACAAGAGTTACCTGCTCTCTGCTTTCCCCCTCATCTCCAGTGATCTGCAGATCCTCTCCTGTTGTCTTTCCCAGTTCCAAAACTCAGGAGTACCACAGGGTATCATGCTTCCCTTTTCCCAATGCAAGTAATGAACGTTCAAAATTGTAAAAATAACCCAGACCAAAAAAGACAGTTTCCAGACAAAAATTTCATTTAGCTGGAACTCAGACTGAGAGTGCCCCACTTTCAAATGTTTAGGTTTCTTTTCTGTTAAAATTTGAGTTTCCTAGGTTGCTAATGGTTGGTGTTTTTGATAACTACATCTGCTTTTTAAAAATTTTACTCTTATGTTATTGCTATGTACCGTCAGCTTTAACCTCAGCTTAATGATGTTTTTGTCTGGGATGCTGGTTATTGTTGACATCCTGCAATTTATTTTGACTGTGAAACAATAACACTGAATTTTAGAATAATGATTGTTATTAAGCATTGAACATTATTGCAAATACAGCAATGTGGAGCACACCATGGTGGGGTGAATGCCAGATGGTCTTAGACTGTCTTTGTTTTTCCCATTTACACAGCCTCCTTGCTCTTTGCCCCCTAGTGGCTACTCTAAACAGTCATAATTAAGACCACCAGGAGGATCCTGACCGGTCTTCTTAAAGGCCTTCTTCACCATCACTCCATTTCAAATGACAAAAGATGAATATTATGCTGTTAGTATTCCTACAATCAGTATTGGTTTCAGGATGTGAGCATAAACATTTCTAGCAAGGTGCCAAACAATATATGTTGGTTTGCGAAGTGGTGCTGCCTCCTCCTTTGGTTATGGCCAGGAGAAACCTTGTTTGTTTGTTTAAATGAAAAGAAGTGTATGGATTTCCTAGTGTCTCTCCAGTACTCCAGAGCACGTGGACCCATCGTATTGGGTTTAACAAAGGCTCAGCGGGAAAATGTTTGTGGAAGCCCCTTGTTAAAATACTGGTTACACATGTCTGCTTGGACCACTTCTAGAGGGCTTTAGTCCTATTCTGTTAACCACGTAGAAGTTGTATAGAGAAATTTTAATAATTTATTTACTTCTGCTTTACAAACTTTTGCAAGAGAGATTAACTGGGATCAAGGCCCTTGATAACTGAGATATCCATTAATGGATCTTAGCAGGTAAGCTGGCAAAACAAGACTGATTATCTACATGGAATATAGTACATTAGACATCTTTTCATTGCATAAATTTTTGTGAAGTTAATTGATTTTTAATTATCAGATATTTGAGGGGAAAAATTTCATTTGATGTGCAGAACACGGACTGTGTAGCACATTTGCTCATTAGGCATCTAAGTGACAACTCTCCCTTTATTCCAGTAGGGCCATTATTTGCAATGAGGGACAACTGTAGAGAACTGTTCTATTACTGGGTAGCCTACAGAGCACAAGGGCTTAAGAAGTGTATTTGTATAACAGGTCTGATTGTTACTAAATGAGTGAATGCAGCAAGAGCTAGTACAGCAGGGAAGACATTTGATACATGATAAACTGGTCTATAGCCTTCTGTTGGTGCTGCTGTACTCTTCATGATACTGTGGTTTTCCTTTTGTATGCTTTTAGTAATGTTCTTCATTAATGCTAACAATCAGTCATAAGTTTCTCTGTCATTAATGTCCTTTTGGAATGGGCTACTAAGCTTGTCTGAGGACTCACTCAGTAGCTTCAAGGTTGTGGCGGCTGCTAAGTCATCTCTTTCATGGTGTCTAGCTGACAGCTGTATTTCTGCATCATCACCATTTGTACATTTTAGTTAGACTGTCATCTCTTCAGGGTAGGATTGTGTTTGCACAGTGCCTAGCACAATGGAGCCACGGGCCCACAGTCATTACTGCAACAGAAATAAGATTACAGTATGGATTATAGAGTCACAACTTGCTTTCAAGATTATGGTTGTGTGTGTGCTGCTTTCTGTGGCCTCAAACACAATTATTTTTTGACAGAGTGCTGACCAGACCTTGTGGTCAATGTAGACCAGGAATAATCATGTTCAGCATGTCATAGTTGTATTCAAACACTAACATTTTGTAATGTACACAAGCCCTCAGTGTATCTTGTATTTCCTTCCTTGATACCAGTCTTTGATTGCTGCCTGGTAATTAGCACTCTTCTCCTTTATCTCTTACTCTCCTCTGGCTCTTTCTGCTCACAATACAACATGCTTTTGTCCTTCCATTTTAACCCACCCACCCCCACCCCCGCACTCTTCTTGCCTCTCCAACTACAGCCACATCTCCCTTCCCCATTTCACCTCTAAGCTCATTGAGCAAACTGTCAACAACCACTGTCTGGAGTTCCTCTCCTCCAATTCCATCCCAAACCTTCCACAGTCCTGTTGCTGTCTCTTGCACTCAATTGAAATTTCCCTTGCCAAAATCTCTAATGACCTCTTCCGCGCCAGGTCTCAGAACCAGTACTCCATCCTCATTCTCCATGACCTATCAGCACCATCAACCATGCTCTTTATGAAATCTTGTCCTCCCTTAGCTTCTGTGCTGTTGACTCTCCGGGTTCTTGCCTACTTCTCTAACTATTCCTTCAGCATGTTCTTCGGAGGATCCTCCTCAATCCTTCTCTAGCTTTCTGTGGGGCCTCCACAGGGTTCTCTCCTTGGTCTCCTCCTCTTCTCTCCCTAGACTATCTTTGGTAATCTCATTCGCAGACACAAATTCATCTATTGTTTTTATGCAGATGACTCACAGATCTACCTCCCTACTCCATACCTGTCCTCTTCTGTCTAAACTAAAATCTCAGCATGTCTCTGTGACATATCCTCATAGATGTTTAGCCATCAGCTCAAGCTCAATCTCCCTCTAAGCTCTCACTGCTACCTCCTTTCTCAAGGACTGTGAACCACCTGACCATCCTTCCACTCAGGCCCATAATCTGGGCATCATCTTTGATTCTGACCTCAGTCTAGGTCTTTACATCCTGGCTACATTTAAGTCTTGCAAATTCTTTTAGAATCACATCTCTAAGTTGTGGCCTTTCTTATCCATCTACATGGCTAAAATTCTCATCCAGGCTCTCAACTTCTCATTTCTTGATTACTGCAACATCCCTAATTTTGACTGGCAAAATGCCATCTTGTCCCATTCCTCCATAAGGATCTTTTTCCTAGCTTGTCACTTTGACCATACCACTTCTCCTTTATTGCATCAAACATACATTTATCTTCATGTTCAAGGCCCTTCATGGCCTATTCCCACCCTACCAATCATCTCTCCTTTGCGATTGAGCTGTCGACTCCTGCCTCTTTTTGCTTTCTCTCATGCTGCCCCTCATGCTTGCGAGGAGTTTCTTATAATGTACATAGTTCATTATTCTCCTTCAGATCCTTAAATCTCTTCAGAACTCTCCTGTGCTGTAATACCTAAAAAAAATAAAAAAATTAACAGTTAGGCTGCTGGTGTGCTAAGACTTCTGCCTGCCACGCTGACTGATATTATGTCATTGTTTCTCTGTACTCCCCTGTCTATATCCATCTGTTGTCTCCTTTCTTATACTTAGATTGTAAGTTGTTTGGAGTTTTTTGTTCTATGTCTATACAGTGTCTAGCACAATGGGGTGCTGCTCCCTGGCTATGGCTCCTAGGTGCTACAATAATACAAATAATAAATAAAAAATAAACACAGCTTTTGAGGCTATACACCATGTGGCGGGTTGGATAACAGAAACCCCCTTGGGACTTGCCACCTGATGTGCCAAGACTACTTCTGCTCCTGCTTTCCTGTCCTGTCAGCTTAGGATTTCAGTGCTGTCAAGGTTCCTTCCCGATTCTGAACTCTAGGGTATAGATGTGGGGCACTGTATGAAAAACCCCCTAAGCTTATTTTTACCAGCTTAGGTTAAAACTTCCCCAAGGTACAAACTATTTTACCTTTTGCCCTTGAACTTTATTGCTGCCACCACCAAGCATCTAACAAATATATAACAGAGAAAGAGCCCGCTTGGAAATGTCTTTCCCCCCAAAATCCTCCCAAGCCCTACACCCCCTTTCCTGGGGAAGGCTTGATAAAAATCCTCACCAACTTGCATAGGTGAACACAGACCCAAACCCTTGGATCTTAAGAACAATGAAAAAGCAATCAGGTTTTTAAAAGAAGAATTTTAATTGAAGAAAAAGTAAAAGAATCACCTCTGTAAAATCAGGGTGGTAAATACCTTACAGGGTAATCAGATTCAAAACATAGAGAATCCCTCTAGGCAAAACCTTAAGTTACAAAAAGACAAAAACAGGAATATACATTCCATTCAGCACAACTTATTTTATCAGCCATTTAAACAAAACAGAATCTTACGCATATTTAACTAGCTTACTTATTAAGTTCTAAGACTCCATTCCTTTTCTGTTCCTGGTAAAAAACAACACACAGACAGAGAGAACCTTTGTTTCTCCCCCCTCCAGCTTTGAAAGTATCTTGTCTCCTCATTGGTCATTTTGGTCAGGTGCCAGCGAGGTTATCCTAGCTTCTTAACCCTTTACAGGTGAAAGGGTTTTTCCTCTGGCCAGGAGGGATTTTAAAGGTGTTTACCCTTCCCTTTATATTTATGACAAGTGCCCTGCCTGGTTTGAGCCAGGCCCACTAGCCTGCTGCAAACCCAGACCCAGGTCTGAACCACGTCCCCTAATAGCTGTAGGCTTAATTGAAAGCAGCTGAGGAAGTATTCCTGTCTTTGACACTCAGATGCCCAACTCCCAATGGGGTCCAAACCGTAAATAAATCCGTTTTACCCTGTATAAAGCTTATACAGGGTAAACTTATAAATTGTTTGCCATCTATAACACTGATAGATATGCACAGCTGTTTGTCCCCTTCCCCTGGGTATTAACATATACTCTGGGTTAATTAATAAGTAAAAAGTGATTTTATTAAATACAGAAAATAGGATTTCAGTGGTTCCAAGTAGTAACAGACAGAGCAAAGTGAATTACCAAGCAAAATGAAATAAAACACACAAGTCTATGTCTAATCAAACTGAATACAGATAAAAAACCTCAGTAGTTCCAGTAAGCTTTCTTTTACAGACTAATCTCCTTCTAGTCTGGGTCCAGCAATCACTCACATCCCCTGTAGTTACTGTCCTTTGTTCCGGTTTCTTTCAGGTGTCTTTGGGGGAGGAGAGGCTCTCTCTTTAGCCAGCTGAAGACAAAATGGAGGGGTCTTCCAGGGGTTTAAATAGACTTTCTCTTGTGGGTGGAGACCCCCTCCTCTCTCCTTGCAAAGTCCAACTACAAAATGGAGTTTTGGAGTCACCTGGGCAAGTCACATATCCATGCATGACTGAGTTCCTTACCAGCCAAGCCACATTCCTGGGAGAACCCAGATGTGGATTGGCGTCTCCAAGTTCATTGTTGGTTTAAGGGCTTCTTGACTGGGCACTTACTAAGAATAGTCTTTTCTCAGGAAGCTGACCAACTGCTTCACTAAAACCTACTTGAAATCAAACAAGTATGCAGTCAATATTCATAACTTCAAATACAAAAATGATACATGCATAAAATAGGAATAGATTCAGTAGATCACAACCTTTACAGAGATATATTACATGGCATATGTAGCATAAAACACATTCTAGTTATGTCATATATTGTGCAGGAGGTCAGACTAGATGATCATAATGATCCCTTCTGACCTTAATATCTATGAATAAGCATATTTTCTTAAAGCCTTATGGGGGGCACCGTCACACACCACTCTTGCTTTTCACTCATACTTCTTGCTATGGTGAGTCTAGATATAGAGGTATCTTCATGTAGTTAGCTCATTTCTGCATTGTCTGTTCTAAACAACATTCTCTGGAAAGGTAAATCCCAAGAATAAATTACCCTTTGGTCACACATTCTTGCCAGTAGCTAGAAAATCATTTGTAAAATTGCATAATAATTGCAGACAATTTCTAAATATAAATTGTGTGACATTAAAAGAGGCTAGCTCACATGGTTGAGGGTGGCTTTCCTGCTGATCAGCACAACAGATGAGATGCAGATCAGAGACACTGATAGTTCTGTTGTTACCCTAACACACAAAGCTTTGAATTTTTTTTTTAACTTTGAAAGCACAATAAATGCATTTTAATTCTGAGGTTATTCCAGAGCAGCATTGGTATTGTTGATTTGTTTTAAGTTCTCTCCCCTAAATGCCCTACAGGAAAACAAAAATAAAGTTGATTCACCTCAAAAGGAGAGTGCTGTATATTCATTTTGCTGAACAGCAGAGGCTCTATGTTTAATGTTGTTGTACTGTTAAAAACTCATGCACAAGTGGCTTATATGACAGGATGTGGGCAAGATTAACATTTCAGAATTATATGCCATTTCTTGCATGAGAAAACAGTTAATTTTTGGACTTTTAAAATTTTACTTTGTAATTATAAAAGATTCTATATTCCATTAGACTGTCACACTTATTTATTTATACTTTAGTAGTGTCTAGTGGCCCTCTGCTGAAATGGTACAGGAAGATCAGATAAATCCTGTTTATTGCTATAGTAGAATAATTTTTTTGTAATTAGCAGTAAGACTGTCACGTTGTTAGCAACATTTTTCCTGGACACTTCTGCAGTTTTGTCTCAGGTGATTTTACTTCCCCAAGGTTGGGTTTTTGTGATATTTCAAAAAGTGTAGGTTTTGGATTAAAACACTCTTCCTGCTCCCATGGTTTATTGCAAATCTTCTTACAATCATAATTTCACTTCTGTTAGAGTGAAAGCTGAAGGCTAAAATCATGGCTCATAACCCAGTGCAGAAACTACACTCTGGTTTTTTCCCCTCCATAATTTTTCTGTTTCTCTCCATTCCCCTGACCCTGATTTCTCACCCCTACTCCTGCTAGCCCCAACCCCAGTAAACCTCATCTCATCCCCCACTTCAGTCCATCCAAAATATTACCACAGAAGTGATCTTCCTAGTCCATTGCTCTGACCATGTCCAACCCTCTTAAGGTCCCTTCACTCGCTTCCCCTCACACACCAGGTACAATTCAAGTTCCACGTCCTCATTTTTAAGACCCTGCACAATGTGGCTATCATCACCTACCTCTCTGTTCTTATGTCCTCCTTTTCCCCTCATTGCCCCATTTACTTTCCCCAGTCTGCCTGGCTCACCACCTCCTTTGTGTTACATTTTGATTTCTGCACCTGTGCCCCTTCCATTTGGACTCCCCAGGAATCCCTTCCTGACCTTGTTTGATATGCCTCCATTTCTTCCTCCTTAGGTCTCTCCTTAAAACACACCTCTTCTTACAAGTCCTAATCTTCTCCTCAGGTGCTCATCAGATGTTAGTTCATCAAGAATTTATGAACAAAATTACATATGCACAAGTGGAAGCCTGGGTCTGAAAATCAGCCTGCCTGATACATCACTAGGGTTACCAGATGTCCTGATTTTATAGGGACAGCCCTGATATTTGGGGCTTTGTCATATATAGGTGCCAATTACCACCCCCCCCCCCCGTCCTGATTTTTCACCTTTGCTATCTGATCACCCTACACATCACTGGGATGTGATGTACATACCTCACACCCAGTAAGGTGACTGATTCCTTAGCTCACTTGATGGACAGAAGATTCTTCTTTGTTTAGACCATTCTGAGGACCCTCATCTGCTGTAACACTTTCTGGAGATTCTAATCCTTAACATTTCCTGTTAGCACCTAGCCTTCCTTGTGGTTATGCTGTTGTTCTTAGAGACATAGATAACCAAACATGATACTGTCCGGCAACCTGACAGCCATCACATCATGATGATTTCGTTGACTGAAATGTTATAGAAAGTAGAATACATGTTTGTAAATCAGTGCAGACTTACTTTTAATAACAGATGTTTGCAGGCAGATCAGTTGGGTCCTAAGAGCAGTGAGTGATCTATGGATAAATACTGTGAAACTTGTGTAATTAAAAGTAACTTGGAGACATTAACCGTTCTATAGAGGAGATTTATTTTTGTGAACTTTTCACTGCATGCTTATCTGGATGCAGTATTTTAATTAGATTTGTTTCTGGCCGGGAGTGTTATAGTAGTTCTCCAGCAAGAAAACCACTGCAGATAGCCTAAATAAGCTCCCTTCTTGGAAAAAACACAATATTAGTTATTGTGCAAATACAGACTCTCAGCAATGTTCAGGGGACTGAGAGGGCTACAGATCTGAATAATTAGAGTGAGCTCTTTGGTCGGTTTGTAGATGTCACCACAGGAGTCCTTAATACATGTTAATCTGGATAAGGAGTTTTTAATAGGAACTCCACATTAAGGAGTTTTAGCAAAGGGTACATACATTTATACTACTCAAAAGCCCTACAAAAAAACAAAAAAAGCTGTTACATACTGTAATGCCATTTTAAGGGTCATCAGTGGTGAAACAGGAGAGCCCCACCTGGAGCATCCGCTTGTGGCACAACAATTGCAGCTGCCTCAATTTCCCTCCTTCAGAGACCCCAGAAATAGTCCTTAAGGCTTTCCATGTGTATGAGTTATCGTATCTATCTATCTAAAATCCATTGCAGAGTTAATTTATTACAAGAATCCCATGCACAAATCATAATAAAAGTTCCATAACCATAGTCTGGAATTCCCCAGCATAGTCCAAACAATACATATAACACACCCAGTACAGCAATAGCATCTCTCACCATTCCTCACACCACACTGGTCTTGGCTGGCTTGCCCTCCTCAGGCTTCCTAGCCCTCTGGCCTTTCCAGCCTCTCAGCACTGGCACAGGAAACTCAGCAGATTAGCCTTCCACTGGCTTAATGACATTCCTCTTTCATCCAGGGAGGGGCTGCAGAGAGCGTTCTGATCTGTGCAGCATTCCCCAAAGACACACCAATCACCTGACTGACCCCATCTGTTATCAGGGTCTCCCATTTATATGGCCCAAGATCCCTCTCTTAAAACCCAATTAGGAGGCAGCTGACAAGTCACAGGTGCACTGGACCCACTCCCTCTTAAAGATGACAGTCATCCTGTGCCATAGCACTTGTTTTCCCCATACAATAAAAAACATTGTCTGAGCCAGGGGCTCCTTTGAGCTTTCTTTTCCAGTTTGAACTATTCCATCAAGTTTCCTCTTGATAGCTGATAGCATTGTACATTATTTTGTCATGTGCAAGGCACTGCACTGCAGACAATTCTAAAATCACTTTTTAGTCCAAAGTATTTTGAAACAGAAAAAATCCAAGATGTGCCAGATAATGTCAGTTGCATAAAGCTGTAGAAACAAGTTACTTTCCAAGTCAAATACATATTGAACTAGTTCAAGTTTTTATTGTCTCTGACATCCAATCTGTCTTCCTGCCACTGGGCCCATATAAATGTAAAATATAAGCAGTGATGAGCTGCCAAAATCTTAACAACCGGTTCCCTCCTCACCCCATGAGAGGGTCGTGGCCCGCCCCCCTCCCCCCCCGGACCCCTGCCCCATCCACCCCCCTCCCCTGTCCCCTGACTGCCCCTGGATCTGGGCAGGAGGGTCTCGTGGGCCACCGTAGTGGGTGCCCACCCTGCCCTGCCCCTAAGAGCCAGAGGGACCTGCCGGGGCGCGAGGTGGGGAGTCCCGGCAGTGCTTACCTGGGGCGGCTCCCAGGAAGCATCCAGCAGGTCCCTCTGGCTCCTAGGGGCAGGGTAGTATAGCTAGGGGAGTAGCAGGGGGAGCAGCTGCTCCCCACACTGATCACATCAGAAGTGGCACCTAAGGCGCTGACTCTGTGGGTGCTCCAGGGCTGGAGCCCCCATGGGGAGAATTTGGTGGGTGCAGAGCACCCACCAGCAGCTCCCAGCCCCACCCCCGGCCCCAGCTCATGTCCCCTCCGCCTCCTCCCCGAACGCCCCCCCCCCGCTCCCTGCGAATCAGCTGTTCACGCGGGAAGCCAGGGAGGGCTGAGAAGCAAGTGGTGGCTTCGCGTTCAGGCCCAGGGAGGCAGAGGTGAACTGGGGCAGGGAGCAGTTCCCCTGTGTCTCCCTACCCCGGTTACCTGCTGAGGCACGGGCAGCCCTCCTCACGTGCCCCCGCCCCAGCTCACCTCCACTCCGCCTCCCTGGGCCTGAGTGCGAAGCCACCACTTGCTTCTCAGCCCTCCCAGGCTTCCCGCGCGAACAGCTGATTCACGGGAAGCGGGGGATGAGGGGGACGTGGAGAAGCGGAGTGGGGCGGTGCGTTCAGAGGCTGAGTGGAGGTGACCTGGGGCTGGGCGCGGGGCAGGGAGAAATCTTCCCCTTGGGTGCTCCAGCCCCAGAGCACCCACGAAGTCGGCCACTTTGGCCGGTTGTTAAATTTAGAAGCCGTTTTAGAACAGGACAACCGGTTCTAAAAGGGCTTCTAAATTTAACAACCGGTTCCAGCGAACCGGTGCTAACCGGCTCCAGCTCACCACTGAGTGTAAGTATAAATTTAGGGAATGAACTGGTTTCAAACCAAGAGTGACTGGCAGTAGTTGGCTGTGGGCAGGTATTTCTTATTCAAAATTGTGACTTTGTTTTGTATATCCAACAATAAAAACTGTCTGATAAACATTGTCTAAAATCAGGAAAACATTATCTTTCCTTTTCATCTTTGCATTAATTTTATAGAGAGAAAGTCAGAGAGCGGGAGAAAGATATGATGTGTGTATCTGTAATATTGCTATTTTGTGGCTGGAAGAATGATATAGTAAAATACTGCCTGGAGGGAGATAAAGTAGTTCCTGAGATTGTGGTCTGTCATGTGAAGCTGAAAGCTGAGGGCAATATTCACAAACAAGGAATTCCCAAAGAGCAATTCTCTCCATCAATGACTCATACTTGATTATGTCCCTTGATTTCTTTCTTTCCCCACGTATGCCACCCCAGCCGTTTGTCTCTCTCCCTTCTCCTGCTTTCCTACTCCTTGTCTCTCTTATTGTTTCCATTCTGTTCCTCCCTAGTCCCTTGCGTCTTTGTTTTTTTAGGCCACCATCATCCTAATACTCTGCCCAAGAGGAAGGGAGAGATCCACTGTGCCCCTCTCCTATAATAGCTTTGTAGATTGAGGAGAGGGCAAATGGAGGAGTGCACAGCGGCTTGAGGGCCGGATTAAATCGGCTGGTGGGCTGGATGTGACCTACCGTGGGCTGTAGTTTGCCCATCCTTGCTGTAGGATCTGTAGGGGGTTTTGCCCCAGGACACTGAAAGATAGAGATAAGGACCTGAAGATCCTAATGGAAGTGGCACTCCGGCCCCAGTCTGATCCCGGATTGGAGGACCTGGTGCTGAGTACCTCCTCCTCGGTACGCAGTGCCCTGGCACCGTCGGTACGGGGATCGGTGCTGAGTAAAGACAAGGACTCTCGGCACCATCATGGCTCCACTCATAGCTCACATGCCGCAGACAGGCACTGGTCTCAATCACCGGTGCTGCATAAGAAGAGGAGGTCGGAGACAGGTCATTCCCCCCCGGCTAAACCCAAGGAGCCAGCTGTTGTGAGACCTGAGTTGGGCCACACTACTTCAGCCTCACTGCCAAAGACGGTCATGTCGACTCCTGCTCCCATGGAAGGGCGGTTGAGTCCGGACACTTCTCGCTCACTGAGACCGAGCT
The DNA here is from genome assembly GCF_965140235.1 of Caretta caretta. Lineage (NCBI taxonomy): Eukaryota > Metazoa > Chordata > Testudines > Cheloniidae > Caretta > Caretta caretta. The sequence goes on from NC_134209.1 coordinate 103,307,517, forward strand.
GACAACTTCACCTCCCATTGACCCCAGAGGCGTTTGAGGCAGCACGGGACCTGCTCCAGCTTACGGCACCATTCTCCTCACCTACATAGGAGAGGTCGCTGTCACTGGTTGCTCCCCCAGCACCTTCAAAGGGAAAGCACACAATGATGGCCCGGTAGTCTCCATCCCCGGTGCACTGCTCCCCGGTGCCAGAACAGGGTCAGCAGTCTCGTTGGTCCCCGAGCCCTCGGCGCAGACCCTCGGTGCCTCAAAGTGCTGCCCCTCCATGGTCCTCCTTTTCAGAGGCCTCGGAGTCGGACTCCTATCGATCTTGTAGGAGCAGAAATAGACAGTCCAGGTCGTCATGAGACCAGCACCTCTACCCGGCACCGTGGTGTGCGCAGTAGCAGCCCCTGGCACAGTGGCCCTTTTGGATCCCCTGGGCCTTTCACCAAGGGCCTTTCAGCCACTTTTGTACCGCCTCTGGCATCAGCAGGATTGGGGGTAGCTCCATCACTCTCTGACGCCACCATCCCAACCCCTGCAGCATCGGCGTCAGCTATTCCAGCTCCAGCGATATCAGTGCTGACAGCCTCAGCACCGACAGCCCCAACACCATCGGTTCCAGCTTCAGCACCAGTGGCCTCAGCACCAACGTATACAGCTCCAGCACTGAGAGCCATGGCACCATTCACGTTGGCTCCCGCCCAGAATCCCCAAGTGCCACGGGACCCCTTGGGCATGGAGGGAAGAGCGCAACCATTCCTTGAGGGGATCTCTTCCTCCTCCTTTCCAGACAAAGCACTGGTGGGCACTTCAGTAGCCCTGGCCCTGGAGGACAACAGGGTCCTACAGCAATTGCTGAGGAGAATTGCCCAGGGCCTGGGCATTCAGGCAGAGGAGGTAGTGGAGGACACAGATCCAGTGGTGGGTATCCTCGCCCCCTCTGGACTGGTATGTATTGCCCTACCCCTCATAAAGACCATTGCCAACACCACAAAACCTCATGGCAGACATCTGCTTTGTTGTCCCCTAGGGCTAAGAGCAATGAAAGACGCCATTTTGTGCCGTCCAGGGCCTACGAGCACTTGTATACTCATCTTCCACCAGATTCCTTGGTCGTGGATGCTGCTAACCAAAGCAAGTGCCAGGGCTACCAAGGCCTCTCCCCAAAGAATCGGGAAGCGAAATAACTCTACCTTTTTGGTAGAAAGGTCTACTTTACTGGTGGTTTGTAGCACTGCATTTCTAATCAGCAGGCCATTATCAGCAGGTACTGCTACAATACATGTGAGACAATGGCAAAGTTTACAGAGCTGCTGCTGCAGGACTCTCATGCTGAATTCTCGGCTCTGGTGGAGGAGGGCACGCTCATTTCCCTGGCTTCGTTGCAGGCCGCTCTGGATGGGGCTGATGTGGCCACTTGGGTGATGTCTACCATGAGAGGAGGCTCTTGGCCCGGCGACATCATTTGAAGTTTCCCACCACCACAGCAAGGAATTGCCTGAAGCTTATAGGACACAGGGCCTCTTGTACCTATGTGGTGCAACACGCCAGGCCCAGATTCTGGCGTCTCCAGTCATGGCTAGCCTCAGTGTACTGGCTGGCTCAGGACAGTTTGGACAGGGTCATGACTCTGCCCTGCCCAGTCCTTGACTCCCTCCAGTGGTGGCTTGACCCGCAGGTAGTGTGTGCAGGGGTCCCCTTCACTGGTCCTCAGCCATCCCTCTTGCTAGTGAGAGACATGTCAGCCTTGGGCTGGGGAGTATATCTGGGAGACCTCAGGATAAGGCCTCTGGTCTCAGGCGGAACTTGCTCTCCACATCACTGTCAGAGAGCTGCGTGTCTGGCATGCCAGACTTTCCAAGCCCGCTTGATGGTGAGATGTGTATCAGTCATGACAGACAACACCACAGCGATGTTCTGTATCAAAAAACAGGGGGGTACACTCTCCTCTTCCCTGTGCCAGGAAGTCATCATGCTGTGGGACTTTTGTGTAGCTCATTCGACACACCTGCAAGCATCGTACCTCCTGGGAGTACAGAATGAGTTGGTGGACCATCTCAGTAGGTCCTTTCATGGCCATGAGTGGTCCCTATGCCCTGATATCATAAACTCCATCTTCCAACAGTGTGGCTTTCCCCAGATGGACTTGTTCACCATGCAATGCAATAGGAAGTGCCAACAGTTTTGCTCCTTCCCGAACCACAGCCCAGGCTCCATCACAGACATGTTCCTCATCCCATGGGGAGGCCATCTTCTCTACACGTTTCTGCCCATCCCTCTCATTCACAAGGTGCTTCTCAGGATATGGAGTGAAGAGGCTTCAGTGATATTGATAGCTCCAACCTGGCCCCGCCAGCATTGGTACACAGCTCTCCTGGAAATGTCTGTGAAAGCCCCAGTTACCTTGCCACTCCTCCTGGACTTAATAACGCAGGATCACGGCCGTCTCTAGCACCCGAACCTTGAGTCATTGCACCTCAAGGCATGGAAGCTCCATGGCTGAACCCCCCCCGGAGCTCTCTTGCTCGGTCCCAGTTAGACAAGTCCTCCTTGGCAGTAGGAAACCCTCCACCAAGGCTACCTACCTTGCCAAGTGGAAGAAATTCTCATTCTGGTTGGTGCAGGATCACTCGTCCCAGAGGCTTGCCTCTATACCACTCATACTGGACTACCTTCCCCATCTCAAGCAGCAGGGACAGTCCATGTTATCAGTAAGGGTTCACTTGGCTGCCATCTCTGCCTCCCATTCTGGCTTAGAGGGCTGATCGGTGTTTGCCAACCCCATGGTCAGCCATTTCCTGAAAGGTCCGACAGGCTACAGCCACACGTCTGGCAACCGACCCCAACCTGGGACCTCAGTCTGGTCCTTTCCAAATTGATGTATCTGCCCTTTGAACCACCACCAACTGCTCTACCTGTCATACAAGGTGGCATTTCTGGTAGGAATAACCTCAGCCAGGAGGATGTCTGAGCTCAAGGCCCTAACATCAGAGCCCCCTTATACCATGTTCTAGAAGGACAAGGTTCAGCTCAGGCCACATCCAGCTTTTCTCCCAAAGGTTGTCTCCCAGTTTCACATCAACCAGGACATATTCCTCCCAGTATTCTATCCTTAGCCGCACTCAAGCGGCAGAGAGCAGAGGCTTCACTCGTTGGATGTCTGCAGAGTTCTAGCCTTTTACATTGAAAGAATGAAACTGTTTAGAAAGTCCATTCAACTGTTTGTGGCCATGGCAGACAGGATGAAGGGTCTTCCAGTCTCCTCCCAATGAGTTTCCTCATGGATCACGTCCTGCATTGTGAATCTATAACCTGGCAGAGGTGCCTGCCCCTCCACTCACAGTACACTCCACTAGGGTACAAGCTTCTTCAGTAGCATTCCTGGCGCAAGTCCTGACCCAGGAAATATGCAGAGCGGTGACGTGGTTCTCCATACATATTTTCACGGTGTATTATGCGATTACCCAGCAGGCCAGAGATGATGAGGCCTTTGGTAGAGCAGTGCTCCAGTCAGTGGACAGCTCTGACCCTGCCTCCTGAATTGAGGCTTGGGAGGCACCTGATTGGAATTGACATGAACAAGCACCGAAAGAAGAAAAAACGGTTACTCACCTTCTCGTAACTGTTCTTTGAGATGTGTTGTTCATGTCCATTCCTATATCCACCCTCCTACCCTCCAGCAAGAAGGAACGGAGGGGGTGGCGGGTCGGTAAAGCCCTGTATTGAGCGCCATGATGGCGCCACTCCAGGTGGTACCCATACTGACCCGACGGATACTGCTAGGGGAAAAATCTTCTGGCTGCCATGCAGGCATGCACGCATACACCTGATTGGAATGGACATGAACAAGACATCTTGAGGAACAACAGTTACGAGAAGGTGAGTAACCGTTTTTTTCTCATTCTCCACTCTAGTGGCTGGTGCGTCCTCGTAGACAGTAAGAGTCTGCTATTTCTACCTATTACTTTCTTAGCTCAAATGGTAGAGGTCTGTATTCTGGATATAAAAGTCCCAAACCTGATGAGGACCCATATAGGGGTCAGTATGGTTCCATATAATGGAATTTATTTTTCTGTTTTATAAAAAAAATTAGGAAGTTACATAAAAACCTATCTTAAAATCATGTGAAGAGTGTAGTGATTATCTGGTTTCACCAACCCACCTGCATTTTATCCCAACAACAACTATATGGGTGAAACCAGACAGTCACTATGTTCTCAAATGAACTCACACAGGAAAATGATAAAAGACAAAAATATCACGTCTGTGAGTGACTGCTTTTTCACAAAGCAGTATTTGACTTCTCGGTCCTTGTCCTCAAAGGAAACTTGCAAACGCTTTCAAAAGCCATGCCTGGGAGCTTTAATTTATAAGTTTGCTAGACACTAAAAATCATGGATTTATGGCTTATTACAACAATCTGTAACCCACTAACTCCCCTTTTTTTTCCTATGATTGTGAGGATGTTAACAGGACACTTTTACTTTGAATGGTCTCTTACGTTATGTGCTAACTACTTATGCTAAACAATCTTCTCCACCTTGTATTTAGCTGTGACACTATGAGTATCTTTCCCAGATATGAAAAAGACCTCTGTGTAGCTTAAAAGCTTGTCTTTTTCACCAACAGAAGTTGGTCCAATAAAAGATATTAGCTCCCCCACCTCATCTCTTTATGATTACATACTGCTATTTTAAAAGGATTCTTCCCTCATTCAGTGCATAGCATAGACAGTGCTCTGGGAATGAATCAGGGTCATGGAGTGAAGGAGACTGTTGTCTGTATGACCTTTGCCTTATTTGTTGCAGAAGTAGGAAGGTGTGTAGTGAATGAGGCAGGGGATAGCAGGAAGAAAGGAAAGTTAAGAAAGTTAAACATCAGCTGGAGAATTAGAGCCTATCCCTGCCTGTGCATAGATTTCCTCTGTGATCCTGGGCAAGTCATTTAAATCACATTTTTCCACACGTGGCCATTATTGTTGTGTTCCTCACTTTCTGGGTGTCTGTAAAGGGGTGGGCCACACTCTGCACCTGCTTCTGGCCAGGTGTGGCACACCTTACTTTCCCCCACTGGGTGTCAATAAATTCACATGCACAGATTAGGGCAGGGGTAGTTAATTGATGAATCGTGAGCCAAATCCACCAGGTGCTTTTGAACAGACCCCAGAATCTTTTTTATTTACTTATTGCTATCATTATAGTTTATTTTTTTAATTTTCTCTGGAGTCTGGACCTTGAATATACCTTGACCAAGAAATTTGGACCTTGATAAAAATAATTGACTACCCCTCGATTAGGGAAATGAGAACCTAAATACATCAATGAAAAGAAGATATGTCTGCTTTAATGAAGCCCATGGAAACTCAAAGGTCCTTATCTCAGGACCCAAGTCCAGAGATCCTAAACCTAAGGTCCAAAACAAAGACTTTGTGCCTGGACAGGCTACCTTTCTGGAGCTGGAGGGAGATCACTATTGTAATTGTAAATGGGGAATCATCACTGAACAGGTGTGTTTCTAGTGGGGTCCCCCAGGGATCATTAAGGCATATGCTATTAACATTTTTGTTAATGACCTGGAAGAAAACATAAGATCACTGATTAAGTTCGCAAGTTGCACAAAGGAGTGGAGGGAGTGCAAAACAATGAAGAGGACAGTTCACTGTTACAAAGTGATCTGGAAAAACGACGAGGAGTCCTTGTGACACCTCAGAGACTAACACATTTATTTGGGCATAAGCTTTCGTGGGCTAAAACCCACTTCATCATTTTAGCCTACGAAAGCCTATGTCCAAATAAATTTGTTAGTCTCTAAGGTGTCACAAGGACTCCTCGTTGTTTTTGCTGATATAGACTAACATGGCTACCACTCTGAAAAGTGATCTGGATCACTTGGTAAGCTGGGCTAAAATGCATTTTAATATGTATACATCTAGGAACAAAGAATGTAGGCCAGGCTTATAGGGAAGCAGTGACCCTATAAAATATTTGGGGTCATAGCAGATAATCAGCTGAACATGAACTCACAGTGCAGTGCTGTGGCTGAAAGAACTAATGCAATACTTGGATGCATAAACAGCAGAATCTTGAGTAGACATAGAGAGGTTATTTTACCTCTGTATTTGGCATAGGTTTAACTGCTGCTGGAATACTGTGTCCAATTCTGGTGTCTACAGTCCAGGTAAGATGTTGATAAATTGGAGAGAGTGCAGTGAAGAGCTGTGAGAATGATTAATGGATTATAAAACATGCCTCATTAATAGACTCAAGAAGCTCAATTTATTTATCTTAACAAAGAGAAGGTTAGGGGGTGACTTGATTACAGTCTGTAAGTACCTATGTGGGGAATAAATATTTAATAATGACATTCTGTTCCTCTTTAAATAGGTCTGTGCTAGACTGGGGAAGGGAGTCTCCTTGATTATACCCAAGCATTTCTGATTGTGAGTCCTGGCTGACTTTTAAAGGGGTAGTAGACTCCTTCACAGAGTCCAGTTTGAGACATCTGGGATCATTTGCAGATGGGTTGGGCTCTCACAACGTCAGCTGAAGCAATGGGAGCAGTGCTTTGAACAAGTGATATAAATAGGCATGGAAGCACTAGATTTATACTGGTAAATGTTGGTAAAGGTCAATTTCACTGTACACATACAAACCGACAAAAATATTTCCATTTATAATAATCAAAATTTACAAACAGGCAAAGTAGAAAAAATGATGCTTAAGAACTTTTTAGTTTGATTTAAGGAATTTACTTTGCCCTGGTCTACACTAGGACTTTAGGTCGAATTTAGCAGCATTAAATCGATGTAAACCTGCACCCGTCCACACAATGAAGCCCTTTATTTCGACTTAAAGGGCTCTTAAAATCGATTTCCTTACTCCACCCCTGACAAGTGGATTAGCGCTTAAATCGACGTTGCCGGCTCGAATTTGGGGTACTGTGGACACAATTCGACGGTATTGGCCTCCGGGAGCTATCCCAGAGTGCTCCATTGTGACCGTTCTGGACAGCACTCTCAACTCAGATGCACTGGCTAGGTAAACAGGAAAAGAACCGCGAACTTTTGAATCTCATTTCCTGTTTGGCCAGCGTGGCAAGCTGCAGGTGACCATGCAGAGCTCATCAGCAGAGGTGACCATGAAGGAGTCCCAGAATCGCAAAAGAGCTCCAGCATGGACCGAACGGGAGGTACGGGATCTGATCGCTGTACGGGGAGAGGAATCTGTGCTATCAGAACTCCGTTCCAGTTTTCGAAATGCCAAAACCTTTGTCAAAATCTCCCAGGGCATGAAGGACAGAGGCCATAACAGGGACCCGAAGCAGTGCCGCGTGAAACTGAAGGAGCTGAGGCAAGCCTACCAGAAAACCAGAGAGGCGAACGGCCGCTCCGGGTCAGAGCCCCAAACATGCCGCTTCTATGATGAGCTGCATGCCATTTTAGGGGGTTCAGCCACCACTACACAAGCTGTGTTGTTTGACTCCTTCAATGGAGATGGAGGCAATATGGAAGCAGGTTTTGGGGACAAAGAAGATGATGATGATGATGAGGAGGAGGTTGTAGATAGCTCACAGCAAGCAAGCTGAGAAACCGGTTTTCCCGACAGCCAGGAACGGTTTCTCACCCTGGACCTGGAGCCAGTACCCCCCAAACCCACCCAAGGCTGCCTCCTGGACCCAGCAGGTGGAGAAGGGACCTCCGGTGAGTGTACCTTTTAAAATGCTATACATGGTTTAAAAGCAAGCATGTGAAAGGATTACTTTGCCCTGGCATTCGCGGCTCTCCTGGATGTACTCCCAAAGCCTTTGCAAAAGTTTCTGGGGAGGGCAGCCTCATTGCGTCCTTCCTGGTAGGACACTTTACCACTCCAGGCCAGTAACACGTACTCGGGAATCATTGTACAACAAAGCATTGCAGTGTATGTTTGCTGGCTTTCAAACAACATCCGTTCTTTATCTCTCTGTGTTATCCTCAGGAGAGTGAGATATAATTCATGGTCACCTGGTTGAAATAGAGTGCTTTTCTTCAGGGGACACTCAGAGGAGCCCATTCCTGCTGGGCTGTTTGCCTGTGGCTAAACAGAAATGTTCCCTGCTGTTAGCCACGGGGAGGGGGGAGGGTTGAGGGGGTAGCCACGCGGTGGGGGGAGGCAAAATGCGACCTTGTAACGAAAGCACATGTGCTATGTATGTAATGTTAACAGCAAGGTTTACCCTGAAAGAGTGTAGCCACTGTTTTATAAAATGTGTCTTTTTAAATACCGCTGTCCCTTTTTTTTTTCTCCACCAGCTGCATGTGTTTCAATGATCACAGGATCTTCTCCTTCCCAGAGGCTAGTGAAGCTTAGAAAGAAAAAAAAACGCACTCGAGATGAAATGTTCTCTGAGCTCATGCTGTCCTCCCACACTGACAGAGCACAGACGAATGCGTGGAGGCAAATAATGTCAGAGTGCAGGAAAGCACAAAATGACCGGGAGGAGAGGTGGCGGGCTGAAGAGAGTAAGTGGCGGGCTGAAGACAGGGCTGAAGCTCAAATGTGGCAGCAGCGTGATGAGAGGAGGCAGGATTCAATGCTGAGGCTGCTGCAGGACCAAACCAGTATGCTCCAGTGTATGGTTGAGCTGCAGCAAAGGCAGCTGGAGCACAGACTGCCACTGCTGCCCCTCTGTAACCAACCGCCCTCCTCCCCAAGTTCCATAGTCTCCACACCCAGACGCCCAAGAACGCGGTGGGGGGGGCCACCGGCCAACCAGCCACTCTGCCACAGAGGATTGCCCCAAAAAAAGAAGGCTGGCATTCAATAAATTTTAAAGTTATAAACTTTTAAAGTGCTGTGTGGCATTTTCCTTCCCTCCTCCACCACCCCTCCTGGGCTACCTTGGTAGTCATCCCCCTATTTGTGTGATGAATGAATAAAGAATGCATGAATGTGAAGCAACAATGACTTTATTGCCTCTGCAAGCGGTGATCGAAGAGAGGAGAGGAGGGTGGTTAGCTTACAGGGAAGTAGAGTGAACCAAGGGGCAGGGGGGGGTTTCATCAAGGAGAAACAAACAGAACTTTCACACCGTAGCCTGGCCAGTCATGAAACTGGTTTTCAAAGCTTCTCTGATGCGTACCGCGCCCTCCTGTGCTCTTCTAACCGCCCTGGTGTCTGGCTGCGCGTAACCAGCAGCCAGGTGATTTGCCTCAACCTCCCACCCCGCCATAAACGTCTCCCCCTTACTCTCACAGATATTGTGGAGCACACAGCAAGCAGTAATAACAGTGGGAATATTGGTTTCGTTGAGGTCTAAGCGAGTCAGTAAACTGCGCCAGCGCGCCTTTAAACGTCCAAATGCACATTCTACCACCATTCTGCACTTGCTCAGCCTGTAGTTGAACAGCTCCTGACTGCTGTCCAGGCTGCCTGTGTACGTCTTCATGAGCCATGGCATTAAGGGGTAGGCTGGGTCCCCAAGGATACATATAGGCATTTCAACATCCCCAACAGTTATTTTCTGGTCTGGGAATAAAGTCCCTTCCTGCAGCTTTTGAAACAGACCAGAGTTCCTGAAGATGCGAGCGTCATGTACCTTTCCCAGCCATCCCACATTGATGTTGGTGAAATGTCCCTTGTGATCCACCAGAGCTTGCAGCACTATCGAAAAGTACCCCTTGCGGTTTATGTACTCGGCGGCTTGGTGCTCCGGTGCCAAGATAGGCATATGGGTTCCGTCTATGGCCCCACCACAGTTAGGGAATCCCATTGCAGCAAAGCCATCCACTATGACTTGCACATTTCCCAGGGTCACTACCCTTGATATCAGCAGATCTTTGATTGCGTGGGCTACTTGCATCACAGCAGCCCCAACAGTAGATTTGCCCACTCCAAATTGATTCCCAACTGACCGGTAGCTGTCTGGCACTGCAAGCTTCCACAGGGCTATCGCCACTCGCTTCTCAACTGTGAGGGCTGCTCTCATCTTGGTATTCATGCACCTCAGGGCAGGGGAAAGCAAGTCACAAAGTTCCATGAAAGTGCCCTTACGCATGCGAAAGTTTCGCAGCCACTGGGAATCGTCCCAGACCTTCAACACTATGCGGTCCCACCAGTCGAGCCCAGAATTGGCGTTCCACAGCATGAACCTGCCCCATTAGCACCATGATGCATGCATTGTCAGGGCCCATGCTTTAAGAGAAATCTGTGTCCATGTCCTGATCACTCACGTGACCGCGCTGACGTCGCCTCCTCGCCCGGTATCGCTTTGCCAGGTTCTGGTGCTGCATATACTGCTGGATAATGCGTGTGGTGTTTAATGTGCTCCTAATTGCCAAAGTGAGCTGAGCGGCCTCCATGCTTGCCTTGGTATGGCGTCCGCACAGAAAAAAGGCGCGGAACGATTGTCTGCCGTTGCTCTGATGGAGGGAGGGGCGACTGACGACACAGCTTACAGGATTGGCTTCAGGGAGCTAAAATCAACAAAGGGGGTGTCTTTACATCAAGGAGTATTTCAGGCAGGACTTCACGGAGGGTTCCAATAAGAAATGGTGCACCTAAGTTATTGTTCTTATTGGAACAAGGAGGTTGGTCTGGCCTCTGATTGATACATGGCTAGATTTACCTCGCTGCACCTTCTCTGTGAGTGACTGCAGTGTGACCTAGAGGAATGAGTCCCCTAGACGGGGGAGGAGGCAAATGAGTACGAAACAAATCTGGTCTATTTCTTGTTTTGATCCACTCCATCTATCTTTTACATCTTTGGCTGGCAGCAGACAGTGCCGAAGGACTGCATGCCATCCACATCTCATGGCTGCTCAGCAGAAGATGGTGTAGTAGGACTGCTAGCCATCCTCATCTCTTGCCTGCCCGGGAGAAGATGATGCAATAGGACTGCTAGCTATCCATATCGCCTGCCTGCTCACCATAAGACAGTTCAATAGGACTGACAGCAGGACTAAAGAGAATGACCTGGTCAAGTCACTCCAAATTTAGTCCCTGTGCCCATGTCTGCCCAGGCGCTCCCAGTCGACGTGGCCAGGAGCACCTCGGACATGACGAGGACGGCTACCAGTCGTACTGCACCGTCTGCTGCCACAAGGCAATGGGTTGCTGCTACTGTGTAGCAATGCCGTACCGCGTCTGCCAGCACCCAGGAGACATACGGTGACGGTTACCTGAGTGGGCTCCATGCTTGCCGTGGTATGGCGTCTGCACAGGTAACTCAGGAAAAAGGCGCGAAACGATTGTCTGCCCTTGCTTTCACGGAGGGAGGGAGGGAAGGGGGGCCTGATGATATGTACCCAGAACCACCCGCGACAATGTTTTAGCCCCATCAGGCTTTGGGATCTCAACCCAGAATTCCAATGGGCAGCGGAGACTGCGGGAACTGTGGGATAGCTATCCACAGTGCAACGCTCCGGAAGTCGACTCTAGCCTTGGTACTGTGGAAGCACTCCGCCGAGTTAATGCACTTAATGCACTTAGAGCATTTTCTGTGGGGACACACACACTCGAATATATAAAACCGATTTCTAAAAAACCGACTTTTATAAATTCAACCTTATTCCGTAGTGTAGACATACCCTTAGTATATTTTGACATGTGATGTTGACAGTTCGTGTTTAAATGATTATAAAATTTTAATTTTTTCAATTTCAACGTCTAGAGTCATTATATAATTACAGCCTGATTCCCCCTATTGCCTGACCTCCCTGTAATTTCCCTCAACCAAAAATTGAAAAAATGTTTAAAAATAAACATCAGTATTATCTATCAAAATTATATCTATATATAAAAAAACAAATTCTGCCAAGCCTACAAATAAAAAACCTGATTACTCTGAAAAATAAGGGCCTCGGAGACTCAAATTGGGCACCCAAAATTAGTGGGCACTTTGACCACTTGGCCATAATCTCTCTGTGCCTCAGTTCCCCATGTGTCAAATGGGGCTAATGCCAGCTAATGTTACAGGAGTACTTTGAAAACAAAAGTATGAAGCACAGTGATGGGGGATGGTGTAAGGAGCTATCCTGCTGCTTGTAGAGGCCTTTGGAGAGTGTTGGGGGTCTTCCATCCCTTCCTACTACTTTGGGGTGCATGGGGCCTCAAAAAGGGCAGTGAGATGGTACGACTATAGCTCCAAACTCTTCCACATGCACCAGCTAGCAAACTTGACTGGCCACGCAGGGAGTAAAAAGGTGTGCCCTCACAGGAGAGTACAGGAGTGCACTGACTAGTGGATGTTCAGAGGCACCTTGCTGTGTTCCCCAGTGGCACTGGCTCTTACTAATGTTTGTGTTAAAATGGCACAGTATAGTCCAAAACCCGTGTTTTAACATCTTTTGTATTCTGGTCACCTTGCTGCCACCAAGCTTGGAGCTATAGACATTCATTAAGACAGATGTCATAGTCTATTAACTGTCTCTTATTGTAGTATCTGTGACCCCATTACATAATTTTGATACAATGTTCTGCCCCTCAGTAGAGAGTGCAGTGACTAGTGTGTGGGGTGGTGGGTATATGACTGTATATGGGAAGTGCACCTGGGAATGTGTAGAAGAGATTTTTGAATTATTCAGATACATTTTATCATAAACACATTTTTCTATACAAGTTTGTAGGTTGACTTACTAACTCTAAGACTGATTTGTTTCTTGTGGAGGATGTAATCTTCAGGATTGTGTAAGTAGGCTTTATAAGTAATTTCTTGCTGTCAACAACTAGCTCTAGACAAGTGGAAGTACTGTAGAAGATCTTTTTTGATACTGGAATAGTGCAGTAGGATGAGCAACTGTGTGCCAGGGCTGCAAGACAGTGGAAACCTAGGGCTTAATTTTCAGAGGCCTTGAGCCCTGTAATTCCAGTTGAAGTCTATGCTAACTGTAGGTGGCTGACACCTTTGAAAATCACAGCCTTCCTTGTGTGGGTGGTCCAGCACTCGACAGTTTATCAGATCCATCCATTGTTTTGCAGCTGATCAAAATAATTGTGGAGAATAGATATCATGCATTCCTATATGGCAACGCCGGCCCTTGTCAGAAATCCAGTTTTTCTTTCTTAAGCACATTAAAGGTTCCTTATCCTGTACAAGACAGGATTACCCGGTGTACTGATCTCTTAAGGCTGCCCATTGAAGTCTTTCAAAATATATTATTCATTTTGGGCAGATTTAATTGTTTTGTTCTATCACAAAAGTTATATTGTTTCCATTAAGATTTATCTTATAGCTTTTCTCTTTGTTTGCAGAGTTGTTGTAACCCTGTTGGTCCCAGGATTTTTGAGAGACAAGGTGGGTGAGATAATATCTATTATTGGACCAACTTCTGTTAGTGAAAGAAACATGCTTTTGAGCTACATAGTGTTCTCCTCCAGGTCACCTTGTGCACCTTGTCTCTGAGCTTTTCTCTTAACTATCATTGAATTAGGTATCTTCCATTGGGAGCTGTCCTCATGTTTCCTGATTGGACATATATTTCTCAGTTCCCAGGAGAAACCTTCAATTTAATTTTTTTCATCAGAATGAAAATAACTGTATAGGCTTTCCAATGTTGCCCACCATTGTAGTATCCCAATACACTGACAGCTTTTATCCTCAGAACACCTCTGTAAGGCAAGGAAGTATTATTATCAGGGCTTAAATTCAGCCAGAGCGGTACAATATTTTAAACCTGCAGGAGCCCCGGCACCTCTTATGGGGCAGAAGCCCAAGCCTTGGCACACCCTGCAAGCGAGCCCCAGCATCTCCCGTGGGGCTGAAGCCCCATGGCTTTGGGAACTATTCAGTGAGTATTTAAGCCCTGAGTATTATCCTCATTGTACAGAAGGAGAACAGAGGCCCTGAAAGATTAAGTGACTCCTCCAGAGTTCACACAGAGAGTGTGTGCAGCGCAGAGAACCGAACATACATCTTTCGAGCCCCACTACAGTGCCTTAACCATAAAATCCTCCTGCCTCTCCTAGATTTCCCTAGTTTTTCTTATGTAGTGTTGTCTGCTGATCTCGGATGCGTAAGGTCACTTTACAGTTATTTTTTCTGAATATTCACCATAGAATCATAGAAGATTAGGGTTGGAAGAGATCTCAGGAGGTCATCTAGTCCAACCCCGTGTGCAAAGCAGGACCAATCCCAACTAAATCATCCCAGTCAGGGCTTTGTCAAGCCTGACCTTAAAAACCTCTAAGGATGGAGTTTCTACCACCTCCCGAGGTAACCCATTCCAGTGTTTCACCATCCTCCTAGTGAAATAGTTTTTCCTAATATCCAACTTAGACCTCCCACACTGCAACTTGAGACTATTGCTCCATGTTCTGTCACCTGCCACCACTTTGAAAAGCCTAGGTCCATCCTCTTTGGAACCCGCCTTCAGGTAGTTGAAGGCTGCTAACAGATCCCCCCTCACTCTTCTCTTCTGCAGAATAGTTCCCTCAGCCTCTCCTCATAAGTCATGTGCCCCAGCCCCCTAATCATTTTCGTTGCCCTCCACTGGACTTTCTCCAATTTGTCCACATCCTTTCTGTAGTGGGGGGCCCAAAACAGGACACAGTACTCCAGGTGTGGCCTCACCAGTGCTGAGTAGAGGGGAATAATCACTTCCCTCGATCTGCTGGCAATGCTTCTATTAATGCAGCCCAATATGCCGTTAGCCTTCTTGCAACAAGGGCACACTGTTAACTCATATCCAGCTTCTTGTCCACTGTAATCCCAGGTCCTTTTCTGCAGAACTGCCACTTAGCCAGTCGGTCCCCAGCCTGTCACTGTTTATGGGATTCTTCCATCCTAAATGCAAGACTCTGCACTTGTCCTTGTTGAACCTCATCAGATTTCTTTTGGCCCAATCCTCCAATTTGTCTAGGTCACTCTGGACCCTATCCTTACCCTCCAGCATATCTACCTCTCCCCACAATTTAGTGTCATCCACGAACTTGCTGAAGGTGTGATCCATCCCATCATCCAGATGATTAATGAAGATGTTGAACAAAATCATCCCCAGGTCACACCCCTGGGGCACTCTGCTTCATATCAGCTGCCAACTAGACATCGAGCTGTTGATCACTAGCCGTTCATCCCAATGATCTAGGCAACTTTCTATCCACCCAGGGATGGCAGGTTTGTAGAAATTTTGGTGGTACCCAGAACCCGCCTCCCCTCAAACTCAGCCCCCGACCTGCCTAAGGCTCTGGAATGGAGTTAGGGTGCGGGGAGGAGGTCTGGGGTGCAGGCCCTGGGCTGGGGCAGGGAATTGGGGTGCAGGAGGGGTGCAGGCTCTGGGAGGGAGTTTGGGTGCAAAAGGGGTGAGAGGTTGGGCTCTGGGAGGGAGTTTTGGTGGGGAAGGGGGCCTGGGGTGCAGGCTGTGGGATGGAGTTTGGGTGCTGGGTGCAGGTTCTGGGCTGGGGCAGGGGGTGAGGAGTGCAGGCTCCGGGATGGAGTTTGGGCGCAGGCTCTGGGCTGGGGGTATAGGAGGTGGTTAGGGGTGCAGGCTCTGGGAGGGAGTTTGGGGATGGGAGGGTGTGTGGAGGGAGGGGGTGCAAGCTCTAGGAGGGAGTTGGGGTGGGAAGGGGTGAGGAGGGAGGGGGTGCAGGGATGAGGGGTTTTGGGTGTGGCTGGGGATGAGGGGTTTGGTGTGGGGGGGGCTCAGGGCTAGGGCAGAGAGTTGGGGTGAGGGCTGGGGGGTTCATGATGCAGGAGGGGGCTCAGGGCTGGGGCAGAGGATTAGGGTGCGGGGGGATGAGGGCTCTGGCTGGGGCCAGGTATGAGGGGTTTGGGGTGTGGGAGGGGCTCAGGGCTAGGGCAGAGGGTATGGGGGGGTGAGGGCTCTGTCTGGGGGTGCGGGCTCTGGGGTGGGGCAGAGCTGGGGATGCATTTGGGGTGCAGGCAGGCTGCCTTGGGGCCGGGGCCAGAGAGCAGGACTCCCCCCCAGCCCTCTCTCCGCCAGCAGCAGTGAGCTCTGGGGGAGGGATGCCCCTCTCCCACCTGGCAGCACATTCACCTCGCACCACTGTCACTGCACGTGCTCCTAGGGCCCCTCTCAGGTCCAGGAAGCCCCCTCACCTCCCCTGTGGGGGGTGCTGGGGGGGGCTGCCATCATATGTGCTCCTCCTCCCCTGCTGCTGCCCCTCATTGTAGTCTTACTGGAGGGTGGGGGATGGGGCTGCCCCTTGCCCAGCATGGGGCAGGAGCGGTGACTGCAGGCAGCGGGGCCCCCTGTACTGGTGTAAGGTTCCATTGGAAAAGGGAAGGGTCCTAAGTGGAAGGACCCTGCGGCAGCAGTTGATGCTGGGAGCCAGCAGAGCGGAGGCAGCATGGAGCTGCAGGGGAGAGGCAGTGATGCTCCGGGACCCAGGGGAGGTGTGCGGGGGCAGCAAGTGGGGGCCTGGGGACACTTGGGGGAGGTGCGGGGGGGTGCCTGGGGAGAGACCCGGCCCCAAACATTGGTGGAGCTGGCCCCCGGACCCTGAATATTGCTGGAGCCTGGGCACCACGGGCCCATACAACTCGCCGTCCCTGGATCCACCTTATAATGCATTCATCCAATCCATACTACTTTAACTTGCTGGCAAGAATACTGTGGGAGACCGTTATCAAAAGCTTTGCTAAAGTCAAGATATATCATGTCCACTGCTTTCCCCATATCGACAGAGCCAGTTATCTCATAATAAAAGGCAATTAGGTTGGTGAGGAATGACTTGCCCTTGGTGAATCCATGTTGACTGTTTCTGATCACCTTCCTCTCCTCTAAGTGCTTCAGAATTGATTCCTTGAGGACCTGCTCCATGATTTTTCCAGGGACTGAGGTGAGGCTGGCCAGTCTGTAGTTCCCTGGATTCTCCTTCTTCCCTGTTTTAAAGATGGGCACTACATTTGCCTTTTTCCAGTTGTCCGGGACCTCCCCTGATTACCACGAGTTTTCAAAGATAATGGCCAATGGCTCTGCAATCACATCAGCCAACTCCCTCAGAACCCTCAGATGCATTAGATCAGGACCCATAGACTTGTGCATGTCCAGCTTTTCTAAATAGTCCTTAACCTGTTCTTTCACCACTGAGGGCTGCTCACCTCCTCCCCATACTGTGCTGTCCAGTGGACCCTTTTAACTAACAAAGGTTTATAGTATAAAAGGACATAAGGTGTAATTTAATGTTATCAGATAAAATACATGATTATTTTAATTGTACTTTTTCTAACTATCCCTGAACCATAACTATAAAAATAATTTAAAGAAATATTTTATAAAGAAGCAAATGTAAAAGGAAAAAATGTGCTGTTTTTCAGTCAAAATGGCAAGATGTTCATGTTTTCTTCTTTTGATATTCTAGTAATTAGTGTGTGGCAGACCATATCTCATTAAATGCCTTCATTTTAAAAGACAATACTAATTGTGATGGGTTTTATTTATTAGTCACCAAGTTTTTAGCAGGAATGCTAGCACTTCTTGAATAGCATGAAAGAGTTTGATTGCCATGAAATTTGATTGGGTGTTAAATATTTATTCTAAGAAGCAACTATTTTTTCTTGTAGTTTTGGAGCTGTCAGCCTATCGCTTCATTACCTAACGTGCTGAGTTCCAACCCTGACCCAACTGTGATATAACATAGATGTAACATAGGTCATTATGATAAATATAGTTTATGAAAAACTTAGCAAGCATGGTAAGGTCATATTTGTTTGTGCTATCTGTTGTATGTGTTGAATAAGATATTATTGCGTCATTTAGACTGAGTCAAATCACCAGATGTTGGAAGAGATTTGGAGCTTAGCTGAAAATCTCACTAGAAAAAAATTAGAATTTCAAGTTTTACAGTTTTTTGCAAATTCCTGGGGCATAAATCTCCCCATAGAGGAGATGAACTATTTCTACAGAAGTCAATGTGGCTCATTGAAACCCCATGGCAAAACTCAGGCTCTCTGGCACTAATCCATTGGCGTTCTCAAGACTGCAACTATAATAAAGACAATGCCTGTGGCAAAAATACTGTGCCAAAAGGAAAAAAAAACAAACTTTCATTTGGACACTATAATAAAAGGTATTTGTGATTTCAAAAAAACAAATGCCAGATTTTTTAAAATTTATTTTCGTTTCCTGCCTCACCTGTCTTTCCCTATTTTGTTTCACTCCTTTTCCTTTATCCATTTTGTCACTGGAAATGGAAAAAGGAAAGAGTGGAGGGAAAAAGGAAAAGTAGAGGGAAAAACAGGAGAGTCAGAAAAAAACCCATGAAAAATGAATACCAAAGCTCAACAATGTTTTTGTTTTTGTAATGGGGCGGGACTCACCACCACGACTCCTCCTGCTGGCCGTCCTGGGAATTAGCTCTCGGGCCTTCCAGTCCTCCTTCAGCTAGTGATGTCACACCTGCTGTCACTGCTGTCACCACTCTTTGGACCCACATCACTCCCCGGACATCAGCGTCCTCTTCCAGACACAGCCCTCCAGCTGTGCCTCCACTCTGCTTTCTCCCCCCATTCCTGGGAGACCAACAGTCCTTAATCCTGCCACTTGCCTCAGTGGCCAACTGCAGTCCAAGGTCCAGCCCCTTGCCTCGGGGGCAAACTGCAGTCTGGATACCGGCCACTCTCCTCATTGGCAAGTAAGGTGAAAGGGGGGGGCAGGTCCCCCTGCTACTCTGGGTTCCAACCCAGGGACCCTATAGCCGGCAGCCACCTATTGCCCTCCTCCACCCTGCTGCCTATTTTCCCTGGGCCACTTCCCCCATAGCCCTAGCACCCTCTCAGCCCTTTTAGCAAGGGCCCAGCCTGGCAGTGGTCAGACAGCAGCTCACCCTCACATTCTGCTGCCCCTGCCCCTGCCCCTGCCCCTGCGTCAGGCAGCTAGACCTCTGCCCTTGCCTTCCAGGGAGAGACTCTCCTCTGTGCTGCTGAGCAGCCCTTTATATATGGCCCTCGCCGGCCCTGATTGGCTGCTCCAGCAAGCCTTCCCCCTATTGGTGGGCTCAATAAGCCCTTTCCTCATTTGTGGGTTCTGCGCAACCTCCGTGGTGCTGCTTTTAAGCCCCTTTCTTCTCCCTGTGTGGGGCAGCCGGTACTTTTCAACAAATGAATAAACGGTACAAATAATTAATGATTTGCTTACGTGGATATTAATGCTGAATCTATGACACTATTTAAGCAAAATGTTAACTTTAGAGTATATTTTTTCCAAGATTCTTACCATTTTAACTGTTTTTTGTTTTTAACTTTAATTCTGAGCAACATTATGCTTAGGCTCGGAAGGATTCAATTTTTATCGGTAAATATTGGTCAAGTCGAATTCTCTGTACACACACACACACAAACTGATGAAAAATATTTTCATTGATAATCAAAATTTGCAGATAGGCAAAGTAGGAAAAATATTGCTTAAGAACTTATTAGAGTTTGATTTAAGGATATTTACTTTGTACATTTTAAATATGTGACGTTGACAGTTTGTGTTTTAATGGTTATCCTCTTGAATTTCAATGTCTGTCATTAAATAATTATTGCCTGATGCCCCCCATAAATTCCCTCAAATTAAGTTTAAAAGACCCTTAAAATCCATAGTTTTGTACAACTGTGAAAATGTAAATGGATAAAAATTTTAAAAGATGCTTAAAATAAACATCAATATTATCTGTTGAAATTATAAAAAAAAATTGAATTCTGCCAAGCCTATTTATGCTAGAGCACTTTCAGCACCTGATCTAGCTGTCCTGACTCAGTCATCTCTCCCATTGTAGCCAATGGCAATTTTGCCTATGGGTGAAATCATCCCGTTGCAAAATATCCTTGAAGTGAAGGGGACTTGTACAAAAATGGGCACCACTTCCCATCATGGTAACTGGGTTTGTTTCCCTGCAGCTCTCAGCTCTCTGTGATTAGCTGTATTATATGGGCCTTTTCAGGCCACATCCCCTTCTGACCACTCTATGACAATGAAGATGAAGGGCAAGCAGTATGATGTGTAGGAAAGTACACAAGTTAAAACTCATTAACTTTTCTAGCCCTAATACAGGATTTTATTGTGTAGGACATGATTTGTTTCAGAGTAAAGAGGCCAGTTTTAGGCCCTTAATATGATTTAATGTTGAGTTTGGAAGTTCTGAGGAACCATTAATTTTAATTTCTGTTTGTTTAGCATGCAAGAGGCTGCTGCTTATGTTAAATTATTTCCATGTTCTCTGAATTATTCTGGGTAGCACTTATGCACGCCTACTGGTAAAAAATGATAGCTATAAATTAATTCTTGCTGATTTTTCTAATCTGTGCGTAGGGCAAAAATTATTTAGAGTAAGTGTTTTCATTTCATAATAGGTATTTTGGAGGTCTAGTGAGCTTAGTGTTATGTAAGCTAAAATATTGCTTTTTTGTTCATGGACATCAGTTTGTAAATCTTCACATAATGGCTTGCTTGCAAAACTTCACTTAATAGACAGCAAGCTTTAAACAACTGCTTTAAATTAACAACACATTATTCCATCAATTAAAATATGCCTGAAGAACTTTCAGAACCATTTTTCACTGGCCGAGGCACACTGTTATATAAATATGTCATAAAATGCCTAGTTGTTCTTTGAAAATTGTGTTTGATATTCTGGATGTTAAACCCATCATTCATAAGCCTGTAAATGTTTAGAGACTTTTGTTATCACACATTGCAGCCAGTTGTCTGGATACCAGATGGCTCAGTATAATAAATTCGATCTTTTGACATGTGGCTTGTAACCACAGTAACATCCAAAGCAGAAATTGACAATCCTGTTTCATTCATATGAATGACAGCCCTTTGCTTTATTAAATGGGGTTAATTTTTGACAAGCTTATGACAATATATGGTACAGTGCAGTATTCAGTGTGTTTCATTTTAGGATAATAAAAAAACATATGAAAGCTATCCTATATTAATTTTACTGAAAATTAATCTTGGGGGAAGAAGGGTTAGGAGAAAGTCTAATTGTCCTGTATATGTTACCATATGTTGCTGGTAAAGATCACGATAGTGCATTATTGTCTTGTACTATTGTATTTTAGAAGATTGTTCCAGAAGGTGGTTTCTGGCTTAAGAAGACTTGGATGAGCCACTTAGCGCTATTGTCAGGAGCCATTTTAGAATTGAAAAGTAGTGGGGCAATGTGAATCTTGGCAAGGGGAGGATAACTAGAGTTATGAATATGGTGATAAGAAGCAGAAATTTGTTGCACTGGTGGATTGGGAACTAGTGGAGTGACTCAGAGAGGGGAATGACATGATCGTATTGATAGGCAAAGTAGATGACTTTGGTAATTGCATTTTGTATGGATTGAAGGAAGGCAATGTATATGTGTTTGGAGGCCGGAGGGAAGAATGTTACAGTAGATGAGATGGAATGTACTGTCCATCATAAAGTAGTATTTATATACAGCTGTGAAAAGATTATACTGAATTCTGAATCCAAAGGGGACAAATCCTTTCAAGGATTTTTAAAGAAATTATTTTAGGAAACAAGCATGGAAGCTGTCAGGTGTTGCCTCCGGGTAGTCCGTCCTAGTGTTTGGAGCAAAGGTCAAAGCTGGATGTAGGGTCAGGATTGGGCCAGGGGTAGCACTGGAACCAAGGACCAGGGCCAGGGCCAGGCTGGGGTCAGAACTGAGATCAGAGTCCATAGATTAGCCAAAATTTGTACTATAGTCAGAGTTCAGGTGTGGGCCAAAGGTTGAAGCTGGGTGGTCAGAGTCCGAGGGGGTCAGGAGCTAGAGGCAAGACTGGAGTGGGTCGGTAACAGGGCTGAGGCAAGATCAGGGTAGGGCAAGTACAAGAATGGAACTCATGAAAGGCTGGGGCAGGAACTGGATCAAGAGCAAGCACTGAATCTAGAGAGTCTGTTACAGTGTGGGGTATCAGAAAGATTTTCTGGGAAGGTAGTTTTGTTGCACAGCAGACTGACTTGCAGCTTTGGTGGGGTTGGGAAAATACTTGAGCATGGGGATCATCTGACCCAGGCTGTGCTCAGTGATAGGCTGCTGCCGCATGCCTGAAGATTGTGTCACTGAAAGGTCTGTGGGAAGGGTAAGTCAGTGCAGCTAAGTTGTTGCTGCATGCCTGCATGATGACTCACTGCGGCTCTGTTGGAGGCTCTGGGGATGGGTGGGTGCAAGCGGACTCATATCTAAAGGTCAAGTCAGCCTTGTCACTAAGTCAGTGTGTGTAAACGCTCTTTGTCGGTACTTTGTCGGCACTTCTGCTGACAAAACACTTCCAGCCCCATGAGCAGCGTTAGCTTTGTCGGCAGGAGAATGCTCTTGCTGACAAAGCCACATTCACACTGCCGCTTGTGTCTGCAAAACTTTTGTCTTTCGCGGGGGGGCTTTTTAAAGTACCTGTGAAAGACAAAAGTTTTGTCGACGACTTCGCAGTATAGACATGACCATAATATCTGCATTCTTTGGGTCAATGTGTATACTGTAGAAATCAACATGAAAGACAGAAACAAAAATGCTCAGTCTGTGGCAAAAGGGGTGGAAACAGAACCACTTTCTGTCCCGATTCCACAGCTAGCTCAGGAAGAAAATAGTGGTTTTGTAGGCTGTGATGGAGAACATACAGACTTCCAGTGAAGAGGAGGAAGTCTGCAGTGTGATTTTAGTAGACACAAAGACTCTCAATATACATGCATTGCAGGAGAAGGCTGCCAGCCATTCAGTTGCCACTTTGTAACTATGCTATTAAATCTATGACTAGTTTGATTCCAAATGGATTGTGGAGCCAGCTGTAAAAAATCCCAGTAACACTGACAAGCAGCAATATAATAAGACTGGAGAAATGTGACTGAGTGCTGGTGATGTACAATAAAACCATTATGAGGTGAGTGGGCTAATGCAGACTGTTGATAAGAAGCCCATGAAACAACAGATATTATTGCTTGGCGTTCATAGTAGTTGACACACAGGAGTACAACCCATTGCTGGGCAACAGGCCCCTTGGATTTCCTCACAATAAAAGACCAGAATATCTTCAACATGAAAGAAGAGGGAGAACTGTCACCATGGGCTCTGTCTAGTATTCTAACAGAATATAAGGACATTTTTCAAGGAGATGGCCACCTAGAAAGGCAGCTGAAGTTAGAAATAGACCCCAGTAAGCAGCTTATGAGACTATTGAAACAATGAGTTTCATGTGCTCTAGTGGAGCCACTGAAGAAAGAACTGGCAAGCCTGTAACGAAGAGGCATCATTCTACCCACTGAAACTAGCACGGAGTAGATCAGCTACCTAGCAGCAGTGAGAACACTTTCAGGTAAACTGAGGATCTGCACTGACCTGAAACCACTGAACAGATCATTGAAAAGAAGTCACTCTCACCCATTACCAATGACTGAGGACGTACTGCTCAATTTATCCAGGGCAGAAACGTTCAGTTTTTGTGATGTCAAGAATGGGTTCTCGCATATTGAGCCATCCAGCTGCTTGACAACTTTTGCCATACTTTTGGCAGATAGCTCTGGGTACAGATGCCTAAGTGCATCAGCCTGGCCCCAGTGTAAACTGAACTAGGCACAAGATGTACTCCCCTGCATCAAGGTTATAGCGGATGACCTTCTTATTGGAGGAGGAGGAGATGACAAGGGAGACAATCCAGGAACATGATACCAAACTGTGACCATCCCTAAATAAGTGCTGGGAGCAGACTATTAGGCTGAATGCAGATGAGTTGGACCCCAAGAAAACTGAGGTTCCCTTCCTCAGATACCTACTGACTTCTGGGGGTCTCCAGATGAATCCTGAGACACAGAACCATTAAGGAAATATGAAGACCAAAGGATGTGAAAGCAATTTATAAGGATGACCACCTGTCTTTCCGGATTCTGTGCACACAGAAACTTATGAACCCTTGAGACCATTAACACACGATGAGTAGTCAGACCCCAAAACAGACATTTTAAAGAAAAAATAAAATCGTAAGTAAGGCACCAGTACTACAGCACTGGGTAGCAGCTAGATGCCTCAGAAGGAGGCCTTGGAGCAGCACTGATACAAAGCCAGCTGATTATAGCATTTGCTAGTTGAGCTGTGACAGACACAGAAAGGGGATATGCTCAGATAGAAAAGGGGCTACTGACTGGGCTCTTTGGAATGGAACAATTCCATCAATTCACCTTTGGGCACAAGGTGGACATGCAGTCAACTCACAAGCCATCAGAAAGCATCACAAAGAAGTCACTGCTGAGTGTATCCAAGTGGCTACAATGCATGTTATTGAGAGTCCAGCACTATGATTTGAGGATAAGGTACTGCACAGCGAAGTCACTACTGGTGGCAATTACACTGAGCAGGGCAAACCTACTACAGTACAACACAGGTGGCTCTTTGGAACAGGAGAAGTCTGTCAACATGCTACCATCCCTCTGATGGGAGGCTCCTGGCAATTCAACAAAGTACTGAACTGTTTGGGATACTACAAGCAAAACAACAGTTCATACTCTAGAGTTGTCCAGATCGCAAGTAGCTGTGCCCCAGGAGATTGACCATATGAGGGATGAACTTTGTATGCAAGACAGTATTTTGTTTAAAGGTGACCGAGCAGTAATCCCAATAGATTTAAGAGCTGGCATTAGAAGATAGAAACATGCTTCACATCTGAGGACAGAGACATGCCTGAGATGAGCCAGGAATGGTATCTGCTGGGCAGACATGGATGCCGAATTGACAGCATGCATGAAGCAGTGCATGGTGTGTAAAAAGTACAGTGATGGATAACAGAAGGAGACTCTACAGCCTCATGAAATCCCAGCCTGACCCTTAGAAAAGGTCAGAACAGACTTGTTTACTTCTAATGGCAGACACTACATGATTACTATTCTGATTTCTAGGATGTGGACTATCTGGAGGATACCTACGCAAGAAATGTGATCAGGAAACAGAAGGTGCATTTTGCAAGGTATGGCTTAGCTGACATGGTATGCTCAGACAATGGAACACAGTACTCTGAAGCAGAATTCAAGTGATTCAACACTAAATGGAAATTTGAGTACAAGATGTCTTCTTCTGAGTATCCATAAAGCAATGGGAAGGCAGAGCTGGCAGTAAAGACAGCCAAGAAACTCATGGCAAAGGCATAACAGACAGGAAAGGATCTCTACCTGGTAACGTCAGTCTATCACAGTACACCCTCCCAGGAACTAGGTAGTAGCCCAGCACTGATGGGTGAGAGGATCAAACCTCAGCTGTCCACAAGGGGTACTCTGCTGCAGGGGAGGAACAACAGACAGTAAACAGAAGCAGTTAAGAGAATGCCAGGCTAAGCGGGCAGCCCACTATAACAAAGGAGCCAAGGACCTGAAGATGCTACACACAGGTGAGCTGATCTGGGTACAGTCCTCATATAGCCATACAAAGCACACAGGCTGTATGAGGTAGCTACAGATTCAAGATAGTAGTGGAGACAAAACCAAAGGCAGCTGTGGAGCAGTAGAAGACAGTTGGCACACCTGGACCAATGGGGCCCGGCCAGGAGCAGGAGAACATTGAAAGAGCCTTAGCCATCAGCTGGCCTGACACAGGAGAATCAGAAGAAACAAGGTATGTGAGCAATACAGGGAGCCAACAGAATACCGCTCCACAGAATGAAGGCAGCAACAGGGTTGAAACAGGTCCCCACTAGTGGTAATAACAGACAAGAAGTGGGAGGCTGGTTTGAACAGCATGTCAACAAACTCTTGCATAAAAGACAGAACAAAAATTGTTATAAGGAAAGATGTAGTCACCTGCATAGAACTTGGATGGAGGAACATAGGCTGCAGGAGAGAATTGTGTGGAGGCTGTGCCAGGAGGTCAGTCTGTATGCACATGGTTAGAATGCTACCTGCAGTTGCAACATCTCTGCAAATAGTTCTCTTAATAAAAGATCAGTTTAGCTTTAAAAGCATGGAGTCTTTTCATGTTTTTCACATTCCATATGCTTGATAAAGAGGGGTGATAAAAGGAAAATTGATTAAATCTAGTTCTTTTAAGTATTTGGATGCTGTGAATGCAACTACACCTGGGATATAATTCTCATTTGTGAGCACCACAGTACCAGAAAGATTGAAAACCTGGAAAGAATTCTGAGGTAAGTGACAAAAATGATTAGGAAGTTAGAGAGAAAGACTTATAAGAAAAGTCTAATCAAAATGAAATGTTTATAGCTTGACTAAGATGTAAAAAGGAGGATAAGAAACAGAAGAAAATCCATATGGGGTCAGACCAATGGTTCATCTAACCAGTATCCTGTCTTCCAACAGTGGCTAATGCCAAATACTTCAAAGGGAATGAACAGAACAGGCAGTCATCGAGTGATCCATCTCCTGTTATCCTGTCCCAGTTTCTGGCAAGGGAGCATGGATCAGCATTCACGTTGCACTCCCTGTCGGTACCCAGCCCGGGCCAGGGAAGCAAATGATCCAACCAGCGGACCAAATTTGGTGATGAATCCTTGTCACATGCCACCTGAGGCATGTTGCACGTACACTAAGATGAAGTTTCTGGCAGTCAGAGGCTAGGGACACCCAGATCATGAGGTTGCATCCCTCACCATCTTGGCTAATAGCCATTGATGAACCTATTCTCCATGAACTTATCTAATTTATTTTTGAGTCTTGTTATACTTTTGGCCTTCACAACATCCCCTGGCAACAAGTTCCACAGGTTGACTGTGTGTTGTGTGAAGAAGTACTTCCTTTTGTTTGTTTTAAACTTGCTGCTTATTAATTTCATTGGGTGACTCCTGGTTCTCATGTTATGTAAAGGAGTAAATAACTCTTCCTTATTCATTTTCTCCACACCATTTCTGATTTTATAGACACCTATCATATCCTCCCACCCTGTAGTTGTCTCTTTTCTAAGCTAAAAAGTTCCAGTCTTTTTAATCTTTCCTCATATGGAAGCTGTTCTATACCCTTAAATCATTTTTGTTTCCCTTCTCTGTACCTTTTCCAATTCTAATATATCTTTTTTGAGATGAAATGACCAGAACTGCATGCAGTATTCAAGGTGTGGGCATACCATGGATTTATGCAGTGGCATAATGATATTTTCTGTCTTATTATCTATCCCTTTCCTAATGGTTCCTAACAGTCTGTTAGCTTTTTGACTGCTGATGCACACTGAGCAGACATTTTCAGAGAATTATCCACAGTGACTTCAAGATCTCTTTCTTGAGTGGTAACAGGAAATTGAGATCCCATCATTTTATATGTATATTTGGGATATGATAACAGTTTACAAATATTTGAAGCATGAAGGAGTGAGAGAAATTATGTATTTAGTGTGACACATTGGGTTATAATGAAGAGTAATAGGTTGATGTTAAGAAAGAGAAAACTTAGATGAAATATCAGGGAAATCATCCCGACAGTGAGATAATGTATAAAACTGTGTAATAGTATCTCAAAGGAAGTAGTGGAACCTCCATAATTTGAGACATTTAAAGTTAATCTGGATAAAACATTAGAAGTATAGTGCAAGGAACAAAAACCTCCCCACACTCCAATTTTCATACAAGTATGTGTTTGCAGCAAGAGTGAGAGACTGGGGATCCATTCATTTTTTAAAAAAAATTAGATTTTTCTCAAACAAAACCCAGGGAGGACGCAGAATTTAGTAAACCTATATAAAGTTGTACTTTCCTGAAAAAGTTTATACGTGGATCCCAAAAAATATACTGATGAGTTTATCATTAGGATAACAGTGTTCAGTTTATGTAATTTGAAGGGTCAGGTCTAAAGACTCCTTTAGGGCATCTGGACTTTTCAAGGGGGTTTACGAGTATTTCCCAAGAAATATTTAAAAAAAATCTGCAGTTCTGTGCAATATGGTTTTCTAAAAGCAAAAGTGTCTGCTCTTCAGAGGCATTTTCATAAGCTCTTGCAATAGATCCTATCTGACAGCAATGCTGAAGAAGGATTGAATGAGCAGGTGAACTCCATCAGAAGCAGGGAAATTGACAAAACCTTTCATTCAGTTTGGGGGTAAAATTTTACCAAGGGACTTCCATGAACCCTCTTTACACTGCCACTGATTCCTTATGTGACCTTGGGCAAGTCATTTTACTTCTCTGTGCCTTAATTTCCCCATATGTAAGATAACACTATCATTTTGTAAAGGCACTTTGAGATGTTTAAGTGAAAAATGTGTGTTACCTTTATATAAGGGTTGATTTTGTTTAACTGCCAAATGTCGTTCTAGAATTTCCTTATGGTTGGGACAATAACAAATTGTTTTATAATTGTTTGTATGTGCTAAGCATCTCCAGCACATGAACGTTTCTGCAGAAACCAAATTAATCCTCCTTTGGAGGTTCCAAGAAACCTCTCCCTACTTTAGAAAATTCAAGTTATGTTTAGTGTCTCTGATTGCAAGATAGATGTCTGCCACACAATTTTTAGATCAAGTTTATGTATGCTTAAGTTTTAAATGTGATTTTGTTGTTGTTTAACAGGAAACTGTAAATAATGAAAGCCAGAAGTGCCTTGTTCTTCAGTGAATTTAAGAACTGTTCCCTAATTGGGGTATCGTAAATCATTTCCTCCGGTTTAGTGCATACATTAGAATCTTTCAGTTTTTGAATAAAGTTTTTGAAAACTTTTTTTTCCCACAACTAGTTTTGAGAAGCTTATCAAGTTTCATCAAATATTCTAGATTTATGATTCCCATTAATAGCCTTTTCTCCTAATGAATTATTCATTTTGATTGATTAATTACTTCCAAATGCAGTGGATGCCTTTAAAATGTAAACAAATACTCTAATGTGGTATTGACTTTACCCAAAATACTTCCTGAATATAGAATATGACACTACTGGGAAGTATTTATACTGTACCAAGATAAATGTTGACTTCTTAAAAGGGTGACCAGATAGCAAGTCTGAAATAATGGGACATTTTTTTTTGGACGGGGGATGGTGGTAGTGGGAGGGCATAGTTGCATATATAAGACACAGCCCCTAGTATTGGGACAGTCCCTATAACATCAGGGCATCTGGTCACGCTACTTCTTAATGACACCAAATATACAGAAGATGCCATTTAAAGAGGCATCATTTACTAAAAGCAATCATATCTCCGAATCTTAGGCAGCACTGTCTTTCCTTATAGATAAAAATAACTTAGAATAGGAATTGGAATAGGAAGTGACTAGTGTATCTCACACATCTTGGTATGGAAACAGTTGGTTAATGCTGACTTCTTAATAATGACCTCTACAAATCCTCTTGTGTGTTTCCATGGATTTACTTATAAATTTGAAAGGCTATATTCTAAATCTTCCACGTATCACAGGTTTTGTGTGAATTGCAGGTGTTTCTTAGTTTTCAAATATAAATATGTTAGTGACGCTCTATTGTATGAGGACAGAGCAAGTTAAAGACTAATTAATATTTCTTCAAGTTAGTTAATCAAAGTCCATTATTTTAAAGGTGCAATATGCTGTAGTTTTAACAAATTTCAGTTTATGCTTTTGATTCTGCTGTTTAAAATCTATTTTTTTAAAAAAAATATGGAAATGAAATCACTTTTAGAAACTATAAATCAGTAGAGTTTGAGAGGTAACATGTCTGAGAATAGTTGGATATTAGGAAAAACTTTTTCACTAGGAGGGTAGTGAAACACTGGAATGGGTTACCTAGGGAGGTTGTGGAATCTCCTTCCTTAGATATTTTTAAGGTCAGGCTTGACAAAGCCCTGGCAGGGATGATTTAGTTGGGGATTGGTCCTGCTTTGAGCAGGGGGTTGGACTAGATGATCTCCTGAGGTCCCTTCCAACCCTGATATTCTGTGATTCTATGATTCTATGAGTTGGAAGAAAAAATTAGCAGAGACCCTAATTTTGGTTGTTATGACTCACACCCCATGGAAGTTGGCTTGGAATTACCTTTGTTCATGATTTATGTTTATCTGGTATTCTTCTGCCATTTTGAAAGTGAAACTTTTCTTTTGTTTATATGCATCTTATATATGTACACCAACATTGCTTCGGGATACACAACATTGCTTGCCAATCAGTATGTTACTGCAGGCCAAATTTCAGTTTCAACTGTTTTCTATTGATTTCACAGGAAGGACACTGCATTTTAATATAGTGGGACAACATATCCTGTACTGACTTTGATATAATCAGCATTAATAGAATGCTCTGGTATCAGCCTTCATCAGGAAACCTTTGAAGGACATAAATCCACACCGAGAAGAGGTCAAGCATAGGAGTTTATTACGTACAGTGCTGACAGAGTGTCACCTCGCTTATTAGGCTCAGAGACACTGTCAATCAATTGATTACAGTGGAATATATGGATTTTCCATGGGCAGGGAAAAATGATGGGGTAAGCAGTCCCACACCCCCGCATAGGTGTAGCATCAAGACATGATAGCACAGTAGCCAATGGTCAAAGATTACATAATGTTTCCGCCCATGGTCTCAAGTTAACAAATTAACATTTAACATTTAATTAGTACTTTAATAAATGTATTAGTATAAAATATATGTTGAATTTTGATTTGGGGTCCATAGGAATGAAGTAGCTCCTTTGATTGCCCAACAGATACATACCTAGGGGTAAAAGCAAAGAAACAGTGAAAGTATATGGCAATAAAGATTGTCTTTCAAGTTGCTTATTTGTGTTTGGTTCCTGGAAAAGGGAGGTGGGAGGAGGCCATATCTTATACTGATATATTCCAATCTTTTCATAAACTCAGGGTTGGATGTGTGGGAAGAACATCTCCCTACAGAAGAAACTAACACAACGGAAACGGGGCTTCTTTGTTCTATTCGCAACTTTGAATAAGACACAATTATTGCCCCCAACATCTGGTGTTTTGCTGACCAGGCATATCTTAACACAAGCAAGGTTATCTTTTGGTTATTCTGCTTTCTCTTAGCTAATCACTATTTGCTAGGTCTCTGACCTTTTGACCAAACTCTGGATTTTGGGCCTGTACACAAATCCATATACCAGGTTATTACATCAGCAATGGATTTTAACCCTTCACCTTCATCAGACCACCAGTCTATGGATGGGGTTCTGGGTGTAAACTTTTTTGGGGTATGGCTTTCAATTACGGGATGATCAGAAATATCATATTTTGATAACCTGGAACTCCTCATATATGAGGAAAACCCTACCAAGTTTGCCAGTTTCAGAACAGCCTCAGCATAGTATGCAAGAACATGTGGCTGGCTTTGGACAACAAAATTGCCACCAAAGACAGTGCTGCAGCTCCTTCTGCTAATCATATTGTTACTACTTCTGCTTTCCAAAGAATGGAAATGGAATAGCATTCTTTGCTATTGGTGCTACCACACAAATGGGGAAATAGATCAAGAATGCCCATTAGATCTGATTTAATCCATAATAGAGACATCTGTTGCTGTAGGAGGGCATTTGACACTGGTAGTGATTTTAGAAAACTGAACCTGAAAGGAAAGCCTATTTTAAAAGAATGGGTTATGAGGGCAGAGCCAGCCATTTCCATCAGTGATCTGGAATACACTTGAGAAATAGTTATGCTCAATGTGCTGAGGCTATCACAACTTCTTGGTATTTGGAGAAGGAAACTAAGTCAATGCATGTTACGTTTGGAGTATTCAGGTCAAAAAAGGGATATATCCCCAATAAAGACAGGTTTCAGAGTAGCAGCCGTGTTAGTCTATCTTTGCAAAAAGAAAAGGAGTACTTGTGGCACCTTAGAGACTAACCAATTTATTTGAGCATGAGCTTTCGTGAGCTACAGCTCACTTCATCGGATGCATCCGATGAAGTGAGCTGTAGCTCACGAAAGCTCATGCTCAAATAAATTGGTTAGTCTCTAAGGTGCCACAAGTACTCCTTTTCTTTTTGCTATCCCCAATAAATAGTCAGTATTACTAAAATTGGATTAGTTGTTCATCTATTACAGCCACCTATTGTATAAGGTATAAATGTCTTTAAAAACATTTGATTTAAAAATATATTTGAGATTAACGTTTGTGTAACAGTGATATTTGTGACTGTATACCCATTATTCTTTAGTACATTATTTTAGTTGGGATTCAAATAAGTGATTGGAGAAAAAAAAGCATAAAACAAAAAAGAGATGCTCTTTCACTTGTTCTTATTTCATCAAACCCCATATGTCTATATTACCCATTTGGATACCAAATCCTGAAATTGCCACTTCATGGGCAAACCCCTACATCCTTACAGAGTCCTGTTGAAGTTAATGGGGCATTGCATAGATATAGACATCTGCCCATGCTCTGGAAGTTGTAAAATCAGGGCCTTATATTATAAATGCTTCGGGCAGGGATGCTTTCCTCAGATTTGTCTGTAAAATGTATAGTACACATTTGGCACTTCATAAACTTGTTATTACCTTAAAAGGACAGAGTGGTTTGGTTAAGAAGAGCACCCAGAACTTCAGATCTGAACTACAGAACAGCAAAAGTGAGCTGTAATTATTCATGTGGATATGGAAACAATGAGACACAGACAAAATAGTATGGTTAAATGCAGAGACTGCAATTTTATTTAAAACTGTTAACCACCCCAAACTGCCTGCCAGGGTTATTCCAGTGCAGACCTGAACAGGCACCTAAGCCTGAGCCCAGGTATGAAAGCAATGCCCCTTCAGGCATGCCCAGGTACCCTGACTGGAAACCAGTCTCCTCCACCCCAGCGATAGGGGAGTTAAGCTGAGGGGAGCCGCAAACTGCATGAGACATAGAGGCACACCTCTCCACCCTGCTTCCAAAAGAATCTGACTTATTCTACAATTTTGAAAGATGTCTTTTTGAAGAGATCTCAGATGCTAACTGAAAAAATAAAACCACATCAGCATTTTATAGAGTCTGGAGTTTATAAAGTTTCCTGCTGTGTGCTCACAGTCTGTGAAGGATTTGAGTGAAATTTGAATAGAGAAAATTATCGAAGCTTGTCAGGAAAGCAGATCAAAGATTGATATGAAGACCTGATCTTTCCTTCAGGGGAAAAATATTGCAGGATCAGGCCCTTAGTTAGTGGAGTTAGATAAGTTCTCTTATTTTATTCTTCATTTGGGCTTGATTTTTCAAGGTGAGAGCCTGCAGTTGGAGTTGTGAGAGGGCTCAGCACTTTTGAGAACCCAAATTATCAGAGGTGAGTGATATTCCTTCTTGTAACTATACCTCAGATGTGGCAGAGAAAAAACAATGAAGATACCTTTCCAAATCAACAGATCATCTCGGCCTGCAAGTCAGACTGTCTGTATTTCTTCAAAATATGATCAACATGCATCTGTGAAGCCTTTCAAACTATTGAAGAGCTTAATTTGGACTTTTCTTCCTATAAAATGAAGTAATTTCTGTAGGACTAAAGGCTTTAAAGCCATAGACTTTTCTTACAAGTATAGATGTTTATATACAGGAAGTTTTTAAAAACAGGTTGGACAAACACTTATCAGGGTTGGTGTAGGTTTACTTGGCCCTGCCACAGCCCAGTGTGTTGGATCCAATGACTTCTTGCAGTCCCTTCCAGCCCCACATTTCTATGATTCTGTGAAGCCAAATTGAATCTGACTACCATTTCTCTCACATATTTAATAGTAGCAAACAAATTCAGTATGGTACTGACTGGTATAGGTCTTGAAATAAGAAGTTTATATTTGGAGATGCAAATAGTTCTGTGCACCACAAGACATCTGCATTTTCAAGGTATTAGAGATAAGTGAATTTTCCTTGCCAGAGATTACAAATCTGTTTGTGATTTAAAGTATTGGGCCACGTTCATTGCTGGTGTTACATTGATTCTATTGGGTTGATTCCAGTGGAGTAAAATCAGGGATGCATTTGGCTCATGTATATATTATTTCACATTACACACTTCTTTAACTCAATATTGTGCACGAAAAGGGAAGGTACCTTCATATGCCAATCTCTTCTTGTCTTTAATTAATTAATACACTCAAAAATTAAGGGATAATGAATAGCAAAACATCACTTTCCAAGCTGCACCTTAACTCAATATTGCAAAAACCCAGATACAAAGCTAATTGCAGTGAAGACATCTAAAGGGTGACAGCCCTGGCTCGGTTTGGGTAACCATGTTGGTAACAACCAGAGAGACTTTTAAAATACCAAGCATGATTTAAATAGTGGACATTCCTCTGCATGTTGATCCTATCAAAATAGTTTATTTCAGGATCAAAAGACTCAGGCACTAGCAATG
Organism: Caretta caretta; assembly: GCF_965140235.1. NCBI lineage: Eukaryota > Metazoa > Chordata > Testudines > Cheloniidae > Caretta > Caretta caretta. Next base: position 103,341,642 of record NC_134209.1, read on the forward strand.
ATTATTTTGTGTTTCATTACAGCAGTTAAGAATCTGAATCTTGTTTAATATTCATTATTTATATTTATCATGTATCATTATATTCCTTCAGTATTTATGTTCAGACTTCCATTGGCTTCAAAGCATTTGTATCACTCTCACCCCAACCCTCATAAGAAGCTAAATAGATTATTCACTGAGGGCCCAATCCTATATTCATTTCACACCCCAAGTCCCTATTAGCGTCACTGGGAGTTTGGTGTACACAAGGGAAGTAGGATAGAGTTCCAGGGCTGTGTATTAAGGAAACATGGATGATGTTTAGCTTCCCAGATTTGATCCTTGAATGGATTCTAAAAAGCTTAAAAATGTTCCAAGCAATCTTTCAAAATTTGGTGTCATTTCACAGAATCTGATCTGTTAAATATTCCATAACTATAATAGGATCATTCAAGGTGTGCTAGTGGTGGGGGGCAGGGCAGGAGATTAAAATGATTTAATATTTTATGGCAAATGAGACAGACCCCCATAACTTGTTTAAATACAGAGGCTGCAACTTTATTTAAAACTATCTGATTGTAATTAAAATGTAAGTAATTTCAAATAAAATTTACAGTTGGAAACATGATCAAATAAAAAGAAAGCTGGCCCTCATAATTCATAGGTAGGGCCTACCAAATTCATGGTCCATTTTGGTCAATGTCATGGTCATAGGATTTTAAAAATCATAAATTTCATGATTTCAGATATTTAAATCTGAAATTTCACAGTAACTGATGGGGTCCTGACTCAACTCTGAAGGCAGCAGCACAGAAGAAAAGGTGGCATGGTATGGTATTGCCACCCTTACTTCTCCTTTGCTGCTGGCAGGGCGCTACCTTCAGATTTGGGCACCTGGCCAGCAGCTGCTGTTCTCCAGCCACCCAGCTCTGAAGGCAGCGCAGAAGTAAGGGTGACAAATACTGCCCTACAGTAACCTTGCAACCCCCTCCCCCCTCACAACCCTCTTTTGGGTAGGAATCCCCATTCTGAGAGATGCTGGTCTCCCCATGAAATTTGCATAGTAGAGGGTAAAAGCACACCAAAGACCAGATTTCATGGGGGAGACCTGATGTCACGGTCTGAGAATTTGGTAGGGCCCTATTCATACACATCAGTCAAGCAAGAGGGGTTAAATCATAAGTCTCTTCCCCTTTAAATGTATAAATATGAAAATACATAGCAGCATTGCTGGGCTAATTGTTGTGGACGAAACATTGTGGAAAACAACATTTTCCATATGTTTCCATATAAAATTTTCCCTCCCCTCTTTTGCTAATGTAATGTATAACATAGACCCTAGGAACTGAATATAACTCTGACTAGATAGAATAGCATAGAGCTGGGTAAATACTACCTACCCCGACCCCAAAAAAGTATTCATAAACATTTGAATAAATAAAAATGCTGAACTCCCTCTGCATGTATTTGAATTGCCACATGATGGCATATATCACATTGGTAGATGTGCAGGTGAACAAGCAACCATAGGGCTAGAAGATTTGTTTTGTTTTAAGTGAAAGTTGATATTCTCACATAATCACTTGACTCAAACAGTTGAGGCTATAAGAAAAGCCTCAAATATTATGAGACTCATGAAAAAATTGCCAGGGTTGTCGGCACTGCTTCAGGGCTTAAATCTTCTCCCATTATTTATATTATTTTAATCTGATCATCTTTTTATTTACCTCCCTCATTTTCTGTTTTTTTTTCCTGTACATAACCCTCCAGAATCCCCGCCCCCGCCATTCACATTCTCCTTCTCTCAAACTCTCACATTAAAAAAAATAGTTAAGGGCATGCACTCTTCAGTCCTCATGCTCCATTGAGAAGGCACATAAGGGCGAGATGTGCCTGCCATTATTCAGTTCCTCTCACTGCTTCCCAGTTTAGGGACAGAGCCTGACTGTCCAACAGACTGTCAGCCTTTCATCTGTACTTCATAGCTAATTGGTTTTTTACAGTTCAATTTCGTTTATTGTTTTAGTAATTTATTCATCCGGTTGCCTGTTGCAACCTTTAGTTGTTAGCGGGTTTATTTGTCATGGGTATGGTGTCATCCAGGTCTCCTGAGTTCAAATGCTGCCACTCCTGCAAGGGAACTATTCCAACTTCATGCAGACACTCAAAATGTCTCTATTACTCCAGGAGAACTGCACATTCCTAATAAATGTGCCATTTGTAATTTCTTCAGCTCCTGGGCTAGGAAAGACAGCGAGGCCCACCTTCAGGTCTTCCGAATGACTAAATCCGTGAGACTCATTTCTGAACTGGGCTCATTGAACTCCCCTGTACAGGGACCTTCACAATCCAAGAACATGAGCACAGGCTCATTGCTTTCAAGGGCCCTGGATCAAATGATGAAGAGAGCATTGTCCTCAGACAGACCACAAGCAACTAGAAGTTCCAAAGGTAGATCACCTACCAGAGCTTACTCTAAGAGGAAAACCACCCCACAGTAGTGAACATCATGTGAGACTTCACAGCCCCGCCCAGTCTCATCACCAAATCTCAGTCCCAGACCAATTCTGACAATATGGCACCAAAACACCTGGCACTGAAATCTGAGACTTCGGGAAATAGTTTGGCATTGACCCCAGCACCGTCTGCCTCAGTGGCCCTGGCATTGACTCTCTCAGCACCTGAACCAGGTTGATTGCAGTAGTGCACCATCATCATGGCAAAGACTGTGGTACTACCCTAAGAAAACTTGGTTACAGCTCATTTATACAACCCCACACAGCATTCTTCAGGTGATCCATACCGACGGACCTGCACAGACGGCACATCTGGAGCCACAGTCCCCTTTTCTGTCAACTTCAGCACTACAGTCAGCACTGACTTTATCCACTAGGATGGCACCATCAGCCCGAAGGCCACAGCACCACATGAATCTGGGTTATACATTCTTTTCAGCTTTATCTTCAGACTCAGGGGGTGAGGAAGATTCATACCAGCAGCATCTTTACTCACCCAGATTCTCACCACAGCCCTCAACATCTTATAGCGAGTCCAGACATTTCTCACAAGAGAGATACTGGGACCCACAGAACCTGGACTCATGAGTCCCTACACCCTGGCCACTAGACTCTTATCCACCAGTTCCCATGTCGCCCTGTTGGGGACTCTAGTTGGCTCAGAGGAGTCTTGGTGTGAGTGAGCAACTGTACCACCAGAAGACTATCTGCTCCATGGCACTGCACACACAGAGATCCCAACAGTGTCCCTCCCCTGGGTTCCAGTATAGCCATAAGCTGAAGAGGAAGAAATGGAAGAGCAGGCACCTTCCAGCACTGGTAATCCTTTTCTCTTTGTCCCCGATGAGGCTGCTGTAGTGCCACAATTGGCCTCAGAAATGCATGACTACAAGGCTATCCAAAACCTATTAAAAAGGATGGCCTAGGCCCTCCAAATCCCTGTTGAGGAAGTAAAGGAGTTGGTGGATATACTCTGCAGGAAAGTAAGCCCTCCCGTCAATGAGCACCACATCGGAACCCTGTGGCAGATGCCTGCTTTGGCACTGCCTATATCTCACAATGCATGCCTCTTACAGGTGCGAAATTCTTTTACACCCCTTCCTGCTGTGTGGTCACAGTGGCGAATGAAAAGACAATTCTGGTTCACAGGTCTATTGACCTGTCAGTATCCCATCCCAAGACTTACCTCTGCTCCCAGACCTGCTGTGTCAGAACCAGAGACAGATCCCACATCCAAATCTACTGTCCCTGCACTTCACAGCATGGTGACTAGATGGATGTCATCAATGCAGCAGTCTTGCTCTTCCCCAGTTAGGGGAGTTCTAATAAGTAGAAGACAAAACAAACTCACCTGGCAAAATGGATGCGATTCTCCCACTAGTGTCACCAAAACTCATTGATTCCACATTACTCCTCGATCCTGCAGATTCTTCACTAGTTACTTGAGCTAAAAAGAAAGAATTTGTCCCTCAGCTCTATCAAGGTTCACATGGCAACCATCTCAACTTACGACGCGCTGGCAGAGAATCACAAAGTCTTCTCATTTGACAGTGATTAGGTTTCTGAAAGACCTAATTATAGTGTTCCTGCCTGTCAGGGAACCTGTTCCGCCATGAGATTTAAACCTAGTAATTGCAGATAGTAATAGCTGGCAGGGTAGCAATAGGTGCGAAGATTTGCTACACCTTTTCTAAAGATGTAGGAAGAGCTGCTGCTCACTATTGTACCAATGTCCTCTGGATGCATAATGCACTGCTTCCACTTTTCCAGGCAGATCTGCATCTAGGTATGCCAAGAACATTGGCCCCTGACTGGGGCCTTTAGACATTACTGCAAAGTAAATAATAATTGTCACAGTTTTGGGATAACTGCACCTGTGGCCCCCTCCTCTGTGGTATGCTTAAGGAATGCCCTTTCAGGTCTGAGGCCTCTAACTGTCACCTCTCTCTGAGCTGGGACCTGCATCCCTCTCCCTTCTCACCAGGAGTTAGGCTGTAGCTCCCTGGCAATTTGTGGAGATTATCCTGGCAGGAGTGACTAATATCCAGCACCTGTGCTTTGCTTTCTCTCCAAGGGTTCTGATCAATATATGCTAGTGGTTATCAGTAACCAAACAGCTCTCTCAAAGCAGAGTATATATATTGAAGGACAGAAGCCTTACAAAGAAAATATATAAAATAATAACAGGTCTAAATGCATCCTAAACATACAGCAGGGTTTGGCTCCTGCCTTGGTCAAAGGGTCATGGCTGTTCATTGGATTAAAATGAAGCCCTTTCTGTCAATTCAATCTGGCTCTTGATCCCCCAGGTTCTTTCTTTGTCTCCCGTGGCTTTTGAAACTGACCTGAACCAGTATATGCCAGTCACTCCAGGGGGTTGTACTTCTCTGGAGCTGTTTTCAGTCCCAGGACAGCTATAATCTCCCCGGAGTGGTTTTTGTTCCTGAAAGACCAGTGATGACCCTCTCCCATGAAGCAGAATACAATCCCTAGCCTACAGTAACACATATGACATTCATAAAGTTAATACAATAGTCCCCAAAGACACTGCATGTGGTTGGCATACCTGTCACAGTAATATTATCAATTATAAACATAATTTGGCTCTAAACCTAATTTGGTTTGTACTTTGGGATACAACAGAAGTACAGCTTTTGGAAATGCTTTACCCAAGCATACAAAATTCAATTTAGTGAACTTTTTCTTCTAACATTTCTATGGCTCCTTTATGTGACCGTAAACTTTGGTGACGTGTCATATTAAGCTTCAGACTCTATTATATGGCCAGCTGCATTTCTAATACAGTGCAAAACTGACCTGGCTAAAAATGGTTAAGTTCCACTATGTGAACAGAATTTTGAATTTTAATGAAATTGCCTGATGGAAATTTCCCATTTTCACAGTTAAATTTAATGACTTTCTAGCTGCAAAGTGATAGTTTTCTGCTCCTGGAAACTCTCTCTCATTTTCATTTTTATAACTATATTTTACGGTTGCTGAGAATTGCTGTTCTGCTTAAGTTTATTGAGTACTGCTGTAGTTTTTAAAAAGAACAAAACCACACAATGCAGGTCAACCCCCTGTACCTGACAGCCTTTAGAATTGTACCCCTGTATAATACTATTTACGGACCTCACAAATTTTGTCAGCGTAGGTGTGCAAGGCCTTTGGGTAAAGCATGGACGTGGGCATGTGGATTGTATTCCTGGCTTTGTCTGGGATTTTATACATGTCAATTAGGTTAAGATTTTTGTGAATGACCGGTGATTTTCAATGCCTCCATTTTTGAATGCCCAGCTTGAGACATCATAAAGGGGCTGCGTTGTCAGAACATTTTGAGTACCCACCCTCTAAAAAATCAGGCCCTCTTTAAGGTATCTCAAGAGGGGCATCCAAAACCACTAGTCACAATTTGGGTGTATCAGTTCACAATCTGTCTACTGGGGATAATAATACTTCCCTAATACACCGGGGTATTATGAGATAAATTCATGAATGTTTGAGGGGCACCCACAGTATGGTGAAGTGGGGCATATAAATTCATAGAAAGAAAATCTCACTTTGGCACTACTGAGCTGGAACCTTAGCCCTGATTGTCTTGCTCCTGAGCGCCCAGTTGCTGGCCTAAATTTGGTGTGCATCTGAACTCCACTTTCCCAGCCCATCTCTAATTAAGACTGATTAATCATGAGTTTGTTATTTAAATACACTTTTAATGGATGACACACATTCAAAACAGATATTGCTTATGATGTTATTTTTTAAAATCTGAAAGGCTTATCCTGTGTTTTTTCCTTTCCCTTCCCTTCCAAGTGCTGTGCGGAGGAGACGAGAGCTTCTTATGTGCCAGTGGAATCTGCATCCCTGGGAAACTACAATGTAATGGCTACAATGACTGTGATGACTGGAGCGATGAGGCACATTGCAGTATGTTACTTTATATCCTTATAGTATTTGTCTAGACAGAACACTGAGTCCAGGGGAGCCTAGAAACAAAAGTCAACTATTGTAACAGGAGAAGAGCTTTGTGTAGCTTTTGTGTATATTCGCTTCTGGCCTCTCTTTCAGGTGCCTATGAATATGTTTGCCTTTGCCCAGCCTGACCACAGAATGTCTTTGTAGACCTTTTAAAGTTTATGTTTAGAAGCTTGATTTTATTGGCAGTTGAACAGCTAAGATTTCTTCAAGGACCTATGGCAGTTAAAAGTATTATTGGACAGGACTGTGGTTTTTTTAATCGATAAGTAACTTGCCATAAAGACCATTTTTGTAAAGAGATAACCAGGTTACAAGTTTTGAGTGTATACTCTTCTGGTACTTGGCTTTGATTCTACAGCAGATACAAAATCATCTGCTTAGAAAATTGTTTCTTCTCCAGCCCTGAATGTGTCTTTTATAAACAAATTTTACTATGAGGTGCCATGGAAAAGGAAAATATATATGCCCATTAAGTATCTTCATTTGTCATTTCCCTTCTCCAGTGTAGTATATATTTCAAAGCTCATACACATGATCATCTGTTTAGATGACTAAATTCTAAAACTAACCCCTGTGTTCAGAGACTCTGAAAAAATCAACAGTAGACAAAACAGTGAAAAGGGTAAAATAGGAAGAAAGAGGGACGGTTTGGGGGATAAGTAAATAGATAGGGAAAATTATCAGAGAGTCAAATCAAAACTCTGGATCCAAATACACCCAAACTTTGAAAAAAATCAGATCTGGATTAGGATCTGAACTATGTAGCTTGGGCTCACTTCTGAAAATCACTTGCCTCTTATGGATTCCCAGAGGGAAACTATGTGTAACATGCATAAAATGCCTAAGTGAGTTAGGATTCTGAGTCACATTGGAGGTCCATAAATTAATGTGACTTAAATTCACAAATAATTTAGCTGCTTTGGGAAATTTTTACACATAGTTTTTATCTGGGAATCTATTAGAAGCAAGTCATGGCTGCCATCTCCTATAAGTCTCAATAGGAGTAAGGCTACAGGTTGCCAAACCTGTTGTGTTTTTACCCTCAGTGTTAACTCCAGTTTAATTTAGAATAACATTTTCAAAAGTACCTACATGATTTAGGATCCTATATCCTATTGAAAGTCAATTGAAAGGTTGAGGGCATAGAAGTAATTTAACAGTAAAGCATTACAGGGATGTTGTAATTATTAAAAAACAAGCATTACAAACTCAGAAAATTCAGAATTAAGATTAGATTGAAAAGAAATCCAAACATGTGAAGGTATGGAAATGCACAGTTAACATTAACTTGCATAACACTGTGCAATCAATATACAAATATGATTAGTGCATTAGTGTTTGTAATCCTAGATTAAATTAAATTGAATTTTAAAGACACAGATTTTTTCTATTTTCTCCCCTCATAGTGGCACACAAGGGAGAGGTAAGGTTATTTGGTTGCCTTAACCATGCATTGTCCCTTGTTCTGACAGGGAGTACCACGTTCCCTTGAGGGCAGCTTCGCTTTTACTCTTATTGGAATAAGTAGCTAAGGGCAGGCTGTGGCCTCACTCTTGTGGACAGCAATAACAGAGTGGCAGCCAATTTGAAATGGAAGAACATTATATGTCAGCCCCTGCTGAATAAGAAACTTTCAATTATGAAGAATAATAGCAAAAATTACTATTAATTCTAAAACAAATCTTCAAATATAGCTAATGTGTGGGATTTGAATGAGTTTTAGCTATGTGGGTAGGTTGAAGAGTCTGCATTGTTCAGATGCCGAGAGGCAAAAACATGGTCAGACACAGGGTGCTGTGGGATAGAAAGAGGTTGGGCACCAGGTTATTTTCAAAATAAAATTACCTAAAGAAAACAAACAATTATCAGACTTGATAATTGGGAGAACCAACAGTCAATTACATGGAATTACTAATTAATTGCTTCTCATATGAGGAGTTCAGGATAACCAAATCAAAAGATGGAATTATTGATTATGATTATTAATGAGACTGCACTCAAGGATTAACCACTTACATTTTACAAAGAATTCTTTTCCCTATACACTAAAGGATGTCCCCAAATAAACAATTGAATGTGACTTTGAAACATTTATTTAAACATCAAAATGAAAAAAGAAACTAATAATTAAATCAATAGGGATAATGCAAATGGGATACACCAGATAAAAACAGGTAAATAAAAGCAGTGATACAATGTAGCAATATTTAAAGCAATATGAAATTCTAAAATATAAAGTACATTGAAACAAAGTTGGTTAACTTTAGTGAATGAACTAGTATTAAAAAATTGAGTATAAAATTTGAAAACTATGAGCATCAACCAGTATGGTAAAAAGAAAAGGAGTACTTGTGACACCTTAGAGACTAACAAATTTATTTGAGCATAAGCTTTCCGAAGTGAGCTGTAGCTCACGAAAGCTTATGCTCAAATAAATTTGTTAGTCTCTAAGGTGCCACAAGTACTCCTTTTCTTTTTGCGAATACAGACTAACACGGCTGCTACTCTGAAACCAACCACTATGGTATTCACTTGATTACTTAGGATACTAACAGCATCAATAGGTTGTTTACCCTAATTAAGACTAACTAGTAGCTAAAAAATATTAACATAATTCAACAGCTAAAGTTAAAAAAAAAGATATAAGAACATAAGAATAGCCATGCTGTGTCAGACCAATGATCCATCTAGCCCAGTATCCTGTCTCCTACAGCCTAGTACCAGGGCTTCAGGGGAACTGTACTGAACAGAGCAGTTGCAGTGAACCGCTTTGTCTTGTACTCTCAGCTTCTGGCCGTGAGAGGTTTAGGGTTACCCTGAGCATGGAATTACATGCCTGACCATTTTGGCAAATAGCCATTGATAGACCTATCCTCTGTGAACTTATCTAGTTCTTTGTTGAACTCAGTTATATTTTTGGCCAGCACCACATCCTATGGCAATGAGTTCCACAGGTTAATTGTGTGTGTGCACTGTGGATTTATACAGTAGCATTATGATATTTTTAGTCTTATTTTCTGTCCCTTTCCTAATAGTTCCTAACATTCTGTTGGCCTTTTTGACCGCTGCTGTGCATTGAGCTAAAGTGTTCTTGAGACATAATAAAGTTTTTCAATCCCTGCTTTAAGTGTAAGACAGTAACTGGAACCAAGACCAGTGCTTTCATAATAAAGAAATGTGCTAGTTACCCCAAATATTTTGATGTGTTGTTGATAGTTGAATTATTACATGATTGATGATCTGTCTAAGAAGATAACGGAGAGGAAAAGAAAATGTGCTTTTCTCTAACTTTCTGTGCTTTAAACTAGTTTGCATAAACTAACAGTGCTGATACTGATATGTGGCATTCCTGTATTTAACAGGATCCAGAACAACACCTGGGAAACTTTTTACACTGGTGTAATTTAACAAAGTCCAAACTTTATTAGATCTTAGATAAGTTTGATCTGGAGTGAAGTTTGTTTTAATGCTCCAGCTGTAAACTTTTGGAGAGAAAAAAAGAGGTTTATGGAACAGCAGATGCAAACTTAACTACAGAATCAGAGATAAGGTTCTGGCTATGTTAAGTAATTTGACCAGTTGTAAAACATCTGGCTCAACTCTGATCTCATTTACACTGGTATAACTTCACTTCTATGGAACTGTTCTCTGAAGATCAGTAGGTGGAAGCAAAGGCTTCTAGTAATGTAGATGGAGAAACAAATTTGAATCCTGATCCTGCAAACAATTAAGCACTTGTGTAACGTTGCTGACATGAGTAATCCTGTTGAATACAATGAGGTTGCTAATGTGAGTGACAATGAGATTGCTCAAGTTACCGACATGCTTGAAGGTTTGCAGTATCGGAATCTTGGTAGTCTTTTCTAGACCTGTTCATTTATTCCTGGCCCAGGGGAGGATTGTTTGTCCAGAGTGTTTTCTCTGGAGTGAACAGAATGAGGCTGTGGTGACAATGATGAATAATTTGCTGTGGAAGTAGCTTTCTCTTGGTTGTACACTGTGTTGATGTTTAGCCGTTCAGTTAAATTGATTTGATGTACTGTAATTAAGTCAGTCCTCAGTGTGTCTAGACAGTGATGCTACATAACTTCATAAAACTAAAAAAAGATTTTATTTCTTTGAAATGACGTAAAAGGCTTTCTGTAAACTAATTAACCAACAAACTCTATCTGGTTTCAGATCAGTAGACTTTAAAATGTAGTTAATTGTATCTTTGAAGGGGCACTGGACTGATTTAGGGTACATCTATATTTGAACTGGGATGTGTGATTCCCAGCTCGCATAGACATACCCATGCTAGCTTTGCTTGAGCTAGCTCCTAAAAATAACAATGTGCCTGTGGTGGCATGGGTGGCTGCTCAGGCTAGCTGCCCCAAGTACTGTCCTGCCTGGGACAATCCTACCCCCTGCGTGCACGCTTGGTGTGCCGCTGTGGACACACTGCTACTTGTAGGTGCTATCCCAAACACTGCTAACATGGGTATGTCTATGCAAACTGAGAATCGCACCTCCTAGTGCAAATGTAGATTTACCCTTAGGTTCAAAGGGCCAAATTCTGCTGTTGTAAACTGGCACAGCTGTATGGAAGTAAAAATATGGGATTATGTAAAAACACAATGGTTATTAAATTAAAGATGAAAAGAAATACTTCCATGAATATGTTTTGTGATTTAAACGAAAACATTTTTGTTAGTTTGTTTTAGATTTAAGCATAAGAGCATTATGATTTCTCCAGCATGTGACAGATGAGGAGGTCAAATTGTTGGTAAACAAGTACAGCAAAGTACTTATTTTTAAACAATTATGTAATCACTTCATTTAGGGTTGTTGTTTTTTTTAAATGTTCAAAACAATCATTGTTTTCTACTAATGTTTTGTTAAATTAAATAATAATTCCAAATGGCTGAAGAAATAGGGAGCTACCCATCTTGCTTGTCTGCTAACTTGTGGCTACACCTGGATTTTCTCAGGTGGACTCCTGCAACTGCATACAGCCCCATTGTTCTGCATGGGTGTAAGTGTCTGCTCAGGTGGACCCAGTTGCAGGATCTGGCCCCCTAGGGAGACAAATTCTGCTTATCTTCCTTGCATGAAAAGTGTCATTGACTTCAAGAGGACCACTCATGTGAAGAAGGTGAGTGAGATTTAGCCCATCGTCTGCAACAAAGAAAGGGCTTCTCAGCATTTGAATGCATGGGGAAGGCTAGTGATTTTCACAGTCAAGATCTATTATTTATTAGAACTCTTTATTAGTTCAAAGAATGTTTACACATTTTCCATGCAAACTTTTCTAATACATAATAAAAGTTACCTTAAAACAACTAGGGAGCTCTTCAGCCTCTCCTGAATTAATCTACTGGTTAATACTTCCATTATTGTGGATTATGTCAGAACACAGAATGTCTTTCTGGGAAATACATTAGTAGTAAAATCGCAGCTCTCATTGAGATGTCTTTTGTTATTTGTATTGCAGTAACATCCAAAGGCCTCAATCAAGATACTTTTATTTTTGAAAATAATTTATATCGCAAATGCAGGCTCATGAAATAGAGGTTATAAAAAGAATTACTGATACTAAAGAGATGAATCCCAGAGTGTTTTAAGTGGCCTGCATCAATAAATTATCAGTATTATATTGCACAGTGAATTATCTTCCTTTCCTCTCCTTGGCTTCTTCTGATACACACTCTTCCTATCTCACCTTTGATACACCAAATAAATTATTTAGGTAACTTTTAGAGTCTAGACAATTGTAGAATCCAATGAGCCGTTTGCAATGATCGTTTCATGTTTTATGTGAGATACTGTCGTTTCTTTATTTTCAGGCAGATACTACACACACACACACACACACGAGATTAACATAGCAATTTTAATCATGAAATGTAAGAGACTTTTAAGTTATTAAGTTTACAAGTACAGGGGCAATTTCTGCCCTGACTTACACACTGTGCAACTTTACTGACGTGGATGGGTGTAACTGGAGGCAGAATTTGTCATACTGCATATAAGATTCCTTATACCCAATTTTACTAAACAAATCCAGTGAAATTATACAAACATATTTTAAAACAAATGACACAGAAGTTGCTGGAACTTAAAATTATCTTTAAGGGGTGGGATGGGGAATTGACAGACAGAAGAGTGTGTATTGCAATAGGGAAATTGAAAGGGCAAGTACGTTAATAGAGGTCAAAGGGCTGGTAAATCTGAAAGCTTGACCAGCCTTAACCAAACTGATATGAAACTTAAAAAAGATTTGGGTTTAATAGAGATTAGGAACAGGAATGAAGTTCAACTAATTTTTATTTTATGAAAACTGGCTTTGGCCCATCCCTAATGAAAATTAAATTCTACCAGTTACAAGTGGTGGTTATGAAGTGGGATTTGTATAATGATGAGAATAAGTAGCTGTCTAATATATTATTGCCAAAACCTTAATGAAAACGTTAAGACATTTAGACTCACATATTCACTTATTTCAGCCCTTGCAAAGACATCTGTGTGCCTTTGTTTAAATTACACTGTCTGAGTTTCAGAGTGCTGTTGTCAAGCTGTGCCATGCTCTAAATGTCATTTCTGTAGCTATGAAAGGATGAGTGTAAATATGTATTAGGGCATGAATGCAGATCAAACAGTTAACTTAGCCAGAAGAGGGACCATGGGGAAAAGACAGCTTTGTTTTGTTTACAATGAGGAATACTAAGAAATAGATACAGTCAGAGTTACATACCGATGGGAAAAGATAGAGGCTTGCCAGGGTAGTTCATGCTGATACAGATTCAAGACAAATAATGTTTTGAATTTTAAACCCAGCGGGGTGCTGTTCTGCTCATATGAAATATACACAGAAGTCACATATTTTCATTTAGTTTTATGGTTTTGGAATTTGCCATTTTGTTCCTTTTCTCTTTTTTTATACACTGGTCTGAAAAATTCAAGACAGTGAGATTATTTTATTACATTTTCTTACACACAGTGCTTGGCTTTAAGTCATAAGTTCAGATCTAAACTTCTGAAATAATGCAAAATTAGTAGAGAGAACAAATCTTTTTGTGGGGGTAAGAAGTGATTAATATACATAGTCCAAAATTAAGGTTGTTAAGCCTGGGGAAGCTCTACAAATTTACCAAACTCTCCCAAATTTGAGACCACTCCCTTAGTTCTATTAACAGAAGTGCTTATACTAAAGCAGTCAGGCCAAGCCTGAAGACTGTCAAGCCCCATGTCTAAGGTTGGGAAGAGGAGACCTGCACCCTCTGTGTGACTGGTTACTGCTTAAAGGTTTAGGAGCGCATGTTAATGAACTCCCTACCCTTTCTTCTCCCCCAAACAGTGCCATGAGCATTTCCAACCCCTTCTCTCCATGCAAAGAAGTGCAAAAGTGCTACAGTGATCTTCATGTGGCTCCTGTGTGCAAAGACAGAGGGTTTGAGGATGGATATTCATCTTCTAAAAAGAGTAATAAAAGATGTTACCATGTAGCAATATGTGTGGGAGTGTAGTGGCTGCTGGAGTTCTGGCCATTTTCCCTCCCGGATTACCAGGAATCATAGTTTCTTTATCTTGGTGAACTTTCTCCTCTTCCCTTGGTTGGCTGATTTACTTTGGAACTCTCTGCCAGGAAGATCAGAAGTACATCAGAAGCAGGAAGCCTGCCAATCAGTGGGGTTACTGGATCATTAAGGTGCTAAAGGAGCTAATGCTGTTTTGGAGATGCTAAATGAATTCTTTGCATCGGTCTTCACTGCAGAGGATGTAAGGCAGATCCCACACCTGAGCCATTTTTTTTTGGTGACAGAGCTGAGGAACTGTCCCAGTTTGAGGTGTCAGTAGAGGAGGTTTTGGAACAAATTGATAAATTAAACAGTAATAAATCAGCAGGACCAGATGGTCTTCACCCAAGAGTTCTGATGGAACTCAAATACGAAATTGCAGAACTATTACTGTGGTATGTAACCTATCACTTTAATCAGCCTTTGAACCAGATGACTGGCGGATAGCTAATGTAATGTCAATTTTTTTAAAAGGCTCCAGAGGCAATCCTAGCAAATACAGGGCACTAAGCCTAACTTCAGTACCAGGCAAATTGGTTAAACTATAGTAAAGAACAGAAATATCAAACATATTGATGAACACAATTATGTTGGAAAAACGTCAAAATTGCTTTTGTAAAGGGAAATCATGCCTCACTAATTTATTAAAATTCTTTGACGGGGTCGACAAACTTGTGGACAGGGTGGTACAGTGGATATAATGTACTTGAACTTTCAGAAAGCCTTTGACAAGGTCCCTCACCAAAGGCTCTTAAGCAAAGTAAGCTGTTATGGGTTAAGAGTGAAGGTTCTCTCATGGAGCAGTAACTGGTTAAAAGACAGGAAACAAAGGGTAGGAATAAATGGTCAGTTTTCACAGTGCAGAAAGGTAAATAGTGGGGTCCCCCACTGATCTGTACTGGGACTAGAGCTGTTCAACATTTTCATAAATGATCTGGAAAAAGGGGTAGACAGTGAGGTGGCAATGTTTTCTGACTATGCAAAATTATTCAAGATAGTTAAGTCCAAAGCTAATTATGAAGAGTTACAAAAGAGTCTCACAAAACTGGGTGCCTGAGCAACAAAATGGTAGATGAACTTCATTGTTGATAAATGCAAAATATTGCGCACTGGAAAATATAATCCCAATTATACATACCAAATGATGGGGTCTAAATTACTGTTACCTCTCAAGAAAGAGATCTTGGAGTCATTGTGGATAGTTCTCTGAAAATAACTCCTCAATGTGCAGTGGCAGTCAAAGAAGCTAACAGAATATTAGTAACCATTAGGAAAAGGGTACATAAAACAGAAAATATCATAATGACACTATCTAAATTCAGGGTATGCCCACACCTTGAATACTGTATGCAGTTCTGATCCTCCCACCTCAAAAAAGATATGTTAGAATTGGAAGAAGTACAGAGAAGGACAACAAAAATGATTCGGGGTATAGAACAGTTTCCATACAAGGAGATTTTAAAAAGCTGGAACTGTTCAGCGTAGAAAAGAGACGACTAAGGGGGGATATGATAGAGCTCTATAAAATCATGAATGGCATAGAAAAAGTGAATAAAGAAGTGTTATTTACCCCTTCACATAACACAAAAACCTGGGGTCACCCACTTAAATGAATGGCAGTACGTTTAAAACAAACATAAGGAGGTACTTCTTCACACAATGCACAGTCAATCTATGGAATTCATTGCCAGGGGATGTTCTGAAGGCCAAAAGTATAATGAGGCTCAAAAAAGAATGAGATAAATTCATGTAGGATAGGTCCATCAATTGCTATTAGCCAAGATGGTGAGGGATGAACCCCCCTGCTCTGAGTATCCGTAGTTTCTGACTGCCAGTAACTGGGACTGGACGACAGAGCATGGATGACTCGCTGATTGCCTGTTCTGTTCATTCCCTCTGAAGCATCTGGCATTGGCCACTGTCAGAAGACAGGATACTGGGTTAGATGGACCATTGATCTAACCCAGTATGGCCGTTCTTACGTTTCTTATCTCTCTTTTTATATTGTCTCTCTCTGGCCAGCATTAAATAAGCCTAGAGAAATCCTGTCTTCTCTCTTGCTGGTATGTTGGTGCTGTCTCTCAGATTACTGGGAGCTCTTTGAATTAAAGCACTGAGTCTCAATATGGAGGTGCACATCTCTCATGTTTACTGGACATATCTATATTGCATGAAAGTCTACATATTATACTGACTAATCTCATTGTGTCTTAGCCCAGCATGCTTTGGGGGAAGTGTGAAAATGGAAGGATTTTGTGGGGTAGATTGAGAATTCTTGGGTTGTTCTTAAATCCAGGTCAAGAATCAGGGAGAGATCTTTCTTGTGTGTGTACTTGTTATAGCTGCTCCATGCTGTGGTACACCAAACCCCTAAGTAGAGCCCTACCAAATTCACGGCCATGAAAAACATGGCACGAACCATGAAATCTGGTCTCTCCCGTGGAATCTGGTCTCCCCTGTGAAATCTGGCTATTGTAGCGGAGTCATGGTATTGCCACCCTTATTTCTGCACTGCCTTCAGAGCTGGGTGGCCAGAGAACAGCATAACCTTATCCTTTCTATCAATGAATCAATCTCTTATCTCTAAATTACAATTTGGCAGGTACTAGCATCAATTTACTACTGCCATCAGATATGACAAAACAAAACAATGTACCTGTTACGGTTTTGTTAATTATGCTACCCCAAAAAATTAATTGTGAGTAATTTTCTGTACTTTAGTGTCTCACACTATAACAATGTGGAACAACACTGAATTAAGAGGATAGTCAGTATTTTAGACTGAACACAAGAGTACTTACTGGCAGTGTTCCCTCCAATTTTTCCCACCTATATGCGGAATGAATTTTGTTATGTGCACTAATATGGAGGTGATGTGTGACACATCACCTTCATATTGGTGCACGTAAGAAAATTAATGTGGTGGGGGTGGGGCCGAGGGGTTCGGAGTGTCAGAGGGGGCTGGAGTGCAGGGGTGTGAGGGCTCCGGCTAGGGGTGCGGGCTCTGGGCTGGGGCAGAGGGTTGGGTGCAGGGGGTGAGGGCTCCTGCTGAGGGTGCAGGCTCTGGGGTGAGGCCAGGGATGAGGGGTTTGGGATGCAAGAGGGTGTTCTGGGGCTATGCCAGGGAGAGAGGACTCTCCCCAGCTCTCTCTTCCCACAGTAACACCTAGGCTGTGGGGGAGAGGTGCCTCTCCACAATGTGGCAACTCCGGGGCTGGGGCCGCAGGATTGGCACCCCTCCCCTGGCAGGACTGGGCTGGGGCTGGGTTTGGGCCAGGGGATGGGCACTGTGGCAAGTCTGCGATGGGGCTGGGTTTGGCCCGTGGGAGGGCCGCCCTGGCCCAGCTGATCCAGGCACCCTGGCTGTGGCAGACTTGGGGCCCGGGGAAGGGTACCCCACACCGGTCCGGGCTGCCCCAGATGCAGCAGGTTGGGGGCTGGGCTAATTTGGGGTGGGGGGAGAGCCTTCCCTCCCTCGGCAAGTCCCTGGACAGGTTCTCTGAGTGGTGCTAGGAAGGCTGCTGCGCGGCTGCGCAGCTTACAGGGAACTTAGCCTACTGGGTCCTTTGTCCCATCTGCCACACAATTGACAGTCATGGAAAGAAAGAATAAACCCACTTGGGGATGTCTGTATTAGTAGATCATTTGGAGAGAAAATAGTGGACCTGATTCTGTGCTCACACCAGTGTAAACCCAAAGTTATGCCTTTGAAGTCATTCTAGTAAGATCAAAGTCAGGCCCACACGTTCTTATAAGTAAAAGATTTAGGGTCAGATTTTCAAAACAGCTTACTCTTTGTTTAGCTGTGGCCCTTGAAAATCAAGAGTGATCCTGGGTGGTCTAGAAGTGAGGATGGGAGTAGGGATGAGAAGTCACAATTGCTATAATTTCTGAGCCCCGGAGAATAATTCATGAGCACAATATTGGACAGTTCCATGCTGTTAAAATCATTGGATATAATGAGAAATTGTTATGCATGTGCTATTTCACAATAGGTTAAAATGATTTTCATAATGTAGCCCTAGCTCCCTCTGCTTTGGGTCTATAACACAAAGTCAGGCCAGACGGCTGCAAGAGAGTCTTGGTAGGCCGATATGTTAGCCCCAGAATATTAAAGGCTCTTTTCCCTACAAACTGAGAAGTGGTTACCTCAGGTCAATTAGGGACACCTGATTCCAACTAAGGGCTGCCTGAGGCCTTTAAAAACCCCTTCTCTGGGCAGAGAAGAGGGGAAGAGAGAGAGAGAGAGACAAGCTGTTGCCAGGCTAGTGGCAGCAGAGAAATAAGCTGTTCCAGGGTGAAAGGCTGTGCTCCTTCCTTTAGGGAAACAGCCAAACCTAAGCGCCTGCTGGAGGGAGGACTAACACCCCAGGGCAATCAACAGGACGACACCCTGCACCAGTGAGGGGCAGCGAAAGTTACCCCCCTGGGGTTTTTTTTGTTTATGAGACTGTTTCCTTTTTGTTTGGTGGAGGATCACCCCAAAGGCCAACCCTCAGCCCTGAAATTGGGACTAAGGGAGCACAGAAGGGGGAAGGCAAACCCTGCCCTGAGAAGGGTTGCCCACCTCAGGCCCACCATTGCCAGAGGGGGCAGCGCTAAATCTGGCGAGAGAAAGGAGGTGCCTTGCCACACCTGGTGTTAGGAGTGGGATAGACTTCGTGGCAAACTGTCCCACGGCAAGGTAAATCACTTCCACCCCCAAAATGGACGATGTAGTGAGGGCACCAGTACAGGCCACAGCAGCAAAACAAAAGACTACCAGGGTCCAGATGGCTGCCCAACAGGAGTCGGTATAGCTACAGCAGGAAACAAATCAACTGCTGATGTGCCAGCAGCCCAGGATTGAGCCACCCTGAAGGAGGTCATGAACCAGCTGAAGGCCCTGACCGCTCTGACCCATGGCCATGATGGGACATGGTCCCTAAGGGCAAGTAGTTACCTACAGAAGATGACAGTGGAAGATGATGTGGAGGCATATCTTCTTGCCCCCAAGAGAATGGGCCAACGTGAGGCCTGGCCCCAAGACCAGTGGGCCAGCATCCTCGTCCCTTTCCTGTGTGGGGAGGCCCAGAAGGCATACTACGACATGGCAGTGGAAGCAGCTACAGTTTACCCCCGGCTGAAGGCTGAGATTCTGGCGAGGTCCGGGGTGACAACATCTATAAGGGCCAGAGGTTCCATGAGTGAAGGTATCGGGATGGCAAAGCACCGAGGTCTCACCCGTTCGACCTGATCCATCTGATGTAGAAGTGGCTGTGCCCCGAGATCCACAACCTGGAGAAAATTATGAAAGTCATAATCTTGGACAGGTTCACAAGAGGACTACTGCCAAACCTACGAGGATGGGTCAGCCAAAGTGACACCTCCTCCTGTGATGCATTAGTTGCCCTTGTAGAGAGACACTTAATAGCCAAAGAACTTTCTTGGACTACCAGGGAAGAGATGCACTGGGGCAAGAGGTCAGTCCCCACCCCAAGGGCCCGGGCTTCTGAAGCACTGGGCAGAACTATATTGGGTGGGGGGAGGAGGCTGAAGAGTGGCCTGAGGCCGCAAAGGGACTTGGGGACCTGGGGAGAAAGGGTCATGGGATAAGGCCCACTAGCCCAAAGAATACAGGGATACCTCGAGTAGGATATAGGTGTTATGCTTGTGGGGGAATGGGGCATATAATGATCCAGTGCCCTAAAGTGGAGGAGCCCATGCAGTGCAATCTGGGGGATCATGAAGATCTGGCTTGATAAACCTCTTGGGAGTAGCGATGGCCCCCCATAGATACATGTGGCCACTTAGGATAAATGGCATACAGACCATTGAATTAGAGGACTCCGGAAGTGCCATCATGCTGGTCTCAGGGAAACTTGTGGGTCGGGACCAGTTGTCTCGGGGCCAAGCACACTGGAATAACCTGTGTACATGGTGCTGTCAATTATCCAACCATTCCTGTACAAATTGAGGTCTAGGGGAATACCACAAGGGTGATGGCGGGGCTGGTCCCGAAATTCCCATATCCAGTCCTTATAGGATGAGACTTCCCAGGGTTTGGAGGTCTATTCCCCATAGATGAGTCAGAAGAGAGTAGTGACCCCGGGATGAATACAATGGCCCCAGTAACTAGCCCTCTCCTGGTCTTCTGTGAATTAGCCCAGGACTTGTTCTCTACAACTGGGAAGCCTTGGAAGACTAGGTGAGAAAGGAGGGCAGACAAGAGGTTGGGAACCAGGATCTTGGCCCAGAACCAAAAGGCTGCACTCATAGGGAAGAAATCATGTCCAGCTGGCAAGGGGTGATGCAGAGAGTCAACAAGTTAGAAGCTGGACCCAGTTCCACGGAGACCAACCCTGAGAGGGAAGCAGAAGTAGGTCCCCTTGAATTTGGACACATTGGACCCTCATTTGAGAATTTTGGGCAGGATCATGCCAATGATCTGCTATACAATAATATTAGAAAAGAGATAGTTGAAGTGAATGGGGTCCCAGTGGAGGGGAAAACCCAAGTCCCAGGGCTATATTTCATGATAAAAAGGGACCTATTATATAGAGTAGTCCAAGAGCAAGAGGTGGAGCAGCTCTTGGTACCTTGAAGGCACCACAGGGCAGTGTTAGACCTAGCTCATAGTCATTTATTTGGAGGACATCGGGGGGTAGATAAGACCCTTGATTGAATCCTACAGAGGTTCTTTTGGCCAGGAGTTTATACGGAGGTATGACGATATTGTGCCTCCTGCCCAGACTGCCAATTGCATGTCTCCCGACCGCACCTGACGTCCCTTTAGTACCTCTGCCAATTATCAAATTTCCATTCAATAGGATAGCCATGGACCTGATAGGCCCACTGGAGAAGTCTCAGGCCAAGAAAGCCAAAGAGAAGACTGCCTTTTCGACACCAGAGGGATTGTACCAGTAAACAGTCGGATTATGTGGGGCTCCCGCAACCTTGCAGTGGCTCATGGATAAGCTGTTGAGTCCACATGGCAAGTATGCGGCCACTTACCTCAATGATGTCATCATACATAGCCCAGACTGGGAGAGACACCTAGAAAAGGTGGAAGCAGTATTGGATAACCTGAGGAAGGCGGGTCTCACTGCGAATCTCTCCAAATGTGCAATAGGGCTAAGTGAAGCCAAATACCTCAGGTATGTCGTTGGGAGGAGCATAGTGAAGCCCAACTGAACAAGTCAGAGGCGATACAAAGTTGGCCCCCTACCGATCCGGAAGAAACATGTCAGGGTATTCCTGGGGATAGCTGCGTACTACAGGCGATTCATTCCCCACTTTGCTACCAGAGCATACCAGTTGATGGACCTAATAAAAGGCTGGGACCCAGACATAGTGAAATAGACCAGCGCAACTGAAGAAGCTGTTACAGATCTGAGGACCGCCCTCTGCAGTAACCCAGTGCTAGTAGCTCCGGACTTTGAGAAAGTGTTCTTGCTGCAAACCGATGCCTCCAAGGTCAGGTTGGGAGCCATGCTTTCTCAAATGGTAACAGAGAAAGAATACCCAATCTTATTCCTTTGTTCTCTGGGCAAGAATTTCCTACTAAGGTATGCCATGGTAGAGAAGGAAGGCCTTGCGGTAAGGTGGGCCATGGAACCCCTCCGATACTACCTACTTGGACGGAGGTTTACCCTTGACGCTAACCATGCCCCCCGTCACAGTGTCCCCGCAGGTTTTCTCCCTCTTGAGCCTGCACCCTGTGTTTAGGCTGGTATAATAAAGACTCTTCCATGCCTTCTTTTGCTGGATCACCCAAGGGTCTGTCTTTATTTACAATGTTCATTTAGTTCCCAGATCCCCCAACAGCTAGTGCCCCACAGACCCTCCCCAGGGTCTCCTGGCTTTTGAGGCTTCCTTCTTTGGTAAGGAGACAGCGATACCACCCTCTTGCCTCCTCACTGAGGTTTGCCCAGCTGTCACTACTTAGCTCAGAATGTTCCTCTGAGCCAGCCCTCGTTAGGGCTTGCAGCTGTGCTCCCTGCTGAATACCTGTGTCTCTACCCCTGGCCTCCTGGCCAGAGAGCAGGCTGCAGCCATCATTTTGGCAAGGCCTTAAAGGGGTTTACTCCTGCCCTGGCACACCCCCTGAAATGGATGCACTGGAACAAAGAAAGAAATGCAAGGGTAATAAGATAGTTCCTGTCATTACAACCCTTCCACTTCAGAGTAGCAACACAGGTCAGGGACCAGGCATGGCAATACTGATGGCCTGTCAAGGGTGCACTGTTTTTTGACTCAAGTAGTCCAACCCCATGGTGTTGAGCAGGGGTGTGTGTCTGTGTGACAGAGTCAGGCTGGATGGCTGCAAGAGGGTTGCGGTAGGCCGATATGTTAGCCCCAGAATGATAAAGACTCTTTTTCCTACAAACTGAGAAGGGATTACCTCAGGTCAATTAGGGACAACTGATTCCAATTAAGGACTGCCTGAGGCCTTTAAAAACCCCTCCTCTGGGCAGAGAAGAAAGAAAGAAAGAAAGAAAGAAAGAAAGAAAGAAAGAAAGAAAGAAAGAAAGAAAGAAGCTGCTGCCAGGCTAGTAGCAGTAGGGAAATAAGCCACTCCAAGGTGAGAGGCTGTGTTCCTTCCCCTAGGGGAAACCTGAGTGCCTACTAGGGGAAGGACTGACACCCCAGGGCAACCAACAGGATGACACCCTTCACCAGTGAGGCGGCAGCGAAAGTTACCCCCCTGGGGTTTTTTTTGTTTATGAGACTGTTTCCTTTTTGTTTGTTGGAGGATCACCTCATAGGCCGATCCTCAGGCCTACCCTGAAAATAGGACTAAGGGAACACGGAAGGTGAAGGCAAACCCTGCCCTCAGAGGGGATGATTACGTCAGCTCCGCCATCACCAGAGGGGAAAGCGCTAAGTCTGACAAGAGACAGGAGGTGCCTAGCCACACAAAGCACTGTATCATGCCTTGGAAAATGTTAAAATTTGCTTATCTATGTCTTGATAACATTGTTATTACAATGACAGATGTGATGTGTAAGATTTGTGAATGCTTGATCCAGCCCATCAAATCAACAAAATCTTTCCATTTGCAGATTTCCAGTGCTTATACTTATCTCTAACTTTCAGGAGAGGTGTGTTGTATCTTAAAAAAGATACAGCAGGCCCAGACCCTTGTCTTCAGCGAAGGATCATGCAGAACAAATCAGGCCTAATTCTGGGGTCACGGTATGAAGGGCTGGTCTCTGGGCATACAGTAGGGCAGCTTGAGGCTTCTGCTAATTTACTGCTGCTACCAATTCCACAAGGGGTAGAAACCATAGCCAGGTTTTGGAACAACCCATGAGTTTCCCAGCCATACACACTTTCCTCCAGTCACTAGCAGAGAAGGTAGGGTAGCAATCTTTATGTAGACTTTTCATCACCAGAGAATCTCCCTATGCTGGACATCTTTCTTGGGTCAGATATGCTGGCTCAATGACCAGGTTATGTGTGCAGTATGGTGCAAAGGGACTTCACTGTTTCGGAGGATTTGGCCAACGCATTTCCCGAGGATGGTAGGAAGAAGTGAGAATTAACCTAATCACCATTTTCAGGGCAAAGACACATACTTTCTGAGCGCTAAATACAGTGCCTTTTGCTTAATAGCAATCCGTAGACTAATGCCTTTCATTTAATGGCAACATTTTGCTGGGAACCGATCCTGTTCCATTGACTTTAATATTAATTGGATTCGGATATTGGCAAGAGGCATGCCGCTTACAACTTTTTTTTAGGAAGACAGTCCCTGGCCTCAGGCAGGTCTGTGGGGCTGTAACCAGGGAAGTTCTGGGGCTGCACACTATCTTTCCATGTGCTTTCTGGACTGCATCTTGCCCTGGCATGGGAGCGCTGGGTTGTGCCGAGCCCTGGCCTCAGACAGGTTTGTGGGCTGGGGAAGGAATGTCCCAACACTTCCTTCTTGGCTGCAGCCAGAAAGGTCCGCAAAGTGTCTTTGATCCTTCTTCTTATATTCAGTATCCATATTGGATTCTAATGAACTCATGTGCTTATCAAATATAGTTGTTGGCTTATATGTGTGTTTACTACTATAATATAGCTACTGTGTGTAGCTATTAATGTAGTTTAACTTGCTCTATCACTGCTGTGGTGCTATAAAAATAGAACACAATGTAGTGTTTTGTTGATGTGCTTTACAAATATTTGTTTTGCAGACTGCAGTGATGATGTGTTCCGCTGTACTACCGGGAAATGCCTCAATTACACCTTTGTTTGTGATGGATATGATGATTGTGGAGACCTGAGTGATGAACAAAACTGTGGTAATTGGGAGTGTTACATTTTTCAAAAGGCTTTAATATAATAGCATTGTCTAAAATGACAGAATCTTTTCCCTTAGACTTACCAGAAACAGTAATATACCCATACATTCCACTTTATTTAGCAAGGAAGTGAACACAGATTAAAGTTTGTGGCTCTCTGTAACTAATTTAAAAGATTTGGAGAATTTTATTATTCAGTGCTTTTTCAGCAAATGGTATTTTTACACAATTTTTATGTTTTATACAAATCAGGTGCACATTTTATTGAAGAAATGTTAACTTTGTTATTTATTGTAGACTTTTCAAGATGTGTTGTCAATTTTCCAGCTAATTCAGCAGCTCATATGAGACAAAATAGAACCTAAAAATGCTGCATATCATTGGTGCCAGCAGAGCATTATGACTAAATTCTTCCTGTATTAGCATCAGGACAGACTTGTCCTCCTTGACCATCAGCCATTCACTGCTCCTTAAATCCTGTTCTCCATTGAATTTCAAGGCTCTTTCCACTAATAATTATCCTCCCACCTCTCTGATCACTTCTTCAATGTCTTGTTTGGCAGATCCTCTTCCTCTCACAATCCACATTACATGTATGACTGGCTTGAAAATGGGAATTTTTCCCATAGAAATTTTCATGGGGAAAAAGTCCCCATTTGGAATTTTGCCACCAGGAAATAAATGGTTTCCTGAGGCAAAATTAAAAAAAGTTAGTGTGGAAAAATCTTATTTTTCCAATTTTTGCCAGAGAGAAAAAGTTAAACAAAGTGAAAGTGCTACTTTCTCTCTGAAAGAGCTGCCTTTAAACATGTAAAATAATATTTTGTTAAAATAAAAAAAACCCTGTTCCTTTTTAGCTTTTACTTTCCTCCCACTTTTCTGGGAGTGAGAAAAAATAAGAGAAGGTGTCCATTTTTTAACAATTTCAAAACAAAAATTTTCAAAAATACTGAATACATGTTTTTTTTCTAAAAAATTTATTCAATATATTTAAATGAAAAATGTAATAAAAAATGAGATTTAATTGCAAAAAATCGTTTACAAAAGCTTTTTTTATTAAAAATCTTTTCATTGAAAAAAATTTCCATCCAGCTTTGATCACATCTTGTCTTCCTAATATTACTTTATCCTATATAACGTCCATAAGATTCAACCTTTTCTCTCTGTATAGACTACCTACGGCTTGTTCAAGTGTTTATTGTCTTGTGCATTGGTTATTGTAATCTCCTCCTTTCTGGCCTGGATACTTCTAATCTTGCCTACCACAAGTCTGTTGCTGTTAGGCCAGTTTTGAGTAGTAGGCAGTAATAGCTGCATTGGTGGACAACAGGCATTCGTAACCTGCAATAACAAAAACTCTCCACAACTGTCCCACCCATTTTTTCTTTTAATTTTTTTCCCCATTGAATCTGATCACTTTTACAGTGAATAGGCCCCAATCCTGCAAGCACTTAATCTTGTGCAGAGCTTTCTTCATGTGAGTAGTCTTCATATGACTTATGAATTTACTATTTTGAAGACTTCAGTGGGATTTCTTATGTGAACAAAGTTATGCATGAATTTAAGGACTTGTCTACTCTAAAAAGCTGTACTGCTTCCACTATACAAGTATAGTTAACCTCCCAAGTGCAGATGCAGTTGCTTTACAAGGGTGTAGCTATTCCTGTATGGGAAGGGAAATAACTATTCAGGTATAAGTCACCCTTCTACTGATATAATTATTTTGGGAGAAAAAAATCACACCCCTAACCAAAAGATTATTCCAAAAAATTTTAAGTATAGACCAGACGTTAGGGTGTGCCTGCACTTAAACCACTGCAGCTGCACTGCTGTAGCACTTCAGAGTAGACGCTTCCTATGCTTACGGAAGGGGTTCTCTCATTGGCATAGGTAATCCACATCCATTAGAGACAGTAGCTAGGTTGATGGAAGAATTCTTCCTTCAACCTAGCACTGTTTACACTGTGGGTTAGGCTGGCATAGCTACATCTCTCGGGGTGTGGATTTTTCCTTATTCCTCAAGTACTTCCATTGGAATCTATCAAAGGGACTACTTGTGCTGTAAGGTATTACTCCTTGTGAGCTAGATTGGCAGAATCAGGCCCTTACAGTGAAATCCTGGTCCCATTAAAGTGCTCAGTTGTGTAGCATGGTTGGTAATAATTTTTGAGAACAATGGAAACAAGTTAAACTTCCTAACTTAATAGCCTACAGAAAACAGTGACATAAAAACAGTGTTTGACAGTGATTACTCCCAGATTTGTTGTATCCCATTCTCTCTTCCTCATCTTTAACATACTCTCAAGTACTTTTTATACCAAGTGTATTCTGTATATTCAACCTTTCCTAAGGGTTTGACAAAGAAAGTTTCATTACTGGAGGAAAAAGAATGATGAAAGGGCAAATAAGGCTAAGATTTCTGTCTCTTCTTGGAGCTTTCTTATGGAAAATTCTTGGCCTCTTCCAAAGATTAGCAGGCTAGTGGGATCATTATGTGTCCCATAATGCAATGCAGATCTTTCTTTTTTTACTTCTGAACAATTTTATGGTGGGAGTGAAGAAAGATTTTTCCTCTACCTTAGCCAAGAAGGCTGGCAAAATAAATAGCTGTGTCTATAATAGATATGATCGCAAGAGCTTTAGCCTTCTGAAGAATGCTTTGTTTATCTGGGAATCTTAGTTATTTCCATCTGGGAACCCATGTTTGATGTGTTCATTCCAACTCTCAACTGATGTCTCCATCTGGGTTTGTAATGGGAAGAAGTAGTGTTTACACAAACACAGTATCATTGCCTCCTGCTGTGCCTTATGGCAGCCTAAAATTTTTACATCGTTACTTCTATGTCTCTGTTCATAATCCTTTATCTTATCTTTCACTAGGGACAGATAGATCTCTTTGAAAATCTTTTACCTCACCCACTTTTTGTTGGTGCAGCTTCTTTGGCCATCAAAATTATTTTTTCAGCATGAACTGTTTTCTCTGCAGTGTTGGCCACAGATACTGCAGATCTCCAAATCCTTGTTGGAGATCACTAGTGATTCCAGCAATCCACTTGTTGGAGTTTCCTCCAAGACTCTTTTAAAATAGGTGGCATCCAAGGTGGTGTCTCTTCAGTCCTCTGAGCCAGACTATAGTCTATTCCTTATATACTATTTGAGTCTTCAGTTTCATCTTTTACCTCAGAAATATTTTATTTCTTCCGGTCGTATTATCTATTAGAAATTGAGTGTAATGTCAAAAACAAAACAAAATTACCAGACCAGTGGGTTTTAGTAATTCTGTGGGACCTCAGCACAGTTACTCACTCTACTCGCATCCCATGGCCATTGGACACATCTTTTCTCGACAGGTATTGATATGCTACGAGAGATACAGTTCTGCAGACAATTTGAGTGCTCTGTGAACTTCAGTTTGGGAACAAATACTCTATCATACAGACATCCCTATGTAGGAATTGCAAATTAAATGGATGTACCTGACATTAAATTTCATATTCAGAACTGTCTATGAAATAATATGCTAAAATATATGGATAAAGCACAAAATTACATGTAGTAGTTGCTTAGTTTCTCTATCCAGGCTATTTCCCATTTGTTAATATAAAACTAAATTACTTTAATAGGAAAAAAGATATTGGTCTATACTATGGTCGTCACCATTGGAAACTTGGCAATTGCCTTAGGTAACATTGTGACAGGTCACAGCTGCTGTTCCCCCACCTCTTTCACCAACACAGACCATTCTGAGACCTTCCTGCTTGTGAACACCAGCATGTACTTTATTTACAGTGTCTCAGTCCTTCCATCAGTACATATCAGTCAGGGGCGAAAGTGGGCCGGTACAGCGTACTGGTGACAAATGGCCACCGGTACCGGCCCTTCTGCAGCCGACACGAAAGTGCTGCTGCAACAAAGGACTCTGCTTAAAGCCGCAGCGCTTTAACATCATTGCCCCTTTTGCGCCCCCCCGGGCCGCCGATGGAGGGGGGCAGCAAAAGGAGCAGCTCCCCCAGGGCCGGTGATTTAAAAGGGCTGGAGGGCAGCAGCAGCTGGAGCCCTGGGACCTTTAAATCGTTGCCAGAGCTCCGGGTGGCATGGGCCAGGGCCAGAGCTCTGGGCAGCATGGGTAAGCTGGCTGGGGGAGGCTGACCCCCCCAAAGCCCCACCCCTCCGCCCGCAGCCCTGCCCCTTCCAGGGGTCCAGAGCCAGGGTCCCATACTGGTAATTTTATAATTGTATAATGTTACTGTCACCCCGATAGCAGTGCAACCACACCATTGCACTGTTTTCCAACTTTCTGGCCCTTTCTTCCAGGGGTGAGTGGCTGAGATGTCTCTACTCCAAGAGCAAGCAGGCGGGCGGGCGGGCGGGCGGGCGGCGGGCGGGCGGGCGGGCTGGCGGGCTGGCTCTCCTCAAGCACTTCCTTCCTGTGCTCCTTTTTAACCACTTGCCTGCTAATGGGTTAATTAGCTCATTAACATTGTTAACCCCTGACTTAATCTTATGATCTATGGTCCTCTCTCACGTCTTGTGGGTGATTTTATGCTTGCTAGAGGTAAAATGACATTGTAGGAGTGAAGGGGTGTATTGCTTATTAGCTTCGAACTTGCATGGGGTGCAAATAGGTGAACATAGGTAAATGGCTAATTAAGGTTGCTAGAGTTAAGGGTCTGTTATATTAGGTGAAAGCTTTGTGCAGGAGTGTGGTGGAGTGCCTGCCCCACACTGAGATCTAAGGGGTTAATAGAGCCCTTGGGAGGCTGCGCAGGAGGCAGCCAATCAGAGGGACTGTGATGAGCAACCAGTCAGGGCCGGGTTGGCCCATATAAGAAGGGCTGCAGCACAGAGTAGCTTCAGTCACTTCCTGGAGCTTGAGGAATGAGGTGGATTGGCTGCCTTGCAGGCTGAAGGCAGCAAGCACCCTGGACAGTGCTTCAGGCAGAGACCCAGGGAGCTAAAGGCAGCTCCTGGTGGGCTGCTGCAATCTGCAGGCTGTGGCTCTGAGGCAAGGGCAAAGAGAGTGCTGGGGCCATGGGGAAATGGCCATACACAGGGTGCCTGGTCTGGGACCTGTAGTAGTGGGCACACCTGAGTCCCTCTCCCCACACTCACCACTGAGGAAGTGGTAGGACTAAGGGACTGCAACATTCCCCTGGAAGCGGGGAGCACAGAGTGCAGCACAGCCCGAGGGTTGTGTCACTGAAGAGGACACCGCAATCCTGGGAGTGATGTGGGTCCCAGAGCAGAAGTGATTGTGGCAAGGCACCACCAGAAGAGGGTGCACTGGTGAGAAGACCTAATTTCCCATGACAGCTGGCAGGAAGCCCCAGACCACTGCCCCTGGTACAAGGGGAGTTTGAAAGACTATTTAAGGGACACTTGGGGGTTTAGGGACTATGGGGCTGCCATGTTTGGAGGCCTTTTTGGTAGAAGGCAGGTGTACCTTCCCAAGTTGGACTTCAGAGTTGCTGCTTCCACTGGAGGGGGTTGAAGAGCAAACAAGAGGGATTCAGGTCCTGGTGGGGTAGATCCTGGAGAGCCAGAGGCAACAATGGGAGGCACAGAAATACCTACACAAATCCCTGAGTCAGTTAGCGGAAGAGAAGCGTTATTTGCTCAAGACCCTCCAAGGGGTGATCAGGGGCCCGAGAGCAAGAAGCAAGGTCCCAGGGTCAGGCCAGAAGCACAAGCAAGGCAGTGTTAGGCCTGTGGGCGGAGGGGACACTTCAAGAGAGGGTGCCCCTATCGGGAAGAGAAGAAGTCTAGCCCCAATGGAATGAAAGCAGGGAAACTGCAAGGTCCCTGACCTGGGAAGAGAACAGGAAGGGGGGATGCTTGTTTTGCCTGTGGGGAACCAGGGCATGTGAAGAGGCAGTGCCCTCACAGGCAGAACAGGAGCCCAGGGAAGGGCAGCGTCCTGATTGGGGATGAGAAAGGGGACCCAAGCCAGGAGAAGGGCAAGGGAGCCAGAAAGGAACAGAAAGAGGTGCCAGATACCCAGAGGGGACTGCACCGATATGGTAGAGAAGGCCAAAGGGGCTGAACCAGAGAGACAGGAGGGAAAGAAGAGTCCCTTAGACATCCAGCTGAAGGATGTGGGCACTTATATAGAGACCAATTGAAGGGAGCTGGAAACTCAGACCCTAGGAAAAGGGGTACTGGCAGAGTCAGCAGAGCAAGGACCAGGGCTATGGGAGAGGCTGAAAGCCACCGAGCTGGCCTTGCAAATAGCACAAGATGGCACAGACAGAGAAAATAAGGAATACCAGGGAGGAGAATGATAACTTGCTCCTCCTAGTGGAGAATCTGAGATGGGAGAGGGACACCCTGCGACCACAGCTACAGGGGAAGTCGGTCTAAAGGAGGAGGGTGCGTGATGGGGTGCCTGCCGCACATGGGGCTCTGAGGGGTTAATAGAGCCCTTGGGAGGCTGCGCAGGAGGCAGCCAATCAGGGAGGAGCTGAAAGAAGCAGTCAATCAGGGCCGGGCTGGCCCATATAAGAAGGGCTTCAGAACAGAGCAGCTTCAGTCACTCCCTGGAGCTTGAGGAGTGAGGTGGACTGGCTGCCTTTCAGGCTGAAGACAGCAGGCACCCTGGACAGAGTAGTGCTGCAGGCAGAGACCCAGGGAGCTAAAGGCAGTTTCTGATGGGCTGCAGGGATCTGCAGGCTGTGGCCCTGAGGCAAGGGCAAAGAGGGTGCTGGGGCTGTGGGGAAGTGGCCCAGGGAAATGTACAGAGGAGTCAGAGGGGTGCTGCCATGCGTGGGTCCCCCGCATCCCACTCGGCACTGAAGAAGTGGCTGGACTAAGGGATGGCAATATTCCCCTGGAAGGGGGGAGCACAGAGTGCAGCGCAACCAGAGGGCTGTGTCACTGAAGAGCACGCTGCAGTCCTGGGAGTGACTTGGGTCCCAGCGTAGAAGTGACAGTGGCAAGGCACTACCAGAAGAGGGTGCACTGGCAAGAAAAGCTAATTCCCATGACAGCTGGCAGGAGGCACCAGAGTAGTGAGTCTCACCCCATCACAAGGAATTATACTACAGGCTGAAGTGTAGCTGAAATGTGAAAGACCTAAGGCAATAACCCCAGGTCAGAAACTTTGCACTCTCGTTCTGGGAGACAAACAAGTAACCACAAATGGGTACAGTCCACCACAGAGATCTGGAAGAAGGGCGTGTGACACTCTGTACCTCAAAGTAGGACCCTGGAACCTCCTTATTCACCACGGTCATATGATTATAAGTTTTGTACAAAGTATATCTAGTGAGGTATCATTTAAAAATTCTTGATTTGTTGAACATTAATAAAATTAGTAAAATTCCTGTTGGTTTGTGTGTACTGTCATTATATGTGAAGTTATGAAGTATTGCTACATGTGCTACTGAAATATGTTGTAAGGTTTGGAGACTCCCACAACCAGCCTTTCAGTTGCAACAAAAGAGGGCCAGATAGGTGTAGATGGCCCATCAAAAAGAATTCACTCTCCCAGAGGCTCCTTAGAGTAGGCATGTATCCAATGGAGACTGCTTGACCAATGGGGACTGCCTGACCCCCATGTCACAGGAAGAATCTTTCTAGCAGCTGGAAGAAGGTATAAAAAGAGAGAGTGACATCACTTAGTCTCTCCACCACCTCCCATCTCAACATCCAGAAGATCGTCTGAAAGACAAAGACTTAGAATTAGGGAAATTGGTCCCATGCTGGATCGGAGTCCAGTCTGTGTTTTGAGGAACTGTAAGCTGCCTATCAAAAAGAAACTGTTTGATTCAAATCTTGCTTAGTCTGTTAAAGTTAGAATTTAGACAATTTCTATTTTTAGTTCTTAGGTAACCAACTTTGATCTCTATGCCTATTACTTAGATTTTAAGTGATTATATCTTTCTATAATTAATACATCTGTTTTATATTTTACCTAAAACGGTGTGTTTTTGGTTGAAGTGATAGGAGAATCTCAGCTTGGGTTACAAAGGCTGGTGCATGTCCACTTTCCTATGAAGAAGTGGTGAATTAAGTAATAATCTTACACTGGCCAGGCTCTGACCAGTGCAAGACAGCACAGTTCTGGAATTGGGGTGGAATTGGCTGAAGCCTCCCAATTGATGGTTCATGAATGGCTGGGAGTTCATTCATGTAACTCAGTTGGGTATGTCCCTGCCTGCGGCTGGCTGTGTAAATGCAGTGCCTGTCAGAGGCTTATAGCTTGACATTAACATGACCATGTGAGAAGCAGCCCAGGCTGGTAAGTTTGGAGGGCTCAGTGGTCCCATAGTCCAGGTTTCACCCTGGGGATCCCATCACAGGGGGCTTTGGCAATTAGGTTGCTATGGAGTATGTAAGCAGTTAGACCTCATTTACATATAGGAATTATTAAGAAATAAGTATATAAATCATGAATATTAATGTCTGATGCTTAATTATGGACACCCCAAACGCCACATGTGGATGGGGCAGCTATTGACCTTATAATTATTAGGGTAAAGGATCAAATATGGTATATATCCATATTATTACCATAATTAATGGTATAAAATGTTACACCCAGTTCCCGTTTCTTTGGGTTTGTTGGGTCCCCGAGATGGTGTAAACTGAATCGGGACCTCCATTCTGATGGGCTCCACTTACTTTCCCTTCTATCTGGTTTTCAATGGTCTCCATAAATTGTGAGTATGCACCATGCAAGATTATAAGTATGAACAATACAGGAAACCACTTTACTGCACTTATCTTATCCTTATATTTATGTATATTGATCCTTTTCTACTATGTCAGTTATACTTGTCTGTATTAAATAAAGCTTCTGTGTGTGTTTCACCAAGTAACCATCTTCTCAATTAACTCTAATTTTCCACCTAGGAAAAGAATGAGTTATCTGTAACAAGTGCCTGTTGCACCCCAATACATAATCTTATAAGTGTAATAATTCTTCAGGTTACAACTTCCTAACCCCTGTCTTGTAATTAGGCCCATCTCTGACCAATTAGGCCTTCTCTAGGAACCTAATTAGTGCTATTAGTGACGAGAGAGCTGGTGCAAGCTCCATCTCTCTCAGCATTCTGACCTCACTTTACATCAGTTTTTCCTTTGTTCAAGGCATTTACTATAAGTATAAAATAGTTTAAGTAATACTGCAGTATGGTAACCTTGTGTACTGTTGCTAATCTAACACTAAATTGCCAAATTTGTAATGATAATGACCTTTTCAGAGCATAGAATTGTCAAACAGAAATAGGAATTACACAATTGGAATTAATTTTTTTCCTCTTTCCTTTTTTTCCCACCTAATTTTTCATCAGATTGCAATCCATTGAAGCAACATCGATGTGGAGATGGAAGATGTATAACGGTAGACTGGGTATGTGATGGTGACCATGATTGTATAGACAAGTCAGATGAAGTCAATTGCTGTAAGTTACCTGGTTTCTTAAGTCTCCATATCAATACTGTTTTAACAAAATGTTAAGGATGGAATATTGCTAGAAATACAAGAATTTAAGGTAATTTGATTTCATACAGCTTAGTATGTGGTAAATGTCCTTGCAGGTACCGTACTGTGGCAAACATAGTTACCCTAGAGGTTAGCTAATGTGATTCCAATTTTTAAAAATGGGCTCCAGAGGTGATCCTGGCAATTACAGGCCAATATGCCTAACTTCAATACCAGGCAAATTGGTTGAAACTATAGTAAAGAACAGAATTATCAGACACATGATTTGTTGGGGGAAGAGTCCACATGATTTTTGTAAAGGGAAATCATGCCTCACCAGTCTACTAAAATTCTTTGAGGGAGGCTTGTGGACAAGGGTGATCTAATGGATGTAGTGTACTTAGATTTTCAGAAAGCCTTTGACAAGGTCCGTCACCAGAAGCTCTTAAGCAAAGTAAGCTGTCATGGAATAAGAGGGAAGGGCGTCTCTTGGATCAGTAACTGGTTAAAAGATAGGAAACAAAGGGTAGGAATAAATGGTCAGTTCTCAGAAAGGAGAGAGGTAAATAGTGGTGTCCCCCAGCGGGTTGTACAGGGACCAGTACTGTTCAACATATTCATAAATGATCTAGACAAAGGGGTAAACAGTGAGGTGGCAAAATTTGCAGATGATACAAAACCACTCAAGATAGTTAAGTCCAAAGCAGACTGTGAAGAGTTACAAAGTGTGACGAAGTTCCTCCTCTACCTTGGTGGGTCTTGCACTTATTGGCGGATTTGCTTGCCTCGGAGATTCACGGCAGCCCTCAGTTCAGCCATTTTCGTGAACCTAGAGTCCAGGTCAACTCCTCCTGTGTATGACCAGGAGCTGGGAGGTTTGGGGGGGAACCCGGGCCTGCCCTCTACTCCGGGTTCCAGCCCAGGGCCCTGTGGAATGCAGCTGTCTAGAGTGCCTCCTGAAACAGCTGTGTGACAGCTATAACTCCCTGCGCTACTTCCCCATGGCCTCCTCCCAACATCTTCTTTAACCACACCATAGGACCTTCCTCCTGGTGTCCAATAATACTTGTACTCCTCAGTCCTCCAACAGTGCGCATTCTCACTCTCAGCTCCTAGTTCCTCTTGCTCCTCACACGCGCACCACAAACTGAAGTGAGCTCCTTTTTAAACCCAGGTGCCCTGATTAGCCTGCCTTAATTGATTCTAGCAGCTTCTTGATTAGCTGCAGGTGTTCTAATCAGCCTGTCTGTCTTAATTGTTTCCAGAAAGTTCCTGATTGTTCTGGAACTTTCCCTGTTACCTTACCCAGGGACAAGGGACCTACTTAACCTGGGGCTAATATATCTGCCTTCTATCGCTCTCCTGTAACCATCTGGCCCGACCCTGTCACAAAAGGGATCTCACAAAACTGGGTGACTGGGCAACAAAATGGCAAATGAAATTCAATGTTGATAAGTGCGAAGTACTGCACACTGGAAAACATAATCCCAACTATACATATAAAATGATGGGGTCTAAATTAGCTGTTACCCCTCAAGAAAGTGATCTTGGAGTCTATTTGGCACTGCTGAGGCCATATCTGGAGTATTCCATCCAGTTTTGGGCCCTCCACTACAGAAAGGATGTGGACAAATTGGGGAGAGTCCAGCAGAGGGCAACAAAAATGATTAGGGGGTTGGAGCACATGACTTATGAGAAGAGGCTGAGGGAACTGGGCTTATTTAATCTGCAGAAGAGAAGAGTGAGGGGGGATTTGATAGCAGCCTTCAGCTACGTGAAGGGGGGGTTCCAAAGAGGATGGAGCTAGACTGTTCTCCATGGTGGCAGATGACAAAACAAGAAGCAATGGTCTCAAGTTGCAGTGTGGGAGGTCTAGGTTGGATATTAGGAAAAACTATTTCACTAGGAGGGTGGTGAAACACTGGAATGGGTTACCTAGGAAGGTGGTGGAATCTCCATCCTTAGAGGTTTTTAAGGCCTGGCTTGAGAAAGCCCTGGCTGGGATGATTTAGCTGGTATTGGTCCTGCTTTGAGCAGGGGGTTGGACTAGATGACCTCCTGAGGTCTCTTCCAACCCTAATCTTCTATGATTCTATGATTGTGCACAGTTCTCTGAAAACCTCCACTTAGTGTGTAGTGGCAGTCAAAAAAGCTAAAACAGTGTTGGGAATCATTAGGAAAGTGATAGATAATAAGACAGAAAATATCGTATTGCCTCTGTATGGTATCCCCACATCTTGAATACTGCGTGCAGATCTGGTCACGCCATGTCAAAAAAGATATATTGGAATTGGAAATGGTACAGGGAATGGCAACAAAAATGATTAGGGGTATAGAATAGCTTCCATATGCGGAGAGATTAATAAGACTGGGACTTTTCATCTTGGGGGGGAAAAAAGACGACAAAGGGGGCATATGATAGAGGTCTATGAAATTATGACTGGTGTGGAGAAAGTAAATAAGGAAGTGTTATTTACTCCTCATAACACAAGAACTAAGGATCACCACATGAAATTAATAGGCAGCATGTTTAAAACAAACAAAAGGAAGTATTTCTTCACACAACACACAGTCAACCTGTGGAACTCTTTGCCAGAGGATGTGATAAAGGCCAAGACTATAACTGGGTTAAAAAAAGAACTAGATAAGTTCATGGAGGATAGGTCCATCAATGCCTATTAGTCAGGATTGGCAGGGATGCAAAACCATGCTCTGAATTCTCCCTGGCCTTTGTTTGCCAAAAGCTGGGAATGGGTGACGGGGATGTATCATTTGATGATTACGTATTCTGTTCAATTCTTCTGAAGCACCTGGCGTTGGCCACTGTTGGAAGACAGGATACTGGGCTAGGTGGACCATTGGTCTGATCCAGTATGGTTGTTCTTATGTTCTTCACCTTTCCTTCTGGTTCATTATCACTTCAATTGGAATACTGTAACTGTCCTTCTTAAATTGTAAGCATTTTGGAGTAGGGACATCTACACAGTAATTTTTCAGCTCAGAGCCTGAGTCCTGTGAGCCCAAGTAGCTGACCTGGGCCAGCTGTGGTTTTTTATCCCTGTGTAGCCATATCCATTGAGAGCACAGGAGAGAGAGGCTCTCAGTTCAGCTACCCAGACTGGACCAGGCAGAGCTGTCATCATCCCACAGCTGATATTACATGGAAAGTCCTGCTCAGGAACAAACTGGAGCATGCTCAGAGCAGACAGTCTTCCAAAAATGTATCTGCAAAAATCTACTGATCATGTGTAAACTGTTCCCTCCCCCGCCCCACCCCCAGTCTTATCATTTGGTAAAATGTTGATGTTTTTGTGCAGAGACAGCAAAAACCCACCCCCTGCCAAATTTCAAATCCCTGCTCCAAAGAATGCAGGCACTGCAGATTTTTGAACAATTTTTTAACATGGGCAAAACAACTTATTTTTCCTTACCCTCATTCTTAGAAAAAGCCAACCCATTTGGCTGAAATTTTCCAGAACAATTTAGCCTGAGGGAGACACCTGATAAGGAAAATTTCAGCCCAAATGGTTAAAATTTGAGAAAGTTTATAAGCAGCTGAAAACAGGGTCTTTATAATGGTAACAGTTGGGCTACCTTTCTAAGCGTTGCTGCCAGCCCCTCCAACAATATTTTTTTTCAAAAATTATCTTTAAAAGAAATGAGACCTGTAGACATGTAGGATGATTGGAATGTGTTATTGTTTCCCCAGCATGTTACAGTCAGGGTCTGGTGGAGTGCAGAAATGGACAGTGCATTCCCAGTGCTTTCCAGTGTGATGGGGATAATGACTGTAAAGATGGAAGTGATGAAGATAATTGCAGTGAAAATAAGGGTATGCTGTGTTTCATTCTCTTTGCAGTAAGTCAACCAATCCCCAATGACCCTCTGTACTGGAACTTCCTTTTGGGAAATAAGGACATAAGGATGTCTGTCCCCCAACTGGCACACAAGAAGTGCCCCCCACTCCTCCATGTTACAGTCAGAACTTTTTCTTAACCACTCCTGAAGAACCTACTCTGAGGCTAAGCAAAGAGATGGAAATGCCATGCTAGCATTTGGTTTCATAACTAATCCGTTTTTTAAAAAATACTAGTATTCTCTGTATTTCAATAAATCCAGCTGTTAAGAGTTTCCCTGCGGTTAGGATGGGTCAGTGGCATTTAGATATCATTAGTGGTTATTGCCACTTGGCAAGGAACCTCCGGGGAAAGACTTTCCTGATTGAAAACAGAGAATTAGAGGAAGAAAGTGTTCTCATTGTTGAACTACTGGTTAAATGTAGGAAGCTCAGTAAGGGGAAAAACAGGTATGTTGTAAATGCTCACAACTGGCAATAATGGCAGAACACCGAACTGACACACTTTGGGGAAAAAAATAAAATCCTTTCGTATAAGTCCACTCTCCTCTGGGGTCGTCTGGTACCTTTTTCATCTCTGGCCCTTCCCATTGCTATTTTAAGTCATCTGGTCTAAAGAATAACTGAAGAAATAAAGCAGAGAAATTCAGCTCCTTCTCCCCCACCAAGATTGCTAGATCTTACAACTTGCATTGGTGAAAGCTACAGCAGGAGAGTTTTTAAATTTTTGTCA
The DNA here is from genome assembly GCF_965140235.1 of Caretta caretta. Lineage (NCBI taxonomy): Eukaryota > Metazoa > Chordata > Testudines > Cheloniidae > Caretta > Caretta caretta. The sequence continues at coordinate 103,379,955 of NC_134209.1, forward strand.
TATGAAGATGTAAAACCCAGAGCCAAATGTTGCCCTCAGTTATATCTGTGCAACCCCAATCAAGGCTCAATTTCCTCTCCTCCATATTTCCCCTTTTCTGGTGTCTATTTTTGTTGTCATTTTCTGCATCCCCACGCTTATACCGTACTTTCCAGGTCCCTCTGCTTCTCCTTTTGGAGGTTGCAAGATAGAGGGGAAAGGAGAGGAGTTGAGAAAGGAGAGTGGAATATGCTAGAAACTGTACTACTGTCTCTAGCAGCCTCTGAAAGATGCTTTTCTGAAATAGCCTTGTCACATCCACCTTACTTTCTGCCTCCTAAATTATTCATCGCTAATACAAGACTATTTAGCTGACATATTGGTGCATGAGACACAAAAGAATCCAGGTGCATGTCTGTCTGTCTTGCTCTCTCTCACTCATTGTTTTTCTTGCCACTGTGGGACTAAGAGTAATAAAATTTTTTCTGCCAGTAAAGTGACAGGGTATGACTCAAAGATACAAGGAGCAGACAAAGAGTGAGAAGGGGCCTTTATTATACAGTCAATGTTCTGACTATATGCTTGCAGCTTAAAGTGTTCCCATCTAAACACTTCAGCTGCAATGCCTTTAAATTATTAGAAAATTTTCTCTTCTGTTCATTATCCTTAAATATTTAGTAAAATGCTGTTAAACACTTTTAGCAATCTGCCAGAGAGCAGGGACCTTCATTTAGACAACCTTGTCAAGTTTTCCCACTGGGAAAGCGTCTCTCTAAATTTACTTGGGACTGAAGTTCTGCCTGGTTGTTATCAGGGTGCATACTGTGGAGATTTCTACTGTGCCCGTTGCACAGTCCCCATAAGGGCCAGGCAGAATTCCAGTCCTTACATTTGGGAGTTCAGGGACCACCCCTTCCCTACTGCCCTAGGGCATACAGAACAGGTTGGGCCATGCCTCAGCTCCACCATACCTCAGGCACTGGCTGTTGTACGAAGAGAAATAAGTTGCACTTTGTAAAGAGAGAGGACCTTCCTGTGCTTTTCCTAAGGGTGCAGCTCAGACCTAGTCAGACTGTGTGCTTTACACATTCTGCTGTCTCTGCCATCCGAGCTTGTAAGTTCATTTGTTATAATGTCACTTTACATAACTTACAAGCTTTGCTATCAAAGCCAGGAGAACTTGTAGATTCTTTGATCCCTTCTTTGAACTAGCTTCACATAGGGGAACTGTGTGTATCTGTCTTGTATGCTCAGTAAACAGTTTTCAAGGAGTCACAGTTTTGTCAAAACAATCCCTGCAATTACTTTTGTCCTCACTTAGGACCATACCCAGCTTTTGCTTTCTAACTTCAGTCTTTTCTGCTATAGCTCTGTCTGAAGAAATATGACTGGAATTCTAAAGCGTGAGAATAGCGTTTTACATCCTCACGAAACTCAAACTGGATAAAGGGATTTTCTCAAATTTTCCTCAAACTCAATTCCAGGCAGAGTCCAAACATGAAAACTCCCCCCTCCCTCCCGCACCTCCCCACAATGCTAATTTTTTTTAAATAGTGAGAAAATGGCCTTATAATTGAAATTTCTCTATAACCTGTATAATACTGGGCACTACCAAATATGTGCTTAAGAAACTCCCAAATTGTGCGGATTCTTGTGTCACACACACATGTACAGAATCAGTTTACAGTGAAGCCAAATATTATGTTAGTGGGGGCTGGAGGCGACACACTGAAAGTCTCTCTGAGACAATTGAAAGAGTAAATTCCTTACTTTTAATGTTAATGAGAGCATTCAATTCAGAAAGTAATCAAGCCTGCAGGAAGACGTGGCATGACCACATGTTAGTTGACCATCTGATCTTTTAAAATAAAAATATAGTCTCCATATACCCCATTTCAGAATGGTAATGGGAGAACCTCAGAGGATTTATAGACATGGGCCTATTCAGCTAAGCTTTCAAACATTCAAATACTTACCTACATCTTGTTTAAACTTTTGGTACCCCCACACCAGTCTGCCTCTGGCAAGCTTTCAGTAGCTCATGCTAGTCCTATAATTTTATCTCCCTCTACTGACCCAGACAGACCACACTGCCTCAGTCTGTACTTTGTATTTTGAAGGGTCTCTGCATCCAGCAAAGTATCTGTGGCACACCTGGTCTTACTCCCCCCAACCTCGAAGCGGGTGGAAAAACACTACTAGGTCCCACCTAACGACTTCTAGCATTTTTATGCCCATTTGATACTGGGGTTGCTTATTATCTCTGTAGTGTAGGAGAAGACCAGATCCACCAAGGGCATCAAGACAAGGACACCAAAGAGCTAGATACTTTTGTCCAGAAAGTCTATTCTTAGGTAGCCCTCCAATTGTCAAGCACTGTTCATGCAAACAGGATCCAGACTCTGCAAGGCTGCTCGTGAAATAAACTGCTCACATTTGCCAAGCATTATGCACTGGACTTGGCTGCTAGAGCAGATGATAAGTTTGGGAGACTGTACTCCAATCTCTATTTGACTGATGCATTCACCAACCTGAAGAAGATAGTGCTTGCGAGTCACTTACAGTGGAATCCACAATGACACATACTCAAAGAAAGAACGATTATTTACACCACAATAACTCTGGTTCTTCAAGATGTAGTCAGTGTGGATCACATGACTTCCTGCCCATAGGCGCTGACTTTTGCTTTTCTCCAGGGGTGCACCACCTCCACTCCCTGACAGACATTACTATTCAAAATATTCTGAGCTTGCGCACATGACGTACATGTGCACTTAGAAGGGGATCCATACTGACTACAGCATCTCGAAGAACTACAGTTACTGAAGGGTAAATAATCATTCTTTCATCTTTTCACAGTTAAAGGAGTATGGATTCATCTAAGAGAGGCAGAGAAGTTCTTAAACGATTTAGGATGTTGGTTTGGCTTCAAAAAACAGTTGAGCAGTAGTAGCACATTTGTGATATCATCAGAATAGATATGAGAGGGAGAACAGCCAGTAACTTGCTACTTCATCCATATAATCTACAAATGAATATTGGCTTACCATATTATTGAATGAGAAAACGTACCTTCCTTACATACCTTAAGGAAATGTAATTACGACCTTAATGCTGTCTCATTCTGTGAAAATAGAAATCCAATATGGAAGTAATCAAAACTGAGTCTATGATGCTTTCTAAAGACATGGCAGACTGTGTTTATATGAATTCAATGTGGACTCTATTATGATTAGAAAGAATCTGTACTGTACCCCCATATGGTAGCATACCAAGGACTTGAGAAAGGACCTCTGTTTGGGAGATGGGTAGGAGGTAGCTGAGACGTGGTGATGGCAAGACTTTAAAAATATGTTTTAATGCCCAGATTTATGACAATTTTGGAAGTCTGTAAAGATTTTCCTATCCTATGAGTTTCATTTTAGGATCAAGTGCTCTTGTAAAATAAAAAGACCAAAAATCTATTAGTTCCTGTATGTACATATCATATTGTACTGTAGCAAATGTGGTAAAGATGTAAAACATACATCCTCTGCCATACCTCAGATGAAGTGAAGCCACCGAAGGAATGAAAAGATACTCTTGATACACCTAGCTCAGGGTTAAGCTACATAATTTAGATTGTGAGCTCTTTGGGGACAGGGTCTTGTCTCTTTATTGTGTGTCTGCACAGTGTCTGGTGGTTGTTGCCCATGGACACTACTTCAGTGCAAATGACAATTGTAATAATATGATTTTAAACTTGACGGAGTGATAACATTATACACTGAGTCTCTGTGTTCAAGAGCAGTTAATTGAGGTAACTTTACAAAACAGCCAAAGCCACATAAAGGAGGTGACTTTCAATGCCAGCCCCGGCTGTACCCTTAGCAAAGATTTTAGCTGGGTGGGGAGGACTCAGAGTCATACAGCACATAGATAGTAATAGAGCAGTAGAGATAGTATTCTGTGAGAGGAAGTGTGGATGGGCCAAAGTTTCGAACACGGAAGCTCTCTGGTGAGGCGTAAACTTTGCTGCATTTGGCTGTTGGATATCCGTCTATAGCAGTGGTTCCCAACCTATTTACGATTGTGGGCTGCATATGCAGCTCTCTATGTGTTATATGGGCCACATCCATACAATTATATATACTACCTGAGTGGCCCTGAGGATGTCACATAGGCCACAGCTGTGAGCTGATTGGGCCACAAATGTTGAGAACCATTGCTCTATAGGCTGGAGGGCAGCTTCACCAGCCAAGGAAGGAAAACAAAGCTTTAGGGATTAGTCTTTTAAGGCGCTTTGTTTTTATTGTCTACAAAACAAAAAGCAAATCAGTTGAAAAATACAGAGGAATAATTCCCACAGGCTTTCCCTGCTTTAACCAGCCAGGAGGTGAGAGGACATACCATTCCCCTTTGACCCAGCTTCTTATTCCTCTTATACTCTTCCCCAAATAGCTATGTGACAGGCTGAAAGCACTCCTCATGCACAGCCCAGAATCTGGGCTATAAACTTTCTCACATTTAATTTAATTTAAACCTGGGGATAAGAAGATGGAAAGGAGAAATCTTGTTAAACACCAATAAGTTTTTTTCCACCTTAGAAATGTTTTAAGCACTGGTGTCCCAGGTGTACTAGTGGAAATGCTGGGGGCCCTATGCTCACCACGGAAAATACCTTGAAAATGACAAGTACTGTGGTGGTCTAACAGCAGATTGTTACTGAACCATCTAATGCACTTGGGAACACTTTTAGTCTGTGTCTGTTAATCTGTAACTGTATCTTCTGACCACTACACTGTCACTTTTATTCCTCTACTAAACCATTATAGTAACTAGGGTGACCAGACAGCAAGTGTGAAAAATCGGGACCGGGGTGGGGAGTAATAGGAGCCTATATAAGAAAAAGACCCAAAAATCGGGACTGTCCCTATAAAATTGGAACATCTGGTCACCCTAATAGTAACAAGCTTTTATTGTTTTTTCTTCAGGTCAACCACCATGTCAGGAAGGGGACCAGAGATGTATTGATACTTCCTGCCCTGACTCTTGTGGCACCTCTTTTCTCTGTGACATGACCAATAGCCAGACAAACTGTAGTAAGTAGAGCATGTATTTCCTGCCATTGTTGTCTCAAGGCACATTTCCAGAGCTTTCACTGTAATTGAATTTATGAAGATGTGCTACAGAATACAGAAGAAAAGTCTTTTCATTTCACCTTAATTTGATGACTAATGGATGCAAGTCTAGCAGTTAAGTTGTTGAAATGGTCTTGGTTAGGCCAAACCAGAAACAAATCAATCTTGAATCATGACTAAGATGCCATGCACTTTTTAACATCTTTATGACATTAGACCCTCATTTTTTCCCTCAGCATATTTTCTTTGTTTTGTTCTGCTGTGTGGGTGTTCATTGTTGCAATTTGTTTAAATAAAGTTAAAGAACACTAAAATGTGCACAAAGGAAACAAAGTACAGAGCATGACTCATGAATCCACATATGTCTCCCTAGACAAAATACAGTCTAGTATATAGCAAGTATGTACCTTAACAGGTGGCCAAACATTAGGATAATACGGTATTAAGATTGACTCTCGACAGATGTTAAAATAGGCCAAGTGAGGCATGCCAATTGAAGAGTTCAATTGGGTACTATGGTTTAAAGAGGAGTTTTAAAGAAAGATGAAAAGAAAGGGAGAAAAGTGTGGAGATCGTGCCCTCTAGGAATGGATTGTTCATAGGCGGTTTTGATTTATCGTCACAAGCGATTGTTTACTGGGAGCATGCAAAATCATTTTGAGGAGTAAGTTGAACAGGTATGAAAGAAAATTTGGAATTTAGCTCATAAATTCAGGTTGGAATTATTTCAATTGTAAATGAACTGTTGAATGGCTACCAGTTTGGCTGTGCTTGGGAACCAGTCTCATGGGGAAAGTGATAATGATTTCCATATCATCTTGGTATCAGACCTTAGATTTAGTGCTGTAGCCCCTTCCACTCCCTCCCCTAACCTACTTTGTGTAGTCTATGCAGTCTGACTATTCAGGATATTGAGTGCCCTTAACTTAATTGAAGACAATGAGAGTTAAGGGTGTTCAGCACTTCACGGAATTAGCCCTGAAGTGAGTATATTGACTTTGGCAGATCATGTAGGACAAAGCCTGGGGGATTTGGGAATGTCATTCCCAAGGATCTTATTAATTATTGTAGAATTGCTTGGAGCATACTGCAATGTTAGCCAGCTATGACTTTGTAGCACATGGCATGATTAATAAGTTGTCTTCGTTTTATGTTTAATGGTGTATGGGGTATCAGAAGGGCTGTCTCACAGCAGCATTGTTGCAACAGTGTCTATCCCAGCTCTCTCCAGCTGCTGCTGGTAGCAACAGTGCCAGTGTTCCACGACTTTGAGGGATGACTCCATCTCCCCAATCAAAGGTCCTCCTGCAAAAGGTCTGTTTACTTGGGCTGTGCTGAATTTGGCTATAGAGATATAGTTTTCCTAAGAACAGGCACATTATTAGTTTGAGCCATCTGTTCTTTGATCATAAGAAGTGTGTTATAGCTTTCATATGCTACCGCTGAAATAGTTTCAGGCTTTAGATTTAGACACTGGGTTATGAGTTTACTAGTCTGACAATTTCAAATTTAATCAGGGTGAAACATATTATACAGGTAGCTGGCCTCAATGAGACATTTTTGGGATATGCACATTGGTTTATTTTTAGAGGGGGCAAAAATGGTTTGATCAAGTATTTTTCTTTATTTCTAACCAGTTTTACAGTAAAGAAATTTATTTTTAAAGAATAACCTGTTGCAGGCATCATCCACACGTAAAACATGACTGATGTCTGGGCGGTAACCTTGGAAAACAGTAAGAGCAGGGGCTACGTTTCAAAGCATTCAGGATGGACTGAATGCCCTCCGGTCATCATAATTTCCAATCCATTTAGGCTGACATCGTAATGTAGTTGTGGCATCTTTTTAATGACAGTACAGATGTCTTAGACACTTCTTCTGAGAGTATATTCGAAGGGAGCTGATGGAGATATTACTGTCATATCAGACATCCTCATATCTAATATAATTAATGCTTTTATTCAGATCTGGGCCTAATATTTTGTTAGTGGATAAGGCCCAGGCAAATTATTTTTATTGTATATTTTAAAAAAAAATTAAAGTTATTCTGGTCCTGCCTCAGTGCTGGAGGCTGGACTAGGTGACCTCTCGAGATCCCTCCCAGCCCTGCATTTCTGATATTTCTATAGGATTTTGGCTTAAGATGACAGATGCAAGGGATTTTATTACTTTGTCCCTTACTCATTAGGTTGTACTTAGAGGTAATACTACAAATAAGGATTTATTTCCTATTAAAGTATAGAATATATTTCAAAAGGAAGCAATATGGTTCTATTAGTAGCTGGGTGAATAAAAATCAATGATTTTAAAAAATCTAATTTTTTTAATTTGGATTTTTTAATTTAAATTAAAACCGGGTTTATTTTTTTCAAAATAAACCTATTTAAAATTAAATTTGAAATTAACATCCTGTTTTGAGGCCTAAATTAATAATCTATTAAAATCTTTTCAATAAATAAATAAATAAATAAAACAAATAATAACAGAACATATTTGCTGCCAAGTTTTAAAGAAAGTCAAGCCACTGAACTGCTGGAAGTCTCTGGGTAAGCACCTCGAACCAGAGTTTGCAGAAATGCTAAACCAGCTTTTGACAGCAGTAGCGTCTTCTGCAGGTGCAGAGAGAATATTTTCTTCATTTCAGTGTATTCAGTTAGGTCAGTTCAATGTCTAGTTCATTCAAAGCTAAGAAACCAACTGGGAGTTGAAAGAACAGGAAAGTTTTCTTTTTCTAATCTATGATTAAAAGGTAGGTGTAAGAGGAAGAGATCTACTATGCATCCGATGAAGTGAGCTGTAGCTCACGAAAGCTCATGCTCAAATAAATTGGTTAGTCTCTAAGGTGCCACAAGTACTCCTTTCCTTTTTGCTGAAGGACATAGTTACCAGAAATATTCAGGTCAGTTCCCTAACTATATATAATACTTCCTTTGTTTAGTAAACTTGTTAGTTTTAAATGCAAAACATGTTTTGATTTTTTTTCTTGTGTATCCAGAATATTTAAGGTAGTTTTATTTAATTAATATAAAATGCTCCTTTTGGGCATTTGTCATTGAATTTGAATTTCCATCCAAAGAGCGTGACACAAATCATAAGCAAAATTTTAATCATTTAGTAAATGAGAAATGCATTATTTACTATTTTCTCACACGGCGGTTCTCAAACTGTGGGTCGGGACCCCAAAGTGGGTTGCAACCCCATTTTAATGGGCTCGCCAGGTCTGGCTTAGACTTGCAGGGGCCCAGGGCCAAAGCCCAAGCCCGAGAGCTTCAGCCCTGGCTGGTGGGGCTAAGTTTACAGGCCTCCTGTCTGGGGCTGAAGTCCTTGCTTCGGCTGTGGGTCCCTGGCCTGGGGCAGTGGGGCTTTGACCTCCTCCCTCCCACCTCCCAGGGTAGCGGGGCTTGGGTGGGCTCAGACTTTGGTCCCCCCTTCTGTGGTGCTGTAGTAATTTTTGTTGTCAGAAGGGGGTCACGGTGCGATGAAGTTTGAGAACCCCTGTTCTAACGTAATAAAAAAATGTAGAAATTAAGACTCTTAATAAATATAAATTAAATTATGTAATTATTGAAATAAATGTTTATAGATAGTATATTTCCTGGTTAACAAAAAGAAGTACCAAATTTAGTATAAAGGCTATATTTAGTTGCAAGTCATCATGTTTTAATGGTTACCAACCAATACCAACCGTTCTTTAGGAAAATAACTAGGGCAGTCAAGCGATTAAAAAAATTAATTGTGATTTAATCGCACAGTTAAACAATAATGGAATACCATTTATTTAAATATTTTTGGATGTTTTCTACATTTTCAAATATATTGATTTCAATTACAATGCAGAATACAAAGTGTATAGTGCTCACTTTATATTTATTTTTGATTACAAATATTTTCACTGTAAAAAAACAAAAGAAATAGTATTTTTCAATTCACTTCATACAAGTACTGTAGTGCAGTCTCTTTATCATGAAAGTTGAACTTACAAATGTAGAATTATATTCAAAAAAATAACTCCATTGAAAAATAAAACAATGTAAAACTTTAGAGCCTACAAGTCCATTCAGTCCTACTTCAGTCAATTGCTCTGACAAACAAACTTATTTGCAAGAGATAATGCTGCCTGCTTCTTGTTTACCATGTCACCTGAAAGTGAGAACAGGTGTTTGCATGGCACTTTTGTAGCCATCGTCACAAAATATTTATGTGCCAGATGTGCTAAAGATTCATATGTCCCTTCGTGTTTCAACCACCATTCCATAGGACATGTGTCCATGCTGATGATGGGTTCTGCTCGATAATGATCCAAAACAGAGCGGACCAATGCATGTTCATTTTCATCTTCTGAATCAGATGCCACCAGCAGAAGGTTGATTTTTTTTTTGGTGGTTCGGGTTCTGTAGTTTCCGCATCTGAATGTTGCTATTTTAACAGGTTTCAGAGTAGCACACGAAAGCTTATGCTCAAATAAATTTGTTAGTCTCTAAGGTACCACAAGTACTCCTTTCCTTTTCGCTATTTTAAGACTTCTGAAAGCATGCTCCACACCTCGTCCCTCTCAGATTTTGGAAAGCATTTCTGATTCTTGAACCTTGGGTTGAGTTCTGTAGCTATTTTTAGAAATCTCACATTGGTATCGTCTTTGCGTTTTGTCAAATCTGCAGTGAAAGTGTTCTTAAAATGAACATGTGCTGGATCATCATCTGAGACTGCTATAATATGAAATATATTGCAGAATGCAGGTAAAACAGAGCTGAAGACATACAGTTCTCCCCAAAGATTTCAGTCACAAATTTAATTAACGCATTATTTTTTAATGAGCATCATCAGCATGGAAGCATGTCCTCTGGAATGGTGGCCGAAGCATGAACGGGCATACAAATGTTCAGCATATCTGGCACACCTTGCAACGCAGGCTATAAAAGTGCCATGCGAACGTGTGTTCTCTCTTTCAGGTGACATTATATTCTATTGTTTAACAGTGTGATTAATCGCGATTAATTTTTTGAGTTTATCGCGTGAGTTATATGCGATTAATTGACAGCCCTAAAAATAACTAAATAACTAAAAGGCACAAATGCAAAACAAAATTTAAATTGATGATTTAAATCAAGGTCTCCAGCTTGCTGATTTAAACTTTGATTAAAATTGGTGATTTAAATTGCTGTGATTTAAATCAGTCCACTATGATTATTAAAGTCCTGTAAAATGAATTGAACAGCTGGGTGATGGACTGCATGGGTGACGACTGCATGATCTAATTCAGTGGTTCTCAAACTTTAGCAACCCAAGGACCCCCATTTTGATTTAAATTTTTGGTGGACCCCAAGCCCTTCCTGCTCAGCCCCAGGCCCTGACCCCACTCCACCCCTTCCCCCAGGCCCATCCCGTCCCGTCCCCACTCCTCCCCCTCCCTTCCAGCTGTTCCCCGGCATGCAGGAGGCACTGGGAGGGCGGGGGAGGAGTTGAGGGAAGGGGAGGAGTTGATCACTGGGATCCACTTAGTTTGAGAAACACTGATCTAATTGATCTTTTCTAGTTTTAATTTCTATTTCTTCCAAACATGAGTAGAAATCCTATTAATATTAATGGTAATTACACATGCATGTCAAGAAGACAATCAGTCTCTCCTCAGCCTAGATTAAATTTATATTATGTAAACTCTTTGAAAGCTTAGATGTACTTGCATTTGCAACCTATATTAGTGTATCTGACTTTCATAATGAAGAATCACAAATTCATACCAAATCGCAATGCATAAAAGCCAGCAACTACCACCACGCCAGCAACTACACACCACACCACAGAAACACTAACCCGGGAACCAATCCCTGTAACAAACCCTGTGGTCTACTCTGTCCCCATATCCAGTGATGAGCTGCCAAAATCTTAACAGGTTCTCTCCTCACCCCACGAGGGGGTTGTTACCCACCCCTGCCCCCCGGGACTCCTGCCCCATCCAACCCCTCCCACGTTCCTTGACGCACTCCCCCCCAGGACCCCTGCCCCATCCACTCCCCTCCCCAGTCCCCTGACTGCCTCCAGAACTGGGCAGGAGGGTCTTGTGGGCCACCATAGTGGGTGCCCACCCCACCCCAAGAGCCAAAGGCACCTGCCGGGGGGCGAGGTGGGGAGTCCCAGAGGTGCTTACCTGGGGCAGCTCCCAGGAAGCATCCAGCAGGTCCTTCTAGCTCCTAGGGGTGGGGGAGCATAGCTGGGGGGGAGAAGGGGGAGCGGCTGCTCCCCCACTGATCAAATCAAAAGTGGCGCCTTAGGCGCCGACTCCCTGGGTGCTCCGGGCCTGGAGCACCCACTGGGAAAATTTGGTGGGTGCCACCAGCAGCTCCCCACCCCGTGCCCGGCCCCAGCTCACCTGCTCTCCGCCTCCTCTGCTGAATGCGCTGCCCTGCTCTGCTTCTCTGCCCCCTCCCCTGGCTTCCCGCAAATCAGCTGTTCGGCAGGAAGCTGGAGAGGGCTGAGAAGCAGATGGCGGCTTCACACTGAGGCCGGGGGTGGTGGAGGTGAGCTGGGGCGGGGAGCAGTTCCCCTGTGCGCGCTCCCTCACCCCTGGGTTACCTGCTGCAGCGCAGGTGGCCCTCCTCGCGCCCCCAGCTCACCTCCGCCTCCCTGGGCCTGAGCGGGAAGCCGTGGCCTGCTTCTCAGCCTGCCCCAGTTTCCCACGCAAAGCAGCTCATTCGCAGGAAGCCTGGGGGGGTGGAGAAGCAGGGTGGGGTGGCGACGGAGGCGGAGGTGAGCTGGGGGTGGGGGTGGGGCGGGGAGCTGCCAGTGGGTGCTCTGCACCCATCAAATTTTCCCCTTGGGCTCCAGGGCTGGAGCACCCATGGAGACGGCGCCTAAGGCACCACTTTTGGCCAGTTAAATTTAGAAGCCCTTTTAGAACCGGTTGTCCCTCGTGGAACAACCAGTTCTAAAAGGGCTTCTAAGTTTAACAACCAGTTCTAGCGAACCGGTGAAAACCAGCTCCAGTTCACCACTGCACATATCTCCTCTAGCGATACCATCAGAGGACCCAACCACATGAGCACACCGTTAGGGGCTCATTCACCTGCACATCTACTAATGTGATATGTGCCAGCAATGCCCCTCTGCCATGTACATTGGACAAACAGGATAGTCTCTATGTAAAAGAATAAATGGACACAAATCAGACATCAGGAATGGTAACATACAAAAGCCAGTAGGAGAACACTTCAATCTCCCTGGACATTCAATAACAGATTTAAAAGTAGCCATTCTTCAATAAAAAAAGCTTCAAAAACAGACTTCAAAGAGAAACTGCAGAGCTACAATTCATTTGCAAATTTAACATCATTAATTTTGGGCTTGAACAGGGACTTGGAGTGGCTGGCTCACTACAAAAGCAATTTTCCCCTCTTGGTATTGACACCTCCTCATCAGTTATTGGGAGTGGACCACATCCACCTTGATTGAATTGGCCTTGTTAACACTGGTTCTCCCATCTGTTCATGTGTCAGTATATTTATGCCTACATCTGTAATTTTCACTCAATGCATCTGAAGAAGTGGGGTTTTTTACCCACGAAAGCTTATGCCCAAATAAATCTGTTAGTCTTTAAGGTGCCACCGGACTCCTTGTTGTTTCAGTGCATAAAAACAAGGCCAATACCTAACACATTTCAACAATATGAAGAAATTCAGTTGTGTATTCAGGGTATGTACGTGTGTGAGGAAAATTCACTGTAAAAAGAGAAGTGGCAGAGGCAGTGACAGAAAGTGATGAATCAGGTTTCTCAGAGAGTCAGGAGATGCAGGTACCAGGAGGTGAAGACATAGATGGAGAGGGTATACCAGAAGCAACAGTAAGAGAGCAAGAAAGTGAACCAGGGTGGATGTTGCTGGTCACAAAGAAGAATGGCAGAGGATTGTGTGTGTGGTGGTGATGGGTGTATGTGAACTGATTATATGTGTGAAAGTGAGAAGTGAAAGAGGTTATGGAGATGAGAAAGGAGGTGGACAGAGCAACAGGTGAGAGGTGACTGGTCATGAGTAATTATCAGCTATTCCATGGGTCAATCAGTTATGCTGTTGATCAATAGTGCAAAGAATCTGTTAAGCTGTGAAGCAGTTATATGGTGAATGAATGATAGTAAGCAGTAAATATGCAAAGACTCAACAGTAAGATGAATAAGCTGTTCAGAGCCCAAGAAAAATACTTTTATGCAATCAAGAATTTGTTGTCTAGGTGCAAAAGCAAATCAATTTCAGTGCTTTTTATCTGTTTCAACTCCACAAAATAATTTCATTCCAGACCACTCATTATTAAGAGGATTTGGAGTTGAATTTGACCTCCCCCGACCCTTTCTCAGTATTCTTGCCATACATGCTATAAATATTCACATTTTCAGGCAGTATTGTCAAATTAACATCATGTGACCTAATGTGGCTTGAGAGGTTTCTGTGATGGTTTTATGCCCTAATTACTGTCAATTCTAAGTCTGAGCTGTGTTTTAATTTCCAAACATAAAACTTGTTTTACTTGCAGTTGAGGATGAGAAAAAAACCACTAAATCTGCAACCTGATATATACAAAATAGAGAATTTCCTGTTAAGATTCCTATGGATTCCGTGTCCACATGGGAGCCAACCACTTTTTGCCACTGATTTCCATCTAGACTCAGCTAGAAAACAACATAACTTCAAGAGCAACATGTATGGTTTCAGTTGTATGCATTTATGAATTTAGAAATACTACTGACTTGTGTTAGTGCACAACCAAATCAGGATATAATGGGCAACGTGGCATGCTCCAAAAGTGGATCTGCCTAGACTACATTGCATGGCACAACATATACAGGAATTCCTATAGTCATCTGAGTCTTTCTTGTATTAGAGAGGTGACTGCTAAAGGAGGTTGCACTAGGGGCTGTCAGGCCAGGCAAGATTGTCAGATACTACTGAATCTTCTTTCAAATCTCTCCTCAAGACTCACCTATATAATGATACTTGCAGTAAACTGTGAACTTATAATGGCTACGCAGGTGGCCAGCGGAAATTACTAAAGTCATTAACATATCTTGTTTGTTTACAGAGCTGATCAAAACTTTTTTCCAATGAAATATGGAGTATTAAATTATACAAAATTCTCCCTGGAAAAATTTCATAGTAAAAAAAATTCATTTAAATGAAACAAAATGTTATTTTTGTTTCAATTCTAAATGAAAACTTTAATCTCACATTGACTTTAAATGAATTTTTTGTTTTAATTTTTTAAATATTTTTCCTTTTGATAAAATGAAAATTTCTTGATTTTTTTTTTAACGTCCAGATTTTGCATTTCTTTAACAGTTTTTCCTGGAAAATACTTATAAGTCTCTGACCAGCCCTATTTATGTTATAAAACCCCTCAAAACCTGCTAATTAAACATATAACTAGCTGGCATAACCGTGCATACTTCTTGTTATCCTTGTTCTCCCCCTGTGTATCTTCCTGTTTTGTTAATTACATTCACTCGTCTTAAACTGTAAACTCGTGGGGGCAGTGACTGCCTCTTACTATGTGTTCGTACAGTGCCTAGTCCAATGAGGGTCCATCCTGATCGGGGTTTCGGGGTATAGTGTAATAAAAATAATAATCTTTATTCTGTTAAACACTCTTGTTAATTTGGGAGTGGGGGGAATGTTGACAAAAGCTTTCCAATCTGCTGTATTTTGATAGTTCTATATAAAAGCTCTTGATGTTTAAAGAGTTATTAGTTGAAAAGAATTAGCTCATGTAGTAGTTTATTTGTACCTTTTTATAAATGAGCATTCAAAAGTTATGATACAGAAAGAGTAAGTATAAATATGAAGATTGTGATTAACTCAATAGCTTCGTAGAGAGCAAAGTCTCCTTCCCTTGCTGACATGACTAGTCTCATATGGACCACTGCACTCAAGGACCTGTAGTTTTTATAAAACTACATCTTTGTATTAAAGATTAGAGAGGCTACTGGCTACTTGGTAAAACTCCACAAGCCACCTTTGTCTGTGGAAAACAAGACCTACTTTAGGAGGCCAGAGAGAGTATTATCGGTTTAAATTATTAGAATCTTGTAATTATTTCGGGTTTCATCTGGTTTTACACAATGTATGTTCTTTTCTTTCAAAAGGTCAGTGTGAACCAATTACTCTGGAACTCTGCATGAACCTGCCATACAACTATACTAACTATCCAAACTACTTGGGTCATAGGACTCAGAAGGAAGCCTCCATCAGCTGGGAGTCTTCCCTTTTTCCAGCCTTGGTTCAGACTAACTGCTACAAGTATCTTATGTTTTTTGCCTGTACAATCTTGGTGCCAAAATGTGACCCTCAAACAAATCAGCGTATCCCACCCTGCAGGTAATGTGATTGCTTCCTAACTGGATTCTTGACTAGTTTCATTCAGTACCATATGCGTCTTTCTTAAAGGTTAACTCTGCTTCCATTGAAATCAGGAGAAGTTTTGCTTTTGACTTCAGTAGGATCAGGATTGGGCCCATATTTTGCAAAGTGAAAGGGGTGTACTTCTTTATATACGTGTGATTATTTTTTGAAGTTTTTGAAATATTTAATGACATAGGTAAAAGAATAGCAATTTGGTTAAGTTTTCTATTTTAAACTATGTTTATACAACCCTATAAATATTATAAATATTCTGATGAAATCTGATGAGGTTCAACAAGGATAAGTGCAGGGTCCTGCACTTAGGACGGAAGAATCCAATGCACTGCTACAGACTAGGGACCGAATGGCTAGGCAGCAGTTCTGCGGAAAAGGACCTAGGGGTGACAGTGGACGAGAAGCTGGATATGAGTCAACAGTGTGCCCTTGTTGCCAAGAAGGCCAATGGCATTTTTGGATGTATAAGTAGGGGCATAGCCAGCAGATCAAGGGACGTGATCGTTCCCCTCTATTCAACATTGGTGAGGCCTCATCTGGAGTACTGTGTCCAGTTTTGGGCCCCACACTGCAAGAAGGATGTGGATAAATTGGAGAGAGTCCAGCGAAGGGCAACAAAAATGATTAGGGGTCTGGAACGCATGACTTATGAGGAGAGGCTGAGGGAACTGGGATTGTTTAGTCTGCAGAAGAGAAGAATGAGGGGGGATTTGATAGCTGCTTTCAGCTACCTGAGAGGTGGTTCCAAAGAGGATGGTTCTAGAATATTCTCAGTGGTAGAAGATGACAGGACAAGGAGTAATGGTCTCAAGTTGCAGTGGGGGAGGTTTAGGTTGGATATTAGGAAAAACTTTTTCACTAGGAGGGTGGTGAAACACTGGAATGGGTTACCTAGGGAGGTGGTGGAATCTCCTTCCTTAGAAGTTTTTAAGGTCAGGCTTGACAAAGTCCTGGCTGGGATGATTTAATTGGGGATTGGTCCTGCTTTGAGCAGGGGGTTGGACCAGATGACCTCCTGAGGTCCCTTCCAACCCTGATATTCTATGATTCTATGATTCGAATTGCACCAATAGAAGGGGTATAAGAATACACAGCAAATGAAGAGTGTAGCTAGAAATACAGTATTCATAATAGTGCTTAGCTCATATGGAAAGCTTCATATATTCAAAGCACTGTACCAAATATTAACTAATGAAAGACGAGATTTGAATGTGTTGGTCACTTTTCCAAAATTGGAGAGCAAGTACTATAAAAATATAGTCTAGTTTTGTCCCATTGTTTTTTATTGTACAAACTAAAATGCTTCTTAGTCTATCAGTGCAAGGACTCTTCTGTTTCCTTAGGGGTCAGCATTGGGATTTGTAATGTTAAGTGTTGCCATTAAAATATTGACTAAGTAGTACATTGTTATATTTGATTGATTCACAGATTATACTGATTTAGGAAGAACTTTAGACACAGTAATAGATAGAAATAGAAAAATTATTTGGAAGCTGTAAAGAAATGGATTCATCCTAGTGGACTGTGATTTTAACTTGGGTAAATGCAAGAGACAGAAATATAAAATATTTATTTTTAAATATTTAATTGCTGCCTGAAGCTCTTAAAAAGCAGACTATTTACTTTCCCTTGGAAAATTTCTAAGACTGTTTTCCTAGAATCTGCTCCCGCCTTTACAAATTAATTACACCCTTGTTCAATTATAGCAGTGATTAATTGGTTTGAACAGTGCGTACACATTGTCTCTTTCTGTAAATATTAAACAAAATTCAGCTAATGTAATTTTCGCTGTGATAAATTTTCTAAGTCCAAGCGCAATTTACAACCTTGGATTTCAAATTCACATTGTAATCATACAGCTGTTATAACATATACCCATCTGATGAATATAAGATTTATTTATATTGTGGATACTCATCTCCATTTTCTATTCTAGGTAATACTGATCAGCAATTTTATTTCTGTTTTCTAGGTATATAACATATGCTTTATCACCTTTTTATTATTATTTTGATCATTATGCTTTATTTTTAGTGCAGAAGACTTTGAAGCAAGGGGAACATGTTGAACCAGTTTTTGAAAATTAAGATGGCTATTATTGAGGCAATTTACTGATCTATCATATATGATTTCAAATTCTGTGCAATGTGGTTCATCTTTCATAAGGCATTTGTGGTATCAGCACTGGTCCTGTTAACTGAACAGTACATAGCACTTCTGCAGTGACAAAGGGCATGATCCTTTAAGCCCTCCACAGTCAGAGCTGTCCTTCCAAAATTTTGAGATTACATTATTTTTATTTGCAAGTAGTTTCTAGAGACTTTGGTTGTTTGATCAATCAGGTCTGTGGCATAAAGAATGTGCTGGCAGCAACAGATTTCTGGGGAGACTAAATTTCCTCACAACTGATGTAATTTAGGTGTTCCCATCATTTTGTACAGTATCACCCTGTATTTGAATTAGTGGCATTTTGCAGAGATCAAGGAAATATTTTGTAGCAGCATAGCTACAGTGGTGCAAGTGGTGCAGTCAGACCAAGGTCCATTAAGGTATGGAGACCAAACCAGATGGAGCAATGCTCTGACACTTCATCTGGCAAATGGGGTCACAATGCCACTCACTCAAATTTAGCTCCTATGTCATGGGGTGAGTGGGGAGTGTTGGAGCTCAGTGGGTGAGGTGTTGGGGGTGGAATCGGGAAGGGGGTCCCTTACTTATTTTTGCAAGAGGGCTTTCTGGGGCCTTGTTACACCACTTTTATTTCAGTTTACTTTTAAATAAGTTTAATATTCATGGAAGGTGCTAGATTGAAAACCGTGCAGACTGAAGTTCCTGGTTTAATGCAAAATAGAGAGAGCTTCCTCGCTGCTTTGCCAGTGACCATCATCCTTGTTCTCTGCTACCCATTTCTTCCTTGGACTTTCTGTTGGCTCTGCCAAACTAGTGTGGTAGTCTGTCTCCATTTTGTTGTGATTGCCTGTTAACTAAGAACAAGATTCAGACCACCAGATCATTTTGCACAGACTGCCGAATAGCCAGCAAATGTCAACTTTGGTCAATACAACCAAGACCAGATTTGAACGAGTGACCTAGAAGTAAAAAAGCTCCGTATTCTGTTACCAAGCCCCTAATCCATTCAGTACCCCAGAAGGGAGACATTTTATTGGAACAGCAAAAGGCAACATTGTTCTTCTAAACTGTGTGCTGTTTTTTCTTGCTATATTGCAAAGAGCTAACATCTGCACTGTTATTGGCTTCAGACATGTGTTTGACATGTTAACTGCATTTTAATTATTCCCCCAAAATTAAAACTGAAAGTCTTGCAGCAGTTTTTGGAAACTGTCTCCTCTGAGAGAAGGTTGTTTTTTTGAAGGGGTGAGGTTGAAGGAACAGGGACATGTTGAAGGCACAAGTTACTCAGATGTTTCAGTAAACTAGAACAAAACTTCTAAAATCTACTTTATTGTTTTCACTGCTCTGGCTGTCATCAGAAAATAAGCAGAGCAGAAAACTCTGGAATTCAGAAGGTTGAGGCCAAATTACAAAACAATGTAGGGCAACTGTTCAAATGTGATTTGAATCAACACAGAGTAGTAAGCTTGTTTGGAGGCAGGGCTGACTCTAGGATTTTTGCGGCCCCAAACAAAAAATTTTTTGGCTGCTCCTGCTTTTTTTTCGTGCCACGCCGCCCCTGGCTCCGCCCCAACTCTGCCTCTTCCCAACCCCTTCCCCAAATCCTCTGCCCCGCCTCCTCCCCCAGCGTGCTGCATTCCCCCCCTCCCATTACTTCCTGCAACTCCCCCCCAAACCCCCGCCCTAGCTCACCTCCGCTCCGCCTGCTCCCCTGAACACACCGCCGCTCCACGTCTCCCCCCTCCCTCTCAGGCGAGGGAGAGGCAGCGCATTCAGGGGAGCAGGCGGAGTGGAGGTGATCGAGGGTGTGGGCGGGGGGAAGCACAGGAAGTAACGGGGGGTAGAGGAACCTCTCCCCGCCCCAGCTCACCTCTGCTCCACCACTACCGCCTCCCCCGAGCGCGCCGCTGCTCGGCTTCTCCTTCCTCCCTCCCAGGCTTGCCGCGCCAAACAGCTGTTTCGCACGCTGCAAGCCTGGGAGGGAGGGGGAGAAGTGGAATGGAGGTGATCTGGGGTGGCGGGGGCACATTTCTAGGGGCGGCATGGCCGGCGCCAGAATGCCTCCCCTAGAAATGTGCCGCCCCAAGCACCTGCTTGTTTTGCTGATGCCTAGGGCCGGCCCTGTTTGGAGGAGAGGCAAATCTAAAAAGAAACAGATTACTGCTGAGCTGTAACAAAGCAAGTTGATTTAAGACCTTTCTTATAAAATGAATCTCTTTATAGTACACTGTGCCTCATTTCAATTAGGCACAGAAATAGAGTTCAGTCTGTTCTCATTCTAAGTGAATCTTGTTACAGTCACAAGTAAAATAACTGAATGGTTTTCTGTGGCTAACTGAAAACAATATGCAGATACCTTTTGCAAAGGCAAAGGGCAACTGCCATTATCCACTCTAGTTTCCAGCACTTGCCACACAGGCAACTGATTTTGCAGCTTTTCTCTGCAGAATGCAGGGTACACACACACACCTCTACAATACATACACACTCCATTCTTACTATTTAAATGAAGGGTTGATCATTCAGGCACAGAAACAAAAATTAACCTTATTTTTTTAACCTCCCCCCTCCCCACAAAACCAAATTAAATTTTAGAATAATACTGAAAATATTATGATGTCATTGTATGCATTGTTGGTACAGTATATATGACCTTGGTTTAAACAGCATGTTAAGTTTAGGTCACTCCTTTTGCAAAGTGACAGCAGAAGGAGAAGAGGTCCAGAGAAAGACCATGAAAATGATTAGTAGCATGGAATGACTTCCATATATGAGCCAAAATTAAAAAGATCAGCACTGCTTAGTATTGAGAAGAGGCAAATTAAAGGTGACGTGACAGAAGCACACAAAATACTGAGAAGATAAATTGGACCATCCTGTTCAAAACCTTTCTCATAATATAAGTACTAAGGGTACATTCACTGAAGTTGGAAGGCAACATTTACAACTGATAAAACAAAACGCTTTTTTACACAATACACAATTAACCGGTGGAACTCACTGAAAAAAGATATAATCGGAACAAAGACCTTTGTAAGATTCAAAAAAGGACTGGACCATTCCATGAATATAAGAATATCATCTGCAGTTACTTGGATAGAATAAAAAATTATAGGCATATCAGCCCCTGATACAGGACATAAGCCAATCAATAATTGCCTGTGGTTAGGAGGAAGCTTCGCCCATAGACAAGTTATTACAAAATTTCCAATTATGGGTTTTCTTTCCATGTAATTGAAGTATTTGGTACTGGCCATTCTGAGAGACACGATACTAGTCTAGATGGACTATTGATCTGATCTTCTATGGCAGTTCCTGTGTTTCTATGATGGAAAATAAATATTCAAAATCAACACAATTTTTTTGCCTCTATAGGCCTGATACAAATGTTGATGGTTAAAGTGACCACACCCTCAAAACTAGGTCACATGGTCTCAAACCATCTTAATTTTACAAAATTCACTGAAGTCTTCTGCTCTTTTGTTTTCCAGGTTTTAAATCCCTAGGCTGCCTGGAATCACAGGTTCAAATACATGCAGGATTCACTCAGCCCTGTAACCATCTGTGCAGTAGATAGTGTACTACACCCTGTGAGTGGGTCTCTGAGAAGAGACCTTAAAAATCTAGCACCTGCCTGTTTTCTATGAACATTAAAAGTTCTTATGGCACTTCTTTGTTAGATAAGGCATATGATCCAGTGTCCCTGGCCAAAATTTTCTTTTCCCTGCTAGTTGTTTTGCAGTGTGGTATGGCTGCTGCCCTCCACATCATAAGAGACAGTATTTCATTGGTGCAGTTTGTATGCTTTTTGTGAATGCATCCTTCAGGAGGCCAGTTTTAGTGTAGCTGTGAAACATTAGTATTGTTATACTGATTCATTTAAAAATTTCTTCTAGAATAATATCTTTCCCTGATCTCTCTGCATAGAATGGAGTTTAGTATCTTTTGCTTTAAGAATGTCTCCTCTGTCATTTCCATCTGAGCAAAGGTTGTTTGTAAGAAACTTTACAATTGCTATTGTGACTTTTATGTTATGACTCAGGCAATAGTTTGCTTACCATAATTTTCTTAACAAAAATTTCAGCAGTGATGAAACATTTTAATATATTTTTCTTTAGTCTAAGGAAAGTTAAACATGTAAAACATGTAAAAAAAAAAGCTTTCTTTCATATAAGGAAGATTAACCGCTTATTTTTTTCTTCCATCTTCAAATCCTCAACTAGGAGTGCTAGTTTCCAGCAATAGTTGGTAACCCGTCATGACATGTTTTTCCACCCTATGTCTTTACTCACCCTCTCCAATTCATCCCTCCAGGGTGCTGTGTGAGCATTCCAAAGAACGCTGTGAATCTGTGCTTGGAATTGTGGGCCTGCAGTGGCCAGAAGACACAGACTGCACTCAGTTCCCAGAAGAAAACTCAGACAACCAAACCTGCCTAACACCTGATGAGGATGTGGAAGGTTACTAGTTAGAATATTTATAACTGGATATTGAATATAAATTTGTAGCTTGCTGTAAGTTAGTGATCCCATTTCATACTTTAATACACCCTCTTTAAATTATATTATGCAAAGTAGGTGAATTAAACTCTCAGTATGGCTAATATACTGTACAAATGATTCAAAATCAGATTTGGGAGAATTCCTGTTTCTTCCAACTACATATTATCTATTTACATCTAGGAGAAAGTTTTGTTAAGAAATTGAAGAGCTTTCATTCTAGGGAAGGACAAAATTACCCTCATTCTTATTATCCACACATCTCACATGTGGGTAAACAAAACACCTCCCACTTGCCTGTATTTGCACATGAGCCCAGTTACCTTCAGACCTGCCAACCTGCTGCTGTGAAGCATTACTATTTATCTAAGGGAGAGCCAAGATCTTGGCAATGCTAAACAAACAAGCTGTGATCCAGTCTTTGCTTAAGAAACCAATTCTACAGATGTTAGTGTCCTTGCTAACTACTGTCTGCTCTCTTTCCCTCTGAAAGGAGTATCAGACTAACTTCAACATCTAACAACCTCAGATTTCTTGAACCCATTCATACTATTGCTCACCAAATACTGTTGATGCAAATCAGGGGTCTAGAACACATGAATGGAATTGCCTTTAAATGATTCTGCTTATTCCCTATAAAGAGAGGGAGGCTGGTGTTGTACAGTTGCTCCTCCTAACTAAAGGGCCTCAGTTGTGGAGTGGGGCAACTCTATCCTGCCTTTCATTTTTTATCAGAGTCTTTACTCATTGCTGTGATAGTGAGGTGACATGAGCTAGAGTATCAGCAATATGCTTATGAACCTCAACTCTTTAATCTCCCTTTCATTTGACTAAGATGTAGATGTCTCCACATTCTCCTGGTGTCTGATTGAGATTGGATCACAGATGAAAGCCAGTTGTTTTACAATCCAACTAGATAAGAAAGATATGATGCTGACTTGTATAGGGAAGTATTCCAGGGTTCAGCAAAGGGTATAGCTGCATCCAAGGTGTTTACCTGCAGATCACCACATTGGTTCACAATTGGGAGACCTTACAAAAGCCTTTGTTGCTTCCTGGATTCTGAGATTGCATTAGTGAGCAAATCCACCGTTTTGTTATACCTTCACAGTGCCGACCAAACTCCATTTGTATGCACCTTTGTTATCTCTAGGCTAGGCTAATGCAACATGCCCTACCTGGATTGGCCTGGTTAGTGCAGAATATGACTGTCCTGGTCCACTCAGAAGACTGTGAGTGAGAACATATTACTTCCTGTGCTCCACACTCTGCACCAATGTCTGTGTGCCCAAATCACCATGAAAGATATGCATAAATCATGTAATAATAATAAAATAGTTATTCTGAGAAGTTAGAAGACATAGGAGTAAATTCAGCCTTAAGCTATGCCCTGCAGCAATCTGGTGGGGGAAAATAATCACCCATTAATAGAAGGTACTATATAGGGGAAATAAAATCAAACTTCTGGTGCAAGGGATCCTAGTGAAAATCCCAAGTTGTAGGAAAAATAATACGGTGTTAATTTGCAGTGTATAAATTAACTTCCATCCCTCCTCTGTGTGGAGTAAAAACTTTGGTTTTGGTTGGAGGATGTAATTGGATACATTTTTAAATGAATTTTTAAAAACAGTTGTGAGATGTTTATAGAGTTAAATTGGGTGCACACATTTTATTCAGCATCTCCTTTAAAGTCCCTTTCAGGAACATCTCAGTTAAATTAGTAAAATAGAATGTGGCTACTGTGCTGACTACCTGGCTGTCCATTTATTATCTTGTCACTGACAGTATGAATTAGACACCTTTGTAGAACAAATCAAAAGAGAAATTTATACTGATAGTTACTCCTTTATAAGTAGCCTAATTGCTTAGTAAAGCAATGTTATCAAAGTTGTCCTTAGGCTGACTCATTGCTAGTATTTCTCATTTGTTTAATGAAAGATTTGCACCAGCTGCCAGTGTTAGTTAGAAAAACAAGCCTCTTGGAAAGTTTAAAATACTATAATAAATATTTCGGAAGGACATTACAGCAAAAGAAGTTAGACTTTTGGGTATTTTTAGTAATTAGTCATGGACAGGTCACGGGCAGTAAACAAAAATTCACAGCCTGTGACCTGTCCATGACTTATACTATAAATACCCCTGACTAAATCTTGGGGAGGCCACTGCAGGGTGGCGCCGCTGTGGGGTGGACACGGCTGCAGGGGAAGGACACCCCAAGGGGCCACTTCTCCGGCCACCCCGGGGACCACTGTCCAGGGCCAGCAACAACTGTTACAGCAGGCTGCAGGGCTGCATGAGCGGCTGGCTGCAGAGCTGCTCCAGCAGCGGCTGGTGTGGCTGTCCCCAGGGCCACCTGAGCAGGTAGCCCCTGAGCCAGCTGCTTGGGCATCGCTGGGGTCAGCCACACTGGCTGCTGCGGAAGTCACAGAGGTCACGCAATCCATGACTTCTACAATCTCCATGACAGACACAGAGCCCTATCAATGATTACAAAATATAGGTGATTTGCCCACTTAAACTATAGCTGTCAAAAACATTACAGTATTGAATCATTTAAGCCCCCCAAAACCTTACATTATGTGATGAATCCAAGAATAAACTGCTCCAAGATGGCGTGCCCAGTGAACTCAAACGAATTTATTCATAGCAGACTTTATCCCCACGTAAACACAATTCTTTTTGTTTAAAAGAAAGTGGAAAACATTGCTATTTTTTTAAGGTCGTGAATTTTATTTGTAACTTTTTCTCATATAGCACCTTAAAAATTAGATATAAAAAGTACATAAGAAATTGTATTGTATTAAATACCCTAGAGAACTTGTAGGAAAAGGAAGTAGAAAATAGAGGGATTGGATGTCATTGATAGGGAGTTGGGAGGAGTCAAAGTTCCCCAGCTGTAAAATGGGGATAAATGCGTGGATTTTCAAAAACACCTAATGGGAGAGTTAGATACCTAAGAATGCAATCCACAAAACCTGGCATGCTGATCGGGTAGCTGCATAATCTAGCCAAAGGAAAATGCTGAGGACAGTGGTATGGCTTAAATCCCTCCCCTCTTGAGATGTTAGGCATCTATATCTGGGCTGGAAAGAGGCACTTATCCCTGCTTGGGATTCTCACACATTCTCTACAGAAAGAAAAGGAGTACTTGTGGCACCTTAGACATTAACAAATTTATTTGAGCATAAGCTTTCGTGAGCTACAGTTCACTTCATCAAATGCATCTTCCACTGAATGCATCCGATGAAGTGAGCTGTAGCTCACGAAAGCTTATGCTCAAATAAATTTTGTTAGTCTCTAAGGTGCCACAAGTACTCCTTTTTCTTTTTGCAAATACAGACTAACACGGCTGCTACTCTGAAACCTGTCATTCTCTACAGAGTTATTCTCAGTCTCTCTGACCCAATGTATATTTATTTACAAACAATGGAACAACTTCAACAAAAGGCCCTGAGAGAGCCCTACACCAAAATATCCCATGGTCCAGTGGTAACAGCACTCACCAGAGAGGTAGGAAACCCAAATTCAAATCCCATGAGGCAGAGGAGGGAATGTAACTAGTCACATCCTGGCAAGTACCTTAACCAATGGACTAAAGGGTATAACGCAGGCCACTGGCTTTCCAGGCTTTGTATGTGTATAAGAGTGCTCTGAGAAGTTCTACTGGATTGGGTTCACAGAAGGATAGGCAGAGGAAGCCCTTGTTTGAGGATCTCACTGGGGCTTAGGCAAGAGATAGGAGCCCAGCTGCCTAGACTGAGGCAATTGTGTGCATATTCACTGGTGGAAACCTAGGTGCCTTGGGAGTTAAATGACGGAAACTTTGCTGCCTAGGGACTTTAGGTGGCTCCAGGGTTAGGCAGCAGCTGAGCAGAGGTTTTAAGGATCTCAATTGCACCTAATGTTGGACTTAGGTACCTAAAGTGGCAGTTAGGCACCTAAATCCTTTTGTGAATCTAGCCCTAAGTGACTTAGGAGCAAAAGTCAACATTGACTTTCAATGGGACTTTTTTCCCCTAAGGCACTTCTGAAAATCCTTTCTGGCCATTGTGATGTGAGGATTAATTGGTGAATACTTATTAAGGACTCTGAATTTTTAAAAAAGGCCATGTAATTGCTAAATATTGTTATCTGTTATAAAATCAACACACTGAATGGTTTACCTCTATCTGTTCAACACAACATCAGTGGACAATATAACTAGAAAAGTGGTGCCCTCAACCTAAACAATATCTGCCAATAATGTTGTGAGGCTTTGAAACTTGAGAGTGGCAGTATGTGGGAAAGTAGTGATGGGTACTCAGACCCACTCCATCCTCCGTATATTTGTCAAGGATAGTTTCCGTTTCTGCATAGTTCCAACTTAGTATCTCATAGAATTCGTGTTCCTGTCTTCTACCCTTTTTACTCAGTCACAATGATTAATAATCGTAATAAATAAAGAGTACTATGTGATAATTAATGCTTTCCAGTTTGCTGAAAGTGTTATGTTTTCTGACATTGACAGAGTGCTCACCCAGTCACTTCAAGTGCCGTTCTGGGAGGTGTGTCTTGGCCTCCAGAAGATGTGATGGCCAGGCTGACTGTGAAGACGATAGTGACGAGGACAACTGTGGTAAATAAACGAAATGAGTGCAGTTGATTGAATGGAAAGCTGCTGGAGTATCAGAGTACATAACAGTTGCTCTCCATCATTTTGTTCAGCCCACAGTCTGAAAGTTCAAAAGATAAGCCCCTTTTCCTCAAGAAAAAGCTGTGAAATGTATTTGAATATTGAATTTTTAATGATTGGTTGTCAAATTAGTGCAGGCCACATCCTGCTTGCTGAATATCAACATCATTTGTGACACTGAAAGTGTGGGAGCCCTGGTAAGCCAACTTTCAGACTGTTTGAATATTAGTTTATCATTTAGGAGGAAATCTTTAGTTGTGCAGGCTCAATTCCCCATTGTATTGCTCTCTTGATACTGATGGAGTTATACTGGGATAAAAAAGGAATGAATGCTGACAATCAGGCCCTGAATATTCAATTACAATTTTAAATGTTTACATGTCAACATTCTTTTTATGATGTGTTGAACACAGGCTGGAGACCTTATTGTAGTCTAGTTTCCCTTACTGCAATGGGCTCCAACACTGGAAGCGTCAGGAATGATGTCAGTTTTCAGCTGTGAGCCTCCAGCAGTAGGCTCAAGAATATCACATGTAACTACAAACTTTATTTTCAGTTTCATTCCAAAGTTCTTTCATGGTGAAAAGCCACTCTTACCGCTTAAATGTAGAGAAAGTGCTTTGGCTGAGCAACAATGAGCAAGTCCCCTGGAAAACAATTCTAGTTAATTAACAATTGTTTTGGTTGCCCTTCCTTCAAAATTATTGTCATTGACACTTGCTTTTAACTCCCAAGAACACTAATAGCGAACTATCTTTTAGACTCATTTTATACTCCTTGACTTTAAGGTCTGAAATATTGCTTTGATACATAAAACAAATTTCTTAAGTAGATCTCTCTCTTTTTAGTCTAGACAAAATGTCGCTAGCAATCTACGGAATTCTTATCAGCTTCTATAAATATGGAAGGCTGCATCTGCTAGAAAATTACAGCTGTCAGAGTGACATTTCATTGACCACGGGTAATGTTGTTACTGAAGAACAGCCAGTGCTTTTAGAGCTCTAGAAGTTGCTGTCCCTAGCTCATTCATATTCTTTGTGTGTAGGACAAACTCAGAGATCATTGAACTTTCCCTGTGTAAATGGCTAGCTCAGAATATATTGGATTTAGTTTTTTAAGAAAAGAACACACTGATTTTTGTACCATTAGTTCACCAAGCTGTATTTAAAGAATGTATATTTTAGATGCCATAAACAGTAGGCATAGTAGCGGATACTGTGTTAGGACAACCAGACTGACTATGTCCATTGATGTCCTGTGACAAAATCTGCACATCACAGGATGAAGGGGGCCATTTACAGTTCCCTCATTCTCAAGCTGCCCTGGCTCAAGTGTAAGTTAGAGCAGCCCTTAGGCTGCGCGTAAGAGTCCATCTGCAAATTTAAAATTGGCAGAATGGAGCTGTGCTCAGTGCCAGCTGTGCCCTCTCCCTTTGTGCCCTTCCTTGCTCTGACATGCCCTCTGTGATTGGATGGGTTGCTTGGTTGTCTTAGGAGCCAGCTCTGTCAGCTTTTGCTCTAGCTCTGAGAGTTTCATTACTCCACTGGGGATAGCAAGTAGATAGCAGAAAGGTGGCAAACAGGAGTATTGTGAATGTGAAGGAGCGTAACCTTCAAAATCAGCATTTTGTCTTCTACAGTTTGCTGCAGCTCTAGTTCTCACTGTAGTATTTTAGCTGGGGTCAAAAAGTCCTGGCATTTAATTTTAAGGACTTGAGTAATAAGAATTGCACAATGAATGTACCAGTAACAATGAGTTAACACATAACTTTAAGGAGAACAAAGGTGAGATAGTGCGTGAATCCCCTTCTCCCATCAAAAACAGGATTTGACATGGGAATTGTATAAATACAGACATGTTTTCCATAAAACATTAAGAAATTCATGTTATAACAAAATCCTTATTCTACAGATGCTCATCAAAAACGACACATTTGGCATGCAGAATAGAACTCACAATCTTCTGCTGCAAAAATAGTTTGTATGTCCATGGCTGGAGTCATTGAAATATACACACTGAACTTCTGTTCTAACGGGTGCCTCTGTTCCATTCAAAGATAAACAATGTTAATGCATTTATGTAGTGTCCTCAGGAGTCATAGGACACTTGACAGTAAAACTTTGTAAACATTTTAAAAGTAATCAAGGGCAACAATGAACAAATATTTAGTTGGTGGTAAATGGTTAGTCAGACTGATGCATAACTTTGGTCCTGTCTAACAGTAAGTGCATGAGAAGTTGGGGTGTAAACTTACAAAGCACTAGTGGGTTGTATACTAGCTGTCCATGTGGACTCTGCTACGCTGCACTAAAAGTTCCTTAGTGTGCATTGACTTACTCCCATTTCAAAGTGGAGTAGATCAAAGTGGTCTACGGAATTTTTATTGTGCAGCAGCAGGGTCCCACACAGTTACCACACAGCACTCTAGTGCACGGTTGGTTTACGGCCCAGCTTGTCATGCACTAACTGTTTGTCCAGACTTGCCCTTAGATTCTTAGGCTAAAGTCACCTATTCTGTTCTATTCAGGTTCTTAGATCTCCCCTCACCATCATACTGTCTGAGTGCCTTCCAAAAGTACATTAAGCAATGTGACTAACATTCACCTCCCTTTTCCCCCTCAGTGGGAAAATTAGCATTCAATGTATGGCAGCTATGCTATATGTATTTATTAGGAAGGCATGGTCAAAGAGCTGCACCTTGTATTTGGAATGGAAAGTGGTGATATTTGAGATGGTTATTAGAACCTGTGAGAGTTCATTTCGCAGCCTTGCACTGGCACCCAAGAAAGCTCTAATCACTGCACAGATGAGCTTTATCCTTGCAGTGGATAACTCTATTGTCCCGAGGAGCAGGGCAGGGACAGGAGAGATCACCGATGTGGGTGTGTGCATTGAGTAGCCACATACCAACCATAGGCCCAATCCTGGAGTTTCAGGCAATCTTTTAGGTCTCCTGCGCCTAGACCATTAAGTGCCTTTAAAATGAAGACAAAGACTCTGAATTTGACCTTGAACATATTCCTGAGATACAAAAGCCCTGTATGGGACAGGGATGCATAAGCTATCCCTCCTCTGGTACAGGGAAGTGTAACTCACACACATGTGTCCTAACCTGGACTTCTGTAACTTAGAAGGGAATTCAACCAGAGGAAGGGCATGCAGGAATCTCACAAAATCGACTTCTGAGATATTGGCACCTTCAACCCAAATGTTAGCTCTGATTTTTGGGATAGAATCTGTAACCTAAACTGAGCAAAACACAGAGCATGATAACCTGGCTCTCACCATTGCCTCCTTGGCCCATCTGGAATCATTTCAACAATTGATAACTGTCAGCACCAAGGTGTTTAAATATGAGAAAATGAAAATAAATTAATAATGCCTCATTCTTGTTGTCATGAACTGGAACATGGGTGGTCAGGTCTAGTGGGGCTGGAATGGACTGGCCAGGACAGGAGCAAGGCTGGGAACAAGGCAGGAGCAAGGCTGGAGTGAGACTAGGAGCAGGGCAGGCACAGAAAAGATAGCAGATGTGGATGCGTGCATTGAGGAGCCAGTGATCATTTGTTGCTGTGGGACTTAAAAGTAGACTTGCAGACTTCCTCAGCCAGTCAGGCAAGTGGCCTATCAGGTGGACCTGCTGTTGCTCACCTGTGCTCATAGGCTGCCTGGAGACTGGACAAGATACAGCTGCAAGTTCTCATTCCTGAAACTGGTTCATTGTAGTATTGCTTATTCTCGCCCAGTAATGCATGACCTCTCAGGAAGGCCAATTATTCCTCTGTGTACAACTCATAACAGTTCTAATGTGGCTTATTAAATAAGATGTAAATGAAGTGGAGTACTATGTGCATTCAGTATACTACATTACAATTACTGATGGAGGAACCCAAACAAATTATTTCTATAGTCATGTGAGCTGACTTTTCTCGCACTCACAGTCATAAACGTGTTCACCTTGGAAATAGACCCTGTGTAAGCTACATTTCCTTTTGCTAACTTAGTAACTGCTATCCTTTGCTGAACTAGTGCACTACATGAGCTCCAGCCCCAGGAAAAGTTTAATAGTACTATACTGTCCAAGCCACTTGTACCGTAGTGAACTCACAGAACAGAGGTTTGTTTATTTTTTGTTTTGATCACATGGGCCAGTCACCTGAATCTGACCTTGGATTAAGTTTTAAGTATAAAAGCCAATGTGATCATCTATAGAATGGATTAAACAAGGCAGCCCCAACTCCATCTATTTCAAATAAATATTAGTAGAGTAAAATCAAGAGAATTCTATTTATCATGTATTATTATGTCCTCCTGTGTTACTGTTGTGTCAGTGATGCATGAGGACATTTCTTCGTCAAAGTGAACTGTTTCCAAACTCTGATGTTACAATGAGATGCTTTAATAATTATTTACAGAAAACTGTAAAGGTAAAATTGGAAAGCTAGATGTTTTATGAACCTACATTATGCCATTCTTAATTTCCTCCATTTGACAAACTAGGAACCTACTATCAAAAAACTCTGACCCAGTTTTACAAGAGTTCATCTTGATTTTTTTATGAAGCCAGTGCAACTGATTAATGTCACTTGGAGGAGACAATGGCTGTGTTAGCTGCATAATAATGAATTTTCAGGTAGATGCATATAGTTGGCAAGGGTGAATCTGTGTAACCACTCGATGCAGTGGTAAAATATTAGATTACTGCAAACAAGGAAACATTGTACTTATGCCCAATATGGCTAGCTCCTCTCCACCTCTCAGTCTGTTCTCTGCCTCTTTTTACATCAATATTGCAAGAAAAAATATTCCATGGTATTTAATGGAGATTACTAAAAGAAACAAGTTCACAGTATTTCCATTTTTGAAAGACGAGTATGCTAAATGTTGATATTTTGAACATAGCCCCTTTACTTTTAAATTAAATTGTGCTGCATCCAGGATGAGAACTATTCACATATCCTTAGTAATGTATATCAGAAATAGTTTGGTAGGGATGTTTTCCTGAGTTAGGACCTAACTTGATGGATATAGTGTAAGCAAAGGATAAGGTAAGTGTAATTGGTCAGAAAGAACAATGGAATATTGTATATTTCATGTTCATTTGAATAAGTGTTTATTTTGACAATATTGCTTCTGTTCCCTCATCAGTAATTATTTTTGATACTTTTTAAAATATACATTGAAAATTGAACATACCTTGAATTTTTCAGAAACATTAAGGAAAAAACCACCTTTTTGAGATCTGATATTGTAAGTAGATCTGCGGCAACATTCAAAACTTCATGAATTCGTGTAGATTTCAGCAGGTGTTTTTGGTAAATGTGAAAAAAGAAAAATGTTTGGAAATGTCAAAGTGATTTGTTTTGACATCAAAATGGAACATTTAGATTTTTGGGGTCTAGATGCAGAAGGAGATTCAGGCACCATTCACAGAACAGGAGGAGGAGGTGGTCTCCTTATAGCTTTTAGCTCAGTGGTTACAGCACTCATCTGGGAGACCCAAGTTTGAATTACTACTCTGGAGCAGGGACTTGAACCCTGGTCTCCTGGGAGTGCCCATACTACCCAGCTAAATGGTATTCTGGAGTAACTCTCTCTCTCTCAGATTTCAGAGTAACAGCCGTGTAGTCTGTATTCGCAAAAAGAAAAGGAGTACTTGTGGCACCTTAGAGACTAACCAATTTATTTGAGCATAATCTTTCGTGAGCTACAGCTCACTTCATCAGATGCATCCGATGAAGTGAGCTGTAGCTCATGGAAACTTATGCTCAAATAAATCGGTTAGTCTCTAAGGTGCCACAAGTACTCCTTTTCTCTTTCTCAGTTTATCCTGTTGAGTCTTTTCTACTTTGTATAAAATTCTTGAAGAGTCATTGGAGCATGAACCGGAACCCAAGGGTTCCCCATCCCAGCTGAGTGCCCTAACCACTGGGTTACAGAGTCATTCTCACTTGCTTTCTCTTTTTGACCCAATGACAATTCAAGTTTCAGGTGGAACAAAATGTTTAGTTTCACCTGAAACCATTTTTTTCCAACTTTTTAATTCACCTAAAATTTTGAAAAATTTGTTTCAATTTGACCTGAACCAGTTTTTTTCCTTGTTTCTCAGAACTACAAGCTAACTGAATAATCAGCCATTCACACAGCTCTAATTGCAAGTAAATGTTAAAATGGAATATCTCAAAGCTCTTGTTCTCTGTGTCCAGGTTGTAGAGAAAGGGGACTTTGGGAATGTCCATCGAACAAGCTGTGTATCCAGCATGCCATGATCTGTGACGGCTTTCCGGATTGTCCTGACAAGGTGGATGAAAAGAACTGCTGTAAGTGCTTAACCAGGGTGACGGTCAGGACTGAATCTAGAATTTTGGGGGCACTGGACAAACTGTAGAAGCAGTCCCCTAAAGGCATAATGGCCCCACCCCTCCCCTTAGCTCCCTATCATTCGCCTTGTTGCTCCAAGTTCTCCCTCTCCATCCTATAACCTCTCTCCTTGGTTCCACTTCTTACTGCTGTGGCTCCATATCTCCACCTCGTCCTGTCTCTCCTTGCCTGGTCTCTTTCTGTTTGTGTCCACTTGGCTGCTATTTTTTATTTGTAGCTCCTTGGCTCCTGTCTCTTCCTCTAGGCTCCTTGACTCCCTTTCGTATAACCTATGGCTGCTTGGATCTTCTTTACTCCCACTTGTCTTACCAAATCCCGGGACTTTTTGGCTTTTGTTCCTCCCCCTGCTCCCTTTGCTCCTTTATTCCCATGTTTCCATTGTCTCTTCCTTCTCACCATATCCAAGGTGGCAATGAGTGCCAGCGGAATACAAGTTTCAGAGTAACAGCCGTGTTAGTCTGTATTCGCAAAAAGAAAAGGAGTACTTGTGGCACCTTAGAGACTAACCAATTTATTTGAGCATAAGCTTTCGTGAGCTACATCTCACTTCATTGGATGCATACTGCGGAAGTGAAGAAACAGACCGACAGAGCCAGAAGAGGAATACAAGTGTATCCCATGCAGTGCCAACAAGAGTGTAGGGATACCCCAACGATCCCC
Source organism: Caretta caretta (assembly GCF_965140235.1). Taxonomy (NCBI): domain Eukaryota; kingdom Metazoa; phylum Chordata; order Testudines; family Cheloniidae; genus Caretta; species Caretta caretta. The sequence goes on from NC_134209.1 coordinate 103,413,793, forward strand.
GCTGAGGCCTGGGTTATGGTTCTATACCTGCAACCACTAAGAAATTCCTCCTTCCTTCGGCTGATAGCTAGAAACAGACGCGAGTTCCTTTTCACAGTACACAGTTTATCAGTGGGATGGGAAGAGGAGGAGGAGGAGGAGCTACTGAGTGGCAGCTGCTGTACGAGCTTCCATCTTGTTGCTTATATTTTCAGTGTGTATGTGAAGTCAGAAGTGGAGGTTGGGAAATGCTTTTGGCTGCAATTTAATGTATAGACGATTCTCTGTTTCATCTGCTTTTAATCAAACCGAGTTCTGTGGTCTCATCTTCTGCCATCTGATCTGCCAAAGAGAGGAATGGTATCTGTTAGAGCTGATTGAAAATCTGAATGTCTGTCCCCCAGGAAATTCGGATATTTCAGCATTTGTTTTCATCCTGATTGTGGAAAACACATTTTCAGTTGAAAAAACGTGTTGATGTATAATTCCTGACTAGCTCTGATGCTTGTTGGAAGGGGCAGATGCTTAGAGAGGCAGTGTCTGCACCATCTGTGTAGGGTAAATGCAGTATTTGCAGTATCTGTGTAGGGTAAATGCAGTTTTGCCATACAGAATGCAGCTGCTCTTGTCTAGAAGAGCACATAGCATCAGTGCTCAAATCTCTTTTTGGCTTCCTGCATGCTTTCAGGTGCAAGTATTGTCTGATTTATTGATGGTGGATTAATTATATTGATTACTTAAGAATTCCCAATTAACAACTTAACACACTGATGTTTGATAGGCTCTTGTCCAAAGATCAGATCCAGTATTATGAGGATTATTGTTCATTTGGGAACCCTGACATGCACGGTTGGAAAAGATCTTTTGCTCTTTTAAGATTTGTATTACTAAAGTTAGTTAACACACAAATGTTCCAGTCCAGATGACATTATTGCATTATTCGTACTAATTTGACATCCAGTATCATTTCATACACATGCTCACAACTATTCTTCTGGAGACCTAGAATTACTGAGACAGGACCCCTGTGGACCACCAGCTGTCTTCTCTCTGACTTGCATAATGATTAAGGCTACGTTTTAGTCACTGATATTTTTAGTAAAAGTCATGGACAGGTCACGGGCCATAAAGAAAAATTCATGGGCCCGGGACCTGTCCGGGACTTTTACTAAAAATGCCCGCCCTGACTAAACCTTGGGTGGGGGGCTGTGGGTGCTCTGTGGGGGGAGGTCCGGGGGTGCCACAGGTGCAGCTGCTGCAGAAATCACAGAGGTCATGAAAAGTCATGGAATCCGAGACTTTCGTGGCCTCCGTGACAGACTCGCAGCCTTAATAATGATTGCTGGATTGAGGTTTTGTCAGCCTACTTCATGGTCAGACCTATTGTAAGTTTGATGACTGTCATGAATATTCCTAAGAGTGTTCAGCGTCCTTTGCCCATAACTAACTGTTTTACCTTAATAATGTTGGGGTGTCCTTGTTCTAATTTATGGACTAGTATATTAATTATATCAAACTCATTAGTGTATATGTCAATTGGTTACTATAACAATTCTGTGATTAAGCATCTGCTGATGTGCCTGTCACAAAATACTCCATACTGGCATCAACTGACTTTTTGCAGTTTCTCATCAGCATCCTGCAAAATTTCAGCAAAATTATTTATTGCAAAATTATGTTTTATGCCATTTTATGACCTAGCGTCACTGCTAACGTATGGTAAGCTAAACAATTTACTTTTGCCAAAGTCCATATCCTTATGTTAACTGCTTAAGTTACTATTTTACAGGTTTAGGCCTGTAGTCTTCTTGCATTTCTCTCTTATATCTTGTTTTAATGCATATAAGCTAGTTTTGAACTCAGCGTAACCCATAAGCTAATGCACAGATTACACAAGTCAAGATGTCTCTAAAGCTCTGAATGTTTTGAGATGTGAATAACTGAGAGCAACTTACATTTACACAATAAACTGCAGCTTTTCAGGTCAGCTGGGATACTGTACTTATGCTACTTATATGGTTCCCATAACTGTAGAATGATGTCTCACAATCTTTAATGTACTTTTCCTCAAAATGCCCCTGTGAGATACGGAGGTACTATTATCCTCATTTTACAGATAGGAACTGAGGAACAGAGAGACTAAGTGACTTGCCAAAGGTCACATAAGAAGTCTGTGACCTCAAGAAACTGAATCTGGGTCTCCTGAGTCCCAGGCTAGCACACTAACCATTGCACCATCCTTCCTCTCTACTCTTGCTGTCAGTCCTGGGGATGAATTATTCAGGAATGGCAGTAGAGCTTCTCAGCTGAGGGCTCTCTACCTCTGGAATTTGCTCCCCCTTCTCAGATGGGGGTCCTCTACCTCTGGAATTTTCTCCCCCTTCTCAGCTGAGGGCTCTCTACCTCTGGAATTCGATCCCCTTGGAGGCCTTCCAGAGCCAGAGTTAGGGAGCTTCAGGGCATGATGTGAGGCGTGGTTGTTAGGTTTAGCTTTTTCTTGATTTTGTACATGCATGTGCGTGCGTGTGTGTGTTCTTGTTTTTCTGGGTTTACATCTTTTGTTCCTGCCCTGAAGACACATGGCTGTTAATGTCACAGTATGTCACAGCAGACAGTATCAGTTTACATTGTTTTATGGTTTTCATTGTGGATTGTTTGATGTATGATAAGATGGGTCTTTTAGTGTTGTAAATAAATGCCTGACCTGTACAGTAATACACTCTATAAACTAATAAGACATATAAAAAAATTAATGAGAACTCAGGGCCAGAGTCACTAAAGCTACTGCATGATGGTGCTAATTGTACTTCTTTGTGTCAGCCTGCACTGGTGCCCCAGTGGGAAAGCCTGATAAAGTGGGGCTGGTAATGTTGCATGACTGCCCTTCCTGGGGATTTTGCGATGGCATCGGGTAGCTGTAAAATCCTATGGGGACTGTACATGAGCACAAACTGACATCAAAATGATCTTGTGGATACTGGACTGGGATGCAGGAGTACTGAGTTCAGGTCCTGGCTCTGCCACAAGCTACCTATGTGACCTTGAGCAAGCCACTCCATGCTTCAGTTTCCCACGTCTGAAATGACGATGACAGTACTTCTGAATTTTAGGTATCTTAGGCCTTGTCTACACTACGAAATTAGGTTGAATTTATAGCAGTCGGTTTTGTAGAAAGCGTTTTTATACAGTCGATTGTGTATGTCCCCACACAAATGCTCTAGGTGCATGTAGTCGGCGGAGTGTGTCCACAGTACTGAGGCAACCGTCGACTTCCGGAGTGTTGCACTGTGGGTAGCTACCCCACAGTTCCCGCAGCACCGCAACCCATTTGAATTCTGGGTAGAAATCCCAGTGCCTGATGGGGCTAAAACATTGTCGCGGGTGGTTCTGGGTACATATCGTCAGGCCCCCCTTCTCTCCCTCCCTCCGTGAAAGCAAGGGCAGACAATCGTTTTGCGCCTTTTTTCTTGAGTTACCTGTGCAGACGCCATACCACGGCAAGCATGGAGTCTGCTCAGCTAACTGTCACCGTATGTCTCCTGGGTGCTGGCAGACGCGGTACTACATTGCTACACAGCAGCAGTTAATTGCCTTTTGGCAGCAGACAGTGCAGTATGACTGGTAACTGTCATCAACGTAGTCCTGGGTGCTCTTTTAATCGCGTGCCTGGGCAAACATGGGAATGACTCCAGCCAGGTCATTTCCCTTTTAAGTTTCGTCTCATGGCGATTCAGTCCTACCGGCAGTGCACTGTCTTTTAATCTGCAGCCAGCAGAAGACGATGGCCAGCAGTCATACTGCACCGTCTTCTGCCGAGCACCCAGGTGATGACGATGCGTTACCTAGGGAGGTGGTAGAATCTCCTTCCTTAGAGGTTTTTAAGGTCAGGCTTGACAAAGCCCTGGCTGGGATGATTTAACTGGGATTTGGTCCTGCTTCGAGCAGGGGGTTGGACTAGATGACCTTCTGGGGTCCCTTCCAACCCTTATATTCTATGATTCTATGATTCTATGATGGCTAGCGGTCATACTGCACAGTCTGCTGCCAGCAAGATGTATAAAGGTAGATGAAGTGGATCAAAACAAGAAATAGACCAGATTTATTTTGTATTCATTTTCTTCTCCCTCCCTCCGTGAAATCAACGGCCTGCTAAACCCCGTTTTGAGTTCTATCCTTGAGGGGGCCATTCTGTTTCTCGCAAAGCCACCCCCTTTGTTGATTTTAATTCCCTGTAAGCCAACCCTGTACGCCATGTTGTCCGTCGCCCCTCCCTCCTCCAGAACAACGGCAAACAATCGTTTCACACCCTTTTCCCTGGATTGCCTGAGCAGGAGCAGACACCATAGCACAGCAAGCATGGAGCCCGTTCAGCTCACCACAGCAGTTATGACCATTGTAAACACCTTGTGCATTATCATGCAGTGTATGCAGAACCAGCACCTGAAAAACCAGACGAGGAGGCGACGGCAGCGCAGTGATGAGGACATGTACACACTTTTCTCTAAAACCGCGTTCCCCCACAATTTGGAGATCATGGTGTTAATGGGGCAGGCTCATGCCGTGGAATGCCGATTCTGGGCCTGGGAAACAAGCACAGAGTGTTGCAGGTCTGGGATGATTCCCAGTGGCTCCAAAACTTTCGCATGCGTAAGGGCACTTTCATGGAACTTTGTGACTTGCTTTCCCCTGCCCTGAAGCACAAGAATACCAAGATGAGAGCAGCCGTCACAGTTCACAAGCGAGTGGCAATAGCCATGTGGAAGCTTGCAATGCCAGACAGCTACCGGTCAGTCGGGAATCAATTTGGAGTGGGCAGATCTACTGTGGGGGTTGCTGTGATGCAAGAAGCCAACGCAATCACTGAGCTGCTGCTATCAAGGGTAGTGACTCTGGGAAATGTGCAGGTCATAGTGGATGGCTTTGCTGCAATGGGATTCCCTAACTGTGGTCGCTGAATACGTGCAGCCAGACACCAGAGCAGTTAGAAGAGCACAGCAGGAAGTGGTGCGCATCAGAGAAGCTTTGAAAACCAGTTTCATGACTGGCCAGGGTACTGTGTGACACTTCTGTTTGTTTCTCCTTGATGAAAACCCGCCCCCTTGGTTGACTCTAATTCCCTGTAAGCCACCCGCCCTCCCGCCTTTGATCACATCTTGCTTGCAAAGGAAATAGTCACTATCATTTAAAAAACATGTATTCTTTATTAATTGATTATAAAAATAGGGAAAGGTAGCCCAGGTGGGGTGTGGGAGGAGGGTAGGAGGGAAGGAAAAGGCCACTTTAAAACTTGTTGAATGCCAGCCTTCTGTTGCTTGGGCTGTCCACTGGGGAGGAGAGGTTGGGTGTCTGGAGCCTCCCACCCCGCGTTCTTGGGTGTCTGGGTGAGGAGGCTATGGAACTTGGGGAGGAGGAAGGGCGGTTAAGCAGCAACTGCAGCGGCAGTCTGTGATCCTGCTGCCATTCATGAACCTCCACCAGATGCTGGAGCATGTCTGTTTGATCCCGCAGTATCCCCAGCGTTTCCTCATGCCTCCTCTGATCTTCCTGCTGCCACCTCTCCTCACGTTCATCAGCCACTGCCCTGTACTCTGCTATTGTGTCCCTCCACACAGCTCTGTCAGTGCCGGACAACTGCATGAGCTCAGAGAACATCTCATCGCGTGTGCGTTTTTTTTCACTGCCTTATCTGAGATAGCTTCTGGGATGGAGGAGGGAGGCTTGAAACATTTGCAGCTGCTGGAGGAAAAAAAGGGAGTGAAGTATTTAAAAAGATACATTTTACAGAACAATGGCTATACTCTTTCACAGTGAACAACACTATTCACATTACATAGCACATGTGATTTTGGTACAAGGTCACATTTTGCAACTTATATTGAGTGCCTGCGGCTTTGGTGTTAGAGATCACACACGCAGGGCCGGGCAACAGAATTCGGCTTGCAGGCGACCATGGTAAGCCATAGTCTTTTGGCTTCTGCAACCTTCATAACAGCAGCCCCCTCCTTTCCCATACCAAGCAAAGCCCGTTGAGTTGGCCATTTACTGCTGCAGTTTTCCTGTTAACGTGCAGCAGCAGAAACCAAACTAACCCCCTCCCCCCATCCAATTCTCTGGGATGATTGCTTTTCCCCTCCCACCAGTGCCTGGCTGGTATCAGGGAAGTTCCCTGCTAGCCAAACGCTCAGCTCAGCATCAATGTCTCCCCACTCCCACCGTGTGGCTAACTGCAGGGAGGATTTATTTTCAGCCACAGGCAAACAGCCCAGTAGGAACGGCCACTTCTGAAAGTTCCCTTAATCAAATTCCCCTATTTCAACCTGGTTACCATGAATGATATCACTCTCCTGAGGATAAAGAGAGATAAAGAACAGATGTTGCTTGAATGCCAGCAAACACTGGGACCATACGCTGCCAGGCTTTGTCATGCAGTGATACCAGATTACTTGCTACTTAGCATGGCGTGGTAAAGTGTCCTACTATGGAGGACGGAATAAGTCTGTTCTCCCCAGAAACCTTCTGCAAAGGCTTTTAGAGTACCTCCAGGAGTACCTTCATGGAGATGTCCCTGGAAGATTTCCGCTCCATCCCCAGACATGTTAACAGACTTTTCCAATAGCAGTACTGGCCACAAATGCATCCCAAGTCCTCAGGGCTACTTAATCATTAAAAAAACCTTGCTTTTATAACATATATTATATTTAAAAAGGTACACTCACCAGAGGTCCTTTCTCTGGCTTCGTTGGGTTGGGAGGGTATTTCAGTCAGGATGATAAAAAGATCCTGGCTGTCGGGGAAAACGGTGTGCTGTGTGCTCTCCCCAAGCTCGTCCTCCTCCTCATCTTCCCCATCTTCAAAATCCTCAGCCATGGTGGAGAGTATCCCATCCTCAGAGTCCACGGACAGGGGTGGGGTAGTGGTGGCGGCCCCCCCTAGAATTGCATGCAGCTCAGTGTAGAAGCGGCATGTCTGGGGTTCTGTCACGGAGCGTCCGTTTGATTCTTTGGTTTTCTGGTATGCTTGTCTGAGCTCCTTAAGTTTCACGCGGCACTGTGTTGCGTCCCTGATGTAGCATCTGTCCCTCATGGCCTCTGAGATTTTTTGGCATTTTGTCTTTTGGAACGTAGTTCTGATAGCACAGATTCCTCTCCCCATACAGCGATCAGATCCAGTACCTCCCGTTCGGTCCATGCTGGAGCTCTTTTTCGATTCTGGGACTGCATGGTCACCTGTGCTGATGAGCTCGCCTGGCCAAACAGGAAATGAGATTCAAAAGTTCCCGGCACTTTTCCTGTACACCTGGCCAGTGCATCCTAGTTCAGAGTGCTGTCCAGAGCGGTCACAATGATTGCGCTGTGGGAGGCCAATACCTTCGAATTGCGCCCACACTAACACTAATTCGAAACGGCGATGTCAATTTCAGCGCTAATCCCCTCGTTGGGGAAGAGTACAGAAATCGGTTTTAAGAGCCCTTTATGTTGAAAAAATGGCTTTGTTGTGTGGATGGGTGCAGGGTTAATTCGGATTTAATGCTGCTAAATCCGACATAAACTCGTAGTGTAGACCAGGCCTTAGGGTAAAGGATGAATGTCTAATCAACACAGAATAACTGTCTGGATTAGGATTAGTGCAGTCCAGCAAAAAGTGAGAAACAAAAGTTTCCATCTAAAGTTTGTGAGGGACTCCAATGCTATAGTGGTAGGATCATAGTTGAAACTTGGTAGGTAGGATGCACTGAATCATGTACCCTGGCCATGCTATTTCCAGACACTACTTCCCACCTTTGAGGTTTGCTGGCCTACCACGGATCCCCTCCAGCTAAGTCCTCCTCCCCACCCCGAACAGATTTTCTGCCTGCTGACTCTATCCCCCTGCTCCATAAACCTGCTCTGAACTTGTCCCTATGCCTTTACCCAATCATATCCTAGTGTGCATTTTTATGATTGCCGTTTTTAAGATCATCATCTTAATATTTGTGTTTGTCTTGGCAGCATTTTGCAAGGCAGATGAGCTTGAATGTGCCAGTCATGATTGTGTGCCACGTGAAGTGTGGTGTGATGGGCAGCTAGACTGCATGGACAACTCAGACGAATGGAACTGTGGTAAGTCTCATCTGTGCTACTGGATGGAAGTAATGTTGTGGATGGTAAATGTCATGAAATAGTTGAGTTTTTTTAACATTTTTCCAAAGTGGGGCTGGAAGAACTTGGACTAGGAGCCTGTTCCAGGAAAGCATGAAAGTCAGTACAAACTGTACAGTGGGCAAGGGAGAAAGAGAGAGGGTTAGATGACAAATGTGTGGATACTGCAAGGTGCAGGAGGAGATAAGATGAGAGAAGTGATGTTGACTGAATGGAAATGTGGAGAGCTTCTGAAGTGAGGAGTAGAGTCTTGAGACTGCTGTAAAAGAAGGCAGAGAGGCAATGAAGAAACTGAAGTATAGAAATGACCCTGGCAGAATGACTAGGGCTTTGATCCTGTACTCATTGAACTTCATGTCAGAATTCCCATTGACTTCAATGGTGCTGAGAAGAAAATAAGCCTGGCAGCTCCATTTTGAATGTACTGGAAGTGAGAAAGGGGACAGTCAGCAGAGAAATCTGGCTATTACCCACCTGCAGTACCAGCATCCATAAAAAGGCCTCATGCTTTTATGTGTTATTAAAATAAGAATTCTCAAAGCATGGCTGTTTGAGTAAGAATTATGTGAGTCCCACATAAGCAATAGCAATATCTGAAGGAAGCAGGATGTGTGTGTGTGTTGTGGTGTCCTGGCCCATATACCCGAACTCCACCAGACAGCAATTGGCTGCACTGTATATGTGATGCTATCTGAAGCTAATCTATTTCTCTGTGTGAAGGTAATACGGTACCACGAAGAAATCGGATGTTTTATGACATTTTTAGTGTAAAACAGAAAGATATCCTGTTGTTTAGAGAAACAAATATTCTTTATTCATACTGCTGAGAAAATACATTGTGCACACATCCATCAAAATTACTTAGGCAGTGGAGACAAAAAGTCCTATAAACATGAGTTAGAAGTATCGAGAAGGAGGAATCAAAGATTAATATATAATTTTCTTATAGAGAGGTAAAGGCAGTGTAGTATGAATGAAAAATGCTTAATAACTAAGTGAGTTCGGATGAATGAAATTCAAGAATAAGTGAGAAGTACAAAGTCTAAATAAAAACAATATGTATTTGGTGAAAAATGCACACAAAAAACCTTCTGTCAAGAGTTCCTGTCACAAACTGTAGTACTATAGGGCACCTAAGTTTACCTCAGTGCATTTTTGGCCATTTGGAAGCTTTCTTGTGCAGGATCAAAACAAAGGCAGACATTAAGCCAATAAGCAGGTTGGGGAAAGAGATGATGATAATGGCAGAGGATGGTCTTTTTTGTGGTCAATAGCTATTGATTGTTCTTCATTTCTATAAACACACCTGATATAGTCATAATAGGAGCAATATAAATTTATCAAGGGCCAGATTCTGATACTGTTCTTATATTGAGTAGCACCTTATTCCACAAGTGGTCTCATAGATTTCAGTTGGACTACTTGTGGAGTAAGGTACTACTCAACATGAGTTAGGCTGTCAGTCTGGCCCCATATAAACAAATGATGAATTGAAGTGGTTCGGTTTGATCTAAACTTCAGGATGTCTCTCTTGTTTGTTATCTTATGTACTGTCTTGTCTAGGACTACCTAGAGTCTGATGGGCACTGCTGCCTCCTTCTTGAATTAAATCTTCATAAAGTATAGAGGAGATAAAAAATAACTGGATCTTGCATTACTCAAAGACACTTTTGAAAGTATTCTTATATTTACAATGTAACAAACAGCATACCAACTAGCTGAAGAAATACTTAAGTTACTTTTCTTTTTCTTTGCAGTGACCCTATCTAAAAACACAAGCTCTTTGGCATTCCTGACTATTCACAGGTCAGCTACTGACTACCATGTTTGTGCTGATGAGTGGCAAGAAAAGTTAAGCCAACTGGCCTGCAATCAAATGGGTTTAGGGTAAGGTCAGTAGTTTGTAGCATTGATGAATTTCCCAGGCTGATGGGGGCAGCAGAGTTAGTTGAGTCTATTGTGACTATTGTTAGTGTGACCTGCGTGAGATTAAATTTAGTACAAAAAGGGTTAGTAAAGGAAAGGGGTAATGGAATTCTATGAACTCTTGAAAGCAAACTCTCATTAAAATTCTGACACTTTATAAACACTACACAACTGTAATTAAAGGAGGTAGTTAAAAAGATAACCTTTCAGCCAGGTATTGGAAAGTAAATTGAATTTATAATTATTTTTGAAACTAATTATAGCTTTGAAATTTGATACTGTATTTGTTCCTAGCGACTAAAAAACAAACAGTTTGCTTTATGAAACAGAAAGGAGAAACGGTGGTAATTTCAGTTTGTTCAGTGGAATTCTGTAATTAGAATGTATCCATGAGAATTTTTAAAAGGGTTTTATCCGACACTCACCTCCCCAGTCAGAGCCCCTGTCATTTTCATTAAAAAGAAGGATGGATCCTTAAGGCTATGCATGGACTACTGTGCCCTAAATAAAATTACCATGCAAAAATTGCTACCCCTAATCCCAGTGCTCATAGACCAAGTAAGAATGGCCTGATTAGTCACCAAGCTGGATGTGAGGAGTGCCTGTAATCTAGTCAGGGTCTGTCCAGGGGACTAACAGAAAACTGCATTTTGACTATGATAGGTGTTAGGGCCCATAATGAGAGCTCTCTGACCTACTGGTGAGAGTCAGGAGTAGGGTCAGGTCATGGTCACACCAAAGGTCAAAGGGGGACTCAGAAGTCATGCCAAGGGTCACAGCTTGAATCAGCAATGGGGAACAAGGTGTGGTCACAGGAATAGGGACAAATATGGGGAAAAGGAACAAGGCAGGGAGGTGGGGACTTGGTCTCAGCAGTCTGGGCAGCAACAAGCCTAGCAACTAGTTGCTCAGAAAAGGGATGGGACAGGAATAGGAAGCTTTATGATCAGTAGTGTCCAATCAGCCATCTGCTGTTAGTCATCTGACCCCACTGAATCAGCAGGTGTAGCTTCTGGTGTGTGAGTGGGAGATATTAGCAGCAGTTCCCACATCAGTTCTTGCAACATGATGATATACAGAGTAAGGCTCCTGCTTGGCAGCTGCCCAGGCCTAGGATCAAGACTGGTGGTGCCTGATGCAACCCCATCTCCTAGGGTAATCCACGGGGTCAGACTTCTCTGTGTGATTCCTGTGGAAGGTCCATACTTTTGCAGGGGTGTGCACATGATGAGCTGGCTCCCAAGAGAATTCTTCAGGTCCATAACTATCCCAATCGATCAGATAGTACAGGGGCCCTCTATGCATTTGGGGGTCCAGGCTGTCGTGGACGAGATATGTCTCATGGTCTTGAACTTGAACCAGGGGTAGAGGTGGTTCCTGCTGGGGTTTCCCGTAGGTCTTCCCTTGGGGTTTTCCCACTTTTACCCAACCAGGGAACCTCTTTTATACTGTTTTTCCGACCATGCTTAACACCCTGTGCACACGCATTAGAGTTTCAACCCTCTTGTCCTTATCTGTACTTCCACACCCCATGAATATTTGGGTGCCCCATTTTTCATAGGTTATCTTAGTTCCTCTTATTCTCATTAGCATCTACACACAACATGTGTCCATGGTAACCTGCAATCAGAACAGGACATTCCATGATGTTACAATCAGGCGTCTTGTGGTCTTGGACAGTACATTGCGGTTTATTTTTCCATAACATCACCTATTGGCTCATCTTTTACAGTAATCTTCTAACCTACCTGGCATATGGTTATTCCTAAGTTACCCACTCATGTCAAAAAGAACAGAAGTACTTGTGGCACCTTAGAGACTAACAAATCTATTAGAGCATAAGCTTTCGTGGGCTACAGTCCATTGTTGCTACTCTGAAACCACTCATGTCAAGCATTCTTAAGCCTACAACCTACTATGGCTAAACTAAAATCTTACAGGCCTCAGCCTATAGGCTTTGCATTCTAGCCATGCTTTACTTATATATCTAATACACAGTCATCACTCCTACCTATTTGTCAATCTATTGTTCAAGCACCTGGTTGACCTTTTCTGATTGGCCATCCATATGAGGGTAATGTGTGGTGGATGCATGATCTGGACATCTTGGAGGGAAAACTCATCCTTCCAGAACCTGGATATGACTTGGAAGCCACAGTCTGTGGTAAGATGTTTTGGGAGGCCATGGAGGTGGAAGATATGTGTGACTAGAAGGCATGCAGTAGTTTCCACGTGTGCATGGTACAAAATTGGCTGTTTTGGTGAGTTGGTCCATGATAGTTAGTATGGTGTTAGGCCTTCAGATTCGGGTAGTTCCACTATAAAAATCAAGGGTAATATGTGACCAGGGCCAGGAAAGCGTCCCAGGTTGGCATCAGGAGGCCAAAAGTCCTGCTCTAGAGGAGTTTTGTGCAAGCACAGATATTGCAGGACCTGATGTAGGACCAAATGTCACCTTGCATTTGTGGCCACCAGAACAAGTGGGCTACAACTCAGAGTCTTGGATTGCCCAAAGTCACCTGCCTAAGGGGTATCACGATGTATGCACAGTGCTTCCAGTCTTGGAAAACCCTTGGGGATGGATAGGGAGCCATTGATATAGAGGAGGTTATTGACCCAGGGATAGTGGTGTTGGATTATTAGGGAGAGCTGCTCAAAGCATGGTAAGGAAGTCCGAGGCTACAGACCCACAAATTAAATCATGTGGTTTTAATGTGTAAGGTGGCGGTTCTTTGGGGTTAGTGGGTTCTGAATAGTATTCCCCTTTTCGTCAGAGGGCATCAGCCTAGCCATTCATGTTGCCTGGATTATACATGATTATGAAATCGAATCTTGAAAAGAATAGGGCCCAACACAACTGATGCTTATTCAGTGCTTCGGCAGATCATAGATATTCTAGATTCTTATGGTCAGTTAAAACTAGGATGGGATGTTTGGCCCCCCCCAGGCAGTGTTGCCAATTCTCACATGGAGCCTTCATGGCAAATAACTCCTTGTCTGCTATTTCATAATTGCATAGCTTTTTTTTGACTACCGCTCTACATTGGGTAGATGTTTTCAGAGAACTATCCACGAGTCCAAGATCTCTTTCTTGAGAGGTAACAGCTAATTTAGACTCAATCATCTTTTATGTTTAGTTGGGATTACTTTTCCAATGTGCATTACTTTACAGTTATCAACATTGAATTTCATCTGCCATTTTGTTGTTCAGTCATCCAGTTTAGTGAGGTCCTTTTGTAACTCTTCGCAGTCAGCTTCATACTTAACTTCCCCAAGTTTCTTCCCCTCGTATTGGATCTCCTGGCTTTTGGACCTTCGTATAAACTCTTGACTGCTGATCTGGACTGCCTGCCCACTAGGCTTAGGTGACCATACGTCTCTTGTTGGCTGGGACAGTCCCTTTTTTAAGCCCTGTCCCTTCCCTCCTGGGTTTCTTTTTCTCCCCTCAAAAGTGGGCATTTGTCCTGTTTGCTTTTGCTGCCTTGATCAGTTGGCAAGAGCAAATGGGACAGATGCCCACTTTTGTCAAAAAAGTGGGGTGCTGGGGGGCAAGTGGAGATGCCAGCCCCTCCCTCCCTCTCCTCCCCTCCCCTCCCCCCTGCAGCAGGGGAGACAGAGCTGGGGAGGGGAGGCAGCATTCCAACATTCCCTGCTGACCCAGTGGCAAGACCACTTTGCCACTGTTAGGGCTCTGGCCTGGGACGCAGTGGAGTCGGGAGGGCCTGCATCCTCCTACCTCTGCCACCCTCACCCCCCTTGGGGTGGCAGTATTCCCCCTCCTTAGGCCAAGAGAGCTCCTTTGTCTGTTGCCCACCAGAGCCAGGATGAAAAACTAGGGTGGTGTTCACCTCTGCCAGCCCCCTAAACTGTTTGCTGGGTGCCTAACCTCTACCTGTGTTCTAGACTGTTTGTTTGGTGCCCTGCCCTGGCTGAGGGCCTGCCCCCCCCTCCCCCCGAACCACTTGCAGCTACCCTGCCTAAGGGTTCAAGCCATAGACTGTGTGGTGGCCCGCCCTGGCTGAGGGTCTGGGCCCCTGAACTATTTGCGGCACTACCCTGCCTAAGGGTTGGAGCTGGAGACCACTAACTTCCCCCTTTACTTAGGCTGCGGTTTCAAGAGCGTGTCAGCAAAGCGGCATGGCCTCCCTCAGAGACTGACAGCGAGGGAGAGTTACACCCGCCTACACGCTTACAGATATTAATGGGCCACTCTACCTTGAATGATCCCTTACAGTATGTGCTAACTATTTATGTTCAACAATCTGTTACACCAGGGGTCAGCAACCTTTCAGAAGTGGTGTGCCAAGTCTTCATTTATTCACGCTAATTTAAGGTTTTGCGTGCCAGTAATACATTTTAATGTTTTTAGAAGGTCTCTTTCTATAAGTCTTTAATATATAACTAAACTATTGTTGTATGTAAAGTAAATAAGGTTTTTAAAATGTTTAAGAAGCTTCATTTAAAATTAAATTAAAACGCAGAGCCCCCCGGATCGGTGGCCAGGACCCGGGCAGTGTGAGTGCCACTGAAAATCAGCTCGCATGCCGCCTTTGGCACATGGGCCATAGGTTGCCTAGCCCTGTGTTATACCTTGCATTTTGCTGGGAGTTCCTTTCCCAGGCCCGAAGAAGAGCTCTGTGTTGCTCAAAAGCTTGACTCTCTCACCAATAGAAGTTGGTCCATTAAAAAATATTACCCCACCCACCTTGTCTCTCTAATATCCGGGGACTGACACGACTACAACTACACTGCACACACCAAACCACACAGGTACTCTCATTTACACATGTCTAATTGATTAAACAAAGTGCTAAGCAGTGGAGATTCAGGCCTACCCTTTGTATTTTTACTCTCTTGAGAAAGCAGTTGAGGGTTTTCATATGCATTGGAATTAGGTTGTTGCTGTACACGTGCTGGTCTTTTATCATTCAGTTACTCTTTGTTTTTATGTCAGAATATGCTTAGTGCATATTTTTTTCATAAACATCAACATTTTCATTCTGTGGTTCAAATCCCTTAAAGATTTATACACATGCTTAATTTACTGCAGTGTGAGTAGTCACGTTAAAGTCGATGGGACTATTCACAGTGCATAAAGTTTTTGCAAGATCAGGGTTTCCAGCTATAAGAAAATATAAAACACAAGTTGTGATATGACTAAACTTGAAATGATAAAACAAAGAAGGCATGGGAGTGGCAAGAGGAAACTAGGCACGAAAAGATAAACATGGGAAAGTTCAGAGCAGATGTACATAAATCAGAAAGTCTTCAAAAATAATATTAAGTATAGTAAAGCTCATAAGTAATATGTGCACTTTGTGAAAGGCCATCTTTGTTCCATTTCTTAAAGTAGCTACTTTTTCAAATTTATAAACTATCTGTGAATGAAATAAATGAAGTATTTTCCTAATTATATTAGGTGGATTGGCAGTTATCATGCAATATTTTCAGAATACTAAATTGCGTATTAATATTTGAATCACAAAGATCCTTTTAAAATTACACTAGCCTGGATTAAAGCATGTGTTTTGTGAATATTTTCCCAAATCAAAATGTCGAATCTACTTTGGCTGTGTTTATACCCCTTTTGTGTTCACTTTTTGCAAACATTATAGTGAATGAGTTTACTGTCAGATATATACACAAAATAGTGAATTTGAAGAAAATATTAGAAAATGTTCATGAAAGAAAATTTTGAACTCTTAGACACGTGTGTTTGCATCTGATGGGAACAGAAAGAATGTGACCTAATTGTCTGACAGCCCTTTCACTGATGGAGCACCACATGTGGGCTGAATTGTTAACCTAAGTTACAGTTTAATGTCTGCAATCAGACCGCTTGCATAGGGCTCCATATATTTCTAAACTGTATCAAACTTTTGAGGAAAACTACTTTTCAGTGGTTAAAAATGCTGTGATACATGAAGGGCGGGGGAGTAGTTCCCTTTAATGGACACCCAGCCAGCCAGTTAGCTGTAAAATCCCTCTTGGTCTGTTCTCTGTTTGCTTTACCTGTAAAAGGTTAACAAACCCACAGGTAAAAGATAAGGAGTGGGCACCTGACCAAAAGAGCCAATGAGAAGGTAGAACTTTTTAAAATTGGGAAAGAAACTTTCCTTTTGTTTGTTGTTTCTCTGGGCTGCAGGGACACAGAGCAGTAATGCTGAAACCAGCTGTAAACCAGGTATGATTATAGATTATCAATTCATACCTTGAACCTACTTATCTGGAGCCTCAGATATGTAAGTAAAATTAGGGAATGTCTAAAAAGATGGGATTAGGGTTATTTCTTTTATTTCTTATTGGCTTGTGGACTCCTCTCTGCTGACTCCAGATGCTTTTGTTTCCTTGTAACTTTTAAGCTGAACCCCCAAGAAAGCTATTTTGGGTGCTTGATTCTGGGAATTGCTCTTTTAAAATCTAGCAAAAAGCCTAAATTCCAGATGTAGTTTCTTTCTTTTTGTTTTTAATAAAATTTACCTTTTTTAAGAATAGGATTGGATTTTTGGTGTCCTAATTGGTTTGTGCATATGCTGTTTGATTAGCTTGTGGCAACAGCTACTTTCCTTTGTTTTCTCTCTCAGCTCTTCCCCGGGGCAGGGGGGAGGGAGGGCTTGAGGGTACCCCACAGGGAGGAATTCCCAAGTGCTCCTTCCTGGGTCTAAGGGGTTTTTTTGCATTTGGGTGGTGGCAATGTTTACCAAGCCAAGGTCAGAGAAAAGCTGTAACCTTGGGAGCTTAATACAAGCCTGGAGTGTCAAGTATTAATTTTTAGAATCCTTGCTTGCCCCCACCTTCTGCACTCAGAGTGACAGCGTGGGGATTCAGCCTTGACAAATGCATTCCTCAAGCCCCATTGGGTTAACAGAAATTTTGTAGCTCTAGAGATTGCAGAAACAATGCTCTGGACATAATAGAGCATGCTAGTCTCCTTTCTAATGGAATCATATAATCACAGATAGGATAAGAATTTGGATAAAGAGGAAGTACAGCTTATTATAGGATTAATATACAATTATCTAATACAGGAATTAAAAATGTTTAGCCCGACTGGTCCTGAATCAGAATTTTCCCAATGGATCTCAGGATGTTTGTAAGTTTGTAAAGTCATACTTCCCTTCTCCATAGAAGGGCAAAGAACACCTCCTCTTCCCAATTGGGAAAATGACACTGAAACAACGTGACTGGAAATTTCCAATTTCTGTCCCCATTATTGTTTCCCCACAGAAGTAATTATTTAACTCTGTCACTTCTAAGTCACTATGTGAAACAAAAATTTCAGCCCTTTCAAAGCTATTTTATAAAAGGGTAGAATGCATAATAAAGCTTTTTTGGCAGTGATGAGATGTTGAGAAATTCAGATCCAGAACCCAAGTTTGTGGCTTGTGCCTATCTCTAACAATAAATGTTGATGTCTCCTGATTCTTCAGAAAACTGAAGTCAGGTTCTTTTTTCCTACTCTTGAGGCAAAATTCTGTCAGTCATCTGAAGCTTCATTTTCTCAGCTTATTTTCATTACACAGTGACAGAGCCAATAATGGCATAAATCATCTTTGAAGGAGGTCTTTGAGAAAAATGAGGAACACAATACATTTACCAGAACCAGTTGTGGAAAGAAGGAATTTGAACGACTATAACATATTTAATTCTTCTTTAGACCTTAAGCCAGGTTGGCAGTGAATACATCACTTATGTGAACATTTTCTGCATTGGCTGGGAGAGGGACTAGATGATGTAATGTTTTCAGGATTTCAAATTGCTTTGAAATCACACTTCAAGTCATATACCTCACCTGTTTGCCATTGACATCCTATATGGTTTATTAGATATAAAATGGCCTCTAACAAGAAAGCCTGTAATAGTAGACTGATAACATTTGACGTGTTGTCAGTAGGTTGCTTATTTCCAGACACAATTTAGTAGGATGGATTATATATTAAGTTAGAATATATATTATATAAAGCAAGAAAATATCAATGACAAATGATTTTCCCTTGCAATAGTCACATTCTGTTCTAAGGGTAATAACATCTTGAGCAAAACTTTTTTTGTGTGCATGGACATTCATAATAATCCAGATCATAAAGTGATTTTAAAAAGGGAATATTTTGTGATTTACATTCCCCACCACCATGAATAAATTTAAAGATCTAAACAAATAAATGCCACCTATATGATGCCATTATACAGAAGGCATTTGTTATATAGATATATGTTTGTTTAATAATAGTTTATGTGAGTCTATGTTACCTTATGCCTGAAATTACAAGGAAAGGTAGTACATGGTACTTTTCTTCTCTGTACAGTTGTTCAAGATTGAAAACATAGTTTTATTTAGTAGTGAATTCCCAGATGATAAGTCCCAGTGCTCTGTAGTCTTTAGAACATAGAAGGAATGGCTTTCTAACTCAGGGGTGAGCAAACTGTGGCCTGGGGGCCGCATGCAGCCCTTCAGATGTTTTAATCTGGCCCTTGAGCTTCTGCTGGGGAGCAGGGTCCGGGGCTTGCCCCGCTCCAACGCTCCAGTGCATGCCATGCCGCTCTGTGGCTCTGCGCGGCTCCCAGAAGCAGCAGCATGTTCCCACTCCAGCTCCTATGCAGAGGGGCAGCCAGGGGGCTCCACACATTGCCCCCGCAACTCCCATTGGCTGGCAACCATAGCCAATGGGAACTGCAGGGGCAGCGCCCTGCAGACAGGGCAGCGCCCTGCAGACGGGGCAGCACACAGAGCCACCTGGTCGGGCCTCCGTGTAGGATCCAGGAGTGGGATGTGCCGCTGCTTCCAGGAGCTGCTTGAGGTAAGCACTGCCCGGAGCCTACACTTCCGACCCCCTCCCGTGCCCCAACCCCCTGCCCCAGTCCTGATCCCTGTCCCACCCTCCGAACCCCTCAGTCCCAGCCCAGAGCACCCTCCTGCACTCCAAAGCCCGCACCCCCAGCCGGAACCTGCACCCCAACCCCCTGCCAGAGCCCTCTCCCGCACCCTGAACTCCTCATTTCTGGCCCCACTCCAGAGCCCACACCCACAGCTGGATCCCTCACCCCCTTCTGCACCCCAACCCCCAATTTCATGAGCATTCATGGTCACCATACAATTTCCATACCCAGATGTGGCCCTTGGACCAAAAAGTTTGCCAACTCCTGTTTTAACTGCTTTTGGATCTTTGTTTGTTTGTTTATTTTAAGTATTGAGAATTTATTAACCGCAAACAAATGAATAGAATTTAAGGACAATGAAATGTGGTTCTGTTAAATGAATTTAGCAATTGGTTCCAAATACACATGAATAACGTTTCTAAATGACAGATTCTAAAACATCAGTCAGTTTGAAAATGTACGTATTATAAACTTGACCTCTGGTAGCTGGAGCAACATAAAAAATAACCCAGTTTCTGCCTATTGTACTAAACTCAGGCTATTTGCCTGGCTGACAGTCAATACTAATTCCATACAGATTGTATTTTTTCTACAGTTTGTTACAGTGCAACATAGTGATGTGATATGATCCCTGGCTCTGAAAAGGGCAGAGCACCCTGTTATAGTAGTTCTGTATCTTGAATTTAGTAAATTCTGTTGAAGTGCAAATCCAGATAGCCTCCAGATTACTCTTTCTTAGCTGTATTGTCTCTGTATTTCTAACAAGAGTAAAGAGCCATTAAAAACTTATTTTTGTTTGTAAAGTATGCAGATATGAGACTGAATTCAAACAAGAAGCAATTTTAAGTAATAATCTGTCACTTTTCTGACAATAATTGTACTTTAACTCCTTTTTGTTGGGTAAGTATGTAATATCATCCAAATTGCTGTAGTCCTACATAATAGAACACGCACCTCACAGTCAGTGCTAGATTCAGAAGTGTAAGGGCTTGTCTACATGGAGACTTAATGCATGGCAAACCAGGATATGAATGTACAGTGAACTAGCTTTCCATGCACTAACTGGCCATGTGGACCTTACTACCATGCTCTGAAAGTTCCATAGTACTCTTTGATGTACTGCTATTTAAGTGTAACCTTAACACAGAATTTCTTGGCTTTCTGGTGTTATAGATGCCTAGTTTCAACTTTAACTCCAACATAATTATTTTGTTGAGAATTTTCTTAGATTTTAAAAATCAGCTCTGTTACAATACCATGTTACCTCTGATGTCCATTGTAGTTTTCTAAAAGAGATGTATTGATCTAGACATCTGTGCAGTATTGATATGGGGTGAAATTTTCAAATGCATCAAAGTCCCGTTTTAAAAAAGTAACTGAGGCTCAGATCTTCAAAGTATTTAGCCACCTAATTCCCATTGACATACCTTTGAGGATCTGGGTGTTAGGAGCCTAAATCCCATTTCATTTTGAAAATGGGCCTTAGGCCTCTAAGTCACTTAGGTGCTTTTGAAAATCCATAGGCCTTGCCTTCACTATATAGCTAACTCAATAACTATAACTATATAGCTAACTAATAATTTAGTATTACCATCAGAGCGCCATGGAGTCACTGAGTAAAACAGAACAGCACTATAAAACTTTATTATCTGCAGTTCTGGACATAAATTTTACATGCTATGGGGGTTTTGTGGGTTAAGAAACCCATAAGTTGAGGCTTCAGCTAGCTGCCATGCTGACTGATCTGGAGGTCAGAAATTCTAACATCATTCATTCAAGCTATATGTATCCATGCAGATCTTATAATACCCACAGGACTATTCAGTTACACACATATGGTCTGTGTATTCATGTAGGTATTCTAATGGAACCCTGGAATCATGTGAGTATTATAATGACCTCATAATGCATTTCAGTAGTTCCATACAGGTACTATCATGGGGTATTATAATGGCACATTGATTCTGGCTGAACTGCTCAGCTCTTCGTGGACTCTGTTGGAAAATCTGATCTTATTAATCACCACATTTTAATGTTTTAATACATTTTAATGTAAATGGATTCATCTAGGAACAAAGAATGTAGAGCATACTTATAGGATGGGGGACTTTATCCTGGGAAGCAGTGACTCTGAAAAAGATTTGGGGTTCATTGTGGATAATTAACTGAACATGAGCTCCCACAGTGTGACGCAGTGGTCAAAGGAGCTATTGCGATCCTGGAATGCATTAACAGGGGAATCTTGAGTAGGAGTAGAGAGGTTATTATTTTTACCTCTCTATTTGGCATTAGTGCAACCACTACTGGAATATTGTGTCTAGTTCTGGTGCCCACAATTCAAGAAGGATGTTGGTAAATTGGAGAGGATTCAGAGAAGAGACACAAGAATAATTAAGGTTTCAGAGTAGCAGCCATGTTAGTCTGTATCCGCAAAAAGAAAAGGAGTACTTGTGGCACCTTAGAGACTAACAGATTTATTTGAGCATAAGCTTTTGTAGCTCACGAAAGCTTATGCTCAAATAAATTTGTTAGTCTCTAAGGTGCCACAAGTACTCCTTTTCTTTTTAAGAATAATTAAAAGACTAGAAAACTTGCCTTATAGTGATAGACCAAAGAGCTCCATCTATTTAGCTTAACAAAGAGAAGGTTAAAAGGGTTGACTTGATTACTGTCTATAAGTATCTACTGGGGAACAAATATTTAATAATTGGCTCTTCAATCAAGCTGAGAAAGATACAACACAATCCAATGGCTGGAAGTTAAAGCTAGACAAATTCAGACTGGAAATAGGGTATAAAGTTTTAATGGTGAGAGTAATTAAATTAGTGCCAATGTCAACAGATTAAAACAAACTTGGAGTTTCTGGGCCAGGTGATTTTTGAGATATAAGCCAATCAAATGTTAAGAAACCTTGCAAGAAGTGCAAGCTCTTCTTCTTCTTTATGAACTGTGCATATCTCCAAAATACTTTATTATTAAACAGGTTTAGTATGATAATGCCTAAGATCCAAGAGTGTAGTCCCATTGTGCTAGGCACTGTACAAACAACAGTAGATGGTTCCCTGCCCTGAACAGCTTACAATGTAAGTAGACAGGACATCCATAGGATGGGGAAAAGGGTAGAACATACAAGATTCTTATAAACAGAGTGAATACTGTGATGGCAGCAAGTATAGTGTGAGTTCCACAATATTTTTTGTGGAGGGGCATGGGGGATGGAGTTTATTTAGCAAGGAATCAGTCAATAGAAAGAAAAGAAAAGGGAAAGGGGTGTGGGGGAAAGGCCAGGGGAGTAGATGATGTGTAGTGATGCTAAAGTGAAGAGACTGTGAGGGAGGGGAAAGGGAAGGGTTGGTGCAAATAGCCAATCAGCACAGGCCAGAGAGAGTCCAGTCAAAACTGTAGGAAGTTCTCCAAAAGCATGTATGTCTTTAAAAAACAAACAACAAAAAACACACTTGAAAATCACACTGTTGATCAAAATCCTTGTTCCTTCTAGAGTTAAAAATAAAACCTCAGATGACTAACCCTGAGAGAAGTTAGGGAAGAAACAATTTTCTTCCTTTGTCCAGGTTGTATTCCATGGGTGAAATTCTGTGTCATATCTGTAAGAGGTGCACTACGGATCTTGCAGCCAGGAGATGGGAATGGCTTAAGTGGCCATCTTTGCACCCTCACAAGCTTGAGGGCTCTCTTGTTAGCAAAGAGTGAAGCTGAATAGAGCAGGTTAAGTTGAAGAAGTGGAACATTATTAAATCTTGTGCACTGCTTTGTTCATGTGGTTGAGTTGCTTCCAGCCTAACTCCACTCATTCCCTGTTCCCTTGTTGTCGTGTCAATAACAGCCCCTGCAGGGAACATGGGCACTCTGACTCCATTTCCATTGATCATGATACAGGGGCCTCTGTAAGTATTATGGCTGCCTCTGGGCTGCAGAGCTGCCCAGAAACTCCACCACAGGCCCGACCTGAGTCATACCATGCTACTCCTGCTCCAAACTGTGTCCCTGGCCCTGTCCACTATGCCTAGGTTTGTGGAATGGGGAAGAGGGGGCATCAGGAACTAGATTTAATACTTAGTCACTTTCAGAGCATTCAAATGGATGGTATCCTTTTAAAGGTGGTGAATGGATATATTATTATAGAATATAATCTGGAATTACTTCTTTTTATAAATACAAAGCATAGGTTAGCTACAGTCTGTTTGTTTTACCTTATTAAGATCACACAATATTTGGGGTAATACAGAGATTTACAAACTTCATTGGACTGCGACCCCCTTCTGACAACAAAAATTACTACACGACCCCAGCACGAGGGACTGAAGCCTGAGCCCACCCAAGCCACACCGCCCTGAGGGGATAGGAGAGCCAAAGCCAACTGGCTTCAGCCCCGCCACCCAGGGCTGAAGCCCAAGCCCAAGCCCCAAAGCCCCAGCCCCGCCGCCCAGGGCTGAAGCCGAAGCCCCAGCCCCACTGCCCAGGGCTGAAGCTGAAGCCCAAGCCTTGCTGCCCAGAGTCGGGGGCTCAGGCTTGGGCTTTGACCCTGGGCCCCAGCAAGTCTAACACCAGCCCTGACGACCCCATTAAAACGGGGTCCCAAGCCACAGTTCGAGAACCACTGGGGTAATATAAGCTTGCATCCATCAACTGGCATGATGATGTTCATGTTTAAAAATACATTTTTCTGAATTATATATTTTATAAATTACATATTTGGTGAAAGCCACACAATGGATAAAACACCATTCTACAAAATTATGAAGTAATGGAGAAGTTGCTCATGGCAGATTCTTCATACAAAGAAGACAGGTCAAAAATGTTAAACAAAATGGTTTTGTGAACATTGTTGGAGGAGATGGAAGGGGAAATGAGAAAATACTGGAAATTAATAGAAGGAGACAGCTGTGTCTGTTTACCATAAGCAGACACAGGAGGTAGAAGCTCTTTGCTGCAGAAGAGCCTTCATCTGATGAGGTGAAAACTGTTTTAAAAGTGCTTACTAGCAACCGCTGCTGGCTAGTACATCATGGAGTGATAATTGTTTAATATGCCCAGAGGAGATTAGAGAAGAAAACCATACAATGGACAGAATCCAAGGACAGGACCTTAGAGTCTAATTAATTCTGCCAGTCCTGCTGAGAGTATTTCCATATGGTAGCACTGACAGCCATTGCCAAAAAATCATGCTTAGTCGATCATCAACAACTTGTATAGTAAGCTAACCAATGGATGCTACCTGTTTTAAACCACTGTAAAAGTAATATAGCTCAGATTTAAAAATAGCCTAATGCCATGTGCTGCCCTATGAGAAAGATGCAGGAGCAATCTCTAGGCCTTTTGACATTTTTCCTGATTTTTTTTTTTTTTTTTTTGTTATTCTTCCTTCCATTGGCTGGAATCCAGAATTTGAGTTATTGTTAGACTTTAGTTGATGCAGACCTGGCAAACTAACTCACTGCTGACATAGAGCATGATGTACCATATTGTTAATTTTTATGGCTAATAGATCATTCTTTACAGGAAAACCATGAGGTGTCTGGAGCCATTTATGAGCTATGTCCTCTCCTTCATATAGCAATTCAAACATATCGAAAACAGCAACTTATTTAGTAGATACACAGGCAGAGTTGTTAGCATAATAACAGATAATGGCTGGGCTCAAGAGGTGTAAGTCTGAAAATATCATTTAGTGGAACCATTCCAATCTATATTCAGTTGTCTGTTGGACAGATGTAGACTCCCAGGTTCCTCTAGCTATTTGTTTTGTTTAGCAGACTTGAAAACTTGGACTCAGACTGTTAAATTCTATAACTGAAGTCCAGTTTTATCTTTACATTTTTACAGGTTAACAAGCTTCTGATGGTCAGTATCAATTAGAAAACCCCAAACTCTCTACTACTACTACGTGTGTGTGTATAATATATAATATAACGTAATTTCCCACATGTGTAATTAAAAAAGTACAAGAAGGAAGTTTATTTTTTAACATTAGATAAGTGATTTATTTTAAAGTATACTAAGTGTTATCCCTCTCTTCTCCCATAAAGGATTCCTTAGCTATCAAGCTTAGGGATTCTGTAATCTTCTGAGTAGGAGCGTGGTCTTGGACATAACAGAAACTTCTGTATTAGATCAAATGGATGGGTCTGAAAAACAAATTAGTTTTCCAGGAAAGGGACAAATAGTAACAGATTTCCTAGGTGGGGGGGAGAAATCAAGCATTAGAAACTGTAAGATGCTTAAAAATACAATTAAACTATGAATCAGTTTGTTTGTGGTTCACTAATTGTGCAGTAGCCCTGAATATCTGTATTTTTCCAAACCTACTCATGACTTTTGTCTAACTTCAGTTTAAAGGAAAATGGCATTGGATTTTTTTACACTTTTTTAAAACTCTTCATGTGTAACAGCTTTTTAGAATCTTGAACAAGTCATTCCTGCAGATTTTTTCTGTTGAGGAAAGCCAGATTTTTCTTCATCATGGCTTTAGATTGTCATTAAAAAAAATCTTGATGAGGAAACAAGTCTGAGAGTTGAATGTTTCATTGAAAGCTTAAAGGCATCTTGGCAGAATCTGAGAATCTATCATGTTTGCTTCTTACACCCATTGCTCAGACAAGGTCAGAACTTTTTTTGAAATACAATATATTGTTCATCATTCATCTTCACTGTCCGCGTGTGCTTCTTAGTGCAGATCCTGCATTTCTTATGTACCCAAATCTTCCACTGACTTTAATGGGAGTTTTGGGTGTATGGGGAAGGCACAATCAGGCCCTTAATAATATTTACAAAACTATTTCTCTTTAGTCATAACTTCCATTGTGCTTGTTTCCCCCCCCCCTTCCAATGTCTAACTAATCAATACATAGTGACACTTAAGTCAGTGGGACTTAAGTACATGCTAAAAGTTAAGCACATGCTTGAGCACTTTGCCGAAATGGGAGCATCATTCCTAAGCACATTGTCAACACTTAAATAACGATCGTAATAACAGGGTTTTATTTTTTCTTCCCACTTATTTTCCCTAGACCCTTGCCACCCACCTTAGTAAAATCACAATTGGGTGGGGTTTTGCCTCTAGTTTCACCAGCTTTGAAAGATTTTCAGTGGTAGTCCATTGCACTGCTTTAGCTCCAGCTCCAGACAGAAAGCTGCTTTAGGTACCTCTTCTGAATCTTCCAACATTTATTTATCTGATGTCTTTAACCAGTCAAGCAAACAAAAACTTGCTTTTGCCAGAGGATGTAACATCTATTTATCAGTTTAAAGTTTGTCAATCTAAATCTAAAAGTTTGTAATGTCTGGAGCTAGCCCCGCCCTTACACATTTTTCCTTTGCCTGTATCTTCCATATTACTATTCAGTTTTCTGTCTTTGTGCGTGTCCCCCTAAGATTTTCTTTCTTTCTTTCTTTCTAATATATACACCCTTAATTTCAGCTCAGTCCCCCTTTTTGGGAGGGGCAAAATTTTTGGCCCTGGGGTGTCTGTCATATAGATCGCTATGGAGCTGCACAGTCCCACTGTGCTTTGATGTTACCTAGGCCTGAACATAGCCTTGCCTTTCTGCTACTGGAGAAGGATGCATGGGACCAGGGGCAATGGAACATGATGGAGGCTTCCGTATGCCCTGCCAGGTGCTGCCTGCTGTTCAGCTTCCTGGAGCTGATCGCAGCTAGCATAAATGACTCTAGAGTACCTGCTCTTACTTATGCTTGGGAACCACTCCAACATATAGAGAGCTCAGGATCAAGGGAGCATAAAGGCAAACTTTAGTGCACCTGAGCTGTACCCTATACAGTTTCACTGGACTTCAGGATCTGGTATTTTGTTAGTTAACTCATGCTGTAGAGCTACATATGGAAGTCATTTCAAATTCACAGCACAAGAGCAAATATTCAGAAATGTGTGTTTTTGAAGGGTTTTAAGATAAAAAAATAGCCAATTTTGCCAAATGTTTTGCAGAAGAGCAATCATAGAATATCAGGGTTGGAAGGGACCTCAGGAGGTTGTTACCCAGGGTTCTTTCAACCCAAAGCTCTTGGTAACTTTTACTCTGTGCGAGGTGGTGTCAGGAAATAAATCAGGGGAGACACGGCCATCTGACCAATAGATGGCTGAAACAAACAGGACAACACGAGTGCTTTCACTTAAAGCTAAACCTTTCTTAGTCTCAAGCACTTATACACACGTCCGCAACAGGTTAGTAAAACACCCCCAACCCTTGATAATTACCAAAGCTGAGTGTGGCTCTCGAGTGGCACAGCGGCAGCCCATCTGCCGGTGGGGAACACAAGATGCATCCAGAGGGAGAGTCCAGTCCTGAAGAGTCCCACCACCTCAGACTTTTCCCCCTTATTTATACATTAGTAATAGAATGACATGTCCCTTAAAGCAAACTTGTTAAGTAAGCAGTTTCAATGGTCAAGCAAGAGGTTCCTTCTGATTATCGATTAACCAGGTGTGAGTTTTTCCAGAGTTTGCAGCTTTGAGGCCCCAATAGACATTCCTGGGGCACATCCTGCTCTTCTAAAATGCATGTATCAGCAACTCAACACAATTCTTATCAGGAAGGGTGCGGGGTCAAGCTGCCCTCTTTGTGGCACCCAAAAACCCCCTTCCCCTCCTGCCTTGGTTAAACTGAGAGTGCTGAATGGCCAATTTACAGCCTGCTGACTTGGCTGCTTTTAGCAATAAGCCATAGTGGTTTCAGGCACTTTACTGGTTTGCCAAAGTCTCCCCGTACAAGGTCATCTAGTCCAACCCCCTGCTCAAAGCAGGACCAATCCCCAACTAAATCATCCCAGCCAGGGCTTTGTCAAGCCTGATCTTGAAAACCTCTAAGGAAGGAAATTCCACCACCTCCCTAGGTAACCCATTCCAGTGCTTCACCACCCTCCCAGTGAAAAAGCTTTTCCTAACATCCAACCTAAACCTCCCCCACTGCAACTTGAGACCATTACTCCTTGTTCTGTCATCTGGTACCACTAAGAACAGTCTAGATCCATCCTCTTTGGAACCCCCCTTCAGGTAGTTGAAAGCAGTTATCAAATCCCCCCTCATTCTTCTGCAGACTAAACAATCCCAGTTCCCTCAGCCTCTCCTCATAAGTCATGTGCTCCAGCACCCTAATCATTTTTGTTGCCCTCTGCTGGACTCTTTCCAATTTTTCCACATCTTTCTTGTAGAGTGGGGCCCAAAACTGGACACAGTACTCCAGATGAGTCCTCACCAATGTTGAATAGAGGGGAATGATCACATCCCTCGATCTGCTGGCAGTGCCCCTACTTATACAGCCCAAAATGCCGTTAGCCTTCTTGGCAACAAGGGCACACTGTTGACTCATATCCAGCTTCTCGTCCATTATAACCCCTAGATCCTTTTCTGCAATATTTCAAGAGTGCAATATCGCCTGAAATGAAATGATAAAATTTAACAAATGATCACTATGTTTACACAGCTTTCATGTTACTGCACATATGCACCATATCTTTTGAAATCCAAATCCATGAAGAATCTTCCTGCTGTTTTGAGAATTTGCTAATTTTTTTTATTAAAAGGCATTTGTATTCTGGGGCAGAATGATCTGATGTTCCCTTAAATTGACCTGCTTGTCTAATGCATAAATGGTTTAAAAAAATCTTTTCAGTTTTTTTTAAACGGCATCTTGTACAAATTAATTCAGGAGAAAAATGTATAATTTTTTGACCAAGCAGTTGTTGAATCTAGAACCAGGTAAGTAACTGAGGGCTTGATTCTTTGTATAAGTAACCTTACAATGAAGAGCTTCAAAGAGAGAGATGGAAGTCTTACCTACCAGGAAAAAAAGGGGGGAAAATTGATCTTACCAACCTGCCAAATCTGATTATCTGCTACTTCCGTTTAAGAGACTCTATTTTGATATGTTCTGAAATTTTCCTGTGTCTGTTGATCAGTATGAATAAAATCAATCCATACTGTGATCATCATTCCTGGTTATATCTTGTGGAAGCAATATGAGCTAAACAGACACATAGTGGGTAACTGAAAATTGCTTGGAAAGGAAATTTGTGGGAAGAAAAAGCTTGGATGTGATTCTGAGCATTATGACCAAAATGTAATAGTAATGAATAAAGTAGATGTGAAATAATGCTTATATTTTCTGCCACCAGAGAACTTTTGCCGTTTCCTTTTCCCACTCCCACTTGTTAGAACATTTATCATGAATAACGGTAAAATGTGAGTAGGTCTGACTGGCCAAAACCTGTCCCGCAACCATCTGCAGATCTGGAGTATCATTCAATTGCCCGACTTTGGCATAAAGGGGAAGTAGTAAAGCATCTTTCCCTCCCATCAATTTAATGTATGGATAGTCAGAGTCAAAGATATTTGAAGTTCCATGGACTGTTTTTATTTGTTTCAGGGGGCCGTCTGCAACAAAAATTATACAAGAAAATGAGCAACTACACCATCAAAAGTGGCTGAATCTGCATTCTGACTGGAAGAATAAAAATGCATCCACATTACCTGCCCTTGTAGTGAAAGGGTAAGGGACAGCTAGTGTGTGCTCCATATGTGCTTCAGAGAGGTGGACGGAGCTATAGCAATGAAGGATGGTATTTCCATTAGTGAATTTTGTGTTCTGAGTGTAGAAAGGTATCTCTGTTTGCATTCACATAAACATATGTATGCATGACGTAATGTAAATTTCACAGTGAGGCTAATGTCTCTTACAACTTCACTCTCATTATTCACTCTGATATTCTGCACTCCTTACACAAGTAGAACTGCTTAGGAATTTCCCTAGGAGTTCCATACATTTAAGGAGAACATACTTACATTACTGAGATTGGCAAAGTGTCTGTTTTGTAACAGAAGTGTTAATTCCAGTGAGAATAGAATTTTGCAATCTGTTTTCAGACAAAGCAGGATAGATTTTTACACCAATTTTTATACAACATAAACTCCAGGCTACCACATTAATTTCAACAGAGTTGTAAATCAGCTGAGAATTTGGCCCAGATCGCACAGAGCGGAATAATGATTGTGTAAATGTATGGCCAGTCGGGTTTGAACAATAATAATGTCTCTTCTTATTTTAAAAAAGTGTTTGCATGTTTTCCACAGGGGATATTTATCAACAGAACTACATATGGTTCACTGTTTAGTTTTTCTGTTGTAGGATTCTGAGCACAATATGTACCCTTCTCCCCCCATTTCCCATTCTCAAGTTTGAGTTATCTGTTACATTTGATAGCTATCTAGAAAGTGGTAACCATAATTAAGAAACCATTGAAATATTTAAGTATTATGGTCCAAATTCAGTGTAAACTGGTACAACCAACCTGATTGCCTTCTATGATGAGATAACTGGCTCTGTGGATATGGGGAAAGCAGTGGATGTGATATATCTTGACTTTAGCAAAGCTTTTGATACGGTCTCCCACAGTATTCTTGCCAGCAAGTTAAAAAAGTATGGATTGGATGAATGGACTGTAAGGTGGATAGAAAGCTGGCTAGATTGTTGGGCTCAACAGGTAGTGATCAACGGCTCAATGTCTAGTTGGCAGCCAGTATAAAATGGTTGGTCCTGGGGCCGGTTTTATTCAACATCTTCATTAATGTTCTGGATGAAGGGATGGATTGAACCCTCAGCAAGTTCACAGATGACATTTAGCTGGGGGAAGAGGTAGATACACTGGAGGGTAGGGATAGGGTCCAGAGTGACCTAGACAAATTGGAGGATTGGGCCAAAAAAAAATCTGATGAGGTTCAACAAGAACAAGTGCAGAGTCCTGCACTTAGGACGGAAGAATCCCATGTACCGCTACAGGCTGGGGACCGACTGGCTAAGCAGCAGTTCTGCAGAAAAGGACCTGGGGATTACAGTGGATGAGAAGCTGGATATGAGTCAGCAGTGTACCCTTGTTGCCAAGAAGGCTAACGGCATATTGGGCTGCATTAGTAGGAGCATTGCCAGCAGATAGAGGGAAGTGATTATTCCTCTCTATTCGGCACTGGTGAGGCCACATCTGGAGTACTGTATCCAGTTTTCAGCCCCCCACTACAGAAAGGATGTGGACAAATCGGAGAGAGTCCAGCGGAGGGTAACATAAATGATGAGGGGGCTGGGGCACATGACTTGTGAGCAGAGGCTGAGGGAACTGGGCTGAGGGAACTGCTTAGTTTGCAGAAGACAAGAGTGAGGGGGGATTTGATAGCAGCCTTCAGCTACCTGAAGGGGGGTTCCAAAGAGGATGGAGCTCGGCCGTTCTCAGTGGTGGCAGATGACAGAACAAGGAGCAATGGTCTCAGGTTGCAATGGGGGAGGTCTAGGTTGGATATTAGGAAACACTATTTCACTAGGAGGGTGAAGCACTGGAATGGGTTACTTAGGGAGATGGTGGAATCTCCATCCTTAAAGGTTTTTAAGGCCCGGCTTGACAAAGCCTTGGCTGGGATGATTTAATTGGGGATGGGTCCTGCTTTTGAGCAGGGGGTTGGACTAGATGACCTACTGAGGTCCCTTCCAAACCTGATATTCTATGATTCTATGATAAAGCCCTGGCTGGGATGATTTAGTTGGTATTGATCTTGCTTTGAGCAGGGGATTGGACTAGATGACCTCCTGAGGTCTCTTTCAACCCTAATCTTCTATGATTCTAACTCTATTCATGTCACTGGAGTTATGCCAGTTTACTTCAGAGCTGGATTTATTTGTGTATTCATCCATTATGGCTATTCATCTCTTCCATCTTTCCAGTGATATATAGAATTTAGTTCCTGACCTGTAGTGGCCTGAGTAGGGCCCATAGCCTTTTTACAACAGAAGTGTTAATTCCAGTAGCCTAGCCAAATTCCTAGTTGAATTACATTCTGTTTATGTAAAAAAAAAATCTTAAATTTTCAAATAGATGCAAGGGTATTTATCATTTTGTCTTTCACCATAGTGTGCATGGTATACGGCAGTGGTTTTCAACCTTTTTTCATATGTACACCCCTACAAAATTTCAAATGGAGGTGCAGACCCCTTTGGAAATTCCCAGGGGTCCACAGACCACAGGTTGAAAACCCCTAGTGTACAGTATTTTACTCTCTCTACAGTATTTTGTGTATAAGTTTAAATTAGACTCATAGACTTTAAGGCCAAAAGGGACCATCATGATCATATAGTCTGACCTCCTGCACATTGCAGGCCACAGACTTTCACCTTTTACCCATTCCTGTAATAGACCCACTGCCTCAATTACTGAAGTCCTCAAATCTTGCCTAGATGTTACAGAGAATCCACGGTTTACTCCAGTTCAAACCAGCAAGTGACAGTAAGTTTGTAAAATACTTTGTGATCCTTCTGGATGAAAAGCACAATATAAATATAAGTTAGTATACTTCATTCTTTTTTTGCTCTATCTAGTAATACAGATAAGGAAGTGTTATTTACTCCTGCTCATAACACGAGAACTAGAGGCCACTGAAAGAAATTAATAGGTAGCAGGTTTAAAACAAACAAAAGGAAGTATTTCTTCACACAATGCACAGTCAACCTATGGAACTCTTTTCCAGAGGATGTTGTGAAGGCCAAGACTATAACAGGGTTCAAAAAAGAACTAGATAAATTCATGGAGGATAGGTCAATCAATGGCTCTTAACCAGGATGGGAAAGGATGGTGTCCCTAGCCTCTGTTTTCCAGAAGTTGGGAATGAGTGACAGGGAATGGATCACTTGATGATTACCTATTCTGTTCATTCCCTCTGGGGCATCTGGCATTGGCCACTGTCAGAAGACAGGGATATTGGGCTAGATGGACCTCTGTTCTGACCCAGTATGGCCGTTCTTATGTACAGTGCAATGTTATAACAGCGTGTAATACTGCCTCTTAGAACACTGGACACATTTATCATTCTTCCAGAACAAGGATTTTTCCTGAAGCCTGACCTGTATTTGATTTTCCTTTAATTTCTATATGTGCCCACATTCCTGATATCTCTGCTGGCCTGAAAATTATCTGGGTTAATATAAAAGAGAAACACAAAATTGATTTATGTTTTAATATGGTTTTGGTTGAGAACTTGTCCAGATTTTAAGTGGTACTGTCACTGAAATCTAAGAAAGCCTCTCATATATATATATATATATATATATATAAATATATATATATATATATATATATATATATATATTTGCACTAGTATATTGTGCTCATCAGTCCCTCAAGACACACAGAAAAAAACTTAAAAACATGGATAACAATAATTTGGCCTTCCATTCTTTGCAAATCCATAGGTATAGTAAATAAATATTGAGATCTTCATAGCAATTGGTGTCTTGTTCATATTTCATCTTATTCAAGATGTCTCTCTCTTATTGACTGGGTTTAATGATTTGCAGGTACTGTCAGTCATGCACATGAATAACTTGACTCATAGTGTGAGTAATCCCATTGAAGTCAATGAACCTTGGACTATGTGACACAAGGAGGCAAATGAACTGTAGAATCAATACTACTGGTAGGGAAATGATTCTCTCCCTCCCAAAAACCTACAACAAAAATGTGAACTCTTCAGTTGGATAAACGTTTTCCTTGGAAACTTTCTGGGTTTTCATCAAAAGACCAGAATTTCTTTTGGCAAAAGATTCTGTTTAATCTAAAAGCCATTTTCTATCAAATAAGTGTCAACAAAAATCTTTCACCTACCTGGAAGAACCAAGAGAGCTTCACAGAGATTTATTTGCCTTCAGATGTCTGAATTTAGGAATGATCAGATAGTACATCTCAGCTGTTGGGTTAATTAATAAAGAAAGAGGTAGTCTCTAAGCGTATGTCTACACTATGAAATTTGGTCAATTTTATAGAAGTAGATTGCGTATGTCCACACTAAGCACATTACGTCGGCGGAGTGCATCCTCACTTCCGTGGCTAGCATCGACTTTCGGAGCATTGCACTGTGGGTAGCTATCTCACAGTTCCCGCAGTCTCCGCCACCCATTGGAATTCTGGGTTAAGCTCCCAGTGCCTGATGGGGCAAAAACATTGTCACGGGTGGTTTTGGGCACGTCGTCAGTCACCCCTCCCTCCATGAAAGCAACGGCAGACAATCGTTTCACGCCTTTTTTCCACGCAGACGCCATACCACGGCAAGCGTGCAGCCCGCTCAGCTCAGCTTAGTGACACCACTGCTGTCGTGTCCTGGGTGCTGCTGACAGCAGACTGTGCAGTAGGACTGCTAACCATCGTCATAAACCGCTTCTGCTGCAACTCTGCTCTGCTGCTGTTGTGTCAATATCGAATTTCTCCATGTTGTCTGTCATGGGCTCCCGGGTATGTGTGTTCTTCCTCGGGAAATGTGTGCGGTACTAACCGTCATCCTCCACCACTTCTGCTGCAACTCTGCTCTCCTGCCCTCATGAATCCACCTCGCAGGTCCTCGTCATTCTCTATAAATATCTATTCTCATGGCATCCATCGTCAGCCACCGCTTCTGCTGCAACTCTGCTCACCTACAGATGCCATACCACGGCAAACATGGAGCCTGTTCAGATCACTGCAGCAGTTATGAGCATTGTAAACCCCTTGCGCATTATCCTGCAGTATGTGCAGAACCAGAACCTGCAAAAGCAGGTGAGGAGGTGACGGCAGCGCGGTGATGAGAGTGATGAGGACATGGACACAGACTTCTCTCAAAGCATGGGCCCCGGCAATTTGGACATCCTGGTGCTAATGGGGAAGGCTTATGCAGTGGAACGACGATTCTGGGCCTGGGAAACAAGCACAGACTGGTGGGACCACAAAGTGTTGCAGGTCTGGGTTGATTCCCAGTGGCTGCGAAACTTTCTCATGCATAAGGGCACTTTCATGGAACTTTGTGACTTGCTTTCCCCTGCCCTGAAGCGCAAGAATACCAAGATGAGAGCATCCCTCACAGTTCACAAGTGAGTGGCGATAGCCCTCTGGACGCTTGCAATGCCAGACTGCTACCGGTCATTCGGGAATCAATTTGGGGTGGGAAAATCTACTGTGGGGGCTGCTATGATCCAAGTAGCCAGTGCAATCACTGAGATTGCAAGGGTCAAGGGTAGTGACTCTGGGAAATGTTCAGGTCATAGTGGATGGCTTTGCTGCAGTGGGATTCCCTAACTGTGGTGAGGCGATAGACAGAATGCATATCCCTATCTTGGGACTGGACCACCTTGGCAGCCAGTACATAAATGGCAAGGGGTACTTTTCAATGGTGCTGCAAGCACTGGTGGATCACAAGGGATGTTTCACCGACATCAACGTGGGATGGCCGGGAAAGGTACATGATGCTCGCATCTTCAGGAACTCTGGACTGTTTGAACAGCTGCAGGAAGGGACTTACTTCCCAGACCAGAAAATAACTGTTGGGGATGTTGAAATGACTATAGTTATCCTTGGGGACCCAGCCTACCCCTTAATGCCATGGCTCATGAAGCCATACACAGGCACCCTGGATAGTAGTAAGGAGCTGTTCAACTATAGGCTGAGCAAGTGCAGAATAGTGGTAGAATGTGCATTTGAATGTTTAAAAGCTCGCTGGCGCAGTTTACTGACTCGGTTAGACCTTAGCACAACCAATATTCCCAGTGTTATTGCTCCTTGCTGTGTGCTCCACAATATCTGTGGGAGTAAGGGGGAGACGTTTATGGCGGGGTGGGAGGTTGAAGAAAATTGCTTGGCCACTGATTACATGCAGCCAGACACCAGGATGATCAGAAGAGCACAGCTGGGCACACTGTGCATCAGAGAAGCTTTGAAAACCAGTTTCATGACTGGCCAGGCTGCGGTGTGACAGTTCTCTTTGTTTCTCCTTGATGAACCCCCCCCCCCTTGGTTCACTCTACTTCCCTGTAAGCCAACCACCCTCCCCCCTTTGATCACCGCTTGCAGAGGCAATAAAATCATTGTTGTTTCAAAATCATGCATTCTTTATTAATTCATTACACAAATAGGGGGATAACTGCCAAGGTAGCCCGGGAGGGGTGGTGGAGGAGGGGAGGAGGGAAGGACAAGGCCACAAGAACGTCCTGGGTGGGGGTAACCTATTTCCCTTTGTTTTTTCCTACCCCCCCCCCCCGACGTTCTTGTTAAACCCTGGATTTGTGCTGGAAATGGCCCAACCTGATTATCATACACATTGTAAGGAGAGTGGTCACTTTAGATAAGCTATTACCAGCAGGAGAGTGGGGTGGGGGGAGAGAAAACCTTTTGTAGTGGTAAACACCCATTTTTTCATGCTTTGTGTATATAAAAAGATCTTCTGTACTTTCCACAGTATGCATCCGATGAAGTGAGCTGTAGCTCACGAAAGCTTATGCTCAAATAAATTGGTTAGTCTCTAAGGTGCCACAAGTACTCCTTTTCTTTTTGTCCTAATATGGAGGACAGAATAAGGCTGCCCTCCCCAGAAACCTTTTGCCAAGGCTTTGGGAATACCTCCAGGAGAACTTCATGGAGATGTCCCTGGAGGATTTCCACTCCATCCCCAGACATGTTAACAGACTTTTCCAGTAGCTGTACTGGCTCCAAATGCATCCCAAGTCTTCAGGGCAAATTAATCATTAAACATGCTTGCTTTTAAACCATGTATTATATTTACAAAGGTACACTCACCAGAGGTGCCTTCTCTGGCTTCATTGTCCAGGAGCGCGCCTTGGGAGGGTATTGGCTCCAGGGTGATAAACAGTTCCTGGCTGTCAGGGAGAACGGTTTCTCTGCTTGCCTGCCGTGCACTATCCTC
Source organism: Caretta caretta (assembly GCF_965140235.1). NCBI lineage: Eukaryota > Metazoa > Chordata > Testudines > Cheloniidae > Caretta > Caretta caretta. The sequence continues at coordinate 103,450,447 of NC_134209.1, forward strand.
CTCCTCCTCCTCACCTTCCTCATCCCCAAAATCCTCATCCCTGTTGCATGAGACTCCCCCCTTGCAGGTGTCCACGGACAGGGGTGGGGTAGTGGTAGGGCCTCCCCTTCCCCCCAGAATTGCATGCAACTCATAGAAGTGGCACGTCTGGGGCTCTGACCTGGAGTGGCCATTTGCCTCTTTGGTTTTTTGGTAGGCTTGCCTGAGCTCCTTAATTTTCACGCAGCACTGCTGTGGGTCCCTGTTGTAGCCTCTGTCCATCATGCCCTCGGAGATTTTTGCAAATATTTTGGCATTTCATCTTTTGGAATGGTGTTCTGATAGCACAGATTTGTCTCCCCATACAGTGATCAGCTCCAGTACCTCCTGTTCAGTTCATGCTGGAGCTCTTTTGTGATTCTGGGACTGCATGGTCACCTGTGCTGGTGAGCTTGCCATGCTGGCCAAACAGGAAATGAAATTCAAAAGTTCCCGGGGTTTTCCTGTGTACCTGGCTAGTGCATCGGAGTTGAAAGTGTTGTCCAGAGTGGTCACAATGGAGCACTCTGGGACAGCTCCCGGAGGCCAACACTGTTGAATTGCGTCCACACTACCCCAAATTTGACCCGGCAATGTTGATTTCAGCGCTAATCCCCTCGTCGGGGTGGAGTATAGAAATCGATTTTAAGAGCCCTTTAAGTCGACGACAATGGCTTCATCGTGTGGATGGGTGCACGGTTAAATTGATCTAATGCTGCTAAATTCGACCTAAACTCGTTGTGTAGACCAGGGCTAAAATATGCAGCACCCAATTCATAAAGGCTTTATATATATCTAAAATAACACCTTTAACTGCCTTCAGAAACAAACTGGAAGCCAGTGCAATTTCTGGTGTCCCAATATAATGCTCCCTGTGTTTCATTGTATCATGTGGATTGATTTTGCTGTGTTTAAACAAATGATCCAATTGCTTTTATATTGGGCTGATATGATATGTAAATTGATAATATGTTTTTAATTTTTATTGTTTCAACACTTAGGCAGTCATGTCAAAGCAGAAGCAAAGTGTCCCTTCTCTGTAGCAAAAAAGGTAAGAGAAAAACATATAATTCCTGGAACAACATACGAAGAGCATTTTATTTGGATTCTTAAGCATGTGTCTTTGATATGTTGAAATATAGTTTCTCAAAAACAAATCTTTAATGTGTATTTCCCTTTGAAATCTGATATACTTTTGTTCATCTATTAGTTTCCCATTAATTTTTTTTTGGCCACTACATCCAGTGTTTTCAGCTTTTTTCCCCTTTTGATGATGAAATTGTCCATTGTATTGGACTAAGGCTGGCTTCTGCCCCCACTAAATTAATTGGGAGTCTTGCAATTAATTTCAAAGGGAGCAGACTTGGTCCATAATTGGTATGATGATATAGTTACAAGTACTGCATGTGTCATAAATATAAAGGGACGGGTAAACACCTTTAAAATCCCTCCGAGCCAGAGGAAATACCCTTTCACCTGTAAAGCGTTAAGAAGCTAGGATAACCTCGCTGGCACCTGACCAAAATGACCAATGAGGAGACAAGATGCTTTCAAAAGCTGGGGGAAGGGAGAAACAAAGCCCCTCTCTCTCTGTCTGTGTGATGCTTTTGAACCTGAAGTTGTTTTTTACCTAAGAGCAACTAGAGGGGTTTTCTGTCTATTTGCCTGGAGACAAAGGTGTTAGTTTTTGGTTTTGTTTTAGGATTTTGATTTTTTTAACAAGAAGCACAGATCTTAAAAAGGAATTTTGTTTCCTTTGGGCTGCTGAAAAGCAGGTTTTTGGCTGAAAGCAGTTAGAGGTTTTTTTTCTGTGCTTTGGGGCCAGAGCAGAGACAAAAGGGAATTGTCTTTTGTGAGCTGGAGTTTTCTCTACCTAAAGGCAGATCTGAAGAAGTTTTTTTTTTCCTAATAGCAACTAGAGGGGTTTTCTGCCTATTTGCCTGGAGACAAAGGTGTTAGGTTTTTTTTTAAGGATTTCTCTGTAGGCTGACAATCACTATCAGAGAACATAGGTATCCGGACAGCACAGCAAAATTTTACAAGCCAAGTTTTTGTTTTGTTTTGTTTTCTTTCTAACTCTCGGGTGTAAAGTTAGTTAAAAACAGAGAGGTTAAGATGACAGACTCCATTCCTGTTCTTTCCCCCGCAAAAGCATCACAGACAGAGAGAGAGGCTTTGCTTCTCCCTCCCCCCAGCTTTTGAAAGTATCTTGTCTCCTCATTGCTCATTTTGGTCAGGTGCCAGCGAGGTTATCCTAGCTTCTTAACCCTTTACAGGTGAAAGGGTTTTTCCTCTGGCTAGGAGGGATTTTAAAGGTGTTTACCTTCCCTTTATATTTATGACAGCATGTTACATAATTCTTCCTCAAGTCTTACTTAGGAAGACTCTCTCAGGCTTCTGTGGAAACTTGCCTGAATAAAGACATAAAGATTTGGTCCATAGAGTCAAGTGAGAAAGGGTTAGACTGAGATATTAGTGAGTCTGGAGTAAGTTCACTGACTTTATTGGATTTACTCTGGATTGACTGAAAACAGAATCTGTCCCAGAAATTATATCACTAACTGTTTGCACTGGTATTATCATATTTCCAATGTCTTGCAAATGGAACCAGAACCAAAGGATGAATTCCTGGTTTCCCCTAATCTTGTCAATATCCATGTTTTGATTAGACTAAACTTTTATTCCTGTTGGGAACATCTTTTGCTACCACTATAGTAAGTAAGCTCCTGATATAGTATGTGATCCATTTGTAGCTGTGACTGTCAAGGGGATAGGGACATTTAAAGACGAAAACTCCAGATTAAATCTAAATGCACAGTGGATTGTGCAAGTTTAAGTGGTTTGAAAATACAGCAATTCTTCAGATGGATGTTAGGTTCTACAAAATGAAAAAGCTTTCTTGAAGAACATTTTGAATAAATATATTAGCCTGATGACAAAGATTAATCATAAAGCATGACCTAGATCCAGGAAACTACTCAAAGTTTACTATTACCAAAAAAAAGTCATCTTGTAGGACTCTGTAAGGTTGTTTGCCTCTTACATGTAGTACATATAGAGGACTTTAAAGCAACACAAAGGTCCTTGCCCCCTGAAGTTATTTGAGGGAACGTGCTAAGAATTTAATAGTTACAAATCAACATTGTACTAATTTATTTCTTCATCGCTAAATTCCCACATATATGCAAAACAGGATATCCTCTCCTGGGGAAGGATTCCAGAAACTGATACTATTTCAGCCAATTCTCTAAATTAGGCAGTAATAAAACAAGAGATTTATAAGAGCCTGTCACATTACAATCCCAGAATTAAAAAGGAGAACTAAAAGAAAGGGATGAACATATTTTTAAAAGGTGTGTAGTTGACCAGCAAGTTAATGGAAAACTTCTTGTCAGTGAAATTTATAACAATATGATATAATTTCCAAGGGAAGTGGTGGATATTTAAAACTAGAATGGACAAAGCATTAGAATAGGCATTGTAAAAAATGAATCTTCACTGGCAAGCTATATATGAGCAAACAGCTATTTTTCATTTGAAATTTCCATGAGTAGAGCAAGTATTATATATCCTGCAGATAGATGCACATCCACACTTTGGACTTCTGGGACTGGGCAAAGGCTTTCCAATGTGCTACTCCAGTGCCACTTCTGGGGTGTAGTCCAGGGTAGCAACAGCATGCTGGTGATTGACAGGTGATATAACCCCCTTGCCCAAGGATAGGTTGATAGCTCTACTTCTCAGAGAAAGCCAAACTTTTCCAACTTAGTCTGGCTCCCCCCTTCCCCCCCACCCCCCGCCCGTTTGTCTTATTTGGGAACCTAAATAGGTCAAATTAATCCCTGGGCTCAGTCCACTGAAGTGAAAGGAGGGATGAATTTGGCTCATTGTATATGGAATTCAGCACAGTGTGTTGTTTTTATAAATTCTTCCCATAAGTGCAACATAATTTCATGAGTTTTATAACTTCATTCCGTAGAGAGAAATCCCTTTGCAATATTTTTTTCAGAGCAGATTTTGAGAACGTTCTATGCATGTTGAATTTCGTGGCAGTGAATAACACACTGTATCTTACATTTCTCGCTAGATTGTGGCCGTCGCCCTGCAGCTCGCATGAGCAAGAGGATCCTTGGTGGCAGGACTAGTCGTCCAGGACGGTGGCCTTGGCAGTGCTCTCTGCAGAGTGAACCAAGTGGGCACATATGTGGCTGTGTTTTGATTGCAAACAAATGGGTTTTGACGGTAGCACACTGCTTTGAGGGGTGAGCAGAGCTGAGACAGTTTTACTGTTGACATACAAATGGCTAGTTAGACAAATAACTTCCACATAAACATATTTAAAAAAAAAATCAGATCTTGTCAAAACAGCAAATCTCTTTTTGGAGACTAAAGAGACAATGAATGTTATTAAATGATTTCAGCTGAGGGTTTGACTAGTTTTAATATTCACTTTGATACCTAAAGTTGATAAAGGCTTTGACTTTCAGCTAGGAAATTCATAAAAAACTATCCCTTTCATTTATGATATTTTACTAATGTGTCTCATATAACTATAGAGTAATAAATCTTCTCACTGAGAGCCAGAATAAAAATAACACAAGAATACAGGGACAGTGGTAGCTGTTTAACCAGAAAAAATAAAATCGACACTTCGCCACAGTGGTATCTGAGATGATGGAGCTATTTATTGCCTTTTCTAATTACAGAGAAATGCTACGCTATCTCCACTGTCATTATTAAAAAGTCAGCACTTACCATGGAGTGAAAATTTCTAGTATCTGAGATTTGATACCACAAGGATTTTCTGTTTGACGCACAGGAACCATGATGTACCTCAGGCACCAGACATGGGTGACAGTTTAATGCTAATCACGGTATCATTCTGATTAAGCAGAATTTTGGGTGGAAGTTTATTACCATACTTCATGTTTTGCACCAAGTCCTATTAATTAGATTTCTAAAGAGAATTAAAATGTGTTTCAACAGTTAACATGCTTTCCCCTCATATAGTCTAAGTACATTTCTGCTGCACAGCTTCTCAGCTCATTCATCCCTAATGGGAGATGCCTCCCACCTGTGGAGTTTGGAGATAATCCTGGAGTCTCCAGCAACAGCACTGAACGAAGTGCCACCCTTCAACTCAGGCCACCAGAAATTCTGCTTCTGGCAGTAGAACAAACTGGTGGCTCAGCTTCTCCTGACCCCACTTTGTTTAAAACTCTCATTTGTATTCATTTTTGTGCAGCAGCAACTTCATCTCACCTTCTAATTCCCCTTACCCTTTCCTGATGTGAGGAATCACTGGAACATTGAGGCTCCATCCCTCTGATGCAGCACCTTTTGAACAGGCTCTCCCTCCCTCCCACCCACCACAGCAGCAGAGAACCCCTACAAGCATTGAGCCACATCCAAAGGGTGCTGTAGGCAGCTTTTCAGGAAACTTAAAGGGTGAGCTATGGCTTACTGCCACTGATCCTTGCATTGCCAGAGCATGGGGCTTCAGAGGGAGAGCTATGGCCTGCTGCCAAGGGTTGCCAACTTGCATAGAGTTTTGAGCCAGACAGCTGTGCCAGGGCTTCATCCGCCATCCAAATCCATGACTCCATCATGGGAAGTCTCACCTGGAGCATGAGCATTCATACAGAGGAGAACCCCCTCACATCTTAGCGAGACTTCAGGTTTTAAAAAAAGACAAAAGCAAGTGTCCCTTTTGTAAGGCAGCAGTTTGTATTGTTAATGAGCAAGGGGTGTAAAAATCAGGGTTTGAACCCTGTCTCCTTTGCCATCTCACCCTGAGGGAGGGTTGGTCGGGGCTTCTGTCCTCTACAGGACTTTCCCACATCTTGCTGTATCAGGTTCACTGCCCCTCCCCCACTCTACGCCATAGTCTGGGTAGGCAGAGAAGCCTGGTACACCTAGTGAGCCCTGCCTCAGGCTGCAGTGTGGTGAGAATTTGTGCCTATCAGGTTGTCAGCCTGCAGACCCTCACTCTGCCAGGGAAAGGGGCTCACGGTCTGAAAGGTGAGAAGGGGTCTCTCGCTTCCCTTCCCCCTCCCTATCGACTGGCTTCATACTAAAATATAAGGAGCACCTCAGGCCATATGAGACAGAACAGGGGCACAGGAGGACTCCATTTCTGATGCAGCTCAACCATCATGGGATTACAGCGAGACAAATGAAAAATCCCTTTCCATGTTCAAAATGACTCCCGATTTAGTGAGTAAAGCCTGAGAGTGACACTAGGTTGCTCCTGAAGTACTTACCAGGGTGATAGCCAGCGTGGGCAGTAGGTTGTGGAAATAGCCCACCAGCTAGCCTTCAAAAGAACACCAATCCGAATATTTGTTCCAGTACCCATCCCAATCAAGTGGTCCCTAGGCCAGGATGAATAGCATGCTACCTCCCTCCTCCCAACAACCAGAGAAAGTCTCATATGCGTACCACCAAAAACTAACAAAACCCAAAAAACCTCATGACTCTCACAGGGCAAGAAGCCAGTGGCTCACAGAGAATGCATTAATAATTATAAAATATTCTCCTTTAAGCAAAATTAGATACAGAGTTTCCAGTATGTGCCTGCTTTAAGAACATCACAAGATCTGAATGGGGATTTCTGGTTAAAACTAAATGTTAAACTATGTTGTATAAAAATGGATGAAAATTCCATAAACTTTGGGAAGCTACAGTTGGTGCAGCAATAGCTCCACCAGTGAAAGACAGTCAAAGCATAAGAAGGGGGCTTCCTTCCAAAAGATCCCTTATAGACTATAAGAGTGAAATTTCAAAGCTTCAGTTGTGGCCATTCAGATCCTATCCTTAATAAGGAAAACCAACTTGATGAGCCTCTTGCTTACTACTGCCTAGGGATATGATTTTTGCTTTGAATGTCAGAGGTCTCAGGTTCACATTCTGGTCAATGCTGGGAGCAGTGTGTAAAATATTATTTCTTTGGAATATTTCCTGGCTCTTGATGTGATTTGAGATGAGCATTGCCTCCTAACTCCATGGCTACACCATGAGTAGCAATCACTCGTCTTAAACAGATACCTTGTGCAGCCAAATTTATACATGAGCGGCTATGTGGGGAAAACTTTGGAGAAATTAATATCTGAGAACGCTGAGCGGCCTCAAGCATCTCTATGAAATCCAGCATAGCAATCTGTTGGTCACCACCAACAGGGTACTCAAGAAGGGACTATTTCTACTAGCAGAGGAAATAAACTGGAAGAGAAGCTCCTAGGGAAGACCTAGATTTTTTTTTTCTTCACAAACCAACAAACCTCAGCATGACAAAGACAAAATGGGCATTGATGTATGACAGCTCACAGTTCATGTACAAGACTCTGCCTTCTGATCCACCCTCTGCACCCAAAGTCTTAAATGGCTTTTAGTAGTTACCCATCTATACATATTTATGGACAATTTCACAATCCATTTCCTGTTTAGAGAAACAGACCCACTCATAACTTGCCAACTGCTAGAAAGGATTCAAACGCACCAGTTCAAAATCAAGAAGGGCTTTTTGAGCCCAACAGAAAACTGTCAAAAAAGATGAGTCAAAAAAGACCTGGCACGGGTCATAATTTTACCACCATGGTAAAGATTTGCAAAGATCGAAGAGATCATTGCAAAAGTTGTTTCCTACCAGCAGTCAGCTATAGCTAACTGTCTACACTGACTTGGTTTATGCATCAGTATCAACCTGTGCATGGGATTTCACACAATGTGCCTCCGAGATTCCTTCTGAGGTTGTAGAATAACACAGCTGATGCAATGCAAAATTAGGTGTCACTCTTGGATCATGTCTGAATGCCCTTTTATGGGCAAGTACAAACAACTTGCTGACAGTTTACTCAGTTTTCACTTATAGACTTTTGCATACTTGCTACAAAAGCAAGCGTTGCAAGGTGGGGTGCATACTTGGAAGAGAAGATGATTCAGGATGTATGGTCCCTTACTTAGCAGAAGGAAAGCATCCAGCTCTCTGAAGCTCACACCTTGTGCTACACAATTTTGCAAAATCGCAGCGTACATATCCTTTTAGTTCACTTCGACACTTCTAGCAGGCTAGCAGCAGAGTGGCTGAACAAACACACATAGGAATGCCCATATTGGGTCAGACCATAGCATCCAGTACTTTGTCTCTGTTAGTGGTCATACTAGCTGCAAGAGGAAAATGCAAGAAACCCCATAGTGGGCAGTTACAGAACAACTTGTCCCCCAGAGGAATCTTCCTCCTATGTAGTTAGAAGTTGGTTTATGATCTTAAAGGTGAATGTTTGTATCCCTTCCAAATCCACTAAGTAGCCAGAGGTCAAAACTTCTATGAGGCATTTGAAATAATGTCCTGGTCAGAGAAGAATTTGCTGTGTTTAAAGACAGTTCACATAAAGGGTACAGAAAAGAAGTCGCAAGAGCTGAAGTTGTCATCCTAGCCCGCCACTGGTTTGGACTAAATAGACAGTCAAGGAACTTTCACTGCATCTGTGGAAAAGAACAGACCTCTTGAAGTAGGGACACCTCCTTCATCCTGACCTGAACCATCTAGTTAACAGCCTACACGTCAGAAGAGAAGTGTAGTTCAGCAGGAATTCTCTGTAGCCTCATTGATACATTTTGGTATCTAGACAGAACTCAATGAGAAAATTTTAATCATTGATGTGGTCAAGTTTCATTTCTGGTAATGAAGGGAAACAGTAAGCTCCCTCTGTACAGTGCCCAGCACAATGCCACCTTGGCCTCTAATTAATGCAATTAATAATCCCAAAGTTCTGGTGATCTTAGCCTCATTAGAGTTTCTACTGAATGGATGGTCAAAATCCTGCAACCAAGCACCATGAAAAGTTGGTATCAGCGCTAGTGGCATTCTTTATACAGCTATATCTGACTCCACAACTGAGTGTCATTAGGCGTCAAGATTGATCAGCCTGGCCAGACTAGACAAACCTGTGGCTGGCCTTTCTTGTTTTGTTCCAAGCTTCCACACGTTTTTGAAAGGATGCAGCATACATGTGGAGTCCTAGCGATCTAAAGACATTGCATGGATACACATACCAGTCCTATCCTGTTCATCTCATTTACTCTAAATGCCAGGGTCTGAGGGCTTCATAGTTGCTATGAGCAAGATGTTAAAATCCTGGGCCAGTTGTCATGCACAGAGGGCATCAAGGCTGCCCTTGAAATGGGTCCTAGTGGCATTATGGAAAGAGAGCCTCTCATTTACACAGTAGGTTTCCATTTCTCTGTAGTAACATCTTTTATTAGAAAGTTGGTGCTGGGTTGGTTCCTAAACAAATTACAAAGTTGTGCTTTTATAGAGAGGGAAGCTCTATTTCTGCCTATTATTCTATTGTAACAGTAATTAAAATTCCACATTATCCTCCTTTCCACTTATCCCATTTCTGTGATTCACTGCTCGCTAGTCCCCATTGCAGATGAACGAGGAAAGGCGTTATGCAGCACAATGAGACATTTCTTACCTGATACATTTTTTTTTTCTGTTAGTAGCTTCTCTTCTCATACAGCCCACTCTGGAAGACCAGAATGTAACTTCTAACTTACAATACATTGATTTTTTTCCTTTAAAGGGAAACTTAAACACAAGTCAACCAAATTTCCTCTTAATGCTGTTTATCGGTTGCTGAACTCTTTCTATAGTTTTGGAAGAACTTCTCGGGTAAGCTGAGTTGAAGGGCGGGGCTTAGTCCTAGAGCCCTCAGCAACAACATTGCAGAACGTGACAGTAGAGAGGTATTACCCGTTAATGATGATTGAGGAGAGAAGCTGCTTGGGGAAGTTTTCATTCTATAGAACTTAGACTTTTTGAAGTGGTTCATTTGTCCCTGGATAGATCTATACTGCATCAGTGTGTACCTAGTATGTTTCCTTTAAAAGGACACTGTGTCCCAGAATGAATCCCAAATGCCAGCCATTTGAAATTGCTGGGATGAAAAGGTTTGTAAATTTCTATACCGATATCTTGTTTGAATCTGACACTGTGAAATTACAAGAAATGGGTTATGCTCACTCTTCTGACCCTATAGTGGCACCAAACTATAAATGTGAGGTCTTACATTGTTAAATCATTTTAAAAGTATACTTTCATAAATTGGAGGGCCCAGTCTGTTTCCTTTATCTGTTTGACATTATGATGTTGTATTGTGGATTAAGATGGTCTGAGGAAAATTATTTTAAATTGTGCCAGCCAAAAAAAAAAAAAAGAAAAAGCAATTAAAGAGGAATTTTAAAGTGATCTTAAAAGATAATATATTTTTATCCTGAGACTTATTAGTTAGAGGCATTTTGGCAAAGAGTCAGCCAGCATGCAGGGACTATGTGTATACAAGTGTTGCAGCCACTCGCAGAGAACATTACAGCAAATGTGCTCTTAGATACTCAGACAATAGCGATGAGACTTCATAAAGCATCTAGTCCATCTTCTTGCCATTGCTAGTGTTTCCTCATTATGTACCCTATGGTTTTGTTGAGTCTGTTTTGCAATAAATCCCATGAAAACGCCTACGATCAATTTAAACTAACCAAGAGGTTTCTTTTCTGTTTGAGAATATATTCATGTTGTGACTTTTCATTGCCCATGGCTCTGCATTTTCAGAATCCTTCCTTGCTTTGTTCCCACAAGACATAGTAAGACATAAATATGCCTTGTGGTTTGTCGTCATACAGAGAGCCATGACGGACAAAAAAAGAGAGAGTCTGCAATGTCAGCAATGGCATGTTACCTTATTTTAATCGAAAATAACATTTATTATGCAATCAGAAAACCACAGTGCTGAGAAAGAGCTGTACTTTTGCATTTTCACAGCTTCTTTCTGCCGCAGTCTCTGTAAAGGCAGCCAAGCTTTACAAAACCATGTTCAATCAGCTATGTAAATAGTGAATGCTTCCTTTTTTTTTTAAAAGCCACAGGGAAGTCAGAGAACCTGTGACTTCCCACTAGTTCTCATCATGTGATTTAATACTCTTAGCCTCTGATACAGCCCACACTTTCACATGGCAGTTCGCATGCAGCTCAACTGATGTTGGTTCACTTCTCTTGACACTGTTACTTCCCCTTCCTCAACTGCAAAAATCCACAAATGTCAATAATGATGGCTACAATTTTTAAAAAATACAATAATGGAAACGTAGTCTTAGGCAATCACGGCTAAACGTCAAATTGAAATGTGACCTTCAAACTTAGGTTGCTGACACTTGACATCTTGGGGCCTAACACCTAAGGCTGGACAGTTGCCGTGAACGACACAGCTTTCATAATTTCCATATAGAGCAGGGGTGGCCACCCTGAGCTGGAGAAGGAGCCAAAATTTACCAGTGTAGATTGCCAAAGAGCCACAGTAATACATCAGCATCCCCACATCAGCTCCCCCCACTCCCGCTGCCTATAGAAGGAGCTGCATATTAACTTCTGAAGAGCCGCATATGGCTCTGGAACCACAGATTGGCCACCCCTGGCATACAGCAAAGTGATGTGATGATTTTTTTGATACTGGCTGGTGGCAGAATACAAGGACAGCTCTCTTGTTTGAGCTGTAAAGTTAAATTCAGAGTTGCTTGAGTAGCACATAGAAATCAATTGCTTAGTGACAAAGCAGGAGAGAGGCAAAAAACCACATTAGTGGATTTCCTAGCCCTGCCCTAATGATACTGAGCACCTTGACGGCAATAGGAATTGAGGGCACTTGTCACATTACAGGAGCCAGGAAGGACCAGCCTCTGCCAAAGTTAAAATATATACAGCCTCTTCTTAAAAATAATAGCAGCCCTCAGGGAAGGGGCAAGGCAATTTGAGCTAAGTTATGTTCTGATGTGGTGCCTCTTGTTCAAAACAGCATATGCACTGTTCTTGTGGTTTGCACTAAAAATGGAAACGTGAGTGATTGTTTTGGGTATAATTTTATTCTAGTGATTTGGTGACTATCCACCCAATTATGGTTCTGTGACTTTTGCTTTTTCCAGTATTTTTATTCAGGAATTGTTTTCTAAAATTTGCCATGACCTGATTGCAACCTGAGATTATTGTTCTTCCTGTTGCACAAACTAACAAGAGAAGGATGGTACTACAGCTAAAATACATGGATGGGAGGCAGGAGACTTTGCTCAGTTCTTCCATCTATAAAACTTTCTAACCTCACAAGAGTGAGGAAAGAGTGAATTCATGAATGTTTGAGTACTGAGGCCTAGATTCACACGGGGGGACTTAGGCGTAAGTTTTTACTGGTGGGTATATGCAAATCCAGGTAAGGCACAGTGGAATTCATAAAACTTGACGTTCTGCTGGCTCTCTCTCGTGGAGTCCCTTGGTGAATCTAGCCCTGTGTTCCTTGAGTGGAAAATTTGAAGGAAAGAAAGTATGATTGTGTGTTTTTTGGTGAGATCTTAATTTTTAGTGTAACCTCAAAGTAATATTTCTGTTAGTTCTGTAGTACCACTTGTGTGTTCAGTGCATTGCAGAAAGGTATCCAGAAGTCCTCAATTATACAACTGTGTATAAAAGAACTGTAGGGGGAAATTTACAATTTTTTCTTTCTCTTACAAAGGAGAGAAAACGCTGCAGTCTGGAAAGTGGTGTTTGGTATAAACAATCTGGATCATCCATCAATCTTCATGCAGACACGACTGGTGAAGACTATTATCTTGCATCCACGCTATAACAGAGCAGTAGTTGACTATGATATCAGCATTGTAGAACTAAATGAAGATATCAATGAGACAAGTTATGTAAGGCCAGTCTGCTTACCCAGCAGGGAGCAGTTGGTTGAGCCAGATACCTACTGTTACATCACAGGCTGGGGACACATGGGCAACAAAAGTAAGAAGAATGCTTTCCAGACTCTTTGGAGAAATCTAACCTTCTACTAACCTGATTAACTACTTGGCTCCAATTGCAAACCACTGTGTCTACCTCTAGTTATATACTTGTGCCTTATTAGGCCACTTGTACATAAGCTGTATGTATTCACAAAAGGCTATACCTGTGGCTAGAGCTTAGCTTGTCAAAGGCAGGAGCTGTTAAAGTCAGGCTGCTAAATCCATATTTCAGCAGCTACATATACGATGTGATTTTTAAGAGTACTGCCCATCCAGGAGCTTCGACTGAGGAAATAGCCTGGAAATCTTGGCTATAGTCTGTTACTTGCTTAAGCTGCATTTGAAGCTATATTGAGAGTGTGGCAAATGATCAGAGGACGATAACGTTAGCCGTGTGCAAAGCTTCAGGCTCAAATCTTGGCTTGTCGCTTGACTAAACAAGATGTATTTATTTATTTATTTAACCAAAACTCTCCATAGCATGCTGTGGCGCTATTTATCCCACCCCCCACATAATCCCCAGGTGCCTCTTTTCTCCCAGAAAGGTTTTGCCTTGTTTTTGTTAATTGGAAGGGCCAGGGTCCCATGACACAGAGCAGAGGGAAAATGTTGTGGCTGCCCTGGCTCTTAAGTACCAGTGATGTGGAAATATTTCTCTCTTTTAGTTATTGTACTCACGAGCAGGGGAAGGCGGTAAGCCCTGAACTCTGGAGAATAGGAACATAACATTGTATGTATGTCAAACATGGGGTAATACTATTCATACCATTCCTTTTAAAACTGAAACGTTCTACAGTCCAGAACAATGACTTAAATGCCACTGACTGGTGTAGTCTGTTTGCTAACAAGAAATCCATTCTGTCCGTGTACCCCTACTCTAAAGGTAGCAGACCTAATGACGCAGTGATGATCTTTCATACCATTGGTAAATGGCAAAACGTTGGTTTTTTGCTCGCCAAAGCAGTCATGTTGTCAATGACATCAGGTTCAAAGTTACAGGTTACTAAGCACCATAAAACAAAGGTGTTCATCTTGATTGCATAGTGGTTAGTACTTTGTACTTTAGGTTTAACAGTTTCCCTTCACCTTTGAGTTTTGGCAGAGACAGCAGGCAACAAGCCTGCACTGGCCCCTTTGGGACAGGATGAATGGTGTGATAGGTTTTGCTCTTCTCTGATACGCTCTCTGAGGGTTCATCAACCCAAGAATTTAGTTCATGGCAAGTCTAGCCCGCTGCACACTAAGTGGCTGTGTGGATCATGCCTCTATGCACTAAATGTTTCCTAGTGCACTTTGAGGTGCTTCTGTGTCAAAATGCACTAGAGAACTTTTAGTGTGTAGGAGACAGGTGCACACAGACCATGTGTGCAGGCTAGATTCAGCCCACAGCTTGCCATGAACTAAGCCTTCACATAGGCCCTCCACCCCAAGTAAAGCAATCAGCTTTGATGGGTTTATTATACTAAGTATGAGGGTGACAGTGTTGTTGTGGGACATGGCTTTTGAGCCCTAAATATATGCTCCCTAATTATGTCTTCTTCCCAACCCCCAATCTCAAAAGTCCCATAACATGTCTTTTAAAGTAGCAGCCGTGTTAGTCTGTATTCGCAGAAAGAAAAGGAGTACTAGTAGCACCTTAGAGACTAACCAATTCATTTGAGCCTAAGCTTTCGTGAGCTACAGCTAAGTGAGCTGTAGCTCACGAAAGCTTAGGCTCAAATAAATTGGTTAGTCTCTAAGGTGCCACAAGTCCTCCTTTTCTTGCTATGTCTTTTAAAGGCTCCCTCCCCAGTCTGTCAACTCTAAGCCTGGTTTAGCTGGAGGCACAACATAAAATGCTCACACCCGCTCTGGAATAGAAGGTGGGCCAATCCCCACACCTATACCCACTGTCCTGTGAGCTTGAGAAATGTGAATCCCCACTTGTCGGAGTATATGAAACTACCCCCCTTACTGGCGGGAATGGGGCAAAGAAGCTTTTCTTCTTATATTAAATACACGTTTAAAGCTAATTTTATTATCATTACTATTTTTAAGTTTAGCCTATCATAGTAGAAAAGAATGTTGCAATCTCAACTAGCAATGAATATAAGTATTTCTGTCTATTACAGTGCATACTTTAATAAAGATTTTTTTTCCAGTGCCTTTTAAACTTCAAGAAGGAGAAGTTCGTATTATTTCCCTAGAACAATGCCAGTCATACTTTGACATGAAGACCATCACCAGCAGGATGTTATGTGCAGGCTATGAGTCTGGAACTGTGGACTCTTGCATGGTAGGCCTTTTTCTGAGTAGAAACATGAAGCAGATTTTCTAAAATAAAAGTCTAAGAACCTAAGGTATTTCAATGGGCACTAGAGGTTAGTTTTGATACAGAGGTAACATTAATTTTCATAGTACTTACTTAGAAATGGACAAACATTTTTGACCAATTATTTATTTCTATTAATCATAATCCATTCAAAGTTGATTTTATTAAGTCTGCAAGTTTCACAGATTCCTTGACTTTCCATGATCTCTGAAGTCACTGGTGCGCCTGGGCCGGGGGCACCCCTGGCCCAGTTGCTGCTGGGGCAGTCTCCAGCCACTGTGACACCCTCACCCCAGCAGCAGTAGAGTTTAGGTATGGTGGGGGGAGGAGAGGTGGCAGGCTCTGGGGAGTGCTTACCTCCGGGGTGCTCCCCAGAAGCAGCAACATCCCCCTCAGCTCCTAGGCGGACATGTGGTCAGGTAGTTCTGCGTGCTGCCTCCACCTGCAGGCATCACCCCAACAGCTTGCATTGTCTGCGGTTCCTGGCCAATGGGAGCTGTGAAGCTAGCGCACTGGGTAGAGGCAGCACATGGACATGCCTGGCCATGCCTCCGCCTAGGAGCTGAGCAAGGGGGAATGTCCCCACTTCCGGCAAGGCATGGAGCTAGGTAGGGAGCCTGCTGGCCCTGCCATTTCCCCCCACCCTCCAGCACCAGCAGGTGTCTGGGCCACACAGTGGCACCTACCCCTTCCCCTTCTCCCCCAGCACCCAGGGCACTCCCAAGCTACCCCTCCCCAGATTGAGTCAGGGCTATATAGTAGAAGTCATGGACACGTCCCAGGCCGTGAATTTTTGTTTACTGCCCATCACCTGTCCATGACTTTAAAAATACCTGTGACTAAAACGTAGCTTTACTTATGATCTACTGCTTGGAGCCTCTAACTAGTAGTGTATGTTAAGTAGTAGGCTGATTTTTTTTTCTTTCGTTTGCGTGAATATTAAATAGCTTTTTTTTGGTATGAACATACCAGCCAACCAAACCTTACTGACATTGTTTCAAAATATTAGCTGTCCAGTTTGTATGCTGTTTTCTAGATTAGTTGAAACCCATTTTTACAGCTGCATTAGTCATGAAAAGCAGATTTTATAGAAACTCAGATATAGCTCGAGCCATAATAGCATTGGCTGTAACATCCATAGGTTGTGTTTTTTCTCTTGCATTACAGGGCGACAGTGGAGGACCTCTTGTTTGTGAGCAGCCTGCAGGACGCTGGACATTGTTTGGTTTAACCTCGTGGGGCTCTGTCTGCTTTTCCAAAGTTTTGGGACCTGGAGTTTACAGCAACGTGTCACACTTCATTGAATGGATTGAAAGACAAATATACATTCACACCTTTCTACTAAACTAAGGCTAGTGGTCTGCTGACATACAAGAGGCAAAGATCATTGGCCTTTGAGCATTGAAGATTGTGCAACCAATTCACTTAAGAGGACGTTACAAGCTCTGTGTTGTTGATGGGGAGGTATGGAAAATGCAGCATAAATGAATTGATTAAACTCTCTGCTACTAAAGATACTCTGGGGCAGCACTATTATTTTTGTAATCTTTTTTGACTTTTCCTTTAGCTGCATTGTGTTACTATTCCAGGCACAACAGAAGGCTTAAAGGAAGAATCAACCAATTTTCTGCCTTTCAGACATTTAAATTAAGCTGTAGCACAGACTTAGTAAAACTATAAAACTTTGGGGGAAAAACAAACAGTAGCACATGCAGTTTCAGCCCACAATTCTTCCAGTGAAGAATTAAATCAATATATTCTCAAAAATGAGATTGAGGTCTATATTAAAATTAGCCCTTCTGCTACCTTGAGTTTGTTCCCATGTGAGCATAGCAGGGCCTTGTCAAAAATACAACCGGCATGGGAGAATATGTAGTTCTTTGAGATAACTAGTAAGTGGATGTTTTAGATACTGTCACACTACAATTAAGTCACATAGTTCAGACTACTGTTAAGCGAAACATTTACCTCTAAAGTTCAGTACCTTCTGTATTGATTCACCTAATGTAACATGTACCAGATAGTGTTCTATAGAAATATTAACTGTACTCATAAATATTAGTGTTATGGATTATTAAACTACTTTTAAGTCACTGGTGTATTGCAGTTTCACTAGGAGAAAAAAACCCCAGTGACTTGACAGTATGTCTCATTGTAGATTATGGGTTTAGGGGACAGCAAAATAATTCTCCCCCGACCTCTAAATAATACAGCTGTGTCCAAATTTCTCTAGTTCAGGGCTGCATCTGACTCATGAAAGTTGAGATAGATTGTCGACATCCTAATCTCAAATGCAAAAAGGTGCAGAAATTACAACTTCCAGTAGCCCAGGCTCCATCTTTCTCCACAGCACCAGGTCCTCAGCTGGTGTAACCTGATATAGTTCAGTTAAAGTCAAAGCCACCATATTGATATAAACCATCTTAAGCTCTGGCCTTTAGTGTGTAAGGGCCAGTTGGACAACCTTGCACTAATAGAGGGGAACTGGATTATGAAATACAGGATTTTCAGGAAGTTTTGTTTTCAGTATTAGGAAAAAAATGCTGTCATAAAATGAACAGCCTCTCCTGCCATATCTGTTCACCAAAAGATGTAGTTAAAGTTGGCTTTGATTTTATTGTAAAGCACTGGAACACTTACAGCCATTCTATGTATATGTAAGCACTGCCAAGAAATAATATTTAAGGTAATTTCTTATTTCCTCATTGATTACTTGGGCCTTGGCCTACAACCAGTTTTCAAGCAGAACTTCCCAGTAAAATAAATGAGTTCTGATTAAAAGCTGGTGGCACCATATAGCCCATTGAATATAATCACCTGTGTTAGGAAATGATGCATCCCAAGCAGCATCAGAAAGGAGCAGAAGTTTTTTTTCCAAATCATTTCTGCCACAACATTCCATGTAAAGACGATATTTGTAATTTTATAAATGTATTTTTATACTGGTTTTCCCCCTTCTATATGTGCACATGATAATATTGTATGTAGGTTTGAAAGAGTCAAATTTACTCCCTCCTTCCAATGTATTAGTCCTTTCCTGTGTATTGTCATCTCTATGACCATGAGAATTATCTAACACTTGTAGCCCCATTTTAAGGTGATAAAAACACCTTTGTTGTTTCACTCCTGTCACAGCTCCACATGGAATTAACAACTAGGCAGATGTGTTTATTTCTACCCATATTAAACAAATATGTACAACAATTGTCCAATAATTTCTGTGATCTAAAATAAACACATTTTTATTCTTGCCAGAGACTCAGTTCAAATGGAAGAAGTTAGAAGCAAGACTATACCTCTACTCTCTTGTGATTGAAACCAATTAGCATACATGCGCCAAGCTGCTTACTGTACTACCCCTAGCTGCCTCTTAGCACAGTATCAGTTTGTTCAGATTCTGTCTCTACAACTTGGGTGTGGTCCTTACCCATATTTCTCATGTGTGTTACCAATACAGAAAGATCAAGAAGTGTGACTGCTTACAATTATTTTGGATTAAATTACATTTTTGTAGTGGGAAATTAAAAAACCCACTAAGCCATATAGTGGCTTCTCTGAATATCTTTAGAGCAATATTTCTCCGATGACATTATTTCAAAATGATTAGCATCAGTACAGATAAACAATAGGCAGAGTTTCAGCACTGTGTAAATGTGCAGAGAGCAAAATACGCACATTCTTGGAATTGTGCAAGCAAAAAATTTCAGAAGGAAACAGAACAGAAAATGGGCTCAAATACTAATCATAGAATCATAGATAATAATTTAATAGGAGCTGCACTTTTTGAGTTGTGTTTATTTCAGTAGGCCCTAGTGGACTCAAAAAATTCCCCACATTGCTCCATGAATTGGCTATGTAATATAAAATAATTAAAAAAAACAAACAGGCAATATTTTAAATAGCCTGGGCTAAAGAAACAGACTCAGATTCTCAAACTGTGGTTCCTACCGGTGGCTTCCAGAACAGCTGAAAGGTCACATGGTGCTGAATCTCTTCCGTGTTTCTAGTAGCTTCTATAGGCACCTAGGTTGTTAATTTAAAGAAGAGTCTGGAGGCCTGCAAAAGCAACTGACAGCAAAGAAGATGAGTCATTCTAGCCACCTCTACTAGGGGAGGCTGTGATATAACAGGAGGAAACAGGATGTGCTCAGGGATTGGGGTGCCAGCGGGACTGGAGCAGTCAATCACCCTTTGGAGAAGACTATCCAAAAGATAAGAAAATGAGGTAACGAGGCAGCATGTCCTGACGAATGGGCACCAAGTGCAAGAAGTGTAGATAGGGCAGAAGGGATTGGGCCAGTCAACAGAGACACACATGAAGGGGAGCCACGGAGAGAAACAGTAGAGGTGTGGGAGGAGGATACAAATTATATGAAGAACAAAAGGAGATGCAGTGATTTGTTCTTTCAGAAACTAAAACTTCATATTAAACACAGTTAAATACACATCATGCCACTCCCCTATATTCTACCTGAACAGTCTCTGTTGTTCAGCTATCAGTGTTAAGGTGCCCATGCGACAGCAAATGGGAGGAGAGGTCTGTGCTATGAAAACCCAAGAATCTTTGCAATAGACCAGTGTGTTGAGGGCCCCAGTAGCAGCGGGGGTCCCAGACTGCACACCAGCATCCCTCACCCCACCCAGCAACCACGGCACCCTTCTCCAGCCCCACCCCCCCAAAGTTTTAGTCAGGGGTATATAGTAAAAGTCACGGACAGGTCACGGGCTGTGAATTTTTCTTTACTGCCCGTGACTTTTAAAAATACCCGTGACTAAAACGTAGCCTTACTTACATTACACAAATAGTGTGCGAGACCAAGGCAACAGCAGAATGTATGTTCAGCGATATAGGTGAGCGAGGGTTCTACTAAGACAGTCAAGCTCACGAGGATTGGCACCCAGTGTTCCTATAACTCCACTGATCACACAAGAAACTTCTAACGTGACATCTGTATAAAGCTATGAAGTAGAAACTATTCTCAGCTTGGAGAAAAGTAGTTGGCCAAAAAGTAGTTAAGCAGTACAACAAAAAAAATGATACTGGTTTATCTTGGGAATATTGAGAGGCATGAGACAAAAGGATGAATCGCTCCAACCACCCAAGAAATGCACTGATTCGAATGAAATATAAATTAAATAAATGGAGGGAGCTCTGATGGTACAAAATCATTATGATGCTTACCGTGCTCAGACAGACCCCAATTCAGGAAAGCAGCCGTGTTCAGAAGAACACTTCAGTTCATGCTTAAAGTCAAGATAAACACATGATTAAGTCCATCCCTATTCAGGATAAGTACATTCCTGAATCAGGACCATACTGCAACAGTAAGCATGACATCAAAAGCTTGAGACAGAGGTAGATGATGGGCATGGAGGGGAGATCTGTCAGTTGTTTGTTTCAGGGCTCCATCTCTCTTATTTTGCAAATAAAGAAAATAAATTGTCCTGAGGGATGGGAAGATGGATTTCCTCTAGGAGAATCATTATTCTCTTCACCTTCCAACCCCCCAGGCTCCTGAAAGCTGCCCAAGGAGGTGACAATCTTAGCAAAGCCATGGTGCTCGGGAAGGGGGCATTATCCTAGGCTGTGTCTTCATTAATGATTTTCAGGAAGTCTCCTACTGTTTCTATCACCAGGGACAGTGTGACAGGTGGAACTTTCCCAAACAACACTAACGAGGAGAAGGTTAGTCAACTGGCAGGTGAAAAGGTAGGACTTATTTATCCTCACAATCCAAGTGAAAGCAAACCAAACCACAGCAAATAGGGATTACTGACATGACCTCTTACCCACAACAGACATTCAGAAACCAACTTGGCCCTGCTTGTGCCAAGCAGCTCCAGACTTAGAAATATCCAGATCCTTTTGTATTAGTGTACCAAAAAAGTGAGAGCCCATATGACACTGAAGGTTTTATTTTTTCATAAAATGGACTTTGAACATGACCAGTGTGTTCTGTAAATCTTGCTGGCTTGGACCCTCCACGTTGATAAGATCACAAACAGAATGATGAGTATAAAAAACATTTTGCAAAGAGGTTCCTGGAGAGGAGTGCAGTGGACCTTATCAGCATTAGTTGCCATTGTAACATCGCTACAGACCACAAGATTGCAACAACACTAGGTGGAGCTCAGGATGACAAAGTCAGGGTCAACTGGTAAAAGTGTCTCCACCAGGACAGCCTTTAAATTACATCACTGTCACTTTTACCAAAGTTACTATGTCATACAGTTAGCATGTACCAAAAATGATGAGTTTTTAATAAAGCTGGTACTTGCACAATACTTCATGCCCATTTAGACTCTGGATACCTCAATAAGTTACTTAAAATGTTTTAAAAATACAAAAGGCTTCTGAATAAATTTGTGCAGCAACTGACTTGACCAAAACACCCCAAAAACCATCACCAACAAAAAACCCGAATGTAATGTAATGCACCAATGTTCTTGTTCTTGGTTTTTTTAAACAGTTAACATTCCAGTTTCGCAGGGCATGTTAAAACATCCTGTTCAGTCAAAGCACAATTCAAACCTGCCTTATTTATTAGAGAAATTTCATTGCTGCCCTTTGCAAAAGTAAACTCCGGGACGCCGGCACACGAATTATTAGCACCATATGTTTCTGAATAGGTTTCCTTCGAGGAGTTCAAAAATGCAGCTCTCTCACAAGTCAGGTCGTTCACATCCCTGAACTCATCCTGTTTGTCTGATATGAAGGTAGACTTCTGCACTGACCTGTCTGCTGGACAGGTATGAAAAGGTGTCTTAGACACTGGGATGTCTGAAGAGTGGTCAGTGCTTTCTCTTACTGATGCAGCATCTTCAGCAGACCTGGAACATGCACGAGTGCCCTGGAAACCCATTCTACACTTCCCAACACGATCATCCTTCCACTTTTTAATTGCTTCCCTCTGCTCCTCAGGAGTCAGTCTGTCAAGGTGCTTGGCTCTCAACACTGGAGATGGAAACAGTGCCCCTTGAAGAACTCTGAACAAGTATCTAGAACATAAACAGGGTTTTCCAGTAAGCCATTCAGAAGCAGATTCAAGCTCTTCTCAGCAATGGTAAAGGACCCAAACAGGAGCATGCAGGGAAAGGAGAGGAGGCATCATTCCTACCATCCAGGCTGTAGTGATAGCCCTGTAATCCCACAGCTGCAGTAGCCCCTGCAGCAATGACCTTTAGGCTTGCACACATAAATAATTGTGCCTGCACTTTTGCACTAGAACAGGTTATTAGGACCAACATGTTTGCAAGTGGCCACGGACTTCAGTGCCTCTGTTTTTTGCGTGTTGGGCGTGACACCCCTAGGCTCTGGGGGATTTTCAGGGATGGTGTGTACTTGCACTCCAGCTGAAGTCAGTGGAAGCCGCAGGCTCTCAGGAGTGCTGAAAATTGGACCCTGCATGTCTCAAAACAAAAACCATTTGTTTTGGCAATGCTGTTGAAACTTTTCTGGCACTGGGAGATTGAAAGTGACTCAAAGAACCTTATTTATAAAGTCTAAAAACTTTGCATTCAGTCTACCATGAAAATCAGCCTCTCCTAAAACCAGAACCCTTACGTTTCACTCACTGGTTTGTTTGATTTAAAATATCCTATGTGTTGAAAGCATTCTCCCATCTTGGCTCATTATTGCTACACAATTTGCTTTTTAAATTAATTTAGGAGGGAAAGCAAGTGGTTAGTGGCACCATCTGGAGCCAGGAACACTGCAGAAGGGAGTATGTGAGCTTTTCTGATACAACTCAGCCCAGGCCTACAGTACCACCATCAGCTGGTTTAGTTGCAAGGTCTGAGCCAAAGTTGAAAACCACAGTGATATGTTTATGCCCTAAAGCAAAATGTGTATCCTATGTATGCTGTGCCCCAACCCACAATTGGGAGGGACAAGTTGTATATCCCACAGCAGTAATCTCACAACTTGTAGGAATCCAGAGATTTTTTTTGACCATTTTGTCCATTTACAAAAATTCTGGGTTCAAGCTTTTTCAAAAAAAGAAAGAAAACATTTGAAAAAACCGTTTCGGTAATAAAAACACGCCCATAATTAGCTTCTCTATGACATGTACATGATTCACGCTGCTACCTTATACAACTTCTTTGGATATAAATTCTAACCTTTGAAAAGTGATTAAGGTAAATTATTGATTTAAACATGAGAAGTAGGATTTAGACTAAGTCATTACAGCAATTTTGTACTTGTTTAAATTTGACTGGAGAAGATCCCAATTAACAGTTCCTTGCATACATATGGGCTCATTTATGCTTAAACTACCAGGCTATCCAATTTTATATGTTCAAAAAAGACAAGACCACACCACAGAGATTTATAGCATCATAGCCACAACGAAAACCAGAGCCGGTTAATACTAGTGGTTATAAAACAACAAAGTACCTGGGTAGAAGAGCAACACAAGTAGTAATGATGCAAACCAGATAAAACACTGGGTCTGTCATGTGCTTTTCCATGATCCAATAGGGATTTGATGGTGGATTACAGGTTTTGCAGGTTGCTCCAAACATCAGTGCAAAGACCAAGTAAAATAAGATGCTACCTATCATAACAGCCATGTGTATCCAAGTCTATAATGTGAAAAGGAGGGATAGGGGAAACAAGACAAGAATCAGAGATTCAGGATCAAAGTTATTACAAACAGAAAAGTGTGTGCATACACAGTGTCTTGAACTGAAGTAAATCATAAATCAGTTCAGACAGACAGCACCCTCTTGATTTCAGATAAAATATTCCCAGGGAGAAGGATTTCTTCCCTCTATAGTTGACAGGAAACAGCCACATAATTTGAAAATTCTTCCCCCCTTAACCTTCTTTCATTTTTGTCTATTAAATATAGAACTCATGATACCATGGTACAAGACTTTTTAATGCCAAGTACTTCAGATGACTACATTACTCATAAGCATCAGAGAAGACCTTCACAAACAAGCGGGAACAAAATCTTCACATGATACCACTACACAGTTTGATGTAAACACAGAATAACTGTGTATTGGTCTCAGATTTCTTTTGTTTTGCAATTTAGAGTACGTTAGTTATTAAGAATATAATCGGTTGCCAGGTCTGACAGCTTGCTGACGTCTCTAAATGCCAAAAGAAATTCATTTATGCTATTCAGAGAATGGAGACATTAATATCATCCATAGTTTGCTAAACAAAGGGATTTTTGTGATGGTTATTGTGCCCTCCATATCCAGGATAAAAAGCCTTAGTTTATACACACATTGGTGAGGCCTCATCTGGAGTACTGTGTCCAGTTTTGGGCCCCACACTTCAAGAAGGATGTGGATAAATTGGAGAGAGTCCAGCGAAGGGCAACAAAAATGATTAGGGGTCTGGAACACATGACTTATGAGGAGAGGCTGAGGGAGCTGGGATTGTTTAGCCTGCAGAAGAGAAGAATGAGGGGGGATTTGATAGCTGCTTTCAACTACCTGAAAGGGGGTTCCAAAGAGGATGGCTCTAGACTGTTCTCAATGGTAGCAGATGACAGAACGAGGAGTAATGGTCTCAAGTTGCAGTGGGGGAGGTTTAGATTGGATATTAGGAAAAACTTTTTCACTAAGAGGGTGGTGAAACACTGGAATGCGTTACCTAGGGAGGTGGTAGAATCTCCTTCCTTAGAGGTTTTTAAGGTCAGGCTTGACAAAGCCCTGGCTGGGATGATTTAACTGGGAATTGGTCCTGCTTCGAGCAGGGGGTTGGACTAGATGACCTTCTGGGGTCCCTTCCAACCCTTATATTCTATGATTCTATGAAATCTTTAAGTCAAAATACTTTAGAATGCAGCTTGACATTCTATCTACTATGAAACAACTCAAGAATGAAATGGTCTTTTTTATTTATTTTTCTGCATTGAGTAAACAACCACCGTCCTGCATCCTCCAACTTTGAACAGGATGATTACATTTTTCTCCAGAATTATGACAAATAGTCACTATTTTACCCTTGTTTAAAAAGAAATTAAATTAATCCGATCGAACTGGAATACTATCTGTTGTTGTCTTAGCTTGTGCAGACTTAATTAACACTAAGATGACGGTTTTATGGCATAAAACAGCTTCTTTTAGTCCTGCAGGGAAGACACCTTTGAATTGTTCATCTTGGCTACAGACGGTTTATCGGTTCCCAGCATTCAAAACTAGCATTCCACATTTGTCGTCTATGGAAATCAAGCCTTAGGAACTGATAAAGGCAGGGTATCTCGACATCCGTTTTCCCCTTTGCAAGATTAAACTTACAGCACCAAAGCAACAGAAGCTGTTAAGAGCAGGATTATTTTGTTATTTATTAATAATATTGGTGGCAGAGCTTGCTTGCCTTACTCATGTGAGTAATCCTGTTGGTTCCAATGGGCTAGTTATAGGAGTACTTACTGCTCGCATGAGTAAAACGATCAATGTTTCACCCTTAATATATTTATTTGCTTTCATATAGAGAGTGCTTTCCTTGTTTAGCTTTAATAAGAGTTGTATGCACACACTGGGGAGAGAATATACCCTTTAGAACACATGAAGATCATACGTACCAAAGTTTTACTCTCAATTAGGAGGTGCAGTAATATTATGAAGAGTGCTGCTGTGTTTAACGGGTTTCCAAAAGAAAAGATGTCTATGTCAGAGCCACGATAAGTCTGCAAAGTAAGAGACACGCTAATTGATACATACTATGCATACAGCCCTAATATTTTGATATATCACATTCCACTGGGATACAAACAGCTGCAATACTGGATCAATTTACATATGCAAAATTCAAAATGGGTCCAATAATTATTGCAGTGTATGAGAAAGTGCAACTAAAAACCCTTAGGTTTAAAAACCAGACCAGCAAATTAGAGAAAACAACAAGTGTATTAATACAATTCAAATCTAGTACTTACAAAGTAAGGCACAAAAAAGCAAACCAGACTTTGGTAAAAAGCATCCAGCAAGGTGATCCAGAAAATTGGAGGTGAATATGCCTAAAGAGGAAACACAGGAGGTACCATAGCCTCAGTGAAATGAACAAATCCCAGCAGCCTCAGCTGTAATACATTTATGACTCTGGGAAAACTAAATTCCTGTCATCATGTATAATCATCTTGTTTGCTCAGGCGCGTGGGAGCTCTACTTACTGCACTTTAAAATGCTATTTTAAGACAATACAGACAGTGAGCCTCTCCAGGGCTAGCAAACCCCTAACCAATATCCCACAGGAAGGGTCATATGTTAACATCGCACAAAAGGAGACATTTATTGGTTGTCTACATGGGAAAAACAACTAAAATAGCTCTTGCATAGCTTATTTTGGTCAATTTCCCCATATAGACAAACCCTTAGAGAGATGGTCATAGTAAAAACAAGAGAGCTCATTGTAGGCATGCAACTAATTATCAGAGATTATACCAAGAATGAGATGTGGACCCTGGTCTTGCAGCAGGCTCTGCTAGCACTTCCCCAGGACCACGTGGAGTCCCATTAATCTTGGTGAGATGTCTCTTGGAGCTGCAATAGTAGGTGCTGATGCAGGACCTGGATCATAGATTGTAAACCCCTGGGGTCAGACACACTCTTCTTCTGCATTTTGTACAGGGCTGAGCACTGAAAAGATCTGTCCTTTGAAGAATGTAAATTATAGCAAGCACGGTATAAAAATCAACCTACTAGTGCAATATTGTGATACAATTATTTTACAAAACATGTCCACTTGTTTTTATATTGTGACTTTCACTCAGAATGCCTGTGTCAATGCACTTCATAGCAAGAGGTAAAGGGAAATACAATTTAACAATGGCTCCAGAAGAGACAGCAAGGCAAAATGACAGGTTTCAGAGTAGCAGCCATGTTAGTCTGTATTTGCAAAAAGAAAAGGAGTACGTGTGGCACCTTAGAGACTAATGCTTCCCGCCCCCTTACACACCAGAAAGAGGGCTCAGGTGGCTCACGCTGGCTCTGATGCAGTGAGGAAAACAGTGAGCTCGCTGCCTACCCCCACTGGGACAGCAAGGGCAGCGCTGATCACAGAGGGAGCTGAGACCCCAGCTGAGCGTGGGGAGACACAGGCAGGGCAGGTTATCTGTTGGGAGTGGCAAGGTGCTTGGTAAGGAAACTTTGGATGAGCCTCGGCAGCCTTGTGAGCTGTGGCTTTGTCTAGTCAGCAGTGCGGGAAGGCGAGGATAGTGGAAGATGAGTGTCCCTGTACCTTACCTGTTACCTGGGTGGAGAAGTGTGACAGTGAAGGAAATGCGCCTGTGTCTGTCAGGGGTATTGACTTGCCTTTAGAGGGAGCCACCCCGGTCTCCAAGCAGTTGTCTGTGAACAGCCCTGTGTGCTGGGACACGGGGAATGAGATCCCAAGCTGTGTGTCTGGTAAAGGAGAATGTGTCTCTGGCTCTTCTTTGTCTGTGGAGCACTTTCAGCCTGTGCTGGTTGAGAATAGTGCAGTTGTCTCAGAGTTGGTTCTGGATTCAGCTAAAGCCCAGGAAGGGAAGGGTCCTAAGTTTGTGTCTGCTAGGGAGAATGGCACTGTAACTAGGTCGCATCCAGTTAGTGTCTATGTAAAGTCCCAGAGACCAGACGTTTCTGGTGCTTGTATTTTGCCTGTTGCTAGTGTGTTGTTGGGAAAGGGTGTAGCAACTCTGTCTAATCAGAGTGAGATCCTAGCCAAGGCACAAGGACAGCAGAAAGGTGATTTGATTGTGTTACCTACTGATGGTGTGGAAACCTGTGGCAAGAAGGAAAAGATTCCTGAGCTTGTGTGTGGCAAAGGGAAGGAGAATGCTTCTCACCTTTTATCTAGGAAGTCTGTAAGTTTGCCTGAAAGGGGATTGTATAGGAATCCGCCTGATGGGCCAGAGGTGATTCTGGATGTAAGTGAGACCCAGAAAGAGTTGGTTGTTGCTCAGGAAAGTGTTCCTCTAGAGCAAGCCCTAGATGAAGAGGGTAGGGGCAGAATTTCTGTGAAGGGTGAACTGTTGCATAGAAAAGCCCCTAAGGAAAGGAATCCTCATGGTAGTCTTTGCAAGCAGTTTACTGCAACTGAAGGGTGTGAAAGTGATTTAATCGAGAAAGTTTCAGTTCCTAACAGCCAGAAATTTTCTGTTGTGAAGGATCCACTGACTTTCCTGTTGAAAGATCCAGTGTGGATAGCTTTGAGAAGGTCTCAGATGAAGTGAAAGCTGTTAAGAAAGTTAAACAGTCCTATAATCAAGTGGCTGTGTTTGGCCAGCTTGTTGGGGAGACAAGGTTGTTGAGAGAGGAATGTCTCCATGCTAGTTCTGTAAGTGAACAGTATGTGGCCCAGGTCAAGATGGGAGCTCTTAACCTCGAGAGCCCGAATTGCGCGCTGGGAGAAGACCCGATCCCAGTTTGACCCTCCGGGGGTTTTGGGGTGGCAAAAGGGAACGGGCCACATAAACCTCCCCACATGCGGAATGCGAGTGCTATCAACCACCCCCGACCTAAGGGAGGGCGTGAGACTGGAAAGGCCTGGTGTAACTCCCACCAAGGAACGGGAGAGATGCTGGGGCATCCATGGGAATGTTGGTGGCTTCGAACTTCCCCAGGTCACCGGCTAAAGTGACCCCACTCAGTTTGGTCTCAAAGGGGAGAAGAGATGTGACGAAGTGGGACTGTTCTTAACGTTTCCTCTGAATAGTGTGGGGGTGCCTCAGTTTCCCCTATGCAGTTCTTAAGTATCTAGGTGGTGGGATAAGGGTGTATGGTCATTGCAGAGCCCTGGAGGGCAAGTGTGTGCAGGGGTCTGGACACAGAGAATGGCTAACACCCTGTTTCCTGGCAACTGATGGCATGGCCCTTCCCCCCTGCAAGATGAGAGCTAAAGGGTTGGAGAACAAAGAAATCAGGTGACCTCCTGGTCATCTAATAAACCTCTGTTTTACTGGCTGGCTGAGAGTCACGTCTGACTGCGGAGTTGGGGTGCAGGACTCTCTGGCTTCCCCAGGACCCTGCCTGAGCGGACTCGTTGTGGGAAGCGCACGGAGGGGCAGAGGATGCTGAATGCTCCTAGGTCAGACCCAGGAAGGTGGAAGCTGTGTGAGCTGTGTGTCCTGCAGACAGTCTGCTCCCAGAAAGGAGACTTCCCCAGAGTCCTGACTGGCTTCATGGGGAGCAGTTCCAGAGCATCGCCCGGGGACTCCGTGACAACTGGTGGCAGCGGCTGGACAAAAATTAGACCAAAGTTTTGTTAAAAATCTATTGTGGAAAGCAGTAATCATTACCCCCATGCTAGGCTGAAGGGAAGAGGAAGGTTTGGAGGTAACTGGGAAAAGGTGGAGAGATTCAGCATCTCAGAGGGAGGAAGCCAGGATATGGGATCTTGAGGTTCTTCCAGAGATGTATTTAGTCAAATCTCTGACTTGCAGGGCACAGACCCCCAGCTACAGCCTGCACAGAGAGGCTTCACAAGCATCTTATTTTGATGGATCATATGGTTTTGCAAACTTTATTGCTCTATAAACCAAGTGATGCAAAATACGAAAAGTGAAACTGAACAAGTTTTGGGAGGTCGATATCCCTCTCCCTACAATGCCAAAATTGTATTTACTAAACTCCCTGCCCTGTTGCTCCCTCACCTCACCACTGTTTTTCCCCTTCTAAAGGAGCACTGGGCTACAGCAAGGATCTACAGCCGATGTTAGGTCATCAGCACACTGCATGCTCGAGCATCTTGTAGACCAGGAGCCATTAATCTGGTGATGTCTGCTGTTGAGAGGCCTAAGATGGTCAGAAAATGGTGAGTTTTAGGCTAACAGTATGTTGAATGCACCTCTAAGCTTGCTATTGCTATTGTATCACCAAAAGTCGCTAGAATATGGTACTTTACTTCCCTCAAAATTCATACGAGTAAAAACTTTGCTATGACTCATGCTGAGCAAAGCAGAAATGAGGGAAAGGCAGAATGAGCTGCCTCGTTTTAACTTAAAAACAATCTTTATTCAGATTAACGTGATCTGCTGATTTTAAACATGTTGTTAAAGTTTTCCTGCTTCATTACAGGCAGACACAAAGTGTAGCGTATACAGAAGGGAGCTGCGAAAGGAAGGAACCAGTGAAGTCCAGGACAGCAGGTATCAGGAGGAAAAGAACCCAGAATGATGGAATTTATCTGAAGATGGTCCCACAAGGTGCAATAAATTCTACTCTGTTCAGGTTCTTACACTGTGCTTATCACTGTGATAGCTGAGCCCTTCAACGACACTGAAGTACGGGTACCTTAGATTCTAGAGATCTTGTGGACAGCTCTGTCTCAACCATTGTAAACTAGGTATTAGCCAATACAGAACATACTGGTAACAGAATATTCATCTAGCTCACAGCCTCAGCCACAGCTCTCCTCTCTCCTCCTTCCTACTCACCCCGCAAGACAGCAAGAGGCCTAACTAAAGATCTCTGAAAAATAGCTGTTAGTTGCATGTCCCCTCTAGATGGTTTAAGACAGGAAAAGTGTTTTCACTGATGAGGAGCAGGCAGCAAAGAAAAAAACTGAAACCAATTCTGAGTGTCTCAATCTGCCTGAGGCCAACGATTCTTTAACGTACCTGAGACTTCTGACCAGTCACATAAAGCTCAGGCAGCTGCATGAGGACCTCTGCAGAGATATCTTTGTCCAGAATGCCATAAATGATGGGCGGCACCGAAGTGAAGAGGAGGTTGAAGAAAATCAAAACCCAATAGTCGGTCATGGATGTTCCCGAAAACCCACAAAAGAACTGGTACCAGAAGAGGAGGTTTACAAAGGCCTGACAGTTCAAAGACAAAAGAACAAACCAAAGCCCACAGCTGAGCATTATGCAAGCTCAGGAAAAAGAGGACAGATCTTATCTCTGCATTGTTACAGGAGGTCTGCAGGAAATGAAACACACACTTGCTTTCCAAACAAATATGCCCCGACACTGCACTTAAAATATAATTTTACTGGTAAATGTCTTAATATTTCAAAACCCATTGTCCAGATGCATAACTCATTTCAATATTCCCCCTTGTCACTGCCTCCCAGTAACGACTACAGATAGCTTTTTAAATAAAGCTTAAGTGATTTTAAATTAATCTGGAGCAGTGAACTCAATCCAAGGCAGATGGACAGGCTCAGCCCTCTGCCAATGGAGCTTCAAAGTTAAGTCCCTTAATGCTTGCCCTTTATTTCTGACAATTATGCATTTATTCTACAGTCTCCACCTTCAAAAGCCAAAAGGAAAACCAAGCAAGAATAGGTAACCAAACCGCACCATCTCACACTTGCAAACTAAGAACCTTTTCCCAGATACACTGTAGCTACATACCACATTCTTGTAGAAAAAATAAAGGATCATGTTGGCCAGCCTGGTGTAACACCAGTGACCATGGACAAGCAGCAGCTTGCGGAGGTGTTTGAACTGTGAAATTGCAAAGTCACTCGCCATCACAGCCTGCAACACACACAAAGAAAGAGTTGTGACACCTGAACAGTTAAAATACCAGACGTGATGTGCATCAAATGCTGACAAATGAGTGGGGCATTTATATTACATTGCTTCTATTTACTGTTCATAAGGACTAGAGAAGCACCTAGTGCTCCGTTCAGATCAGAGCCCCTATGTGCTACAGGCTACACAAACGTAACTCTGACTAACATGTCAGAGGCAGGAGGCCAATCTCTGCCTTCACGTGCATCCATGCCAACTACAATGTGGGCGCCATGTGTTGGCCAGGAAGTGAACAACAGGGAGTTTGAGGAACAGGGAGTTCAGTAACGAGCAACAGGCTCTCTCGTCCAAGAGCACGAACCCCTGCAGTGCTCAGCCTCTGATTGCTCCTGGAAAAGCACTCAGGCTTGGGAGTGAGCTCAGAACACAAGCTGGTCCCTTCTGTGGCAACGTATTGTGTAGCCTCTAAACCTCAAAGCTGAACCTTGATTATATTTCAATCTGAGTCTGGTTTGATTTGCAGCTGTTTTCTGTCTTCACTACCTGCATGCCTTCTTGGCCTGAGAGTCCCACTCCAGTATCAGCCACTTGGATCATACTGACATCATTGGCACCATCACCTTCCAGGGAGAGCGGGGGGGCGGGGGAGGGCGAGGAGGGAGGGAGAGGAATAAGAAGATAATCTTAGTTGGAACACAACATGGAGGTAGCTCTGCTGGCTAATGTATTCTACACAGAGATGGTGAGAAGAGACAAATCTATCAGGACACTGCCCAGAATACTAAGAATTATTGTTCTAATCAATACTGTAAATGATGGAATACCCCATGAATAAGCAGCTAGTAATGGGAAGTGGTGGATTTTACAGGAAAATAGTGCCCAATGGATGTTTGCCGTTACATTTTTCAGAAACTCGCCGATACCCTGGGACAGCAGGACCGGGATCTTTGTTAACTTTAGCCCTATGTGAAAGAGACTGGACCATTTCCTATTTCTCCCCAGCATGGGATATTTGTGATAGAGAATGGCAGAAAAACTCCCCAACGTACCCCTTAAAAAAAATGAACTGATAAAGTACCAGGGAAAGCATCACTATTATTGTTATTGCGAACCTAGGAAGAAGGGCTTGCCAGTAACTAGTTTAAGGGCCAAATTCACTGGCAGTATTGACTCAGTGGAGTTACACCAGTTTATGTCAGAAGTAAATTTGGCCCTAGGTAATTCATCTCTTCCATGGGTAAAATGTATAAGAGACAGCAACAAAAATATTAAAAATAGCTCCTCTTTTTCCAGGGAGCAGAGATAACTGAGTGCACAGCTTGGGCGGAGACTCACCTACAGCTAGCGTCATCACTTTCAACCTGTTTCGCACCAGTTTGACCACTTCACTTTTCTGCAGGGGCATTGCTCTGCAGCAGACCACAGCCCGGCACCTCTCCGTGAGTTCCAGGAAGATACTTTGTAGGCTCTCGTGCAGGGCATATTCTAAAGTCTTTCCATCAATAACCAGGGAGGCACTGAAATCTGGAGCTTGGGTGGAGGGAGCTGGAAAGACGCTCGCAAGTTTGGAGTTGTGATTTTTTTTGTCACACATACTTTTTTGGATGTCTTCTAAAATAGCGTTCATCAACAATGCACAGGCGTCCTTGTGTAAGGCAAAGAGAAAGGCTGATGTAACGTTCTATCTTCTACCCTGGCTCTGTTTCCAATATGTAAAATACATATTATGCAGAAGGCCAAACCTTGCATGAGTCATCCCATGACTTCAGTGGGACTTCACGCATGAGGAAGGTGGCCTGAATTGGCTCTCCAGCTCTATTGTTTTTTAAAACTACAGTTGGACAGAGTTTGCTGTCTGCAGAAAAGATCATTTCAACCTTGTTAAAGCACATTGGCATGGATTTTGCACTACTACCCAGGAAAATATTTACTGGACTATAATGTGAGTAATGACCATTAAGGATTCCGTAATATAAATCAGGCTTAGTTATGAGTCTTTTGCTCTCTTAATTTGTTTAGTTTGGAAAGGAAAACCAGGGATAACTTTCAAATCCAGGTTAAAAGGTGACCTGCAAAATCTTCCAAAAAAATTGGCCTTGTAGGTTTTTTTTTTTTTTTTTTTTTTGGCTTCTTTAAAATCTATAAAAAGGCCCAAAAGATTTTTGTAAACAAAGTTTTTGTCTGGTTCTAACTTTACCTAGACATATCAACAATGTCAAGTTTTGCTGGAGGACCTCAGCACCTGTTTATTGTTACAGCTAACACCCTAACCAAAAAAGCACTAACAAAGGCACCATTTATCCAAATTGTTAAGCAATTGTGGAAGGCAGATGGCTGTGAACAAAAATAAATATCCAACAATTTTTTTATAGAATGACTTAAAAATCCCTTCCCTTTTCAATCTGTTGTTGCACTGATTATCCAGTTACCAGAAAATCTCCCAAAGAAGGCATGACCTGAGTTTCTAAGGTATAGTACAAGCAAAACACACTCACACCTCTTTCACACATTCTTTTAAATCATAAAGAATAAAATGTCACATGCCCAGTCCTCCCCACACACATGGATTGAGCAAGCAGCAGTACAGCGGTAAAAAGATGTGGGTAAACCAATCTAAACTAAAAACTTTAACTAAACTCCTTATTTCCCAAAGGAGAAGTAGGTAAACTCTGTGTGCCCATGTTTACCCTCAACTACAATACTATTTTTGCAGGTCACTTAATCTGGATAATGGCTAGCCATTTTTTTCTTTAAAATTCTATCTTCAATAGCTCACAAAACAGAGAATCAAAATGCAGTTAGTTATACACATCCAGCAGATGGCACAATTATCAAGCAAGACTGTGTTGAACTCCCACTGCAGTTACATTTTTGAACACTGTTTTATTTACAAAACGACTGAACTATTTTCAAAAGGAGAAGGAAAAAAAAAGATTTTTCTCGGTTAAAAAATGTAAGTAGATTAATTCTCTGGATCTCTGTGTGTAATACCACTTTAATGAGATAATTCCTTGTGTTTTAATGCTAATCAAGCAGGGCTGAGGGAAAATATGACACAGAGCAGCAAACAATTTAATTTAACACAATTTCCATGTCAATAATTCTTTGACCAGCGATTATATTCCTAGTATACTTCAATGTCTAGCTTTCTGCAAACATTTATAAACATGTACATTGTATCAATATCTTTTCCTAATACAAAGAGAAGTGAGACACTGCAGTCAATTTAAATACTTAACAAGCATTTAGGGGTTGTATTTAGGAATAGATTTCTGTAAAATAAATGTAAAATATACTTTACGCACAGAATGGGGGGGAAAGACCCTCAGTTTTTCAGTATACAAAGGACATCTTAGAAAACGTGGTGTTTTTTTGTTTTGTTTTGTTTTTTAAACAGCACTTCTAGTATAGTCTGACCAATCATTTCTGGCAAAAATTTGTTTGTGGGGTAACAGGGAGGGCAATCTCATTTTCTACTCACTTTACTTAGAGATTTGAGGGTGAAGATTTTGTCATCAGGTTCCAATAACCTGCAAGCATATGCAATATTGACAGCAGTTTCTTGTTTATCTCCCGTCAGCATCCAAATTTTGATTCCAGCTTTTCGTAGTGCCTCTATAGTGTCTGGAACACCCTCCTGCAGGCGATCCTCAATCCCAGTGGCACCTGCAATAAAAAGCATGTGGATTAAAGCAAAAATTAAAAAGACAAAACAAATAAACATGGAAAATTCTAACTAGTCATTGAGTCTCAGAAATTTAGGGCTGGAAGGGACCTGAAAGTTCATTTAGTCCAGCTCCCCATGCTGAAGCAGCACCAAATATACTTAAAACATCCCTGACAGGTGTTTGCCTAACCTATCCTTAAAAACCTCCAGTCACGGGGATTCCACAGCCTTCCTTGGAAATCTATTCCTGTGTTTAACTAGCCTTATAATTAGAAATGTTTTCCTAATATCTAACTGAAACCTCCCTTGCTGCAGACTAAGCTAATTACTTCCGGTCCTACCTTCAGTGGACAGAAAGAACAACTGATTACCATCCTCTTTCAACACGCCTTAACTGATCTGAAGATGGTTATGTCCCCCTTCAGTCTCCTTTTCTTAAGGCTACACACACCCAGTTTTTACTCTTTCCTCATAGGTCAGGTTTTCTAATCCTTTTATCATTTTTGTTGCTCTCCAATTTGTCCACATCTTTCCTAAAGTGTGGGACCCAGAACTGGACATAGTACTCCAGCTGGGGCCTCACCCAGTACCAAGTACAGCAGGACAATTACCTCCCATGTCTTACATACGACACTCCTGTTAATACACCCCAGAATGATATTAGCCTTTTCACAACAGCATCACACTGTTGGCTCATATTTGATTTGTGACCCACTATAACCCCTAGATCTTTTTTCTGCAGTACTACTGCCTAGCCGGTTAGTCCCCATTTTGTAGTTGTGTATTTGAATCTGCTTCCAATTTATCAAGGTAGTTCTGAATTCTAATCCTGTCCTCTGGAGTGCTAGCAACCCCTCTCAGCTTGGTGTCATCCACAAATTTTATAAGCATACTCTCCACTCCATCATCCAAGTCATTAATGAAAATATTGAATGGTACTGGATCCAGGACAGAACTTTGGCAGGCCCCCACTAGCTACAACCTCCCAGGTTGCCACCAAATGATTGATACTTAGTCTGTGAGCTAAATTCCCTGTGAGCTCCGCTGGAGCCTATTTAGCTCGTCTACTGCTTCCCCTCTATCCACTAGGCCGTAACCCTGTCAAAGGAGGAAATTAGGTTTGTTTGGCATTATTTGTTTTTTGATAAATCCATGATGGTGGCTACTCCTTATCACCCTATTATCCCCTCAGGGTTTACAAATTGATAGTTTAACAATTTGTTCCAGTACCTTTCCAGATATTGAAGTTAGGCTGATTAGGCCTAATTCCCTGGGTCCTTTTCATTCCCCTTTTTAAGGACAAGGTACCATGTTTGCCTTTCTCCAGTCCTCTGGGACCTCACCCATCCTCCATGAGTTCTTGAAGATAATTGCTGATGGTTCTGGGATTGCTTCAGCTACTTCCTAAAGTACCCTATGGTGAATTTCTTCAGGTGCTGCCGACTTAAATACATCTAACTTATCTAAAGATTCCTTAACCTGTTCTTTCCTTATCCTGGCTTGCACTCCTTCCCCCTTGTTGTGAATATTAACTGTGTTAAATATGTAGACACAATTAACTTTTTAGTGAAGACTAAAGCAAAATTGGCATTAAACACCTCAGCCTTCTTGGTGTCTTCTGTTATTATCTCTCCTTCCCCATTAAGTTGACCTACACGTTGCTTCTGATTGCTCTCGTTCCTAATGTATTTATAGACCCTTTTTTCTCAGTGTCTCTTATGTCCCTCTCCAATCATAATTTATTTCGTGCCTTAGCCTTTCTGACTTTGTCCCCACATGCTCATGCTATTCTTTTGTACCAATCCTTAGAAATCTGTCCATGTTTCCACTCTCCGCAGGATTTCTTTTTAATTCAGGTCATTAAAGAGGTCCTGATGGAGCCACACTGGCCTCGTACAAGTCTTCCTATCTATCCTTTGCATTAGGATAGTCTTCTGTTGAACCCTAAATATTAACTTTTAGAAACTGCCAGCTCTCCTAAACCACTTTTTCCCTTAGAATTTCTACCTATAGGACCTTCCTACTAGTTCTCTTAGTTTGTTAAAGCCTGATTTGTTAATTATACTGTCCCTGTTCTGACAGGTTTCAGAGTAGCAGCCGTGTTAGTCTGTATTCGCAAAAAGAAAAGGAGTGCTTGTGGCACCTTAGAGACTAACCAATTTATGTGAGCATAAGCTTAAGTGAGCTGTAGCTCACGAAAGCTTATGCTCAAATAAATTGGTTAGTCTCTAAGGTGCCACAAGTACTCCTTTTCTTTTTGTCCCTATTCTGTTGCTCTCACACTTTCCTTAGAACCATGAAATCTATCATTTCATGATTCCTTTCACCCAAATTGCTCTCAACTTTCAGATTCAAATCCAATTCCTCCCTGTTAGTTAGAATCAAGTCTAAAATGTCTGCCCCCCGGTTACTTCTTCCACCTTCTGAAACAAAAAATTGTCCCCAACACATTCCAAGAACTTATTGGACATTTTGTATTTTGCCTTATTATTTTATTATTTTTCCTGCAGATGTCTGGGTAGCTGAAGTTCCCCATTAATACCAGGTCTTGTGTTTTGGTTATTTCTGTTGCTTGTTCCAGAAATAGCTCATTTCACCACTCCTCCTGATTTGGTGGTCTATAGTAGACCCTTACTGTGACATCACTCCGGTTTCTTTCCCCCTTTTATCTTCACCTAGAGGCTTTCAACTCTTCTGGAGCTCAGAACAAGTATATACATTCTTAATGTACAATGAAACATCTTCTCCCCTTTTTCCCTTTTTATTCTTCCTGAACAAACTATACCCCCATACCAATATTCTAAGCCTGTGTAATTCCAATTAAGTCATAATCTAGTTTAGGTACTAATACTTTATGGAAATTTAATAACAAGCCATAAATCCTAAGTCTACAGAAAGCCACTTTAAAAACAAATTCAGTTTTGTATAGTGCCTTGCAAAATGAATCCATTTATTCAAGCAGATTTTAAGTGAAATAAAGGATTTCCAGCAAGTGATAGTGTTTTCTACCTACCAAGAAGTGTTAACTTGTTCTCAAGCTTCATGGCAGATTCAAGCAGCAGCTCTTCCTTATTGTCAATACTGGTTTCTGCTAAAAAATGACTATTTAACCATTCAGCATATTCTGCATCACTCATCACCTGTGGAGGAAGAGGGGGAAAAAACACAGAGATAAAAGCCTCAGCTCTACTCAATACTTGAGCTACACAACCTCTGAGGTTTTGCTTTGCAGAGAAGTTTGGGACATTTCTTCCCCTTTCATTACTGCTGAGCTATACTTTGAATTTCTGGGCAGCTCAAAATCCAAAATGAAACTCAGCTGAAATGTCAAAATGATATTTTGCATTCAAACCACACAGCACTGTCAACTGTACATGGTCTGAAAGTGAAGCCACAAAACTGGCCCAAGTTCACTGGGGTTTGTAACAAACCCCCACAATGAGCAAGCCTCTCATATTTTGTGAGCATTTCCCTAACCCTACTCACCTCCCACATGTCTTACTCAGAAAACCGGGTTAACTAATGGTTAATCACAATTTTATGGATAAAGTTGTAGACATTAAGCCATTTGACATCCTCCACTGCCACCAGCTATGACTGTTAAAAGTGAAGTTATGCAGTAGCACAGGTCAATTTACTAATCTCTCTTCAAATCACACTAAATTAAAAATAAAAGTCTAGTGCCGATATGCAATCATTTGTTTAGAAGTAGTGATGTATGTCTCACAGCTATAGCACTCCACATTCCAGAGAAAGTATGTCATTTCATGAACTACCATAAATCTCTTCACAAGTTACCTTTTTAGCTATACACAATGTGCGCAGTCCTCTTCTGGCATAATCATTTAAGTGTTTCTGAGTTCTTTCCTTAATTTTCTTTTGTTCCATTTCTGATTTGTCATCATCTGAAATTTTAAAAAAAAAAGAGGGGGGGTAGAGGGAAGAGTAAAATATGCATTGTTGGCGTTTACTTACTGACAGACTTTCAAAAGAGAAGGTTTAAAAATAAAAGTAAAACAAATATTATTTTAACTTTTAAACAGATCTTTATATTTGCAAATCATATTCAGGTCACACGTTTGGTGACCATACCAGAATGTCTTGCTCGGTCCATGGGTTAGCTGGGAGAGGATTAAAAGGACACTCTTTGGGTCATATTAGACCAAAAATCAAAGGGTGGGATTTGCAAAAGTACTCTGTATTGGGCTAACTGTTCTCCCACTTAAATCAATGGTAAAACTCCCTTTGATTTCAATGGGAGAAGAGTCAGGGCAACACTGAGCACTTTTAGAAAATGCCCACCCTGAGTTTTCCCAAATCTAAAAAATATCAAACATTTTTCCTTGATTAAAAATAAAAATAATGATAACAAGAATAATAAACTGAGATATTTACCACTGATCCATATAGTTAAGAAGACCTGGTTTCTTGCCCTCAATGACCTTCAATAAAAAGCAGCTGGTGTTTTCCATTCCATGTAAATCAATCATTACAGTGCAACAGCAAACAAGGAATTGTACTACAGAAGTCAGTGTTTCCTGTTGCAGAGTTCAAAAGTGTTTGCCACATAAACAAACAGGCACAAGTAAAAGGTGCCACAGAACTCTACAGACACAGGCTAGAGATCATACATCGGGTGACAACATCTAATATTAGAAGTTCTTAGAACTCAGAACGGCTGACATAAATAAAGACTGGACACTGTCTAACCCCAATATAGTGTATTT
The DNA here is from genome assembly GCF_965140235.1 of Caretta caretta. Lineage (NCBI taxonomy): Eukaryota > Metazoa > Chordata > Testudines > Cheloniidae > Caretta > Caretta caretta. Next base: position 103,490,422 of record NC_134209.1, read on the forward strand.
CATACTTTCATTACTAAGATGTGTTACTATCATAATGGGGGGGTCTGAATTCAGCACTATACTTGAGCAGGTGCTTTGTTTTAAGCACAGGAATAGTCCCATTCTCTTCAATGGGTATACATATGTGCTTAAAGTTCAGCAGCGTCTATGTATTTTGCTGAATTGAGGTCTTGAACCCCAATTTTCCTCACTTTCTTGGGTGTCTGTAGAACACCTGTCACAGTGGTACCTCAGGAATGAACAACTAAATATTTCTGTGGGAGCACAGGAATCAGAGAACTGTTGACTGAGGTAGGTCTGTGTAGTTATTTACCTTCTTTTACGTGTCACTCCAAAAAAATGTTAATCAATTAATTATTCTTGAGAGATACAAAGGTGAAACCAAGAGCTGACAAAGTTCTGTATGTACCTGCAGGTCCAGTCCACAACAAATCCATAATGACCGAGTCTGCACCTTTCGTGTACACCACCACTTTGTTGGAGAGCGGATGTCTAACTACTACTGACATTCTTTTTCGTACTGAGTCAAAAGGCAATATGTGCAAAAGCTGAAATGTCAAAGATCCCAAAGCAGCCAGGTCCACAGTAACTTGATCAGGAGTCCTAGACTGTAAAGTGCATTTGTAAGCCTTGGCAGCATGAACTAGTGCAGCTTCATCAGGGCTCTCAGCCTCATAACACAGCTTAGATATAGATTGTTCAAGAGATGATCCAGCATCACAGTGCTCACTGCCTGCAGCTACGTCCACTCTATCTAGTGGTCCAAGTGGAGGTACTTTGGTGCATTGTAGGCTATCAGTAGCCTGAGGTTCATTAGCCATTTGGGCCACCCCTTCTATAGCAGGAGAAGCCAGCTTCACTCTGAAAATAGATAGTTTGCTCACAAAAGTACTAGGGCTCTCAGATGATGACTCCTTTGCACTTGGAACTGGTGATGAACTCAGCCTTCGGACTGACAACCTCTGGAACATCTGTTTGATTTCCTCAAGGGATTTAATAGGCATTCTACCTAGCGAAGATAGTCTCATCTGCAACAGAATTAAAAAATCAGCAAAAACATTTATAAGTGTGCTGAAACAATTTCATTTAGTAATAGAGGTATTTTATTTCAGCAAGGATATTATTCTTAATATAATCGCTTATTTCAACTTCAATGTCGACTTTTTGGATTTAAATTATATTTTATATATATTACTGTATCATTCTATTAAATAAATTCAGCCAAACCCATAGGTAATTAGATTCCAAACACATCAACTGTAAACGCACTTCAGATTTGTAAAATTACACTCATTCCATGTCTAGTTAATGACTGTGGCCCATTTCTAGAATTTGGGCCAATAATGAAACAAATAGCATGACTTACTTTCTAACTTTTTTTAATTTCACAGAAAATGGACTTAAAGTTTTATTCTGAATCAGTCAGATGAGTGCAAGGATTAAACCTGCCCCACAAAAAAAGCGACAATCACCTAAAAATAACTTTTAGGAATAAAATCCTTTAGAAGCGCTTTTCTTATTATTTGGACTTACATAGAAAATATTAATACAAAATGCTCGGTTTAGTCTATTGGACACTGATAAGAACAGTACTACAGTTAATAGCTTACAATCTACTGCAAACAGCTAATGTCTTGTGGTTATAAAGCACCCTGAAGAATTAAAAACTCTAAAAGAGCTATGGAATGTATTTTACTATTTAAAATTTTTATAGTGTATTTTCCATGTGTGAATTAGGTTAGGGTGATTGGAAAGGAGTTTTTTGTATTATTGCTTAGGGAAAATAAGCTATTTTTTCCCATCAACAATTTTTTGAATGCAGCAGCAAAGCCAAATTCACAGATATGACACTCTAAAGATCTGCACCCTTATTGTAAGTTTGAAACCCTGCCATTCAGCAGGAGGCACAAGTTTTCAATTAAGTGTAATTTACTTATAGTCATCACATGCTTTTTGAGGGAAGTTCAACCCTAGCCTTTTCTAAAATAAGGTTACTCACAGGATAAATTCAATTTAATTTTTTAAAAAAAAACCAACGAGTTCCAGTTACAAACATAAAGTGATACTTTATTACTGCAAAGAGGAAGATCACTACCCACAAAATAGCTGTTGTGCCTTAGCAATGCGTCCCAGCTGCTAGGTATGTTTTAGTTATTACTATTATTACAGTACAAAACGGAACAGCAGGCTCTCCCTAGCTTTGTAGTAATGCCAGGAGGCAGTTACGGTTTGCTATACACCACATTTTTCATACTGGATGGGGTATTAAAACCAGACATCTTATTGGTGAATAGAACACAGTAAAAATGGCAAATCCAACTTAATTTTAGAGTCCCTCTCGTAAAAAAGTAAGTATAAAGTAGGGCTGTCAAGCAATTAAACAAATTAATCACACGATTAAACAATAATGGAATACCATTTATTTAAATATTTTTGGATGTTTTCTACATTTTCAAATATATTGATTTCAATTACAGCACAGAACACAAAGTGTACAGTGCCCACTTTATATGTATTTTTATTACAAATATTTGTGCCGTAAAAAATAAAATAAATAGTATTTTTCAATTCATCCCGTACAAGTACTGTAGTGCAATCTCTTTATCATGAAAGTGCAACTTACAAATGTAGATTTTCTTTGTTACGTAACTGCATTCCAAAACAAAACAATGTAAAACTTTAGAGCCTACAAGTCCATTCAGTCCTACTTCTTGGTCAGTCAGTAACTCAGACACAAAAGTTTGTTTACATTTGCAGGAGATAATGTTGCCTGCTTCTTGTTTACAATGTCACCTGAAAGCGAGAACAAACATTCACATGGCACTGTTGTAGCCGGTGTCGCAAGATATTTACGTGCCAGATGCACTAAAGATTCCTATGTCCCTTCAAGCTTCAACCCGCATTCCAGAGGATGTATCCATGCTGATGACGGGTTCTGCTCGGCAACGATCCAAAGCAGTGCAGACAGACACATGTTCACTTCCATCATCTGAGTCAGATGCCACCAGCAGAAAGCTGATTTTCTTTTTTAGTAGTTTGGATTCTGTAGTTTCCGCATCAGTGTTGTTCTTTTAAGACTTCTGACAGCATGTTCCACACCTTGTCCCTTTCAGATTTTGGAAGGCACTTCAGATTCTTAAACCTTGGGTTGAGTGCTATAGCTATCTTTAGAAGTCTCACATTGGTACCTTCTTTGCGTTTTGTTAAATCTGTACAGAAAGTGTTCTTAAAATGAACAACATGAGCATCATCAGCATAAAAGCATGTCCTCTGGAATGGTGGCTGACACATGAAGGGGCATATGAATGTTTAGCATATATGGCACGTAAATACCTTGCAATGCCAGCTACAAAAGTGCCATGTGAATGCTTTTTCTCACTTTCTGGCGACATTGTAAATAAGAAGAGGGCAACATTATCTCCCGTAAATGTAAACAAACTTGTTTGTCTTAGCGACTGGCTGAACAAGAAGTAGGGCTGAGTGGACTTGTAGGCTCTAAAGTTTTACATTGTTTTGTTTTTGAGTGCAGTTATGTAACCAAAAAAAAAAAATCTACATTTGTAAATTGCACTTTCATGATAAAGAGATTGCACTACAGTACTTGTATGAGGTGAACTGAAAAATACTATTTCTTTTGTTTATCATTTTTACAGTGCAAATACTTGTAATAAAAATAATAATGTAAAATGAGCACTGTGCACTTTGTACTGTGTGTTGTAATTTAAATCAATATATTTGAAAAGTAGAAAAACATCCAAAAATATTTAATACATTTCAATTGGTATTCTATTATTTAACAGTCCGATTAAAACTGTGATTTATTGTGATTAATTTTTTAATTGCGATTAATTTTTTTGAGTTAATTAATTGACACCCGTAGTATAAAGTATTCAAGGCAAGCTGCACTTCGCTGGAAACTTTTGCTAGCTGTATATTATGCATTAACTTACTGGACTGTTCAGTTTCAACTGTACAATCATTCTTTTCCTTCAAGCAAACACAGCAAACCAATGGAGGGGGAAATGACCACTTTTAAATGGCAGTGCCTTTTTTTCTCCCCATGCAAACAAGACTATAGGGAACGCATGCAAAGCTGCAATATGCTGCAGCAGCCAGAAACGGGACTACTCGAGTAGCCGATTTTTCTTCCTTACCTTTTGACGTGGTTGGTTAGGAGCTGAAACTACCACAGTGTTACAAATTGCCAGAGCAAGAAAGAAGTCAGTGATGTATACTGTCTCCAAGGACGGCTCTCTGTCAGTTTCTTCTGATTGTGCACATGAATGACAGGTAATTTGACTAAATTTCTCCATGAGCTTTGCGTCTGGAACAACATCAGTTTCCTGTTGATTAAATAAAATAGGTATCCTTTTACCATATAGTTCCAAAAGGCCACTGGCACAAGACAGTTTCAGTGTTGCAAGACTTTACAATGAATAGAGTACTCTTAGAAGTGCATATAAATAGAATAATCACTCCCCAAACTCCTCCTGCAGCTGCTGCAGGGAAGTTAATCTAAAACTGAAAAAGTAAAACCTACTACAGTTTATAACATGGAGGGATTAGAGAAGTTTGGGCAATGTCCTCCTGCTAACAAAGGCTCCGTCCTGCTAGATGCAGAGCACTTCTGGGAGAGAGGAGAGCACCCTGATATATGCAGCATATCACAGGTGTCGTCAGCACTTTGTAGGAGCACGTCCTTAAACACTGGTAGTTTTCAGTGCATGATAATTCATAGCACCATAGGAACTGACATACTGGAACAGACACAGTCCATCTAGACCAGTATCCTGTCTCCAACAATGGCTGGCACCAGATGCTTCTGAGGAAGATTTAAGAACCTATTCAATAGGCAGACTATAATGTGCCCCCTCCCCCCCCACCCGGAAGTCTTATCCTAATCCCTTGTGTATTCTAATATTTTGTTGTCTTTTTTTTTTTTAACCACAGCAGCACATTGAGTAGAGATCTTCATGAAGCTGGCCACTGATACCCAGGTCTTTTTCCTGCATAAGCATTGTTAATTTTGAACCCTAAACACAGATTTCCACTTCCCCACCATCCTAATTTCATGAGGGTAAACCGTTAAATTGTTCCCCCATCCCTTTGCATACCAGAATTCTTTTGCTACCAGCCCTCCTCCTGCATCTGCAGAGAAAAGGGGTAGGATATGCCGCATTCGGAACTTGGATATTTCTCACAGGGGATGATCTTCACCCCAATTCAGAGGGGCCAGCGCCAGGCAAAGTGCCACTTATGTACTCCAGGATGTAAGTGGGACTTGAATGTGCCTTGACCTTGTGCTAACCTTCTGCACAGGGTGAATTTCATATCTACATAGACAGAATGCAGTCTTCACAAGCATTAGCTCATGAGTAAGGATATGATTGAGTCACAGAGGTCACGGATTCCGGAACTTTACTGGACCTCCATGACTTCTTCAGCTTCAGCTGTCAGTGGGGGCCGTGCGTCCCTGCCCTGTGGCTTCCAGCAGGGGTGGCAGCCGGGACTGCGTGCCCCTGCCCCGCAGCTTCCCAGGGCCATCACCACCCCTCCCCCTGTGGCTGGAGCTGGGACTGTGTACCCCTGCCCTGCAGCCAGCACCGGAGCTGGGTATGTGAGCCCGCCCTGTGGCTGTGGGGCTCAGCCTGTTCGCGCCCCCCACCCCCCGATCCCCAGGACTCCAGTTGTCATTTCTCCCCCGTACCTAGCTCTGCCCCCCAGTTATTTTTAGTAAAGTCACAGACAAGTCATGGGCTCACTGGAGATGTTGTTTGTTGCCCGTGACCTGTCCGTGACTTTTATTAAAAATAACAGCGACAAAATCTTAGCCTTACTCATGAGCACTTCAGCAGAAATTAAATAAAACTGAGCCACCACCTATTTAATGTTACTTTAAGTCTCATTTATAAAGGACATACATGGTGCAGGCAGCATTTTTGCTCCCAAAACTTGGTGCATTAGGCTGGAATACTGCTTACCCACACCTATAAGGTTTAAAAACCCTCTCAAAGCAACACGGCAAATGCTGATTACATTTGATTTATTCATTTCAGCTGGTGCGCTCGTGGAATTATGCCAGCAAGATTCAATGCAGACGCGCTGGTGATCTGAATTATTTAGTAGCACTTGCATTATCTAATACAAACATTAAAAACACTTTTAAGTGTTTTTATGCACTGCCAGGCATAACACACTGTGTATCAAATATATATCATCAAACAAACAATTGCTTCATAGGCAAGCCCTTTGATCTAGCTATCTTAGGTATTTATCTGGCACCCATTACTGTAGCATCTGAGCAACTCACAATTTATCCAAGGGGTTTTCAAACTTTTTGTATAAGGTGACCCCCACTTACAAATTAAAAATGGGGATGGGAGTAATTTAATTTAATGGGGGTTCAGGTCTGTCAGCCCCATGGAACTGACAGCTTGCGACCCCCATGTAACCACCTTGTGATGCCGTGAAGGGTCACAACCCCCAGTTTGAGAACCCCCGTTTATCCTCACACCACCCCAGTGAGGTACAGAAGTGCTATTAGCCCCATTTTACAGGTAGGGAACCGAGGCACAGAGAAGCTACGCAACTTGTCCAAAGTCATACTGGTAGTCTGTGGAAGAACAGAAAATTGAATCTGTTACCCTGACCATTGGACTATCCTTCTCCTTTAGCTTTATGTGAACAGTCTAGAAAGGGATAACCATGAATGAACACCTCATGCTCCCAATTCAATTCTGGCCTCGCTTTAAAAGCTGCAAATCCACATTTTATTTTTGCCATCATTTAAAAACATATCAATTACAAATTACAGCTGTGGGGAGGCACTTTTTCAGTTCTTTTTGAAGGAAAACAAAGGATTTCAGATAAGACAAAATGATCTATTCAATTTTAAAGAAAAAGAATCAGATGTCTTCATGCGTTACTTCAGATATTTAAGATCAAAAGACATCAAGTTATACTTACAATGGGGCTGCTGAAAGCTACATGTCTTGAGTGTGGAATGTTACTGACTCCATCTTTCTCTCCTAAGGCAGAACAGCTACCAGCCAGCTGATTCAAAGACTTGGAGTTCAAAGGCCGACTCACTATCCTGCAGCTGTGCACCTTCTGCTTTGGCATGCGGCTCAACGAACCACACAGAGCATCTGTTAAATCTTCATCGTCTGAATCAGCCTCTTGATAGGATTCCAGCCTCTTGGCTAATGAGAGGGGGAAATCACATTTCAGCCACCAAGAAGAATCCCTCATTTGTCCAATATTACAAGCTCAAATCATCAGGTGGAAGCCTGACATATGAACTTTAAAACATGGAATTGTGTACATGTGTGTAAAAATGGATTACATATATTTTAATCAAAAGCAAAACAAAACAGCCAACACACTGATCACATGGACACTGGTTTGGCAGCACAAGTATCACTTTTAATAAGGGCTCTGTGAATCCTGCCTGAAGTTCATCTGTTTGAGAAAAGAACTTTTTTGATTTATCAATTTTTACAACTGAAAAGCTGGTCTCATCAGTACAATAACTGGTCAGTAAAACCTGAATCATGCGTGTCATGTGGGGGGGAGGTCTTGTTCCCACCCTCAGGTATAAATAAAATCCTCTCCTTCCCCCAGTTTAGGAGACCATAGTCCCTATTTGCCGAATTTGGCATTTTGATGATTCCAAACTCCTCCCAGGGGGCATCACTGATCATGGAGACAACCTGGAAAGGAGGGTTCAGGCTATTATCTCCTTTGCCTCAATACGAATAGAGAAAAAAATATTTTTTTAAAATAAGAGCTCACATATCACAGAGCGGCTCTAAGTTAAAAATTCAAACTGTGGACAACAATAGCCTCTATTAGGGAAACAGCCAAACCAGGGAAGGAGACAGCCTAGGTGACGGATGATGGCAAAATACTGGAGGAAAGGATTCAGGCTGCAGGAACCTAGGGAACCGGGGAAGCGGTAAAGATAAAGGTATGAGGAAGGAACTGAGTAATATTCAAAATGGCTGCCCTCATGTTATATGTATTCCAGAAATTAATCTGAATCATGTGAAGGTGGTCTGCAGACTACAGGCGGTCAGCCTAGATGATAATGATGGTCCCTTCTGATCTTAAAGTCTATGAGACTACGAGACACACAACTCGTTCACTTGAAAGCTGAGACAGTTTTTTCAAGAAGATTGTCTGTGTTACATGCCCTTCCACTGACACTCTTCCTTACGCAACTACAGTGCAAGGAAATCTCTAGTAAAAGACATGTCTACTAGTCATAGTTTTCATCCACCAAAAATGTTTGTTTTCATAATCTGATATTTTCTGCAACAGGAACAAATAACAGTTTTGTGAAGATGTCACATGGTTTATAAAATAAAATGTGGTAACTGAAGGGAAGTATGGCTGAAATCAGTGACCTTACAAATGCGCTACTCCAATAGGGTCTTGTATTAGGGCCTCATTACCTCCAGTGCAAAGTTCTGGTACCTGCTATCATGACTGCTCCAACTATGAAATACAGAAGACTTCAGGTGAAGTCCCTCACCTCCTGCACCACATATAACAGCATCAAAGCACGTGCCAGTGATATTGATCTACAGAGCAGTAGTACTGACACAGAGGACACTGAGACTACTTAGCACATTACAAGATTATTATGGTAAGAGCATTATAAGGCAACACAGCCACTGCGATCAACACAATTATGTGCTTCTTGACTCTTGCATCCTGTGCAATGTGAGTTTATGTATATCAATAAGCACAAATGTATACACATAGATTAAGTGGCATATACCCAACGATTCCACTGGGTTTCTGCAATGCAACTCCTATTGTCTAAAACAGGAGATATGTGAATAAAAATCCTGTGCAATGTTCTAAAAAGCTGCATCTACAAAATTAACCAATTTGTGGGTCCCCTCCAAATCCTTTAAACAAATAAATAAATAATGAAAACAAACTGTCCCTAGGATTCTTCATGCTGTATTTACACTGTTTTTGTATTCAAATGTCACCATCGATAAATACATGACCCACCCCCAGCCACCAGGGCACAACATGAAACAACTGGAACTATAGCGAACATTATGGCATTTTATTAAGGTGATACTAACAGACCAGCACACACACAGAAAACGACTAGTGGATGTACAGCAACTAGCACTAGAGGGCTCTGATCCTTGACAAGCAGCCTCTAGGTGCTATTGCCGTACAAATGACTTCTGATATGTACTATATAGTCATCAGTTTATTTCTTCTTAAAACTTTTTTATTATTTCATTAGCTTTTCAGTGTACTTTCTCTATTTACATTTTTTTATTGTTTTAATGAGGGTTCAAAAATTGGAAGCTGATGGAAGTTTTCTTCATATTTTTAATATCTGTTACTGCCCCCACTTTCTTCTAAATTTGTGCATATGTGAAATGTAAGGGAATCACCAGTATTATTGTATCTGCTCCATACACTACTCAAAAATTTATGCAGAAATTATTTTTTAAAACTGGTTTCTAATCAAGTGTGTTTCCATAACATTGATAAACTGATCAATCTCTTTCAATGTGACCACTAGGTGGTGTATCTAGTTTGCATAACGAACTGTTACATCAATGACAGGTTTCAGAGTAGCAGCTGTGTTAATCTCTATTCGCAAAAAGAAAAGGAGTACTTGTGGCACCTTAGAGACTAACCAATTTATTTGAGCATAAGCTTTCGTGAGCTACAGCTCACTTCATTGGATGCATTCAGTGGAAAATACAGTGGGGAGATTTATATACACAGAGAACATGAAACAATGGGTGTTACCATACACACCGTAACCAGAGTGATCACAGGTGAGCTATTACCAGCAGGAGCACGGGGGGCGGGGGGAGGGAGTGAGCCTTTTGTAGTAATAATCAAGGTGGGCCATTTCCAGCAGTTGACAAGAACGTCTGAGGAACAGTGGGAGGGGGGGGGGGGGGAATAAACATGGGGAAATAGTTTTACTTTGTGTTATGACCCATCCACTCCCAGTCTCTATTCAAGCCTAAGTTATCCAGTTTGCAAATTAACTCCAATTCAGCAGTCTCTCGTTGGAGTCTGTTTTTGAAGTTTTTTTGTTGAAGAATTGCCACTTTTAGGTCTGTAATCGAATGACCAGAGAGATTGAAGTGTTCTCCAACTGGTTTTTGAATCTAATAAGTGATGGACACATAAACACCACCCTATACTGGAAACCTACTGACAGCTATTCCTACCTATATGCCTCCAGTTTTCATCCAGACCACACCACACGATCCATTGTTTACAGCCAAGTTCTACGATACAACCGCATTTGCTCCAACCCCTCAGACAGAGATAAACACCTACAAGATCTCTATCAAGCATTCTTACAACTACAGTACCCACCTGCTGAAGTGAAGAAACAGACTGACAGAGCCAGAAGAGTACCCAGAAGTCACCTACCACAGGACAGGCCCAAAGAAAATAACAGAACACCACTAGCCGTCACCTTCAGCCCCCAACTAAAACCTCTCCAACGCATCATCAAAGGATCTACAACCTATCCTGAAGGACGACCCATCACTCTCACAGATCTTGGGAGACAGGCCAGTCCTTGCTTACAGACAGCCCCCCAACCTGAAGCAAATACTCACCAGCAACCACATACCACACAACAGAACCACTGACCCAGGAACCTATCCTTGCAACAAAGCCCGTTGTCAACTGTGTCCACATATCTATTCAGGGGACACCATCATAGGGCCTAATCACATCAGCCATAATATCAGAGGCTCGTTCACCTGCACTTCTACCAATGTGATATATGCCATCATGTGCCAGCAATGCCCCTCTGCCATGTACATTGGTCAAACTGGACAGTCTCTACGTAAAAGAATAAATAGATATAAATCCGACGTCAAGAATTGTAACATTCAAAAACCAAATGGAGAACACTTCAGTCTCTCTGGTCACTCGATTACAGACCTAAAAGTGGCAATACTTCAACAAAAAACCTTCAAAAACAGACTCCAATGAGAGACTGCTGAATTGGAATTAATTTGCAAACTGGATACAATTAACTTAGGCTTGAATAGAGACTGGGAGTGGATGGGTCATAACACAAAGTAAAACTATTTCCCCATGTTTATATCCCCCCCCCCCCCCCCGTTCCTCAGACGTTCTTGTCAACTGCTGGAAATGGCCCACCTTGATTATCACTACAAAAGTGATAATCCCCCCCCCCCGCAGCTCTCTTGCTGGTAACAGCTCACCTAAGTGATCACTCTGGTTACAGTGTGTATGGTAACACCCATTGTTTCATGTTCTCTGTGTATATAAATCTCCCCACTGTATTTTCCACTGAATGCATCCGATGAAGTGAGCTGTAGCTCACGAAAGCTTATGCTCAAATAAATTTGTTAGTCTAAGGTGCCACAAGTACTCCTTTTCTTGTTACATCAATCACAGCAATAGTAAACACTATATTGTGAATACCACTAGTTTTACTAAGGATGTATTATCATGATCTCACTTTGGTTCAATCCTCTTTGATCAAGTAAGGAACATTGGCCTTGCCTACTGATTAAATGGCAGATTTCTGCAGTGAGCAGTACCTAATAGTACCTAATAGTACCTGCACAAAGTGATTGAAATATATTAGATTTCTGTATTTTTGATCCAACTTAGCCAGACAGCTAAATTAACCAATGATCAAATGAAGTGGAAAAGTCTGTGATGTTGTATATAACTTCCTCCTATGTCTAGAGTTGCATCCTATCGTTTGTTTATGCATTTTTAAAAATACAAAGCCACTAATAAAAAAACTTGACTCCCAGTGGGCAATTAATAGGCTACTGAGAGCTAGATACTGAATGTCACTCATATATAGGACACAGAGCGTTCATAACTCAGTACATGGGTTTCTAAATTTAAGTTAATAATACTTCCACCTATTTGTGATATGCCAGTTTACAGGCATTCTAAACAAAGCATGCTAGAATAGAAGTGCAGGTCTTTGCTAGTTGAATGTCAGTTCATCAAATTACTACATATCTGCTATGCGTGCAGATGAATTTGTTTGTGCACTAACATTAGTGAAGTCACTAAGGCCTTGACACAGCAAAACATATAAGTATGTGGCTAAATTTAAGCATACAATTTCAGTGGGACTACTTGTGCTTTTAAATACCCACATGCTGAATTGAGGCCTAAAACAATGCTCCATGGAATGAGGAAGGATATTTTCATGTCTCTACCATGGTGATGAACTGGATGATGAGCTGCACCCTAAAATACTGTGAAGATATTATGCCTGGCTCACTACTTAAAAAAAAGAGGCAAGATTATTTGCAGTTTCCCAGTGACAGAGTTTCCAAAATTTCATGGAGAGAGGCAGAGCGCAGTGATTGAATTCCAGTGAAGTTCAGTCAGCCAGAGTTAAGAAAAAAAAAAAAAAAAAAAAAAAAAAGAAAAAAGTTTCTCTCCAGCACAGTGAATAGAAACATAACTATCTGCATACTAGCTCACTCACCACAGTTCTCAAGATTCTTAGCACAGAAGGCAATGCATGGATAACACTCCACAGTTCACACATAGGGCAGAAGCACTGTTGCTAATAGGGTTAGCCTGCATTCCCGCTTCTCCATGCTACTGTGCATGGGTCTGCCAAATGGACTTGACATGCACTCTACCCTATCAAACCTTTCAACTTCTGCAAGAATAAAGAAGGTATGAATGTTGCCTTAATATTTCATTCCTTACCATTCTCCTCATGGCAATATTCCTGTCCTGCAATGCTGCATCTCCGGAAAACCATTTTGTTCTCAGTGAGGGTTCCGGTCTTGTCAGAGAAGATATACTGGATTTGACCTAAGTCTTCAGCGATATTCAGCGCTCGACACTGAATAGTGGAGTCAGTTTTCTCATGGTACAAGTCAATATCATTCTGAATTAAATAGATTTGTCCCAATTTGACAACTTCGATTGAAACATAGAGAGAAATCGGGATCAAGACCTGACAAAATAAAATGAGTGGATTACATGCAGCTAGATAATCTGATGATTATGAAACCAAATTCTGATCCAGTTACACCTGTGTAAATAAAAGTAACTTCACTGAAGTCAAAAGAGTTACTCCAGATATACACGAGCGTAAATGAGAGCAGAATCTGGCCCATTCTGTTTAAGGTGAAGTTACCTGTAATAAAATGATCATTGTCCAAAACATATAAAACCCTGCTAATGCTGGTGGAGTGGATTTTCCACTGGGCTCAGGGACATTAAAAAGAGGCATCTCCGAATAGCTACTTAACCAAATTCCATGACCTTTAAAAAAAAAAAGAAAGAAAGAAAAAAAAAGAGTTAGTAGTACATACACTGGCCCATAGTTTAGTGTCAAGCTGAACAAAAACTGGAAGAGGTTTAAAGCCTGGTGCCTAACAACAACTAGACTTCAGCTTTTTGGTTTTTCTCAAGAAAGAGTTAATCAAAACAAACTCCTCCTCTCACTTTGCCTATTCTAATTCATGAATGAAGGTTGCCATAGGATTGCATGAAGAGCAGGGGCAAGTAGCACTTTGATTATTTATTTAACTACTCATCCACAATCCAATGGGAATGTTAGAAAGATACAGTTAATATAAGCTTCAAAGGATTTTTCTTTTATTTCTGGAAAATACCAACAATGAAGTACCTCCCAGGAGCTTGTGTGGGCAACACCTCTAGCTTGTAAACCGTGGCTTATCCAGGCTACTTAATATGCACAATGAGGGCAAAAAGTAGGTCCTGCCTCAATTACAACACTGGCTGTGAGAAAATGGTTTTAAAAATCCAACCTTAAAAACTTGTACCACCAATGTACTCCAGGACTAAGAGCGTCTCAAGTGTTTCAGTAAATTTTTTACAAACTGGCTTATTTGGATAATAAAATGTACAGGCAGCTGAGTGCAAGTATTAAATTTAACCAATGTCCAAAATATAAACTCCCCCAAAACCCATGCAAACTTAGACTCTCCATCCAATACCATCCTGTCAGCCTTTTTTCCCAGAAAAGGACTTAGGAGGAAATATGAGCTTTGCAGCGTTACCAGTAAGGTCAATGGAAGACCAGCTGGGGAAGCACGATCCCAAGTTGAAGGCCTTTCACTGAGAATATCCTTCCTCCAGGCCTCTCTGAACGGAACAAGAGACTGTGAACTTAAGCACTGTATGCAGCTCAGCTGATGAAGTATCACACAAGGAGAGAGGCAGCTTTTGAGGAGCTTGGGACCTAAACTATTTATGGAACCACTTTAAATTGCACCCAGAAGTGAGCTAGACACCAGTACCTCATCCATACAGGCAGTGTAACTGTGGGAGTTAAAAACTGTTTTTAAGATTTCCTGAAAACGGTGGCACATTTCATAGCACAGATAAGCCTCAATCTTCAACTTTCAATGCCTAGGCCAGGGGTCGGCAAATCGTTAGGCCCAAGGGCCACATCCGAGTGGGGAAATTGCAAGGAGGGCTGGGACAGGGGGTTGGGGTACAGGGTGTGGAAGAGAGTGCGGTGTGCAGGAAGGGACTCTGGGCAAGGGGTTGGGGCAGAGGAGGGGTGTGGTGTGTATGAAGGGGCTCAGAGAAGGGGGTTGGGGTGCAGAAGGAGTGTGGGGTGCAGCAGGGGGCTCAGGGCAGGGAGTTGGGTTGCAGGAGGCGTTCAGGCTTCGGCCCAGCACCGCTTACCTGGAGTGGCTCCGGGGTGGCAGCGGCATGCATTGGGGCCAGGGCAGGCTCCCTGCCTGCCTTCCCTGGCCCTGGCCCCACCCTGCACCGCCCTGGGAAGCGGCTGGCACCACGTCCCTGTGGTCCCTGCGGGAGGGAAGGCAAAAGAGCTCCGCGCACTGCCCTTGCCTGTGGGTACCTCCCCCGAAGCTCCCATTGGCTGCAGTTCCCCGTTCCCGGCCAATGGGAGCTTCGGGGGAGGTACCCACAAGCAAGGGCAGCGCACGGAGGGGGCCGCAGGGACATGGTGCTGGCTGCTTCCCAGAGCCCATGGCACCATGGGGGTGGCAATCCCACTGGCCGGATCCAAAGCCCTGAGGGGCCAGATCCAGCCCATAGTTTTCCCACCCCTGGCCTAGGCCTACTAGGTATACAAGAAATTTAGCTAGTTGATATTAATTTATTTCAGATCACTCTTCATTCTTAACTCAGTTCCTGTTGGGCAAAGAGTATGCTTCCTGAAAGAGTCAGACTATTATTTTATTCCTAGATCCCATCGCACTGACAACCTCAAAAATAAAGCACTAAAAACTTGCAGAGAAAAAGGGGGTGGATGAGACAAACAAACAAACAAAAATACTACTTTGCAGATCCTTACACTTTACTTACCTAAAGCACCAATTAAACACATTAAAATCAGAAGCAGAACACACCAAAGGACATCAGTGTTCACTCTCCTTTCCAATTTACTGCGTTTGTAACGAGGGCCGCTGTTATTCAGCATTGCTTTGGTTTCATGACCTGTAACACACAATAAATGTTTAATTTTCCTTCTATGGCAGATATTCAAACCAAAACTCAAATACATCCCTGAAAGACTGAGAAAATTGGATGCATGTGTTAATTAGTATTTGGACTGGAGTTCTAAACTTAAGCAAAGCAATTATCTGCCAATACAATGCATCGGTTAATTCTGCTCTAAGAAGAAAAGCTTCTGTTTTGTTTGGCCCCCTGTATACTTTTCCATTCTTTCTAACAGAAGTTGCACTTCAAGGTGGGTTATTACTTTCTAAATATGAACTGTAGTGCTTGCTAAAGGGGCCAGACTGATTGCTCTGGAGACTTGTCCTTTGTCAAAGAATACACACAGGACAGGCAATAACAGCACAACCTCAATCCTGAAACAGAAGGACATGGCATCAGTCTCAATATGCCGATCACATTCTTTGGACTCTATTTTGAGGCAACTACTAATCAGTGCTAATTGTGGAGAGGGTGGGGAGGGGGGACGCGTTCACATGGAACTGAACTGAGATCACTTATCTGTGCTCACATATTACAGCAGCATAAAGCTCTAAGACAGAAACCAGTTTATTTCACATAGCCTACTGAACAGCCATTAGCGATGCTTCCAGATACTACTCCCCAGTGCTAGACTGAAAGTGGCAATCTAAAGGTAAACGGCTCTATTTCCCATTTACCAGTGCCTGAACCGTACTGTTTCTCAAATCAGGTAAATACAACTTAAAAAGGAAATCGTGAAGAACTCACGTTTGCATGAAAATCAGTGCAAGCCCCCGGTCCACTAACCTGCATACACCACAATGCCCACAACGGCTTCTGTGTTTCTGATTGTGCATCCTCGTAACAGCAAGTTCTCTCTACTCAGGCCCACTCGCTCCTTGTTTGAATGTTCACTGCAAACACAGTGCATTACTTAACAGGTGTGCCGGAGCCTCCCACAGAATCTATAGCAACCAAGCCTCAAAAGCACCTTGGGGCAGATTTTCGCCCAGTACCCAGCAACTCCCATTGTGACACGTACAGATTTTCAACAAAGCTCAGCACCGAACATATTGATCTCTTTTGAAAATCTGGACACGCATGCTCTCTTGGTTTATACTGAGATTTCACAAGTTAACAAGTCAACGGTTTGGCAGCAGCATAATTAGAAGAAAATCCTACAAAAGGGCAACATAGCGATCTCAGGACCAACACTAAGAATGGAAAGCAGACACTTCAACCCAGCACATCCCAATTCATACTACATGTGTATACTGGGGAGGAACTCTGATGGTATCAGCCCCAGCTATGCCTCAATCAAACCTGTGCTTAGGAACCAGAGTAGAACCTGGGCCCCTCTTGACAGCTGTTAAAACATGATCCCCACCTTGTAGTGCAGAAATGACCTAACAGCAGGGTCCCCAAAATATTCTACAGCCTCGCTCTATCCTAGGCTGTCAAATGGACCAAGGTTGTGGCTAATACACAGTTAGGACCTATCAATACTAGGAGACAGAATGCTACATTAACGGTGTTGTAAGCAGGTTAATTATAATATAGATAGTCAATCTATGTTTTTCCCTCCTTTTCTCTCATTTATAATTTTTATTCTCCATTCTATGGGGGGCAGAGAAGGGGCACCATAGAAACAGCGAGTTTCAAAATTAAAATGAAAATAGTTTGCATTAAAAAATATTTTGCACCATAAACTGTGCTTTTCACACAGATGTCACAAACTCTTTACAAAGGAGATTTTACAGATGGGAAAACTGAATCCCAGGGAAGTTAAGCAAGTTGCCTAGGGTCACACAGCAAGCGAGAGGCAGAGTCAGGCCAGGTCCACACTACAGAGTTTTGCTGGTCTAGCCATGTTGGTTAGGAGCATAAAGAATACAAGAAAAAATACCACACTCTTAACCAACCTAGCTAGGCTGGCAACCACTCCCCTCAGGCAGATACCAGTTATACCCGAAACAGGAGTTCTTTTGCTAGCACAGCTTATGTCATTTGAAGAGCTGGTTTAACTATATTGACAAAAAACTCCTTTTGCTGGCATAAGCTGTGTCTCCCCTAGAGGGCTTTTCTGCTATAGCTATATTGGCAAAGCCTTTGCAGGGTAAACTAACCCTGAAGAATAGAGCACAGGCCTCTTCGTTCCCAGTTCCAGTCTTTCACCATTAGACAATACTGTCTCTCTATTCAGACTACGGTCCAGAATGAGTATTAGGGAAAGCATTATTGCAGGCATCACAAATGATTAAAATCAAATAAGAGAGCCATTTTGAAAAAAGAAGGTACCAGTGTGAATTACAATATAAACTAGGCGCTTGAAAATTTCATTCTAACAAAAATTAATCAAGGAGCCTCCGCCATTCACAAGCTTTGGTACAGAAAGCGTTTTTGGAGCTCCAGGTCTTCTCAACCATGCACACAAACTTAAGGGTGCAACTAGAATCGGACAATGTGATTTAAATATAAGGTGTTTTAAAAAGTAAACATTACAAGCCTTCAACAAATGAGCCAAATTACCGTAACAAATGGCAAATTCCCCCTAAGCCTACTTACACAAAGCCACGGAATCGACTGAGGTCATTGTTAGGACTTTCACATTCTATTCTACTTGAAAACTTCTCTGGATCAATTTCAGAGACCTATATTCACAGGGAAGAACATAAAATTCAGACAAGGAGTGATGTAGCTTACAAAAATTATTAATTCACAGCAGCAGTTTCAGACTTTGCAGTAGTTCATAATAGCAAGTATTGCAACGTGGAAAAGCAGGTATTTTGATAAATCAGAATGCAAGATGAATGGAGAGATTGCCTAGCCAACATAAAACCCTGGATGTATCAGATGAACTGCTGATGCTTCATGGACACAACCGGGCTGTAGACTATACCAACAGAAGGGAAGTTTTGCCAGTAAAACTTTCTAGTGTAGACAAAGCCTAACTAGTGCTAGAGAAATGATTATTGCAGAGAACAAGAACTACAAGTGATGAATAAGCAGGAGCAGTTGAGCAACAGAATGGCAAACAAACAAACAGTTACTGCCTTGAGAAAATTCCCTTCTTAAAAAAGACTGAAAGTTGGCAAGTACTATGGAAAAGTGTATGTTATTTTGCAGAAGTACTTAGAACCCACAATTCCAACTGAAATTAATGGGATACATGAAGATTCTGCAGCTTTGAAAATCTGGCCTCTGATATCGAAATAGAATGCTTTCTCAGTAGAATGCTTTACAAGAGAGTTCCTTGACATGTCAGCTATTTTTTAAAGAAAGAGTATTAGACTCAGGTTGTCAAATTCAAAGTCTACAACTCATGGGTTTTATTTGAAATATCTTCTTCATAATTAAGGGTTTCAAAGAACCCTGAATTCTCACATTAGACTTCTTTCCATCGATAGAGGATGCCAACCCTGAGGCTAAGATATAAATCCACAGGCAGAGTTCGAACGTAGGAAATCTAAGCTTGGTATTTTCTTATTTACACATACCTTGCTGGCCTGCTGTTAATTTTGACATACTGTCAGAAATGCCTAGAGCCTCTGATAGACGCCTCTTGTCATTTATAAATATAAATAATTAAATATATAGGGCTTCTTTCTCCTCTGCCCTGCTCCTTGTTTATTTACACAACATTAGGAGATATTAAAAAGACTAGAGCTGTTCAGCTTAGAAAAGAGACAACTAAGGGGAGACATGATAGAGGTCTATAAAATCATGAATGGTGTGGACAAAGTGAACAGAGAAGCGAGTGTTATTTACCGTTTCACACAATGCAAAAAAATAGGGTCACCAATGAAATTAATAGGCACAGGTTTAATACAAATATGAGGAAGCACTTTTTCACATAATGCTCAATTAATCTGAGGAACTCATTGCCCTGGGATGTTGTGATAGTCAAAACTATAACTGGATTTAAAAAAAAACAAAAAAAAAAACGAAAAGGAGTACTTGTGGCACCTTAGAGACTAACCAAGTGAGCTGTAGCTCACGAAAGCTCATGCTCAAATAAATTGGTTAGTCTCTAAGGTGCCACAAGTACTCCTTTTCTTTTTGCAAATACAGACTAACACGGCTGTTCCTCTGAAACCTGTCAAAAAAACAAAACAAAAGCAAACTAGGTAAGTTCCTGGAGGATAGGTCTATCAATGGCTATTAGCCAAGATGGTCAGGGATATAACCATGAGTTGGTTGAGTTCAGGATCCTGACACAGGGAAGAAAGGTAAGCAGCACGATACGGACCCTGGACTTCAGGAAAGCAGACTTCGACTCCCTCAGGGAACGGATGGCCAGGATCCCCTGGGGGACTAACTTGAAGGGGAAAGGAGTCCAGGAGAGCTGGCTGTATTTCAAGGAATCCCTGTTGAGGTTACAGGGACAAACCATCCCAATGAGTCGAAAGAATAGTAAATATGGCAGGCGACCAGCTTGGCTTAATGGTGAAATCTTAGCGGATCTTAAACATAAAAAAGAAGCTTACAAGAAGTGGAAGGTTGGACATATGACCAGGGAAGAGTATAAAAATATTGCTCGGGCATGTAGGAATGTTATCAGGAGGGCCAAATCGCACCTGGAGCTGCAGCTAGCCAGAGATGTCAAGAGTAACAAGAAGGGTTTCTTCAGGTATGTTGGCAACAAGAAGAAAGCCAAGGAATGTGTGGGCCCCTTACTGAATGAGGGAGGCAACCTAGTGACAGAGGATGTGGAAAAAGCTAATGTACTCAATGCTTTTTTTGCCTCTGTTTTCACTAACAAGGTCAGCTCCCAGACTGCTACGCTGGGCATCACAAAATGGGGAAGAGATGGACAGCCCTCTGTGGAGATAGAGGTGGTTAGGGACTATTTAGAAAAGCTGGACGTGCACAAGTCCATGGGGCCGGACGAGTTGCATCTGAGAGTGCTGAAGGAACTGGCGGCTGTGATTGCAGAGCCATTAGCCATTATCTTTGAAAACTTGTGGCGAACCGGGGAAGTCCCGGATGACTGGAAAAAGGCTAATGTAGTGCCAATCTTTAAAAAAGGGAAGAAGGAGGATCCTGGGAACTACAGGCCAGTCAGCCTCACTTCAGTCCCTGGAAAAATCATGGAGCAGGTCCTCAAAGAATCAATCCTGAAGCACTTGCATGAGAGGAAAGTGATCAGGAACAGCCAGCATGGATTCACCAAGGGAAGGTCATGCCTGACTAATCTAATCGCCTTCTATGATGAGATTACTGGTTCTGTGGATGAAGGGAAAGCAGTGGATGTATTGTTTCTTGACTTTAGCAAAGCTTTTGACACGGTCTCCCACAGTATTCTTGTCAGCAAGTTAAGGAAGTATGGGCTGGATGAATGCACTACAAGGTGGGTAGAAAGCTGGCTAGATTGTCGGGCTCAACGGGTAGTTATCAATGGCTCCATGTCTAGTTGGCAGCCGGTATCAAGTGGAGTGCCCCAAGGGTCGGTCCTGGGGCCGGTTTTGTTCAATAACTTCATAAATGATCTGGAGGATGGTGTGGATTGCACTCTCAGCAAATTTGCGGATGATACTAAACTGGGAGGAGTGGTAGATACGCTGGAGGGGAGGGATAGGATACAGAAGGACCTAGACAAATTGGAGGATTGGGCCAAAAGAAATCTGATGAGATTCAATAAGGATAAGTGCAGGGTCCTGCAATTAGGACGGAAGAACCCAATGCACAGCTACAGACTAGGGACCGAATGGCTAGGCAGCAGTTCTGCGGAAAAGGACCTAGGGGTGACAGTGGACGAGAAGCTGGATATGAGTCAGCAGTGTGCCCTTGTTGCCAAGAAGGCCAATGGCATTTTGGGATGTATAAGTAGGGGCATAGCGAGCAGATCGAGGGACGTGATCGTTCCCCTCTATTCGACATTGGTGAGGCCTCATCTGGAGTACTGTGTCCAGTTTTGGGCCCCACACTTCAAGAAGGATGTGGATAAATTGGAGAGAGTCCAGCGAAGGGCAACAAAAATGATTAGGGGTCTGGAACACATGAGTTATGAGGAGAGGCTGAGGGAGCTGGGATTGTTTAGCCTGCAGAAGAGAAGAATGAGGGGGGATTTGATAGCTGCTTTCAACTACCTGAAAGGGGGTTCCAAAGAGGATGGCTCTAGACTGTTCTCAATGGTATCAGATGACAGAACGAGGAGTAATGGTCTCAAGCTGCAGTGGGGGAGGTTTAGATTGGATATTAGGAAAAACTTTTTCACTAAGAGGGTGGTGAAACACTGGAATGCATTACCTAGGGAGGTGGTAGAATCTCCTTCCTTAGAGGTTTTTAAGGTCAGGCTTGACAAAGCCCTGGCTGTGATGATTTAACTGGGAATTGGTCCTGCTTCGAGCAGGGGGTTGGACTAGATGACCTTCTGGGGTCCCTTCCAACCCTTATATTCTATGATTCTATAACGCCACGCTCAGAGCAACTCTAAACTTTTGACTGTCAGAATCTGGGAGTGGAAGACTAGGGTGTATCACTCCAAAATTACCCTGTTCTGTACACTCTCCCTGGAGCTCTGGTACTGGCCACTGTCAGACAGGATACTGGGATAGATGAACCACTGGTCTGACCCAGTATGGCAGCTCTTATGTTCTTATGAGTGCAAAGTGGCTGTAAAATGCTACTATTCTGATCAGCAGTATTTTACACTCACTTTGCACAGGAGTAAGTTATTCCACAAGGTACAAGGCTGTGGAAAATCAGGGCTCATCTACCCACAAACTGGAACCAAATTAACTAAATCTGTTTTAATTCATATCTTTAGTTATTTTGGTGTGAGTCTGTATGTAGACAGGTTTCAGAGTAGCAGCCGTGTTAGTCTGTATTCGCAAAAAGAAAAGGAGTACTAGTGGCACCTTAGAGACTAACCAATTTATCTGATCATAAGCTTTTTCGATGAAGCGAGCTGTAGCTCACGAAAGCTTATACTCAAATAATTTGGTAAGTCTCTAAGGTGTCACTAGTATTCCCTTTCTTTTTGTATGTAGACAGTTACTGCAGATTAAGCGTGTCCTATTTAGAGTTAATTTAAATAGAAATTGTTACTTGTTCTACAGGAATTGTGGTTTGTTAGATGTTGCAGTCAGTGTGGATCCCACTCAAGGTGTGCATGTGCCTTAAGCACACAAGATCAGATACTTTTGAACAACAGCGTCAGCTGGAGCCGTGCACATGCCCTATATCTCCTTGCGTTCCCATACAAGGGCGTAAAGAGTGGCCTGGCCACAATTCCCGCTCAGTTTCTCTGTGTGTGTGTGTGTGCGTGCGCGCCCCCCACTACAGGGGACTGGCAATCAGGATCTCCACTGGAGGTTCAGATCCTTCTGCCCCCATGGGGATGTTTATGGGGGCAGAAGACAAACTTAATATAGAAGGTTAGTCTTCTCTTAAAGCGTTATCTGAACAAATCAATACTAAACAGGAAAAGTCATTAAATATCTGTTTGTACAAATTTTAAAGATTGGCTGTAAGGGTATTGAATGCTTTCTGCCTCTAATATTGTTTTTTCTAATTTTTATGTTTACTTATAAAAAGTATCCACAGAAATACTATTGCGAAGCCCAAGGAACTGTTTATATCCTGCTAACCTGCACAGTTAGCAAATATTCAAAACAAAAGTGTCACTTATTTGTCAGAGAGAACAGAAAAAGAACTAGATAAATTCTCGGAGGATAGGTTCATCAATGGCTATTAACCAGGATGGGCAGGGATGGAGTCCCTAGCCTCTGTTTGCCAGAAGCTGGGAATGGGTGACAGGGGATGGATCACTTGATGATTACCTGTTCTGCTCATTCCCTCTGGGGCACCTGGGATTGGCCACTGTCGGAAGACAGGATACTGGTCTAGATGGACTTTTGGTCTGACCCAGTATAGCCATTCTTATGGTTGGAATGAACAACACATGTCACATTAGTCAAACACAGATTGAAGAAGAGGAGACGATCTCTCAAACTTGGCATCAAACCTAGCAGACATGACAAGCATGTAATATTTTAACAAGGGTGAAATATTTTACAGAAATTAGCACTTTGCTCACCATTCCTGATTTGCAAATCAAGGATATAAGCATGATTCTGAAGCAGACTGAAGCCATTGCAGGCAATTGTCATTATTGAGAAGGGGGTAGAACGGCACGCCTTTCATATGTTCTCTGAGTACAGCCACCAAGTGAGTTCTGTAAAACCTTTAGCAGGACCATGACTTCTGATCACATGATGCTTAAATGAAGAATACAATTATGGCTGAGGTTGGTATAAGGGCTGCAGGTGAAGCTTGGCTAACAGTGTCACATATGTATACACTGATATATGGCCTAGTAGCTTCAGACATGTATGCACCATTGTTCTTGGGTTTGATCTTAAGTCCCTTTCCAATGACTGAAGGGACTGGAACCTGTCCTCTGACAGGTAACCTCTTACCACCAAGAGTCAATCATAGCTCCTATGAACTCAGTTGTCTGCAATGGAATCAGTGACAGTTTTTCAAGTTCACAAGGAGTCCTAGTTTGGAGAACAGGAAGTGGATGTATGACAGGGCTGCCAAGATCTGCAGGAACCTGCATCTGATCAGCCAGTTATGGATAAGTGTGAATTCTCCATAAGTACACTACCACTGCTGCCAGGCATTTTGTGAATACTCTTGCTGCTATGGAGCATAACCCTGTATTGATAATAGTTGGGCCCCACTGTGAATCTTGGGTACTTCCTGTGGGCTGGATGGGTAGAGACATGGAAGTACATAACCATGAAACTGTCCTAAGCTTGGAGAGATGAGGGAGGCAAGCACTACCATCCTGAACATTCATTTGCTGAGTCTCCCCAGGTCTAGGAAAGGACCAACCCTCCTCTTTTCCTTCCCCCATTCTTCTTCAGATAAGGAAATACTAGGAGTACAAACCTCCTCCCCTGAATTCCAGTGGTATCTCTATCTCTACGATGGATCTTAGATGCAACAAACAACAAGACCACTTCCACCTGTAAAAGGCTTTTGTGAGAAGGGTCCTTGAAGAGAGACGGGAGGGTAGTGGATAGCAAATAGAGAACAGAACTGGATGGGGTAGCAAGGGGCAATGATCTCTAGCGTCCATCTGTCCGATGGGATGACAGAACACGCCCGGTGGAATAGGACAATGCAGCTTCCAAAGGTCAGGCTGTCTGGACTGGATCTGATGTGACTCCTGACAGTCCCATCAAATTTTTCAATGGAATTATCCCACCACAGGATGGGCAGGGATTGTGGCCTGCAGGTTTCAAATCTACCAATGTTGCAAAGCCATATAAAGGGATTTGTAGGTGAAAGAGTGTATGAGGGGATCTCTTCAAGAGATGTTCAATATTCAGTCCAGATGGGCTGATATTGTTCATGGCTGTTGTATGTCAGAAAATCAGAAGGGTTCGGAAGGTTTTATGAAGTGTTTGAAATAATTTAGCCAAATCCGAGAACCAGCAGGTCTGATGGACACTTGCCAGGTTACATCTTGCTGCCACAGGTGGTAAGAAGGAACAGAGGGAGAGTCGGGGATGCCCTTCCCTTTATGCCCTTGCACAAGAGCACAAGGAGGCACAGCGAGCACGTACAGTGCTGATGGACACTGCTATTCAAAAGACTCCAGTCTCACATGCATAGAGGCACAAAGGCAGACCTATAGCGGAATCCACACTGACATTTACCTGACGAAGAAATTTTTTACTGACTTATATTGATTTGAAATAGGACACTCTTACCCTGAAATTAGTGACCATACACAGATTTGCAGTGAAATAACCAAAGGTGTGAATTAAAACTGATTTAGTTATTTTGGTTCCAATGCAGGTGTAGACAAGCCCCACCTCAACAACCAAGCAGATGAACTAGAGATTTTTATTAAAATAATTTTTTAAATAAAATTCTTGAAACCTCAGTTTTCTTAAAAGTGATTAGAAATGTGCAATGGTCACCTGCTCTGCATATCCTCTCACCACCTGCCTCTGCTTCAGATTGGTCTCTCCATCAAGGCTGGCTGTTTCAATGTGACAGATCCCATCTGGATCAGTAGAGTATAACAACACCATATCAGCAGGAATTATCTCATTACATGAAAGTCGAATGAAGTCCCCGACATTAACATCTTTCCAGCACTCATCTATGTATTTCTTCTCTTTCCTGAAATATATATAAAAATCTAAATGAAAAATTCCACAAGCTGCAAGCTCAAATTAATTAACTACAAAAGATTATTGTTTTGACTATAAACTAGTTAGTCTAAATCAGTATGCACCAAAGTGCTGGGGAGACAGTTTACTAATTTAGGGTGAGTGTACCCACAACACAATCAATTGCTGGATCAGGGCCAGACCTTACATGAGAATAAAAACACATTCTGTGAGGTTGACTGGGGTAAAACTCAGGACAGAATTTGGTCCTATGATTTCTATTCCCACGGAGAAGTAGTGATCTAAAATTCTCTCACTATGTGAATTACACTTCCAAATTATATAAACCAAGTGTCAAATCTTCACCTCTCTCTCTCCTGACGGCGACTCCAGAACCCAAATTTTTGTCTCTTAATTGGATAGGCAAGTACACAAAATCTTAAACATTTAGCTGGCACATCACTGAATATTTAGAACATAATTCTACTTAAAACATTTGCATTTATGTATTTTTGAATAGCGCTGAGGTCAACATTGTAAGGTGCAAAGATCTTGCAACTCCAAGTAAAGTCAAGAAGGAGTTTAGGGCTCTCAGCACCTTGCAGCACCCTTTATTACGAAAGCCCTTAAAATATTGTTTTTGATGCTTATTTCTTCTTCTTCTTTCCACCTACTTCTGCTGTTCAGTGCTTACCTGAGACCATAATCCTCCTTTTATATGATCACAGATGGTTAATGTGAACATTATTTTGATGCAACAGGATTAGAATTTCAGGTAAGGAGTAAGCAATGAGCATCTGATGAACTGTGGGCACCAGTACAGAATGCACTGGTGCAAGGAGACGGAGTGTGATGATTGCGCCAAGTGATCAAACCTTCTTGGTGGTAGGGACACTTCTGTGTCTTATTGTGAATGGACAAAAGGCATTTCTGGTGTCAGGTATTGTTACCATTTAACATGGAGCCTAAGAGACCAACCAGTGCACTATTTTTGTACAGACTGGCAGATTAATGTACTGGCATTGATCAAATTGTTAGCTGAGTAAAATGTTGCAGGCAAATAAAAAAACCAATTTCAATAAAAAAGAAAATATTAGAGAAATATTTCATACATTAGGTTTTGTAACTAAAACTTTTGGAGCCTGAACTATTTGACAACATCCCCTTAAAAGTGCAAGCCTAAAAGGGAGATGCCACAAAGGAAACATAAGTAAGTGGTGTACTGACAGATTTCCCTAGTTAAGCACAGGTGACTTCATATCCTTCAAAGTGCAACAGAACCAAGAGTAGGACACTATAAAAGCTAAAGCTAGCCTAAAAATAAAATTAGTGCAAGTCACATGCCTGCCTCCTTCTCAAGATCGTTATCATGGGTTTTCCAAGCAGTCAAAATCAATACTGTAGTATGGATGTAGAAAATAAATAAACCCACATTAATGTATATTTGAAGCATTCTAAAACATTCCTGGTGTTAAAATTGAATTACCACCTTTATGCATTGCTCATTCCCAATAATGTTGTAATGCTATATCTGAAATGAGACATAGGAAATCTCGAGTATGACTGGCTAACAACTTTCTAAGGAGGTGGGCACCATGTGCTAACATCTCACGGCACTCCTGCTTAGAATGTTCAAGCCTCCTCACTCTAGAGGGCCCATTAACATCAACAGCTCTATCGGTGTCTACATTATCTGATGAATCACACATTCTGTACATTTAAGAATTGGTTCTTAATTTGTTTACCAGAGAATACTACATTAGGAACTCATGAAATCATTTTTGTTTTAGTGTTAATGCACTTTAATGTATGTCTGTGCCACACACACAGGCATCTACACAGAAAATCAATGAATTTTTCTTATTAAAAATGTACCTTATGGATAATAAATTCATACATAGTAAACATTCATATGTATCACTAGCTTTAATTTTCCTGAAATACATCTTCTAAAGCTATTTGTACATATAGGCACGATACACTATTTTGCTATCTGTATCGCAGATAGTCGTGCTGAAGGTGGGGAGGGGGCAGGAGAATGAATAGCAGCTAGTAAAACAATCTAGTTTATGAAGAAGACCCTAAGAAAAAAATTAAATCATACCAATTAAAAACATACATCTTTTACATGCACAGCTGGAGAAATTTTACAGATTCTTACAAAAATAATAAATTCCCACATTATATTGATCATTATTAATTTTTTTAAAAAAGAAAAAGTCACAAGGCAATATTAGTACTTGCAAATTAAATTCCCACTGACAGGAACTACACTTATTTAGTCTGAGTAACACAAAGAGAATTCAGAAACCCAAATATTTGGATGCTCCACTCTACTGAGACTTCAGTAGCATTCATGGGACCTGCAGTTTATCAGCATAAATACATGAGACCATAAAAGAACAGACTTTGCCCTCAAGCCTTCTACCATTAACACATGCAGGACTTGAAAGGAGAGAAATTACTTCAGCTCTCTAAAAGTTTAATTATATTCCTGTTTCAGGCTCCAATCATAATTGGCTGAATAATTTGACTCCCAGAAAGTTGCTGTACCTAGGAGATATTTGTATTTACAGAACTGGATGCAATTTTGTTTCTTTGCGATTACATTAAGAAAGCATTCTCCAGGTTATTCATATTGTTATGGAACTAGCTCTCAAAAAAAAAAAAAAAAATCAATAGGGCATGCTACATGTCAGAGAACTAAAATTTTTCATCCTGAGAATTAATCACAAAATAATACTCATCATTTACATAGGGCTAGATTGTAATTTTGCAATCTGCCCTGAGGGAGGCCATGTCTACACTAGGGGGAGCCAAGGGTTTACTTCAATCAGCTAACACATGTTGAAACTATAACTTGTCTTATACGTACACTAGGATTTTAACATGTGTTAGACAACACATTTAAAAAAAACACAACACTTTATTTTCAAAGTGAAGACAAGGCGTGAGCATCAGTGTGCGGCTGCACAGACCCAGTCCCTGCTTCCTCCATGGGAGAAATAAACTGTGCCACACCGTTTCTTGGTGCAGCTTACTTCCCTCTCTGCAATGCTTCAGCTGCCCACTTGCTCTCCCTGCATGCTACTCCCTGAAATAGCTATCACAGCAAATGAATAATGGGGCTCCTTATACCCCTGCATGATCACACAGCAAGAGTAATGTGGTCCATAGTACTTTCCATTTGATAATTATTAATTAATTTAGCCTCACAATACCCTTTCACGGTAGGTATGTCTGAACTATTATCCTTATTTTACAGATGAGGAAACTAAGGTGGAAAAGGTCACCTAGGAAACTTGTGGCAGCATCCGGAAAAAACCAAGGATTTCTCTCTAACTTCGTAGCCAATGTCCAAGTGAAGAAAGGAACTGGTCAGGTCCTATTATCATCACTTATTTGGGAACTCTTTACTAGTTGATTTAGAAACATAACAGCATTAATTTAAGGAAAGCATGGTTCACAATGGTGTTACGCAAACTTTTCCAACTGCCATTGTATTATAACCCTGGGTCGCAACATCCCTGATATTCTGGTTCTGCGACTGTTTAACAGACACTAACAACTGTTCCAAATTGTGCGACAATAGCAGTGTGACTGAAATAAGTCACTTTTAAACCAAAATAAGAATGTGGCCAAGTGATCAATCCAGAAACCAATTTTGTTAAGGTTCCTCAAACTTACTGTTTTGTATATTAACACTAATAACACACACTGTACATTATTCATCAATAACAAAGTCAGACAAACACTTACCTGCTGTATACTTTAGTTAATAAGTTGTTTATCTGCTTATCTAATTTGTATTTTGAGTAATCCTCAAGGCCATCTTTAACTGCAATAATTGTGAGAACAACTACTAGAGGTAACATGGTAATTTCTTTCTGGAAGGCTTCCACCAGTGGAACCCAGTTCAGGACAACTAAAAATAGGAAATATAAATTGGCAGCTCTGAAACAAACACAAAAACAGATGCAGGAGTTAGGAATGGAATGAAGTTTAGGAGGTGAGTAAAAGGCAGGTGACACATGTAATGACCTGCAGTTCACTAGCAAACTGAGTTAAGCAGAAGTTTCTACGTACTTTAGAAGTAACATTTATGCAGAGCTTTATGTTGCGTAAGAGGCTGCATGCTGGAAAGAGACATGGCATTCATGTAGCTTAAATACCAAGAAACTAAACTGAGTTCTTACCATGCAACCAGAGCTTCAAAATGATAACTCCTTTTCACAGGCAACATAATGCCAAACATTCCTACATCTCTCAGCTTGATTTTTGTACAAAATTAGCAGTTGTCAGCAAAGATCAACATATTAGAAGACACCGTGCTTTTTATATCCAAAGTTATTAAAATGTTAGCGGAAGCCTTATGTCCACATATCTCAGCATTATTCAGATATTCAGTGATGAGGTCACACCAACAAATTTTAATTAAATTTCCCGCAAAAGATCTATTACCCTATATAGAAACACAAGCACATTACCTTAAAGGTCATCTCCATGCAAACCTCAAACATCTCAATTTTAGCATTTAACGGCTTCAGCCATACCCAATATCACTTAGAAATTTTCTATTGTCAATGTTGAGGCAAAACACAGAAGCAATAAGCATCATGAATCTCACCCCCTGCCCACACCATCAGAATTTAACTTAAAGAAAACATGAAACACTTCTGCATCGATTGAAGAATTACATAATTATAGCTTCACCTTCCAACTTTTCAACACACCTTTCATTAGCAGCCTTCCTTGGTACAGGCTATTACAGTAACATATTCAATCAAGTGGGAAAACAAATACAGATCACCAGCAATTTCTGGCCTTAGATAAGTGGAAAGATGTAAACAAGAAACTACCATAAACAAAGGATACAGAAAGAGTTGAAGCACTTTCAGCATTTAACTGTTTAACCATCAAAGCAATAACCTTCTTTGAGAGTGTTAGAGGGACTTCTATAAAGAAAATTCAAGGCACTTACACATATTTTCATGGAGTAAAACGTCCTGAAATAACAGGTCAATAGGGCATATTGTACACACCAACAGATTAGTCACCATTTGTATCTTTGATATTCCAAACGTAACCAAACATGTTTGGTATAGCTAAGGCCCTACCAAATTCACGGCCATGAAAAACGCATCACAGACCATGAAACCTTGTCTCCCCCATGAAATCTGGTCGTCTGTATACTTTTACCCTATACTACACTCTTTTATACTATATGGTAAAAGTATATACAAGTACACAATGTTTCTCAAACTGGGGCTCCCTAACAACAGGGTCAAGCTGATTGTAGAGGGGTTTCAGTATTGCCACCCTTTCTTCTGTACTGCCCTCAGATCTGGGTGACCGGAGAGCAGCGGCTGCTGGCCAGGTGTCCAGGTCTGAATGCAGTGTCACTGTCAGCAGCTGCACAGAAGTAGAGCTGACATGGTATGGTATTGCCACCCTTATTTCTGCTGGCAGTGGCTCTGCCTTCAGAGCTGGGTTCCCAGCCAGCAACCACTAATCTCTAGCCACTTAGCTCTGAAGGCTGCGCTGCTCCCAGTGGTGACACTGCCTTCAGAGCTCAGCACCCATCCAACAGCTGCTGCTCTCCAGCCAACAAGTTCTGAAGGCAACGCAGAAGGGTGGTAATACCACAACCTCCCCTACAATAGCTTTGCAACCCGCTTTTGGGTCGGGACCCCCAGTTTGAGAAATGCTGACTTAACAGACTTTACAGGTTTATATTTTGCTGTTTTTAAATACATATTCATGTTTTGTTACAACTCTGTGACATTTTAAGATTAAATATCTGAAACCATAAAGTTCAAAATTTAAAAAATGCTATGACCATGACATTTATGAAAATAGACCGTGAATTTGGTAGGGCCCTAGGTAGAGGTTTCCACATGATCCACTAGTACAGGGGTCAGCAACCTATGGCACGTATGCCCAAGGTAGCACACAAGCTGATTTTCAGTGGCACTCTGCTGACGGTCTGGGGTTCCGACCGCTGGCCCCTTGCCAGCTGGGATCCCAGCCGCCGGCCCCGCTCAGCCCACTGCTGGTCTGGGGTCCCGGCCGCCGGCCCGCTTAGCCCACTGCCTTCCTGGGGGACATTGGAAAACTCAGCAAGGAAAAGCAAGGATCATGCTAAACTGATAAGATCTGCATTTTAAATTTAATTTTAAACGAAGCTTCTTAAAGGTTTTTAAAACCTTATTTACTTTACATACAACAATAGTTTAGTTATAGAATATAGACTTATAGAGAGAGACCTTCTAAAAACGTTAAAATGTATTACTTGCATGCAAAACCTTAAATTACAGTGAATAAATTAAGACTTGGCACACCACTTCTGAAAGGTTTCAGAGGAACAGCCGTGTTAGTCTGTATTCGCAAAAAGAAAAGGAGTACTTGTGGCACCTTAGAGACTAACCAATTTATTTGAGCATGAACTTTCGTGAGCTACAGCTCACTTCATAAGTGAGCTGTAGCTCACGAAAGCTCATGCTCAAATAAATTGGTTAGTCTCTAAGGTGCCACAAGTACTCCTTCACTTCTGAAAGGTTGCCGACCCCTGCACTAGTACGTCAGATCTTCTCAGGAATTCTTACCTGTTAAAGCTGGCTTCCTACATTTTCAGTCAAGAATTTATATGTGAAGGGTGTGTGATGTTGCACTCTCCATAATGTTTTATGGAAATATTCTTACGAGTGCGAATATGATGTAACTGGAACATGGTTTATGCAAGAGGTCTCTTGTAAGGTATCATTACAAAGCATATAATCTACTGAGTGTATTCATCCTATTTGTAGGTATGTATCATTCTTGTATCTGAAGATAGAAATATGAAGTATAACTCTGAGGTCCTATTGTAATTATGCAAAGTGTGGGCCATTAATGGTGGTTTAGAATCTTGACGGCTCCCATTGACTAGGACAATTGGTTGTAAATGGCGCTGTTTACTTACAAACCTTCCTGGGTACCTGCAGGCCAGCCCTGGAAGAATGGAGGCTGGGGTCTCACAGGACATGTGAACATGTCACCCGATACTGGAATCCATCTTAAACCTGGTGCTTTCCATTTAGAAGGAGGGGACCCAGAGAGACAAAAGATTCTCTCCTTGTGCCAAAGCTATAAAAGGGAGTGGAACAGAACAAAGGTGGCTGCCAGTCATGAGAACACCCCTAGTTTCCACCTAAGATGTCTGCTGGAACTAACAAGGACTGTACCAGAGGAAAGGATTGGGCCCAGACTAGGAAGGAGTCTAGCCTGTGAAAGAAGCTTATTGGAATATCTCTGAGGGTGAGATTTTTACCTGTAATCAGTTTCTTAATGTCTTACGCTTAGACTTGCGTGTTTTTGCTGGCAGGGAAAATGGGCTAAGAGGGAATCTCAGCACATCAGGTGACAGGCCCAAGGGGGTCTCTATAACTGAATCCGTCACAGGGCATTCCCTCCTCTCTCAGATGTTTATGCCACTTTCCTTGTTCTGGCTCCCTTTCTTGTGTTGAGACATCCTCTTCCATGTCTCCCATTGTATACCACACAGAGACTGAAGCTACCAGTAACTCATCCACTCCCCACAAAATTAAGAATAAAAGAGACACAAACCCTGTTTCCATTCTCCAACCAACAGAGTTGCTGAGATGATTGTTTCAAACTGATGATCAGACAATGCAGAAAACAGAGAACACATTTTTATCTTTTTTAAGTTCTACGTCTGCACCCTCCATTTAAACAAATTTGCCACTGATAGAACTGCAATCTCCCAATCTAGAAACAAGAGCAGGTCAAGAAACTTTGGCTGAACTACAGCCCTCAAGGCTTTGTGGTCAAAGAGTATCCACAGAGGCAAAAATTACTAGAGTACCAGCCCTTTGATGACTTAAGGAGGCTTGGACTGAGGACATGACAGATGTTCTACATATCTCTTCCACTAAAGCTAGAGTGGACCAACAAAAATCTCATCAATTGCAAGGCTTGTGACAGTGTCCTTGCTGGTTTTACAAAACCCATTTTTAGACACACACCCCCCAAGGCCACCATGTTGCTTCCCCAAGTGAGTCCTCCCACCACCCTCTTAACATCACCTTTCAAGCCAGCCGCCATGCAAATTCATAGAGTGGCTGAAGAAAAGGAGAACCAACCTCATTCTTCTCCACCACTACACCTGCCAAACAGGATGGGGGTGAAATCTTATCATATGCTGCTCTATGTCAGTGATCCAAGAGGAGGGACCATCTAACTCAGGAGTGAGGAACTTTTTTTCTGTCATGGGCCATTGACCCACAGAAGAAAATCAATCGCAGACCACTCACCCGCCGGGGTGGTTGAGGCTCAGGGCTTCCCCCTGTAGCAGGGCAAGCTGATGCTTGCAGCTCCAGCCCCATGGGGGGAGGGGCGGATGGACGCTGCAGGCCGGATGAAATTAACCAACACTCCAGATCCAGCCTGTGGGCCGTAGGTTCCCCACCCCTGATCTAACTGATCCGAAATGGTGAAAGAAAGGACATGACACCAAATGAGGAGAGATACCTCTTTTGAGTATCAGTTTTGGGATAATGTATCTTGCTACAAAGTTATCAGAACTGATTGCTAAATTCAGGAGAGAAGAGTAGTTTATAAAAACAAATTTGTAGATATTAGCACATGAATTTCAAACAAACAAACAAAAAAACCCACATTCGAATAATTTCCACAATTACACACAAGAATCCTTTACCTGTAAAACTGTTCAAATAAATTCCGTGGTAGAAAGTTGAATAAAGTGTATTTAGTAGTCCGTATTCTGTTGTTCATATATAATTTTGATACCTTTTCATACTCTTCTTTAAAGTGTCCCAGACATGGTATAACTATCCTATGTCTGCTAGGCACTTTGGATGATTGATAACACTTGTCACATGAGGAGCTGCTGCTGCTTCCATCCCTGCCTTCTGCGGATACCAGACGCTGCCAGCGATATCGGGCCCATCGGATAGGGTCTGCCATATCGTCTGAAATGATTTGTGATCCAGGCCAGGTCTTCTTTCTAGCAAAATTTTAAAGTCAAGAAAATTACACAGTAAGTCTGGAGAAGCTTTAGTTCAAAATACAAACAAAAAAGCTGTTCACAATGGTTACTGCAAAGGCCTTCAAGTGAGGTTAACTTGGTTTGTTAACCTTACAATGAGAATTGAGTTACTACCCAATTTTGATTTCAAAATGAAAGGAACTATTAATAGTTTATGTGAGGTAAAACCCTCTGATTGAATAGTGCAGTAATCTATATTGAAGGGCTATTTAGATTTAATTCTACCTCTCAGGAACTAGAAAGAGATATAATCACATCAGTTTTAGTTTGTTTTAATTTAACATTTCTTTAAAATAATTGTACCATAAATACAAAGCACAATCCGCACCCCAATATCCATCAACTACTGATATAAAGATTGGTGAAAATTTTTCCCATAGAATACTTATGTTTTCCTGTGTAATGCTGACTAGTAGGTTGCCTGTAGTAGTTTAGTCAAAGGAATGTTAATG
Source organism: Caretta caretta (assembly GCF_965140235.1). Classification (NCBI taxonomy): domain Eukaryota; kingdom Metazoa; phylum Chordata; order Testudines; family Cheloniidae; genus Caretta; species Caretta caretta. Next base: position 103,525,530 of record NC_134209.1, read on the forward strand.
GAATTGTCTTCACTTATTTATAAACCTGCTGATTGCTATCACATTACATATATCCCTGTAATTAAATAACACTAGATCAAAGTGTGTGTATATTCAGACATTAGAACTTCATGAATACTAATGAATGATACTTACATTGTTTCACTTATCAATCCTGATTATAATGCAATGGCAGACAATTGCATTATGACAGGTTTCAGAGTAATATCACTGTAACCAACTACTTGTGAATGCCAGGAAATAAAATGCTAACTTCAAAGCAAGGGTCATTGTATTCAACAATGGAAATCCACAGACTCAATCTGCAATTGCTACTCATCAAAACTCAAGTAGGTGAATGTCTTCTGCAAGCAGGATCTATAAATACTACTTTAAGGGAATGATCCTGCATCTCTGGCCTGATGGATTCTGACATGGTGGAATACTGAGCAATTGGACAGCAACCCCCAAAGTTAGTATGGGTAACCCTGAGACACTTAAGGAAAACTAGCAGATCACTACATCTCTGCTATCATACTGGACTCTCAAACTTTGACTCACCTGTATTTTACCTGCTTTAACCTCTCATTTCTTTTTCTTAGCTAATAAACCTTTAGTTTACTAGAGAAATTAGCTGTCAGTGTTCTCTTTGGTGTGATGTCCAGAGTACCCATTGACCTGGAGTAAGTGACTGGGCTTTTGGGGCTGGGGGTAACCCAATATGAGGTGATTTTTGGTTTAATAACCTTTCATCACAAAGTCCAGTTTGTTGGGGTGGTAAAACGGGGCTGGCGAGCCTGTTTGTGGCTCCATGTAAAATTAATATAGTAATCCAAAAGCACACATTTGTTACTGTCTTGGTGAAATCTAATTATAGAATATACCATCAGTTTGCCAGAAAACAGAGCAGATACCCCAGTCTGACCTGAGATTGGCAATCTCAATTGTATGCCATATGAGACAGCGTCATATGCTGCTCGACAACACTGACGGTACATAGAGGTACCATTTAAAATTATTAATCATATAAATCTCTAGATACAGGACCCAAAGATGTGCATGCAATAAACTGGTACCTGAAGTCTGATAAATCCAAGTGAGAAATTTCAGAGTAGCAGCCGTGTTAGTCTGTATTCGCAAAAAGAAAAGGAGTACTTGTGGCACCTTAAATTTGTTAGTCTCTAAGGTGCCACAAGTACTCCTTTTCCAAGTGAGAAAGATGTTCAGGGCTATATATTGTCCATTATAAGACAATATTGCATGCTCTTCACTCAGAAAGCTAGGCCAGCACAGGATATCTAATATACTTCAATACCTTTACAGTAACATAATCTAAGGCATTTTTCAATCCCACTAAACAAGAGAAAGTCCTTGATTTAAGCAGTAACCCAACCAGCTATATTTACACCGCTCAGTATCCCATACATATACTGTTACGTAAATTCTTTTGCAGATTTACGGGTCTGTAGGCCCTCTAGCATTTACAGTAAGAGTGGCAGTCCGGTAGTTCAGAGATGCTCTAGAATTCTAGTGCCGCTTTATGTACACAGCCTATCATTTAAATTTGGATTTGATAAAACAAAACAAATCCCCTACATTTAAAGATTAAATAGCCATGACAATGACCTGTCTTATTTAATATTTTTGTTAAGAGTCAGCTTCCAACAGGCCTTTCCTTATGAGAAGCATGAGAGAATAGTGGCATTTGTGGGATGTGTGAAGACAGAGCTCCTGCACCTCACACAGAGGCCTCTTGGAATTGTGGGCCCTGCAGTCTGAGTTGCATATATTACAACCAGCTATAGGTCTCAATTCTCACTTGTGTTATTTCTCTGCAGCATCCCAGCTTTCTTATCATGATCCTGCTTTTCCAGCCCAGGAACAGAGGCCAAGGGGGTTATTTCTTCCTAGGCCTCTGACAGACACAGATGACCACCAACCACCATTTGACATGTTTGATTCCTCTTCTAGTCATTTACCAAATATTAAGGCTACAATTTAGGTATGGGTATTTTTAGTAAAAGTCATGGACAGATCATCGGCAAGAAACAAAAAAATCACAGCCTGCGTCCTGTACATAACTTATACCATAAATATCCCTGATTGAATCTTGGGGCGGGAGGAGGGACGGAAGGGGGGGCACTGCCAGTGGGGGAGCCCAAGGCATCAGCTGGGGTGGGGTGTGGAGCCCTCGGCACCAGCTGCCGGGGGGAGCCACGGGGGCGGGGAGGGAAGAGCCCCGGGGGGCCAGCGGCTGCTCCGGCCGCCTCTGGGACCACTGCTCCGGCGGTCCCTGGGGCCAGCCACAACAGCCGCTGCAGAAATCGTGTAGGTCACACGGGGAGGGATAGCTCAGTGGTTTGAACATTGGCCTGCTAAACCCAGGGTTGTGACTTCAATCCTTGAGGGGGCCATTTAGGGCTCTGGGGCAAAAATTGGGGATTGGTCCTGCTTTGAGCAGGGGGTTGGACTAGATGACCTCCTGAGGTCTCTTCCAACCCTGATATTCTATGATAAGTCACAGAATCCGTGACTTCCATGACCTCTGTGACAAACACAGAGCCCTACTGATTATCCCTCCATGGTCAAACCGGGATCGCCAGCCATCTCACCAGGGCACTCATCTTCCCATTCCCTAGGCTGCATAACCAGCCGAGCCTGCTAGCTCATCTGGCAGCAGAATTTTAAAAGGAATTCCTTTTAGGTCAGGCTTTCCTCTGCCATAACAGATAAACCTGATAGCAAAGTTTCTGTTCTACTCACCTCAACTTTGATTCTAGCAAGAAATGTGTTTATTTTCCCCACCATGCTTAGTAGCTCTGCTTCTTAGACTGTAGTTTCTTGTTTCGTAAGTATTATATTTAGTTTCCTAGATCAACAGTGAAGCTGCTGCTAGCTGACGATATCCTGTTTTTGTATAGCGGATATCTCAATACCAGTATATGAGGGGTGGAGGGAACGGAAAGGAGAGGAAATCTGCAAAATGTACAGTTTTCATTTCTGGATCTCACATTAGGTTCCAGTACACAGAAGCCATATCCTACTGTATTTTCTGTGTTCCATGACAAGATTTGTATATTTTTGCCAGACTCACATGCATGCCTGTCTTTGCATTAGAATCATAAAATATGAGGCGTGGAAGGGACCTCAGGAGGTCATCTAGTCTAACCCCCTGCTCAAAGCAGGACCAATCCCCAATTTTTGCCCCAGATCCCTAAATGGCCCCCTCAAGGATTGAACTCACAGCCCTGGATTTAGCAGGCCAATGCTCAAACCACTGAGCTATCCCTCCTCCCTAAGCTTCTTTATTATTTGCAGAGGGCCTGCATAATGATACCAATCACTCTCCTAATACACCTTCAGTGCAGCAAGAGGGCTGTAGAATTCAAGCTGACTGAGTGGGAAGACTTTTAAGCTCATTTTTCACAAAAAGGCCAGAAACACAGGGTTTGATCTTGCACAACTAAAGTTGACGGAAGCCTTCAATGGACAAAGTATCAGGCACTGAAGACACAGCTTAGGCCTGAATTTCTCTCCTCTTATGTAACTGGGGTTGGGGCACATAGGAGGTGGTGAGCCCTTTCCAGAACTCTGTGTGATCAGGGTGGTTTGTGAACAAGTGTGGCTGGAAAGTGGCCTTCTCTGTGGCATGCTCCCACAGAGGCCCCTGGGAGGGCCGTGAGCAGGTTTCAGGGGGTCCGCCAAGCATGGCTGATACTAGACTCGCTAGAGCCCAAGGTAGAAAGCCGAAGTTCCGCCACACGGGACTGCAGCCCGGGGCCGCACCACCTGGGTCTGAAGCCAAAGCCTGAGCAACTTAACTTCACAGTGCCCCTATGTGGTGTAGCGCCTCCTTACTACCCCCTAACAATGGCTCTGGCTTTTATGTGCAGAAAATCAGTTGTTGTGACACAGTTGGGCCATGGAGTTTTTATAGCAAGTTGGGGGACCTCAGAAAGAAAGAGGTTGAGAACCCCTGATCTAGTGTATTTCCCAGTGGAAATCCAAGCAAGCATTATCTTCTGCACCTTCTAGCCCCTTCTACCTGGTATACACAAAGATTAAATCCTCTCTCTATTGAAGTCAATCGGAATTTTGCCATTGACTTCAATGGGGCCAGGATTTCACACTGAGTGATGTGGGTGAAAGCCATGGCAATGTTAATCTAAACAAGCAATGCTTCTTGTGGGAAAGGGGACCAGCTGGAGAGGTGCAGGATCCAGGAGGATGGAGCCCAGTTTCTCTATGGGGTTTTCAGATCACCACACACCATATTGACTCTGCAGGATCCAAACCCCCTTGCCTCAGAGGATAATTAACAGCTGTGGTTCTCGAACTTTTGTACTGGTGACCCCTTTCACATAGCAAGCCTCTGAGTGTGACCCCACCTTATAAATTAAAATCACTTTTTTATATATTTAACACCATTATAGAAGCTGGAGGCAAAGTGGGGTTTGGGTTGGAGGCTGACAACTCATGACCCCCATGTAATAACCTCACGACCCCCTGAGGGGTCCCAATCCCCAGTTTGAGAACCCCTGATTAAGAGGATATACCACAGGAGAAAAGTGTAGTTTCCAGTGGACTTTGTTCCATGTTATGATTCCCCCCCCGCCCCATCACCCCCCAATCACTGGGGACGAGAGAGCCAATGGAGACATTTACTAAAATATGGATTTGGTGAAAGAGAGTCTTGTGTTCCACAATGAAAATAAAGCTACTTGCTTGAGATTATTTATAAACCCAACACATATTTGTTGACCATTTCCTTTCCTTTGACTGTAAGCTCTCTGGGGGCAGGGACTCCATCCTCCTGTGCAGCACATGGCACAACAGAGCCCTGCTCCTGCAGGTGCGACGAGAATATAAACACAATTATAATTTTGCACTGTGTCTATTCAGTAAAGCTTTCATTTAAAGGGTTTTAAGAGCCTAGCTGCTCATTGAGGTTTAGTGATTACTTTAGAAGGATTCTGAGGCTTTGCAGCACTTTGATGAATAGGGTTGCAGACAACTCTGATCTAAGGGCCAGGAAAACTATGCAGGTGAAAGTGTAAGGGGAGGAAAGGGAGGCTGAAACAACTAGACAGAGAGGATGTCTCCTCACAAACAAAAAAGCCATGCAAGTGTCCCAGTGCACACACTATATTTTTCAATGTGTGATCTTATGAAAACTGGAGTGGGTCTTTTTTCTCTAACCTCAAGTGCATTATTTTATACTTGTACTATTTTATTCCTGCATTTACACTGTGCAATGCGGAAATGAAAGAGTCCATTTCAAAGCCTGGGCAGAAAGTGGAAGAGGTCAGCTTAGCGTAGGAACCCCATTGGGATCTCCATGTCACATTTCCTGGCAAGTTGGGCACAGTTGTGAGATGAAGTGAAAAGTCCTTTGGTCTCACACTCCTCTCAAATTGCAGCTCCTACTCTCCTCTCAGCTTCCCTGGAGCACCTGTCCTTCACCTGTTCCCATGCCAACTGCAGCCATGTTGCTACTGCTCTGATTTTTTCCTTAGTCTCCTGTGCCTAGCCATATCTCCAACTAACCACCACCCACATCCTCCTCCTCCAGCCATCACTTGCTATAGATACATCTCAAACTCTCAGTTTTCTCCCATCTGTAACTTTACTTATCTATCCAGGCTCATGACTCCTGCTCCTCCCCATTGTGCCCAGGGCTACCTCTTTATCTCCTCCTTCCCCACAGGGCTGCATCTCTTCCTCCTCCTTCTCTAACCAATGGGGATGTCACAGCTCCACCCACTTTCCTGATGCTCCTCTCTGCTCTGGCATGCTCTTCCTTCCCTTCACCACTGTTCAAAAACCTCCCCTATGGACTCACCACCTACTTGATTTTCTTCCACCCTTTTATTCTTGAACAAATCAAATATACTTGGGAATGCAGAAATTAGTTGGGACCGTCCTAACTATTTTGTATGTAAATAGTCATTCTTCACTTCGCCTTCACAAAAATATTTCCAGGGAACAATTTCCTTAATTAAAAATTAACTAAATAAGGGGAGACAGAGAGAAAGGAATAAAGTGACAAGCTTTTCCCAAGCCAACTCCTCCATTCCAACTGATAAGGAAGCTTGCTCTCCAGAACACCTCAGGAAAAATGCCTGACCCAGCCCTCCCCCAGGGTGCAAAACATTCCTGAACATGAAATAAAGCGGGGGGGGGGGAGGAGAGAGAGAGAAGTACAAGTCCTGCAGCTGCACAAAATATGCAAATGCTTCCTGGATTGCTTTTTTCCAAGGGTATGCCTGCAATTAGACATCCACAGCTGGTCTGTGCCAGCTGACTTGGGCTAAAGAGCTGTTTAGTCGCAAGGTCTGAGAGCCCAGGCTCCAGCTCAAGCCCAAATATCTACACTACAATTAAACAGTCCCTTAACCCGAGAGCCATGAGCCCAAGTTAGCTGGCACATACCAGTCGTGGGTGTCTAACTGAAGTATCGACATACTCCCAACTGTTTCATCCAAGAGCCCACCATGCCAAATCTAGGTTTGCATAAGAGATCATAGCATCACACACCGTTGCTATCCTCTGTTATTCCTACAAGGATGCAAACAGTTCGTAATACAGCACAGTATGTCATCTGTCCAAATATTAATCAGATAGAAACATGATTACCTTTGCAAATTTAACAAGATCAACCTAGAAAGATAACTTCTTAGGAGAGACCAGGTGGATGAGGCCGTATCTTTTATTGGATCACTTGTGTTGGTGACGGAGACAAGCTTTTGAGCTTACACAGAGCTCTTCCTCAGGTACACTGGAAAGTTGATCCAATAAAAGATATTACCCTCACCCATCTTGTCTCTCTAATATCCTGGGACAAACATGGCTACGCCTCTGCCAACAATTTATTATGAATCATCCAATAGCTAGCCCTTACATTGTAAAGTTATAACTCCTATATAAATTAATTTATCCTAGGCTACACTTGCACAAAGGGGTGTTTTATAGTGTTTACCTCTCTCTCTTTAGACAGTATAAAATTAATTAATTAATTAATTACTCAATCATCCTCTCCCCTCCTCCTATAAAGTTAATAGCAGGTATAGGCTGACAAACACTTCATATTAAAATTAAAGCCGATCGAAAATTTTTAAACATTTTTTCCTAAAACCATTTTCTAAATGAAGAGTCTTTGTGAAAAAAATTGGTTTGTTTTTTTCATTTTCTATTTTTCAACAATACAAAAGAAAACAATGTAGTCATTTTTCAGTATATTATTATTTTTTCTTTTTCCTCCTCTTTCTTCCCCTCCCTCCTTTTTCTGGTGGAAAAACAGGGTGATAATGGGGTATGTGTGCAAAAACTAAACACCCCACACATAAATGATTTTCAAAAATAAATATTTTCATGAAAAATTCTGAAAGCTGTTCCTTTTCACAACTTGCACAAAAATTAATTTTGCAAAATAAATTCCCCGATTTTTGAACACTGCTAATTAAAATACTAAACCTTCTCTTAAATAAAATGAGTGAGGCATTAATTATTCTATCATTGCTTTAAAACATTAACCGTTTGTGATGTGACAATGCATCTTTTAGCTAGCAAGTCAATCATCCCTCATAAAGGGCATTTATATAAAAATGACAACTTACTGATGCTTTTACAGTTCCAGAAGATATAAACCTTCCTGATTATTTCAGGTGAACATGTAATAAAAGTGTAGATTATTTCTCTGATAACATTAACATTCCTTTACTAGGTTCTCTACTGACTTAGTCATTTCCTAAATCATGGCCTCACATAGGATCAAATATAATATTGTGCTTGAGTTTTCCAAAATCTTGTTGTGCAAATAATGTTTTTTAAATTCAACAGAAAAAGTGATCTCAGTACAATATTTTCAGTTAAATACTCAAAGAAATTATTAATCTCACCTCACATATCTTCAAAGTAATCTGAACCAAGATAAACACTTGAAAATAATTACCTCATTACTAATGATCAACAGCAAAATTAACAACTTCTGTCCCATACACATGGCAAGATTCTTAGGCCTCATTCCGCCCCCTTTGTGCAACTCCAACAACATAAATGGGCCAGAGAGTGGGCCCAACAAGACAGATGGAGATTGTCCAGGTATGAGAAAATCCTTAACCGCCCTAGGGCCAATATAGCAGGCTCTATGCTAGCCCCTCTCAGCTCCCCTTAGTGTAGAAGTTGTGCCAGTCTGGTGGTGAAAAGACAGCTTTAGGCCTCCTTTCCCTCCTCCTCACCAAGTGTAAACCTATCGGACCTGAAAATCTGAACTATGGATTGAAAAACAGAGCTGGGATTTAAAGATGTGAGGGAATCATATTATTCTCATGTGTACAGATTAAATCTTTATGGGGGCAAATAACTGAAAAAGTGCCTGATCCAAAACTGAAGTCAATGGGCAGACTCCCCAACATTTTAATGGACTCTGGACGAACAGACACATAGTGAGCAATTTTGGGGATTTGTAGTTTCAACCACTGCAAAAGGTATTTAATTGCAAGATTTTAGTGAAATGCAGACTTGGTCTAATTCTCTACAGAACTTGCCTTTTGTTGCCATAATACAAACTAAGCACATTCTGTTTCTAAAATGGTTTTAATACCAACTCTGCAGGATATTTTTTTCCATACATGAATCAAATTGATTTGGATGATTAATTTATTCACAGATTAGAAAGATCCTCTTGCTAAACACAAAGGATTTGGATTACTTCAAACAACTACTAGGCAGTAATAATAATTGAATTATAAGCAGCATGTAAGTTGGTTTGAGCATTTTCCAACCAGCATTACCTATTTATCTTTATATTTCCTCTATTCTTATGTCTCATTTTACCTCTTCTGTAATGTCTGTAACTCATTATCTAAGGTTTCAGAGTAACAGCCGTGTTAGTCTGTATTCGCAAAAAGAAAAGGAGTACTTGTGGCACCTTAGAGACTAACCAATTTATTTGAGCATGAGCTTTTGTGAGCTACAGCTCACTTCTGTAGCTCACGAAAGCTCATGCTCAAATAAATTGGTTAGTCTCTAAGGTGCCACAAGTACTCCTTTTCATTATCTAAGGTGGTACTTCTGAAAATGTGGTTAATTCTGGCACAGTTAGAATTTTGCTGCAAAAGTTTAACACTCCTGTTCTCTGCATCTTTTCCATGGCACTGTTATGACACATGCAAAATATGATGGAAGCATTGCTTGGGAGTGGTTGGTTTTTTGGGGGGGGAGGGGCCTTAAAACACCAGTACTATAAAATGCTGTTGTTAAAATTAGGTTCTCCTATCTTGCAGTTAAGAAAAAAGTTCTTTTTTAAATGCTGTGTTTTCTGTAGTCCTTGTAACCAAGTACTTTCTCAGACCCCAATCCTTCTAACACTTAAGAAAGTGAAAATACTTTACTTATGTTGATCAGTCTCACTGTGAAGTTATGTACCTGCTGTGTTTGCAGGATTGCAGCCTTCCTGTAAGCATGTTTGCAAAACCACGCACATTTTTCTCTGGGCTTAAAGATATTCAGTATACTTTTTTTTTTTTAAATGCACATTACACTATCTGCAAGCATAACCTAATTCAAATAAAACTGTTAGTAGAGAACTTTGACTTCTAAACCAAGTCCATGCAAACATGCCTGATGCACTAATCCTTAATGTGGGCCAAAGCTCCACTCCTTCTATAAGATCCATGAGGTAAGACCAGCCATCACACCTAGATGTAGCCCTAATTGAAGTCAGTAGGGTTTCTCATGGGCACAACTGTCCAACCGAATGAAGCTCATAAATAAACCAAACGAAAAGTAATTTTCATTGGACCACCAAAAGACTCATTTTGACAGTTTACATCCCTAACAATTTTACCTGTCACCTCCAGCTAAGATATGACAAGCTGTTAAAAAAACAGCACACATTTTTGTTAGCAGAAAAACTGCATTCCTCCCCCACCTTCTCCATGCTTAAAAATGGCTCCACCACTTTTGGTGAAATTGTAAGAAAAAAAAAATTGCTACCTGACTTATAGCAGGCCTACCAAATTTCAATCAAAAGGCTAACACCCTTTCATTCTGAAGTACATGGGTGTAACCTTAATATAGGTACTGCTATACCAGGAGTGGGGCTCAGGGCAGGGGACTGAGATGCAGAAGGGGTGTAGGGTGCGGCAGGGGGTTGGGGTGCAGGCTGGGTGCGGCAGGGGGTTCAAGGCAGGGAGTTGGGCTGCAGGGTGCAGGAGGGGTTTGGGGTTCAGGATCTGGCCCAGCACCGCTTACCTGGAGCGGCTCCGGGGTGGCAGCAGCGCACACTGGGGCCAGGGCAGGCTCCCTGCCTGCCTGCCCTGGCCCCACGCCGCTCCCAAAAGGGGCTGGCACCACGTCCCTGCGGCCCCTGAGGGAGGGGAGGCAGAGGGCTTCGCGCACTGCCCTTGTTTGTGGATACCTCCCCCGAAGCTCCCATTGGCTGGGAACGGTGACCAATGGGAGCCACAGGGGTCAGTGCTGCAGGTGAGGGCAGCGCATGGAGCCCTCTGCTCCCCCTCCCTCCGGGGCCACAGGATGTGGTGCCTGCCGCTTCTGGGAGCAGCGCGGGGCCTGCAGCGCCACAGGGGGGGCAATCCCAGGGGCCGGATCCAAAGCCCTAACAGGCCAGATCTGGCCTCCAGTTTGCCCACCCCTGTGCTATACGCTCCACCAATAGTATACAACTGTTTTTAAATACAGTTAGTTTTTAATTACAGTTATATTTAAAGAGACAATGATGGTTAGTTTAGGTCCAACATTAGTGATATTAAAAAAGAGGGTGCAAAGTTAGATTGTAGCCCCTGAATTTCACATTCCCGTATGTACCCGCAGTCAGCCATTTTGTATGGTCAACCACTGCCAACTGAAACCCGAACATCATATAGCTAGAAATAATCTTAGGCCCTGAGCAGCAAGGCTGTGCAGCTGCATGTTTGCACCTCTGTTAATCAGAATGGGAGGCTGGGACAGGGAGTTAATGTTCCATGAAAACAATGAATGTTTGGACAGCTGACTTAAGTTTTAGGTGCCTCTGACATGTAAGTTTATTGTTATGATTGGAAATGTTTTGCTGATAAGGAGAATAATAAATTGTTATTGGCTGTTGTTAGGGAAATTATTAGCCTATTAGGGGCTATTATGAGTTATGTGCTTTATAAAAAGTTAGAAAGTGTGCTTTGGGGCAGTCTTAGGAAGCTTTTCTTTGGGCAAGGATCTGACACTTAAGTTCCCCAGCAGTGAAACAGAAGGAAGGCCCTTGGAAGACTGGCTGCTGATTCCTCTAAACCATCTTATTTTTAGTAAATATAAAAATATAGGATGTTCTGAACCTAATGCTATAGCGAGTGAGTGTGCGTGTGCTTGAGACCTAATAAAAAGTAGTTTTAGATAAAAGCATTCTGATTGTATCAATCATATATCAGAGGAACTCTGTCCCCATTGATTTATTCTTGACACCGCCTAGGGAGAAACAGTTGGGAGAGAATTGCTTGGGTTCTGAAAATTGTGGGTAACAATATGAATATAAATAAATGTTTTCATGAGGGACAAGGTTTACCATTAGACAGAGCAGAGATGTGTGTCCCTGTCTTCTACCTTAGATTTTAAATATCAGCTTTTCGACTCCTGGAAAAGAATTAGGGGCAATAAAATTAAAAGTGGGCATGGTGCTGAATTGGTATGGCCATACTGAATGAATGATGAGAACATGGCTTGACATGACTGAACTGTGAAAGAGGATTCTCGGAGCAGAATCCTTCTCTTAGCATCAGGCAGATGGCAGAGGTGAAACTGACTGGCTCCATGGTGCATGTATGATCAATACTGATCTTTGGGTCAGCAAATATGTTTACTTGAAACAAACAACATGTGTAAAACATCCTGAGTTCTGAACATCCATCCTGAGTGGAGCATGGGCTGACCAGGGCATCTCAACCCTGTTAAAGGACATCACGCAGGGGGCTGAAGTGAATGATTAATAAGGGAGCGAATGTGTGGCAATTTTCAGTTGGCACCACTCTGCAGTCTCCTCCTAAAGTATTAATTAGGTAAAAATTAGTAGCCACACGCCCATGGGCATGCTTTTAAGACATGTGACTCCTTCGAGAAAAAAAGAGTACAAAAATCAAGCAGATTAAATTACTGTTGGGGGGATTTCTTAATTAATGCTTAAAGAAGCAACGCTGCTAGACAGAGTAGCCAAAACTCTGCTCCATGGGCTCGAGTAGGACTGTGAGCCAGAGGGGTTTCCAGGCAGTCAAGGAATCCGAGAAAGACCAGAGGGCTAAGGAGACAAACCTGGAGAGGAGAAGTCGTCCATAGAATTTGGTAACCACCTTCTCTGTTTGCCGAGCAGGAACTGTGTGAGGCTAGCACAGGGCCTGTTTGTGTATGTTTTTGAAAGAGAGGCTCACTAAGAGGAATGTATAGCTCTTAATGTATAGTTCTTTAATGTCTACCGTAGGAGTTATGTGCTTAATGTAACCCTTTACCGCTTGTGTAATTCCTTTTCAAATAAACTGCAGTGTATGCAAATTAATTACTGTGGACCTTTTTCATTGGTATGACAGTAATCTGCTCCGCTGGGAGCCATTAAAGATCCACTCAGGGGTAGTAGCCCCCTGGTGCCAACAATGACCCCAAGAATTTAATAGGCCTGAGTGACAGGTAGGAGGATGGTGTTGTCCACAGTGATTAAAAAGGGAGATATTGGGTAGAGCATGGAGAGAGTAGGAGATTAAGCTAAAGAAATGTCACTAAAAGCTTGTCTACACTAAAAAGTTTTGCTGCTTTAGCTATACTGGTATTAAAGCATCCTCAAGCTCAAATATATGACTATTCGAAGGACAAATAAAAAAAAATAAATCAGAGGCTTTTGTCTCACCTCATGCCCTTTTTCTTATGGTTGTCCCCTCCCATAAGCTTTCCACACCTTCTACGCTTTAGAATGCCAAGAGCTCTGAAATTAAAACAGCTTCAGAAACATTACTTGCCAAAAGAAATACTGTTCCCAGTCCAGAAGCAAAAACAGAAGTGATATGAAAGGAAAAGTATTAATCTCTCATCAGCTACTAGGTGCCTCCCACTGGAAAAAGAAAAATAGGTTATCTCTAGAGGAATGGTTCAAACAATATGGGAGGTGGCTGTTATAGAAAAATTAATGCACCAATTACATACCCACAAAACAGACAAATAGATACTTGGATATATGATTATCATTTATTCAACAAAGTATATTCACCTGCAAAAAGCAAAACAAAAAAACCCAGCATTTCTGTCCCATTTTTGACTACTTTTTTGGATATGCCTGGATTGTTAAATATGTATAATCAGAGATTTCAGTCAATTTAATAAAATCACTAGAAACAACTAGTGTAAAGAGGTTCACTCGGTAACATGGAACACTGTTAAATAAAGAGATCCAATGTTTCTCTAAAGAAAAACTAACTGTTGTAACAATTATTATACTGTCTCTGATTTTTACATGGCTAGGATTTGTAAACCTGTTAAAACTTCCTTAATAAAGTGATAGCAGTTAAGCTTTCTGAACTCAAAGATTGACGGTTATAGAATAAATTCTACAAGTGCCGAGAAGGTGGAAGAGAGTGTGCAGATGAAGAAAAGGAGCACTAAAAGCAGTCTGGATATACCAATAAACATCCACAACAGACAGCAATTGCTGCAAGGAACCATCTTGACAGAATTAGATCAAATAGTAAAATATGCATGTTCTAGGTACTGACAATAATGGAACTCCTAATATTGCACCGAATGAGTCTTTCATTCCTAAACTCTTCATAATGTAGGATTCGATTTGTTGAGTGCCCATTTGCTGCCAACCCCACACGCTTACTGAATTCAGGAATTCTTCCGAGAATAGCAAATTCTACTAACATCATCCATACAGAGAACAGTGTTTCCCCTACCTATCTTAAGGACATCCTCATGAAAGATAACATGCAATAAGAGAGCCTCGTTGTAAAGGGTATGAAAAAGCAGGAGCATCAGTTGTTTCTCAGCCAAGTTCCAAGTAGCAAAAAAGAGGAAGTTTGCATTTGGTGGGATAGTGTTCCCAAGCAGCACTTTAATGTTGTTGCCCCTTCCCCCCTCAGGCCGCCAACAGGGGGGGAGAAGGAGCAGCTGCCCCGCGGATGGCTGTCCCCCAACCCCACCCCTTCTGTTGGAGCCCCACCCCTTCCGGGAGCTGGAGCCAGCCTCCAAACCAGTAAGTGTTGAGTGTTACTTTCATGTATATATGAATAATGTCTCTAGCACATGTGAAGAAGAGGGCCTAAACTCATCAGAGCAAATGAGCTTAAGAAACACGGCCACAAAGAATGAGTAGGGAGTCATTATAACTGGACTATGTCCTTGGGGCTTTGCAAGTCTTGAGAAACAGCAAATCCCCCTCAACCTTCTTTACTGTGATAAATTGGCAGGATTTTCACAAACTGAGTTGCCTTAATATTATGAAATCAATATAAATGTTACTTCTTTAAACTTGCCTTTAAACAGCAATTTATGCAGGGGGATGTTTTTTCCCCATGATTTCTCTATCCCATTGTCTTTAATGTGGCTTGTGTGATTGCAGCAGCGCTGGGAGAAAGCTCTCCCAGCGCTCTAAAAAGACCACCTCCACAAGGGGCGCAGCTCCCAGCCCTAGTGCACTGTCTACACTGGCGCTTTACAGCACTGAAAATTGGCAGTTTAGACAAGCCCTTCGTCTCTGTCAAGCTACCACTATTATGTAGCCATCTTTAGCATGAGTCACGCAGGTTTATTACTGCACCTTTGTATGAAGCAATAGTTCTTTCACAGCTTTGCTGAAGATTAGAGGAGCCGCAGGAAAATGACAAATCTGTAGCAATGAGCTCTTGCAATGTATAATGCTCTTGCGTAGGACTAAATCAGTAACTGTGACGTGTTCTCCAGCTCTGAGCACAATTAGAGTTGGGTATCACCCAACACTCTTTAGATTTTGACTTAAAATTATGAGAAATTGATTTTTGTTATGGGCAACAGCATTTATTTTCCAATAAACATCAAACATATCTGATGGGGATGTTTTGGCAGGGAGAGGCCAGAGGGAAAAGCACAAGGGGAGACTTCTTTCATGAGATGCTTGAAAAAACTTCCACAGCTCACTGAATGCATTACAAAATTCAGATCACACTTACATGACTAGATAATTTGCATGCAGTGTGAGATTAAAATCAGGTGTCTCTAAAAGTTGAAGAGTTGTGTCTTCGGTAATAAGCAATAGAAATAGGTACTTTCAGAGTGGTTGTTGAGAAAGGGGAAGTAGAAGAGAAAATATTCCTCAGACTTGAAGACCTCCCAAACTCCGACAGCTACCTCCTGTGGCTTGCTTACTGTGCTCTTGAAACTTAAGATACATAGTGTTTCTTTGCTAAAAAAGGGCATGTATTGAGCATTTTTAAGTTACAGGGTATGCATCACTGTTACGCCAGAGTTCTTTATCCAGAGGGTAATGCTAGAATTTTGTTGTAGCAACTTAAAGGGAAAGTCATGAGGGAATTATATTGACAAAAACAATTTTAAGGAATCAAGTCACAGAAATTCACACACAAAATACCCTAAAGGCAGAGTGGGAACAACAGACACGGCCAAGCCTGAGTCACAATGCATCCTGACAGTACAAAAGGGAGAACTATGTCAGTGAGCCCACCTCTCTTGAAAACTATCTAAACAGGCCACATATGGTATGTCTACACCGCAATTAAATCCATGAGGCTGGCCCACGTCAGCTGACCCAGGCTTGTGGGGCTCAGGCCTGTTTAATTGTGGTGTAAACGTTCAGGCTGTAGCACAGAGTCCCAGAGCCCAGGTTCCAGCCCGAATATCTATACTGCAATTAAACAGCCCCATAGCCCAAGCCGCATGAGCATGAGTCAGTTCACATGGGCCAGCCACAGGGGTTTAATTGGAGTGCAGACATACCCACATAGGCTTACTACCTTTGGCTTGCTTTTCCTTGATTCATTTAAAGATTTTTTTTTAATTGGGATTGTGCTGCTCCTTTAAAAGCCTAAAAGGTTAGAAACAAGCAGGCAAACAAAACCTAATTTAGAAATAAACATTTTTTCCTGCTTGTGTTTTAACCTTATAAAAATCAGGAATGTAAAGTCTGGGCTTCCCTGCATACTGGAAAGTGTAAGGGACGTTTACTGTTAACTCTTAACATAGTATTTGAACAGGTGAAGATTTAACAAAAAGCAAAGCTTTAAAAACCCTTTTTGCTTTTAAAACGGTTCTATTTTGACTCTTTATCCTGTCATATCATTTTTCATACAAGCTCTCTGGCCTACACGGGACAGGAAATTGCAATGTAAAAGACAAGCGAGTTATTTTTAAAGCTACTTTTCACACCTTTTTTGATCATCATAAAGAAGCCAAAACTGGTACAAGCCCCATTTCCCCCGCTTTGTTTCACAGGTATTCAAAAATGACCTGCAGTAGAAGCCTTACTCAGACATGGTCACTTGCACCATTTTTAAAAGTCTCATTTTTTTAAAAAAAGAAAAAATTTAGATATGGACTTTGCAAACAGAAAAGAAAAGAAAAAAATCTAAAAGGTCAAATGTTAGGTTTTACAGCTGAAACAATATCCTGTGGAGCAGATTCTGGTCTCTGTGATACATTTGGAGTCATTAAATAACTGGATTCAGAGTCACTGAGGCTCTCTCTTCACCACAAAGAAAAAATGTATTTTTGCAACAGGATAACTAATGTGCATTAGCTATCCTGTTGTAAAACCATAGTGGAGACAGGCACTGAAGTTTTTACGTCATGGTACTGCCAAAATAACGTCACTTTTCTTCTCCCATCCTTGCTCTTTTGCAAACTCCTTCAACCTCTAAGTTTTGAGCTTCTCATCCTCACTCGCAAGGCTTTGCTACTACTCTTCCCTCATCCCCCTACAGTCAACAGGGTCTAGCAGACTGAACAGAGGACCGGAAGTCTGGAACTACTGAGTTCTAATTACCACCTCGTTACTGACTTGCTGTGTAGCCTTGGGCAAGTCACTTAACTTTTCTGCATCAGCTTTTCCTCTGTAAAATTACCTGTCTTACAGTGATATGGTATGGATTAATTAGTTAATAGTTATAGTGCTTTGAAGCTGTATATCACTATATATTGTGCTACTACACTCACACATCATTTACATTTCCCTGTACACCACCCTCACTTTTTTCTTGACCACTCCCTTTGACTCCTTCCATCCTCTCCTGACAACATGCCTCCTTTCAGGTCATTATTTTCACTTGCAATGATCTCCAAATTATTGTTAGCTACGTGAGCTCACTCACACACACACACACACGCATACATACTCCTGTTCCACAAAGCTTTCCAACTGTTATGTCTCTAACTCACTGTGTGCGCGTGTTCTGATTTGGTATCATTTTATACTGTACCTCCACATGACTAGACTGACCTACAGGTATCAATGGAAGGCCCTCTGCTTCTGCACCAGGTCTTTGTTCCCAATGGAGCCACTCTGCCAGAGCTCCCTTTTAGGAGCTGAAGGGCTACATTAACTTTCCTGGAAAAATCTCTGCAGGGGCCAATCAAAAGAAAGATAGACAGTGCATATTCTCACCAGGCCTACTTTCCATCGCCTTCTATTCATGGGTTTTCAGCCTCTTAGGGAGCTCTGTAAGCAAAGAGGTACAAGCTGTGACAGATGTTGGTTCTGAAGCAGCTGATACCACCTTCCACAGGAAGGATTTGACACACACACAGAGGTCGCAGCTGCATGTGAATCATATGGGCCTCTGTTAGTTGGCCAGTTTTACCTACTGCGCAGGCCCACAAATACCTGTGGCAGTACATAAATAATGACGCTTTGATTTCAGTGTCAAAACTACACAGACTAAATGTACACAAGGCTTTATGTTTTAGCCTCCTAATCTGTTTTGACAATGAAGAGTTATTAAACATGCAGAGGTTTAGAGAAGTAATGAGCACCCACAGGCCTGAGGATCAATTTATATTGTGGAAAGCAAACAATAATAATCCTCTCTTGGGAAGGCATTTGTTATTGTTTTCTCTGTAACAAGAAACTGCAAAAGGCATTAACAAAAGTCTTTGCAAATCCAAAGCAAATCTGCACGGAGTCATCTTTAATGGAGTTGCCTTTAGTAAATCAGAATTTGAATTCTCACATATAAAACAAGATCAACATTTTTTCTGGGACACTTGTGTTACAAACAACAGAAGCTACCCGTGCAGTTAAATGGCCTGTAGGCATACAGAATATAGCCTGCAGACATCTGAACTCCACCAACTAAGAGAAAGGTTTGGCTGCTTTCAATTCTCAGGCCCTACTCCTCCATTGCCTTGTAACTTGTGTAGTAATTTATACTGATGTAAAGGGGATGTAAAACACTACCAGATCAGAATAGCACACAGGTGAAAGTAACTATGGAAGGTGCACGTCCATGCCAGTATCTGGCCCTACAGTGCTACCTACAAGCCTGATTTAGTACAGGGAACAAGTAGAAAGCTTGACAGTGCGTTAGAGTACAATAAAATCAGAGTTTACTGTACATTCAGAGTCACAAGGGCACAGAAGTGGGATCTGAACAAATAAAGTGACAAGAATCCACACTCAGCTCACTCCAACACCATGCAAAATGACACCTGAGAAGCAGTAGGAGCCAGCAGCAGCAAAGAAGTTTTCCCCATGGAACATGGAGATTTTTTAACTGTAGCTTCTCTCCGCACACCCTTCCTCAGCAGCACTGCTGCCTTCATGTTGGCTCTATCCCATCAATAGCTCCCCAACATTGAGAGTGAATGGGTTTAAAGACGCCTCTACAGCTTACAAATTGCCCCCGTCATAGAAAGATGCTCTGCTCCATCCCACAAGCTGCCTTCCCTCGAAATCCCTTTCTCATATTTCCCGTCCTCTTCTGGAACCCTTAACACACCTTAACCTGCATAAGACCTCCTCTGGTTTCTAAGCAGTTCAAATACAGTTAGAAGCCCCTGCTCAACACAGCAATCAGCAAGGTGCCTTCTGCAGCTGTTAGGAACTAGGAAGTGCCGGGGAGCTGGCACAAGGACAATTACAAGGTAATTTAAACTGTAAATAAAATCCCACATGGCTGGATAATGTTGATAATGTCTCAGGGAGTGGGAGTAATACCTTTAAGTAAAACTAGATATGGCCCCAAAATCGGAGGAGGATATTTAGGATCCATATCACAATTTTGCATCAATCCCTGTATTTATAATAGGCCAAATCTAAATGGCCCCAGATTTTGAGGGTTCAAAATTCAGATCTGAATTTTGCAGCTCAGTCTCAGGCTCATCATGTTCAGAATGGGGATACGTGAATGCCACGGAGTTTCAGGTTCCACACCCTTTTCCGAAATCCTTGACCACAGGACTCCCTTTTTTAATCCTGCCCTCTCTCTCTGTTCCTCTTCAGAGCCTCTCATAAATGAAATGCACACCTTGCTTATGTTCACGTGGCCAACATACAATGTTCTATTCTATGCTCCCAAGTGTTTCTATCTATTTAGGGCCATGTCTACACTAGAAGTGTTTTACTGGTATAGAAATACCAGTACACTACACCAGCAAAGTGCTCCTAGTGCGGACGCAACTGTACTGGCAGAACTACACTTAGTACAACGATAGTAAAATTGGTTTCAGAGTAGCAGCCGTGTTAGTCTGTATTCGCAAAAAGAAAAGGAGTACTTGTGGCACCTTAGAGACTAACCAATTTATTTGAGCATAAACTTTCGTGAGCTACAGCTCACTTCACCGAATGCATCCGATGAAGTGAGCTGTAGCTCACGAAAGCTTATACTCAAATAAATTGGTTAGTCTCTAAGGTGCCACTAGTACTCCTTTTCTTTTTGATAGTAAAATTGCCACCCACAAGCAAAACAAGCTATACAAGCAAGACCTGAAATTTTAATGTAAAAAACAAGCTGGGGAAATACCCTTCAGGTCTTCTTAGAAAGAGAAAAAGGGCACAACCCACATTTGGAAAAAAAAAAAATCCTCTGTGGGTCATCCTCAAAGAAAACAAACTTTTTAGTCCTTCTTTTGAATATAGCTTTCTAAATGTGAACCAGTGTAGTGTTATTTTCCCTAAAATGCGAGGAATGAAGTACCCATTCATTTCAATGGGACGTTAACTCCAAAGCTAATGGCAATTTAACCGTCAACACTAATTATATCACTGCTTTCAGTTTAGCAGAAACAGCCACCTACTCCCCTTGGCCATTATTCTTAGAAGTCTGAGGCTATATCTACACCAGGGATTGGCAACGTTTGGCACACGGCCTGCCAGGGTAAGCCCTCTGATGGGCCAGGCCGGTTTGTTGACCTGCCGTGTCCGCAGCTTTGGCCGATCGCGGCTCCCACTGGCCGCGGTTCGCCGCTCCAGGCCAATGGGGGCTGCGGGAAATGGCGTGGGCCAAGGGATGTGCTGGCTGCAGCTTCCCGCAGCCCCCATTGGCTTGGAGCAGCGACCTGTGGCCAGTGGGAGCTGCGATCAGCCAAACCTGCGGACGCAGCAGGTAAACAAACCGACCCGGCCTGCCAGGTTAAAACATTGCCGATCCCTGATCTACACTATGGGGTCTATAGTAGCACACCTGCAGAACCGTAGCTATGCCGGCATAACCCCATAACGTAGATACAGTCTATAGCGACAAAAGTTTTTTTTCTGTCACTGTAGAAACAGTACCTCCCTGAGAGGCCATAACTAGGTTGATAGAAGCATTATTCCATCAGCCTAGCTGCGTCTACACAGGAGGCTAGGCTGGCATAGCTACGGTGCTCTGGGATGTGGATTTTTCACATCTCTCAGCACCATAGCTCTGTCAGCCTACATTTACTTTGTAAGCCCCTAGAGGCAAGAACCCATCTCTTCTTTTTATTCAGTGAGGCACCAACTATATTTTGGGCTTTCCTTAAGTTATAATGCAAGAGCAGAATTGTGTGTGTGTGAGATTGCATAGCAATATCCAGAGAAGTCATGTTGTTATTGTAAGGGAATTTTTGCTGCCATGACACAGATGGTCCGCAAAACAGTATACTGTACAATGGAATTAAAGATAAAAGTGAAATTTAATTGTCCAATTCTGCAATGAATCAATGACAAAGCTGAAGTGCCTACCAGGTGAGAGACAATCAGTACATTTGTCTGTAATAATACACATTTGTCCACTGTTCGAAGATATTCTTGACAGGAATAACCTGTGAATCCACTTTAACCACTACAAAAGGTGCTGTAACACTGTAAAGCGTGCCTGTTGAACGAGAACAGCTTCAGACCTCTGAAACAAGTTCAGTAGGCTCACTACCAACAATATCTCACAGCTCAACCACAAATAGTTTTTATTTTAGTTTCTCATATAGCTAAAAAATGAAACTGTATGGTGTAGTGGCCTGAACACAAGACAGAGACCAAAAACCTCCCAGGTTCTAACCGTGGGCCTTCCACTGACTTATGCTGTGACCTTGAGTTAGTCACTACGGTCAAGGTTTTTGGTACCTCCCTAGAGATTTTGGCCTTGTCTTCGCTAGGAAAAGATGTCATAGAGTGGATATACCCTTTCAGAGATGCTGGGCACCCAAAGCTCTCAACTGCAGCATCCACAATCAGTGACCATTTTTGAAAATTTCAGCTTTCATCTCTCTATCTCAGATTTTCCTCCTGTAAATAATACCTTCCTCATAGGTCAGTTGTGAGGATCCATTATTAGATAACGACAGTACAATAGTTTGAAGGATGACCCAGTGGTTAGGATAGCCTAGGATTTGGGAGACCTGGATTCAAATCCCTGCTCTGCTACAGACTTCCCGTGACACCTTGGACAAGTCACTTAGGCCTAGTCTGCACCTAAAACTTAGGTCAACCTAGCTATGTCACTCAGAGGTGTGAAAAAGCCATTCCATCGCTGTAGCAAGTCTCTACACTATAGATACTATACTGGAACAGCTAAATGCCACAGCTGTGGCACTGTATTGTGGGCATACCCCAAGTGTCTCCGTGCCTCAGTTCCCTATCTGCAAAGTGGGGAAAATAGCCCTTCCCTACTTCACAGGGGTGATCCAATACATTAAATACATTAAAGATTCTGAGGTGCTCAGATACTATATAGAAGTATTAAAATAGCATTAAAATAAATCCTACTGTTCAATATCCAAAACTGCAGCACAACAGTTTCCCCTTTAGGAACTATTACTTCTGTGTAATTTTAAGCAACTTTTTGTGCTCAATTTTAGATGAAGTGCCCGATTCTGCAACTTATTTTATGCAGGTACTTCTCTGTGACCACATGAAGACCCACGGATTTCAATAGGACCCCGTGTGTGCCCACGTCTGCCTACTTGCTACAAGTTGCAGGGACTAAATCCTTAATTACTACAAAATATGGAAAAAACCAGTCCCTCTCCCTAATGTCTGTGACAAATAATAATAAAAAAAATCCAATTCAAACTTTCACTTTCTAGATTAAGGTTTCTGCCTTTCTGCAAAGCTCAATGGACTACATTTACATAAAAAGGAAACGTCTGACGGGAAGCAGCTCCTAAAATAATATAAGTAAGTTTCACTTCAAGTTCTCCATTGTCTGACATTTACACATAATCCCTTGTATTATCAACGAAAAGAGTAACATGGAGACGATAATGCTAAACAGCAACACTACAGAGTTTTCCATAATACTAGCATGTATATAGACTAGATCACATGCTTTCAAAGCAAAAGAAAGCTACTGAATTAGTAAAAACAGGACTTCTCTTATGCTACAACCAATGCATCTAAGAACATAAGAACAGCCATACTGCGTTAGACCAAAGGTCCATCAAGCCCAGTATCCTGTCCTCTGACAGTGGCCAATGGCAGGTGCCCCAAAGGGAATGAGCAGACAGGTTAAAATCTTTGAGTTTAATACTGAAATTCAAAGGTCAAATATACTGCATTGTAGTATCTCTTCTTACAGAATGATTAACACTCCACTGAGACCCACGGGCATGACCCTGCACTATTTATGCAGTGGTTTTGTAGCCAGTGTCGGTCCCAGGATATTAGAGAGGCAACTGGTAGGGTAATATCTTTTATTGAGCCAACTTTTGTTAGTGAGAAATAAGCTTTCGACCTATACAGAGCTCTTCTACAGGTCTGAAAAAGGTACAACACTCTTTTATTTAGCTGTGACACTCTTAGTACTTTTCTCAGACATGAAGAAGAGCTCTGTATAGCTTGAAAGCTTGCCTCTCTCACCGGCAGAAGTTGGCCCAATAAAAGATATTACCTCATCCACCTTTTCCTTCTACTCAGTTAAAACTTTATCTGACTAAAGAGTTCAGATTTCACTGAAAGAACTGCACATGCTGTATTCCCATTTGCAGAAGATTTCCAGGACTGTACCTATTTCTATACTGGCAAACTTTTCTACTTTGTTCATAATCAAGTTCTGACTTAAACTTGACTAGAAAATATTTGTTTTTCTGATCATCAATTTTTCCATGGAACTGTTGAGGCAGTTTGAGTCTGACCCTTCAAAGGTCTCACACATTGGGCACTAACAACGAGGAGTCCTTGTGGCACCTTAGAGACTAACAAATTTATTTGGGCATATGCTTTCGTGGGCTAAAACCCACTTCATCAGATGCATGGCGTGAAAAATACAGTAAGCAGTATATATATTACAGCACATGAAAAGATGATAGTTGCCGTAGCTTAAGCTACAGCAGCAGAGACTGAAGGTTTCCTAGTCTGAAGGTACACAATATTTTATTAATTGTTTACAGACTGAAATCAACAATAACCACACACTTTCCTAGCTATTATTTTCTCTTGGTTTGAGCATTGGCCTGCTAAACCCAGAGTTGTGAGTTCAATCCTTGAGGGGGCCATTTAGGGATCTGGGGCAAAAATTTGGGATTGGTCCTGCTTTGAGCAGGGGATTGGACTAGATGACCTCCTGAGGTCCCTTCCAACCCTAATATTCTATGATTCTGCTTCCTTCCCCACATTTAGGGGCATAGAGAGATAGGAAAAGGGCCAGCGCAGTTACTAAATTCTTTGTGACTGGACCATAACAACACAGACTAGGATCTTCACTTGGACAGTGCCCTCAGTTCTAGCATGTTTAATAATGTATTAGTAGTTGGCCAAGCCCAATACAAAAGAAGTCTGGTATGAAATGTGTACACTGTATAGGGCCTAGTGCAAGACCTCACCACAACCACAGGCAAACCAGCAATTGTCTCTCTGAATTAATGTACAGGTTCTCCTTTATCTTCATAATTATAAAGCAGTTCCACCAAACACCAAATCTAGGTTTTGCTTTTACATACCTTATCATTGGTACTTTTGTAACCCCCCCACCCCACCCCACCCCACTAACACCAATGAGGGAAAAGAATCGGCTACAAAATATACGCAGAGTCTGACTGTATTTCATGCTTCTCTTCCACCCCCACCCCCCCACGGCCTAGTGTAACCTTCCTACAGAAGATGTAGGGCTGTCTGCATTCAGAAAATAGAGGTAATGCATTCACTCCTATGGGGCGCAAATAAACATAATCCGGGGGTAGTTAAAAGAAAATCATGCGGGACGAATGGCCTGAATTAACCTATGGGGCACTCCTGAGGGATTATCACGCTGCTCCTCGGGCAAACCACCACAAGCTTCAGCAGGAACCTGAGCGACCCAGCCCAAAGGAAGACGCGCGGGGGCCGGGGTGGAAGGAAAGAGTTAGCAGCAGGGGTTTCACGCTTACCAGTCCCGCTATGCGCATCCCAGCGTCACGGCCGCGAGCCCCCAAACCGCGGCGGAGACGCGGCCGCGCAGCGTGGCCAGGTCACGCGGAAGGCGCTTCTGCCCCAGCCATTTCTGCGGCCGAATCCAGCGCCGCTGCGCCCCGCGCCTCACTCAGCACCAGGTCCCTGCCTTCGCGAGGCTTCGGCTGGGACATCCTCCTTCCCCGGGGGGCTGCAGGGAGCAGCGAATCACAGCCCGGCCTCGCCCCCTCTGACGTCTCCTCCAGGCGCCTCTTGAGCGGCTCTCCCTCACTCCCTCTGGTGGGAGCACCGCAGCCTTTCTCTGCTCGAGTATGTTCACTCCTCTCTCCGGACCTCGCTTCTCTTTAGTTTTACCTTTCCTGTCTTCTGCTCTTTGCTTCCTGTCTGCTCCCTTTTCTTGTCCTGTCCTCTCCCCTCTTCCTTCCTTCTTCTCCGCTGTTCCACTCTGCCCTTTGTACGGCGTTGAGGGGGAGAAATGGCATGTGCGCCCATTCACGGTTCAAAATTTCGTGGAGGTAATGACGTTCACCACTTGTTTTAACAAAGCTGCAGACCTGCTAACTTGCGTTGATTTGGAGGAGGAGGCGGCTTTCTTATTTTGGGAATTCTTTTAGGGCAGTGTTTAAATTGCTCTTGCGACGTGTGTGTTTGAATGAGTTATTAAAAACTTCACTTACGATTATTTGAATTTCCCCGAAGGTAAAAATTTCACCCATTTTAAAACAGCAACCCTAGAAACTGAGAGAAAATAATGAACATATAAGAGGAGTTACTGAGTAGCTGTAGGCTTGGCAAAAGCAGTGGTGCTTTCCTTTTGTTTGTTTTAGAAGTGTGAGGGGTAAAATACACGCACACACACTGATTGGGATATGAGAGACCACAGAATCATAGGTTTCAGAGTAGCAGCCGTGTTAGTCTGTATTCGCAAAAAGAAAAGGAATACTTGTGGCACCTTAGAGACTCACAATTTATTTGAGCATAAACTTTTGTGAGCTACAGCTCATTTCATCAGATGCATTCAGTGGAAAATACAGTGGGGAGATTTATATACATAGAGAACATGAAACAATGGGTGTTACCATACACACTGTAACGAGAGTGATCACTTAAGGTGAGCTATCTGCTACTCAAGATCCACAAACCTGGAAATCGTGGACGCCCCATCATCTCAGGCATTGGCACTCTGACAGCAGGATTGTCTGGCTATGTAGACTCCCTCCTCAGGCCCTACGCTACCAGCACTCCCAGCTGTCTTCAAGACACCACTGACTTCCTGAGGAAACTACAATCCATCGGTGATCTACCTAAAAACACCATGCTGGCCACTATGGATGTAGAAGCCCTCTACACCAACATTCCACACAAAGATGGACTACAAGCCGTCAAGAACACTATCCCTGATAATGTCACGGCTAACCTGGTGGCTGAACTTTATGACTTTGTCCCCACCCATAACTGTTTCACATTTGGGGACAATGTATACCTTCAAATCAGTGGCACTGCTATGGGTACCCACATGGCCCAACAGTATGCCAACATTTTTATGGCTGACTTAGAACAACGCTTCCTCAGCTCTCGTCCCCTAACGCCCCTACTCTAGTTGCGCTATATTGATGACATCTTCATCATCTGGACCCATTGAAAAGAAGCCCTTGAGAAATTCCACCATGATTTCAACAATTTCCATCCCATCATCAACCTCAGCCTGGACCAGTCCACAAAAGAGATCCACTTCCTGGACACTACGGTGCTAATAAGCAATGGTCACATAAACACCACCCTATACTGGAAACCTACTGACCTCTATTCCTACCTATATGCCTCCAGCTTTCATCCAGACCACACCACATGATCCATTGTCTACAGCCAAGCTCTACGATACAACCACATTTCCTCCAACCCCTCAGACTGAGACAAACACCTACAAGATCTCTATCAAGCATTCTTACAACTACAATACCCACCTGCTGAAGTGAAGAAACAGATTGAGAGAGCCAGAAGAGCAGCCAGAAGTCACCTACTACAGGATAGGCCCAACAAAGAAAATAACAGAACACCACTAGCCATCACCTTCAGCCCCCAACTAAAACCTCTCCAACGCATCATCAAAGATCTACAACCTATCCTGAAGGACGACCCATCACTCTCACAGATCTTGGGAGACAGGCCAGTCCTTGCTTACAGACAGCCCCCCAACCTGAAGCAAATACTCACTAGCAACCACATACCACGCAACAGAACCACTAACCCAGGAACCTATCCTTGCAACAAAGCCCGTTGCCAACTGTGTCCACGTATCTATTCAGGGGACACCATCATAGGGCCTAATCACATCAGCCACACTATCAGAGGCTCACTCACCTGCACTTCTACCAATGTGATATATGCCATCATGTGCCAGCAATGCCCCTCTGCCATGTACATTGGTCAAACTGGACAGTCTCTTCGTAAAAGAATAAATGGACACAAATCAGACGTCAAGAATTATAACATTCAAAAACCAATCGGAGAACACTTTAATCTCTTTGGTCACTCACAGACCTAAAAGTTGCAATTCTTCAAAAAAAAAAAAATTCAAAAACAGACTCCAACGAGAGACTGCTGAATTGGAATTAATTTGCAAACTGGATACAATTAACTTAGGCTTGATTAAAGACTGGGAGTGGATGGGTCATTACACAGAGTAAAACTATTTGCCCCCCTCTCCCTCCCCCTCCCCCCCCCCCCCCCCCCCCCGTTCCTCAGACATTCTTGTCAACTGCTGGAAACTGTTTCTCCCCCCATCCCCTGCTGGTAACAGCTCACCTTAAGTGATCACTCTCGTTACAGTGTGTTTGGTAACACCCATTGTTTCATGTTCTCTGTGTATATAAATCTCTCCACTGTATTTTCCACTGAATGCATCTGATGAAGTGAGCTGTAGCTCACGAAAGCTTATGCTCAAATAAATTTGTTAGTCTCTAAGGTGCCACAAGTTCTCCTTTTCTTTTTACAGCATCATAGAATATCAGGGTTGGAAGGGACCTCAGGAGGCCATCTAGTCCAACCCCCTGCTCAAAGCAGGACCAATCCCCAACTAACTCATCCCAGCCAGGGCTTTGTCAAGCCTGACCTTGAAAACCTCTAAGGAAGGAGATTCCACCACCTCCCTAGGTAACCCATTCCAGTGCTTCACCACCCTCCTAGTGAAAATTTTTTCCTAACATCCAACCTAAACTTCACCCACTGCAACTTGAGACCATTACTCCTTGTTCTGTCATCTGGTACCACTCAGAACAGTCTAGATCCATCCTCTTTGGAACCCCATTTCAGGTAGTTGAAAGCAGTTATTAAATCCCCCCTCATTCTTCTCTTCTGCAGACTAAACAAACCCAGTTCCCTCAGCCTCTCCTCATAAGTCATGTGCTCCAGCCCCCTAATCATTTTTGTTGCCCTACGCTGGACTCTTCAAATTTTTCCACATCCTTCTTGTAGTGTGGGGCCCAAAACTGGACACAGTACTCCAGATGAGGCCTCACCAATGTCGAATACAGGAGAATGATCACGTCCCTTCATCGGCTGGCAATGCCCCTACTTATACAGCCCAAAATGCCGTGAGCCTTCTTGGCAACAAGGGCACACTGTTGACTCATATCCAGCTGATCGTCCACTGTAACCCCAAGGTCCTTTTCCGCAGAACTGCTGCCTAGGCATTCGGTCCCTGTGGCAGTGTATGGGATTCTTCCGTCCTAAGTGCAGGACACTGCATTTGTCCTTGTTGAACCTCATCAGATTTCTTTTGGCCCAATCCTCTAATTTGTCTAGGTCCCTCTGTATCCTATTCCTACCCTCCAGCATATCTACCACTCCGCCCAGTTTAGTGTCATCTGCAAACTTGCTGAGGGTGCAATCCACACCATCCTCCAGATCATTAATGAAGATATTGAACAAAACTGGCCCCAGCACCGACCCTTGGGGCACTCCACTTGATACTGGCTGCCAACTAAACATGGAGCTATTGATCACTACACATTGAGCCCGATGATCTGGCCAGCTTTCTGTCTACCTTATAGTTCATTCATCCAGCCCATACTTCTTTAATTTGCTGGCAAGAATACTGTGGGAGACCGTGTCAAAAGCTTTGCTAAATTCAAGAAATAACACATCCACTGCTTTCCCCTCATCCACAGAGCCAGTTATCTCGTCATAGAAGGCAATTAGGTTAGTGAGGCATGACTTGCCCTTGGTGAATCCATGCTGACTGTTCCTGATCACTTTCCTCTCCTCCAAGTGCTTCAGAATTGATTCCTTGAGGACCTGCTCAATGATTTTTCCAGGGACTGAGATGAGACTGACTGGCCTGTAGTTCCCCAGATCCTCCTCCTTCCCTTTTTTTAAAGATGGGCACTACATTAGCCTTTTTCCAGGCTTCCGGGACCTCCCCCGATCGCCATGAGTTTTCAAAGATAATGGCCAACGGCTCTGCAATCACATCCACCAACTCCTTTAGCACCCTCAGATGTAGTGCATCCAGTACCATGGACTTGTGCTTGTCCAGCTTTTCTAAATAGTCCTGAACCACTTCTTTCTCTACAGAGGGCTGGTCACCTCCTCCCAATGCTGTGCTGGCCAGTGCAGCAGGCTGGGAGCTGACCTTGTTTGTGAAGACAGAGGCAAAAAAAGCATTGAGTACATTAGCTTTTTCCACATCCTCTGTCACTAGGTTGCCTCCTTCATTCAGTAAGGGGCCCACACTTTCCTTGACTTTCTTCTTGTTGCTAACATACCTGAGGAAACCCTTCTTGTTACTCTTAACATCTCTTGCTAGCTGCAACTCCAAGTGTAATTTGGCCTTCCTGATTTTACTCCTGCATGCCTGAGCAATATTTTTATACTCCTCCCTGGTCATTTGTCCAATCTTCCGCTTCTTGTAAGCTTCTGTTTTGTGTTTAAGATCAGCAAGGATTTCACTAAAAAGAAAAGGAGTACTTGTGGCACCTTAGAGACTAACCGATTTATTTGAGCATAAGCTCTCGTGAGCTACAGCTCACTTCATCGGATGCATAAAGTGGAAAAACAAGCCAAGCTGGTCACCTGCCATATTTACTATTCTTTCTACACATTGGGATGGTTTGTTCCTGCAACCTCAATAAGGATTCTTTAAAGTACAGCCAGCTCTCCTGGACTCCTTTCCCCCTCATGTTATTCTCCCAGGTGATCCTGCCCATCAGTTTCCTGAGGGAGTCAAAGTCTGCTTTTCTGAAGTCCAAGGTCCATATTCTGCTGCTCTCCTTTCTTCCTTGACCAGACACGTCGTTTGTTCCACCAGCAGTCTATATGCAAACTCTTGGTTACAAAACACTCGGCAGTCTGGATCTTGGCAAACAGTGCAATTAGTGAGAAAGTAATGGCTGACTGGCATTTTAAGCACCTTGTCATCTAACCCAGAGCGTGGCTAATCAGTGTTTAGAGTGCCAACTTCAGCTGGTAGTTAATATGCAGATTAGACTGTCCAATATCATTAACACCCTTAGAGCTAAAATGGGGCTAGTAATAAAGAGAAACTTTGCAAAATGTCTGTGTAGAAAAGTGCTTGTATTATGAGCTCTCACACCTTAGTTAAAGGGAGAGAGGCAGCTGCTCTTTAATAAAGGCCTCCTTTCTTCCAAGTGCTCATTATGTTTAAGTGTTACATAAATCTTTCTTTTTGAATTAATATGCAAACTAGATACCATTAATTTGGGTTTGAATAGAGACTGGGAGTGGCTGGGTCATTGCACATATTGAATCTATCTCCCCATGTTAAGTATCCTCACACCTTCTTGTCAACAGTCTAAATGGGCCATCTTGATTATCACTACAAAAATGTTTTTTGTCCTGCTGATAATAGATCATCTTAATTAATTAGCCTCTTACACTTGGTATGGCTACTTCCACCTTTTCATGTTCTCTGTATGTGTGTGTGTGTGTATATATATATATATATATATATATCTTCTTACTTTATGTTCCATTCTGTGCATCCGATGAAGTGGGTTATAGCTCACGAAAGCTTATGCTCAAATAAATGTGTTAGTTTCTAAGGTGCCACAAGTACTCCTTTTCTTTTTGCCTCTAGCTGTGGAGAAACTGCCCATGTTATCAAATCATTTGTTTAGAGTTGAATAACAGGTATCTGAATGAGCCAATAAATCCTGTTCAAACACCTGTTAGGGAGTCCAAACATAACTGTTGTATTCTTATCTCCTGCACAGTCACTCCCCCCAAAACACAGATACACACACAAATATTCTTCTCAAGTAAATCACATCTCAGACTGTGTCCATTTACAAGGAACTGAGGAGAAATTCGTTCTCTGACTCCATCTTCTGGAGGGGCGGGAGGGATGAGTTTTAGAAAACTTCTTTGGGCTGTACAGAGCCTACTATAATGGGGTCCCAATCTTGACTGGGGCCCTCAGGCACAATCCCAATATCACTATTTAAATCATAATAAAAAACTGACACCTGTATCTAGATGTGTTCTCCCTACCACATGCATGCCTATATGCCAGAGGTTTGACCCACAACGTAAATATTTAGTTTGCAGTATTATTGTAGACATGTTGGTCCCAGGATATGAGAGAGAGACAAGATGGGTGAGGTAATATCTTTTATCAGGCCAGTTTTTGTTGGTGGAAGAGAAAGAAGCAAGCTTCCGAGCTACATGGAGTTCTTCTTGTCTCTCTCATAAATATTTAGTGACATACAATACATATTCGGCATCAAATACCGTGGAAGTTGCAGTGACATATTCATCCTATAGACTGGAATAATGGCTATGGAGGGGCTAAGAACATAAGAACAGCTATACTCAGGGCCATCCTTAGGCATATGTGGCTGCGTAGGGCACCCAAAAATTTGGGGCACCACTCCAGACTCTTCCTCTCCCTGTTTCAGAGGAACAGCCGTGTTAGTCTGTATTCGCAAAAAGAAAAGGAGTACTTGTGGCACCTTAGAGACTAACCAATTTATTTGAGCATGAGCTTTCGTGAGCTTAGCTTTTGTCTCTAAGGTGCCACAAGTACTCCTCTCCCTGTTCTGACCCTTTCTGCAGCCTCCCATAGCTAGCTGCTGCAGCCTGGTGACTCTTATTCCAGAGGAGATCTAGTAACTTAAAAGTGAAAACGCCTTCCAGCCTGACGGAGGGATTAGCACAACACTGAAACTGTTAAAGAGCCATTCAATTGGTAATGGGGCCATTTAACAGGTATTTGCCAACCCATAGGTATATACTGTCAGTTTCTGAATTTACTGACAAAAACAGTTGTGCATTACTGTAATATTTACTCAGAACATGTTAGTCTATAGGACCTTAGTTTAAAATTTGCTTTAAAAATATTTCATTAGAAGATTGCTGAAGATTATAAAGTCACATCTCTAAAAATACTTGCATAGGTTTTTAGATCCACAATCTGAGTATTCATCTTTAACCTTAAATGCTTGGATCTTCAGACATGTAGTTTTTTAAATAAATCCTTCAAAAGACCACTCTTATCTAAAATACACATTTTAAATTTAATTACTATAGTACAAAAAAACTTGCCTCCAAAGACTTCTTGTCCTTTCTGTCCATCCCTTTCTCCCTTCACCCCCCTTTTGAAGAGATGCTAGCCCTAAAGAGAAAACACCCCTTTCCTTCCACATAGCTGGACAAACGAGTTTCCCTTTCTTTACTTCTGATTTCATGAACTAATTTTAAGAGAACCCTCCAGCAAAATCAGTACCTTAGTAAGATATAAAATCCTTTGTTATGTCTAAAATCTTTGGAAACATATTTTTTTAAAGTTGGTAAAATTTCATAAACATGTCTGTTGTTATGGAGATCACACAAAGAAAATTAGTGTTCCCTTTTTCTAAAAGCAATGAACATTGTTATAAACACACTAAAACTCTGTGACTGATTAATTTAAAATAATGTCTTTGTTTCAGTGAGTTAAATATGTAGTAATCTGGAATGATTACTTTCTGAAGACTTAAGAGTACATTTACAATATAAAATCAGCTCAGAAATACTGATTAAGAAAATGTAAAACAGAGAAGAGATGCATCATGTATTCCTTAATATTTAAGATTGTATTCAGCAGGACAGCTGACTTGCCCTTAATACAAAGGTTTTGCAAATAAATCTCTGACAAACTTCAGGGTATATCAAAATACCTGTGACTGATATTTTTTATTCCAAAATATAGAGCTTTTAATTAGGTACCTTCTACATGTCCAGTCTTCACCTTTTGGCATGCAATGGAAAACATGCTCCATTTTATTGTGAAAAAAACACCCTTCTGCAATTTCTTTCTAATGTCATTTGCTTCACTTGGGTTCAGAGATTTGGCTTGAAGGGGGAGAGCAGGGAGGGGGAGGGAAGAGAGGAGAGAAACAGTGGGGAGAGGCGGGGCCTGGGCAGAGTTGGGGAAGGGTCTGGGACTGAGCAGGGTTGGAGTATGGGTGGGGCCACAGCTAGCCTCCCTAAGCGGCAGCTTCACCCCCCGCCCTTGACACTGGGTAAGAGCAGGTCTGCTCCCACACACGCAGCACGTGCTGCAGTGTCCTTTGGCAGGCTCCATATTGACAGAGCCAAATGCACGGCAGCCGCACATTCTGCATGAGGGAGAGGGTATGGGGGTCTCTGCAGGGAACTGTGACTCTCCACCACCGTGAGGCGGGCTGGATGGCTCAATATCCTTGCTACCTCGTCCCTCCTCCCCTGGGGTGCAAGCCCAGGTTGCCGTCGGGCATAGGGGCACCAGTTTAATAATACTGTGTAGGGCCCCATAAATCCTAAGGACGGCCCTGGCTATACTGGGTCAGATCAGTAGTTCATCTAGCCCAGTATCCTGGCATTGGCTACGTTGGAAGACAGAATACTGGGCCAGATGGACCAGTCTGACTGAATATGTCCATTCTTATGTTCTCCAATTTGTTAAGGTAGTTTTGAATTCTAATCCTGTCCTCCAAAGTGCTTACAAACCCTCCCATCTTGGTGTTACCCACAAATTTTATAAGCATACTCTCTATTCCCTTATCCATCTCCTATCGTCCACTCCCAGCTACTGGCAGGCAACGGCTAGAGACACCCAGAGAATGGGTGATCATCTTGGCTAACAGCCTCCTGATCATCTTGGCTAATAGCCATTGATGGACTTTTTGTTTACACTGGCACTTTCGTCATTAAAATTTTTGTTGCTCAATCGTGTGAAAAAACAACCCCTTGAACAACAAAAGTTTTAACAATGAAAAGCACCAGCGTGGACAGCGCTTCGTTGGCAGGAGCCACTCTCCCGTCAATGAGGCTACTGCCCCTCGTTGGGGTCTCTCCCAGCGACAAAGAGCAGCTACACTGTGCATGTTACAACAGCGCGGCTGCAGCGGCACAATCACGCCATTGTAAGGTGCTCAGTGTAGACATAGCCTTATTCTTTTTTGAACTGACTTATAGTTTTGGCCTTCACAGTATCCCCTGGCAATGAGTTCCACAGGTTGACTGTGTATTGTGTGAAGAAGTACCTCCTTATGTTTGTTTTAAACCTGCAGCCTATTAAATGTATCGGATGACCCCTGGTTCTTGTGTTATGTGACAGAATAAATAACACTTCCCTGTACACTTTCTCTACACTTTTTTCTTTCTGTGATTTTATAAACCTCTATCATATCCCCCCTTAGTCATCTCTTTTCCAAGCTGAACAGTCCCAGTCTTTTTAACCTCTCCTCACATGGAAGTTGTTCCATACCCTTACTCATTTTTATTGCCTTTCTCTGTACCTTTTCCAATTCTATATCTTTTTTGAGATGGGGTTCCTGCAATGCCTATTATATCAATATCCCCACTTAAAACCATGTACTCTAGTTCACCCATGTTAGTATTTAGACTTATAGCATTTGTATATACTTATAAAATTTTCACTTTTTAGCTGTCTACTGTTAGGGGATGTAATTGAATGGGACTCTTTTTCATTTGACTGTTTTTCTTCAGTTCCTACCTGTACTTTATCAACGTCTATCCTCTCCTCTTTTCTAGGACATAGAGAATCTCCGTTAATAGACATCCTTGCGATGTCTCTGTCTGAACCATGTGCTCCTCTATACCTGTGGGCTTTCTCCCGGCCCTTAGTTAAAAACTCTTCTTAATTTTTACCTTTTTAATTTTACATACCAGCAACCTGGTTCCATTTTGGTTTAGGTGGAGCCCCTTCTTGTATGGCTCCTCCTTTCCCAAAAGGTTCCCCAGTTCCTAATAAACCTAAACCCCTCCTCCTTACACTATCGTCTCATCCGACTGGCCCTGCATGTGGAACTGGAAGCATTTCAGAGAATGCTACCAAGGAGCCCTGGACTTTAATCTCTTACTCAGCAGTTTAATAACCTGCCCAGCCTAACTCTGCTTAGTTCCCTACATTAAGACCAAGTAATTAGGCTTTAATAGGGAAGCCTGAATTTCACTCTTACAGCTCATATTTCATATATTATCTTGCATTCCTGATTCTACGGATGCCTTAAAAATTCATCTGCTAAGTAATGTTACAGTTTTCTTGCAGATTTATATTTAATTACACCAAGCGACGTTAATGCAGAGTTAAGGATGCTTGGTGGTATGTCATCCCCTTGCAGAATGCTGACTTGAGCAAAACTCAAACTTCTGAAAACCGGGGAAAATGCACAGTTAAGGTTGCCCATGAAACCTTATCTCTGCCCTCTTTCAGCAGTGCCCTAATACACTGTGTTAACACACATACCTTTATGCTGTCAACTCCACGGCTGCTGAAATGTACAAGCTCTTCACTTTCTTTTACAACCCATTCACTCTCTCCCACAGAATCCCATGTAACACTATTAAAGGACAAAAAGAAAAAAAGAAGGGGAAAAAATTCTGGTCTAAGTGAATTTCCTTGTAGCACATAGGCTGTCTGCAACAAAGCCAGGGATTGAACTGACTTCTGTTCCCACCTCTGGCAGAGGACCTATGCCTCATTCTCCACTCATCTTTCAACAGCTACATATCACATGGAACCATAATGACCCCCTGTATTAGTCATCAGCATTGTTGGAACACTATAACTTGAGCAAAGGAATAAATGGTTGCCATAGTCGGTTATTATCCTCTATAATATCCTCACACTTTGTCAGTGGTTTACACATCTATTTTTGACACAGCTGAGGAATGCTGAGAACCCTGGATTTTATTCTGTGCTTACCCCTAGAGAGGAATGTGGTGTAGTGTAGTGGTTACAGGCAGCACAGCCAAGCATGTAGGTTTGGCACTTTCATCCTGAAAGGCAGTCCCACGCATTGGAGAGACTTCAGTTCTATTGCCAGCTCTGTCAGAAAGTGATCTTTCAGTTACTTTATTTGTAAAACTGGTGAATAATACTTGCTTCTCTCCTAAGTTAGAAGTAAGAGGCATTGCTCAATAACAAGAGCTCCCACACAGAATTAACACCAGGAAGTAGAAGAGCTTAGACAAAAACTCATGATTAGGGCTGCAGGGTTTTCACAGAGGTAAAAATGTCACAGATACTATGATGTTTCTGTTTATCTGTGACTTGTCTTTGTGTATGCAATTGTAATAAACTCACCCAGCAGTGATGGCTCTTGTGACTTCTGTCCACAGTGCTGGGTTTGGCTTTCCACTGCAAGCATTGCGACCTGACTCCCAGACTTGCAGCACCTCTCACTCAAATTTGTCTCAGCCACCCCGCACCCCATCATGATGGAGGGGCAGCGGGGCCAAACCTTAGTGGTCCTTTGACTCCATTCACCACGATACAATGCCTGCAGTAGCAAGCTGGGCCCAGCCCCACAGGACTGGAGCCTACACACACACACACTTTGAATGGCATTCCCATGACCTTACACACCATTTCCCCCTAAACCTGTGATTTTTAACTAACTGTACCATGATTGCTCTGTGATTTTTTATTATAAACACTGGGACAAATCTGCAGCCCTACTCATGATCTATTCCTGACTCCTAGTCCAGCACACCAAAGGTCCATGAAAGATAGGTGTTTCTGTGTCCCCCTTGTCTGGAGCTCTAGCTCTGCAACTGTAACTATAATATTGGGAGCCCCAATTAGTATCCCATCAGCATAGCCCAATTTAGATACTGAATTTATTCTAGGCCAAGTTGAGCTATCATGATGGGATAATGATCAGGGCTTCCTACGTAGTAGACACAGAGCAAGAGCTCTGGGTGAGGGGGACACCGCAGCAATAGCCACTCCCTTTCAGCCCATGAAAAAGTGTGCAGGGTGGGAGCTGAGAGAAGATGATGATTTCTAGTCTCAGCTCAGTAGAATAACACCAGGGATGGGCTTGTCTCACTGTATGTTGACTTATCCCATTTTATTACAATGTGGTGAAAATTCTCCATAGCTAATCTTCAGCCTTATCTTATCTTTAGCTATAAACATGTTATTAGCCTCTTTACATTGCTACAATTTATAAGAATTTTATTGTGCATCAAAATGGCTTTGATGTGCAAACTAAGAACACTTGTATTTCCACAGTATCATTGTATACATCATCTATGTAATTCTGCAAGTTTCTTTATCAGCCAATTATATCTGGCCCATAAAATAACCTTAACTCTGCATCTTCATTTTATGAATCCATTTTACTGGATAGTAAAGAAAGCTGAGCCAGTCATTCACATCAAATAATCTATCAACGAATGTAGACTTTCTTTCCGCTTGTTGAAGATCTACAAACAGATTGTGATTATTCTCAGATTTTTTTTTTCATTTCATTTCACCCAATGAATTTTTCAGCAACTTTTCGTACCCTCTCTCTATTGGTTGTGAACAGATCACTGATATTCAATATCCAAAATACAAGGTGAGTTGGCTAGTTGTTCTTGTATATACCACATGGAATTAATTATTGGTTGTTTATATCACATGGTATTATTTCTGTTTCCTGACTGGATGAGTTTGACATTTATAATGAGGAGGATGATTTGAGATGCCAGGGAGGATTTGTCTCTTTCAGGATTTGTCCATACAAGGAAGAAGGGGGTTTTCTTACCATGTATTAGGTAACACATAGTAAAATCCTTAGTGAAGACAGACTGTAGTTTTTACAAGTTTTAGCAGGTCAAGGTGAACATTAGGGGGAAGCCAAGAACTTACCTTTATATTAATAATAAATGTGAAAACTACAAACTGTGTTAGCTAATGTGGTATACCAGTGAAGGCAAAGCCTCACAGGGAGGAGATTAATGGCATTAGGGCATTTTAGAAGATTTTAAACCTTTCTCTTCTGGGCCATGCAAGATTTGCCTAAGGCATTCCACAAGGAGTGAAGACAGACGTTTCCCTGCACATGCCACTTGCCTCCCTGGTCCTTACTGGAGCTTATGAAATGAAGAATAGGCCTCTCCTTCCTCACCATCCTAGGTCCGGAGATTGGATAGAATTCCCACTTGTGCTGTGCATCTGGGAGACACCGCCAGACAGATTGGCTTCAGCACTGCCTACCCTGTTTGAAGAACCCAGAGAAAGGAACCAGGGAGTACACCTTATGCCCTGGTCTACACTAGGACTTTAGGTCGAATTTAGCAGCGTTAAATCGATGTAAACCTGCACCCGTCCACACAATGAAGCCCTTTATTTCGACTTAAAGGGCTCTTAAAATCGATTTCCTTACTCCACCCCGACAAGTGGATTAGCGCTTAAATCGACGTTGCCGGCTCGAATTTGGGGTACTGTGGACACAATTCGATGGTATTGGCCTCCGGGAGCTATCCCAGAGTGCTCCATTCTGACCGCTCTGGACAGCACTCTCAACTCAGATGCACTGGCCAGGTAGACAGGAAAAGAACCGCGAACTTTTGAATCTCATTTCCTGTTTGGCCAGCGTGGCAAGCTGCAGGTGACCATGCAGAGCTCATCAGCACAGGTGACCATGATGGAGTCCCAGAATCGCAAAAGAGCTCCAGCATGGACCGAACGGGAGGTACGGGATCTGATCGCTGTTTGCGGAGAGGAATCCGTGCTATCAGAACTCCGTTCCAGTTTTCGAAATGCCAAAACCTTTGTGAAAATCTCCCAGGGCATGAAGGACAGAGGCCATAACAGGGACCCGAAGCAGTGCCGCGTGAAACTGAAGGAGCTGAGGCAAGCCTACCAGAAAACCAGAGAGGCGAACAGCCACTCTGGGTCAGAGCCCCAAACATGCCGCTTCTATGATGAGCTGCATGCCATTTTAGGGGGTTCAGCCACCACTACCCCAGCCGTGTTGTTTGACTCCTTCAATGGAGATGGAGGCAATACGGAAGCAGGTTTTGGGGACGAAGATGATGATGATGAGGAGGTTGTAGATAGCTCACAGCAAGCAAGCGGAGAAACTGGTTTTCCCGACAGCCAGGAACTGTTTCTCACCCTAGACCTGGAGCCAGTACCCCCCGAACCCACCCAAGGCTGCCTCCTGGACCCAGCAGGTGGAGAAGGGACCTCTGGTGAGTGTACCTTTTAAAATACTATACATGGTTTAAAAGCAAGCATGTGAAAGGATTACTTTGCCCTGGCATTTGCGGTTCTCCTAGATGTAGTCCTAAAGCCTTTGCAAAAGGTTTCTGGGGAGGGCAGCCTTATTGCGTCCTTCATGGTAGGACACTTTACCACTCCAGGCCAGTAACACGTACTCGGGAATCATTGTAGAACAAAGCATTGCAGTGTATGTTTGCTGGCATTCAAACAACATCCGTTCTTTATCTCTCTGTGTTATCCTCAGGAGAGTGAGATATAATTCATGGTCACCTGGTTGAAATAGAGTGCTTTTCTTCAGAGGACACTCAGAGGAGCCCATTCCTGCTGGGCTGTTTGCCTGTGGCTAAACAGAAATGTTCCCCGCTGTTAGCCACAGGGAGGGGGGAAGGTTGAGGGGGTAGTCACGCGGTGGGAGGAGGCAAAATGCGATCTTGTAACGAAAGCACATGTGCTATGTATGTAATGTTAACAGCAAGGTTTACCCTGAAAGAGTGTAGCCACTGTTTTATAGAATGTGTCTTTTTAAATACCGCTGTCCCTTTTTTTTTCTCCACCAGCTGCATGTGTTTCAATGATCACAGGATCTTCTCCTTCCCAGAGGCTAGTGAAGCTTAGAAAGAAAAAAAAAACGCACTCGCGATGAAATGTTCTCCGAGCTCATGCTGTCCTCCCACACTGACAGAGCACAGACGAATGCGTGGAGGCAAATAATGTCAGAGTGCAAGAAAGCACAAAATGACCGGGAGGAGAGGTGGCGGGCTGAAGAGAGTAAGTGGCGGGCTGAAGACAGGGCTGAAGCTCAAATGTGGCAGCAGCGTGATGAGAGGAGGCAGGATTCAATGCTGAGGCTGCTGGAGGACCAAACCAGTATGCTCCAGTGTATGGTTGAGCTGCAGCAAAGGCAGCTGGAGCACAGACTGCCACTGCAGCCCCTCTGTAACCAACCGCCCTCCTCCCCAAGTTCCATAGCCTCCACACCCAGACACCCAAGAACGCCTCCGGCCAACCAGCCACTCCACCACAGAGGATTGCCCAAAAAAAAGAAGGCTGTCATTCAATAAATTTTAAAGTTGTAAACTTTTAAAGTGCTGTGCTTAAAGTGCTGTGTGGCATTTTCCTTCCCTCCTCCACCACCCCTCCTGGGCTACCTTGGTAGTCATCCCCCTATTTGTGTGATGAATGAATAAAGAATGCATGAATGTGAAGCAACAATGACTTTATTGCCTCTGCAAGCGGTGATTGAAGGGAGGAGGGGCGGGTGGTTAGCTTACAGGGAAGTAGAGTGAACCAAGGGGCGGGGGGTTTCATCAAGGAGAAACAAACAGAACTTTCACACCGTAGCCTGGCCAGTCATGAAACTGGTTTTCAAAGCTTCTCTGATGCGTACCGCGCCCTCCTGTGCTCTTCTAACCGCCCTGGTGTCTGGCTGCGCGTAACCAGCAGCCAGGCAATTTGCCTCAACCTCCCACCCCGCCATAAACGTCTCCCCCTTACTCTCACAGATATTGTGGAGCACACAGCAAGCAGTAATAACAGTGGGAATATTGGTTTCGCTGAGGTCTAAGCAAGTCAGTAAACTGCGCCAGCGCGCCTTTAAACGTCCAAATGCACATTCTACCACCATTCTGCACTTGCTCAGCCTGTAGTTGAACAGCTCCTGACTACTGTCCAGGCTGCCTGTGTACGGCTTCATGAACCATGGCATTAAGGGGTAGGCTGGGTCCCCAAGGATACATATAGGCAATTCAATATCCCCAACAGTTATTTTCTGGTCTGGGAATAAAGTCCCTTCCTGCAGCTTTTGAAACAGACCAGAGTTCCTGAAGATGCGAGCATCATGCACCTTTCCCGGCCATCCCACGTTAATGTTGGTGAAACGTCCCTTGTGATCCACCAGAGCTTGCAGCACTATCGAAAAGTACCCCTTGCGGTTTATGTACTCGGCGGCTTGGTGCTCCGGTGCCAAGATAGGGATATGGGTTCCGTCTATAGCCCCACCACAGTTAGGGAATCCCATTGCAGCAAAGCCATCCACTATGACCTGCACATTTCCCAGGGTCACTACCCTTGATATCAGCAGATCTTTGATTGCGTGGGCTACTTGTATCACAGCAGCCCCCACACTAGATTTGCCCACTCCAAATTGATTCCCGACTGACCGGTAGCTGTCTGGCGTTGCAAGCTTCCACAGGGCTATCGCCACTCGCTTCTCAACTGTGAGGGCTGCTCTCATCTTGGTATTCATGCGCCTCAGGGCAGGGGAAAGCAAGTCACAAAGTTCCATGAAAGTGCCCTTATGCATGCGAAAGTTTCGCAGCCACTGGGAATCGTCCCAGACCTGCAACACTATGCGGTCCCACCAGTCTGTGCTTGATTCCCGAGCCCAGAATCGGCGTTCCACAGCATGAACCTGCCCCATTAGCACCATGATGCATGCATTGGCAGGGCCCATGCTTTCAGAGAAATCTGTGTCCATGTCCTGATCACTCACGTGACCGCGCTGACGTCGCCTCCTCGCCCGGTATCGCTTTGCCAGGTTCTGGTGCTGCATATACTGCTGGATAATGCGTGTGGTGTTTAATGTGCTCCTAATTGCCAAAGTGAGCTGAGCGGCCTCCATGGTTGCCTTGGTATGGCGTCCGCACAGGAAAAAGGCGTGGAACGATTGTCTGCCGTTGCTCTGATGGAGGGAGGGGCGACTGACGACACGGCTTACAGGGTTGGCTTCAGGGAGCTAAAATCAACAAAGGGGGGTGGCTTTACATCAAGGAGTATTTCAGGCAGGACTTCACGGAGGGTTCCAATAAGAAATGGTGCACCTAAGTTATCGTTCTTATTGGAACAAGGAGGTTAGCCTGGCCTCTGATTGATACATGGCTAGATTTACCTCGCTGCACCTTCTCTGTGAGTGACTGCAGTGTGACCTAGAGGAATGAGTCCCCTAGACAGGGGAGGAGGCAAATGAGTACAAAACAAATCTGGTCTATTTCTTGTTTTGACCCACTCCATCTATCTTTTACATCTTTGGCTGGCAGCAGACGGTGCAGAAGGACTGCATGCCATCCACATCTCATGGCTGCTCGGCAGAAGATGGTACAGTACGACTGCTAGCCATCCTCATCTCTTGCCTGCCTGGCAGAAGATGGTACAGTACGACTGCTAGCAGTCCGTATCGCCTGCCCGCTCACCATAAGACGGTTCAATAGGACTGACTGCAGGACTAAAGAGAATGACCTGGTCAAGTCACTCCAAATTTAGTCCCTGCGCCCATGTCTGCCCAGGCGCTCCCAGCCGACGTGGCCAGGAGCACCTCGGACACGACGAGGACGACTACCAGTCGTATTGCACCATCTGCTGCCAGAAGGCAATGGGTTGCTGCTACTGTGCAGCAAAGCCGTACCGCGTCTGCCAGCACCCAGGAGACATAGGGTGACGGTTACCTGAGCGGGCTCCAGGCTTGCCGTGGTATGGCGTCTGCACAGGTAACTCAGGAAAAAAGGCGCGAAATGATTGTCTGCCCTTGCTTTCACGGAGGGAGGGAGGGAACGGGGGCCTGACGATACGTACCCAGAACCACCCGCGACAATGTTTTAGCCCCATCAGAGTGCTCCATTGTGACTGCTCTGGACAGCACTCTCAGATGCCCGATTGTTTGCCGTTGCTCTGACGCCGGGAGGGGCGACTGAGGACACGGCTTACAGGGTTGGCTTCAGGGAGCTAAAATCAACAAAGGGGGTGGCTTTACATCAAGGAGTATTTCAGGTAGGACTTCACGGAGGGTTCCAGTAAG
Source organism: Caretta caretta (assembly GCF_965140235.1). Lineage (NCBI taxonomy): Eukaryota > Metazoa > Chordata > Testudines > Cheloniidae > Caretta > Caretta caretta. The sequence continues at coordinate 103,568,604 of NC_134209.1, forward strand.
AAATGGTGCACCTAAGTTATTGTCCTTATTGGAACAAGAAGGTTAGCCTGGCCTCTGATTGATACATGGCTAGATTTACCTCGCTGCACCTTCTCTGTGAGTGACTGCAGTGTGACCTAGAAGAATGAGTCCCCTAGACAGGGGAGGGGGGGAAGCAAATGAGTACAAAACAAATCTGGTCTATTTCTTGTTTTGATCCACTCCATCTATCTTTTACATCTTTGGCTGGCAGCAGACGGTGCAGAAGGACTGCATGCCATCCACATCTCATGGCTGCTCGGCAGAAGATGGTACAGTACGACTGCTAGCAGTCCGTATCGCCTGCCTGCTCACCATAAGACGGTTCAATAGGACTGACTGCAGGCAGGACTAAAGAGAATGACCTGGTCAAGTCACTCCAAATTTAGTCCCTGCGCCCATGTCTGCCCAGGCTCTCCCAGCCGACGTGGCCAGGAGCACCTCGGACATGACGATGACGGCTACCAGTCGTACTGTACCGTCTGCTGCCACAAGGCAAGGGGTTGCTGCTACTGTGTAGCAATGCCGTACCACGTCTGCCAGCACCCAGGAGACATAGGGTGACGGTTACCTGAGCGGGCTCCATGCTTGGGCATCTGCACAGGTAACTCAGGAAAAAAGGCGCGAAATGATTGTCTGCCCTTGCTTTCACGGAGGGAGGGAGGGAACGGGGGCCTGACGATATGTACCCAGAACCACCCGCGACAATGTTTTAGCCCCATCAGGCATTGGGATCTCAACCCAGAATTCCAATGGGCAGCGGAGACTGCGGGAACTGTGGGATAGCTACCCACAGTGCAACGCTCCGGAAGTCGACTCTAGCCTCGGTACTGTGGAAGCGCTCCGCCGAGTTAATGCACTTAATGCACTTAGAGCATTTTCTGTGGGGACACACACACTCGAATATATAAAACCGATTTCTAAAAAACCGACTTCTATAAATTCGACCTTATTCCGTAGTGTAGACATACCCTTAGAGTCAGCAAGGCATGTGGTATGCCTGTGGACAGAGAGCTCTAAGGCTTTTCCATGCCATGTGCTGGGAAGCTTGTGTTTGGGACAAAGTATTTGGCTGCCTGGCCAAAAACTATAAAAGGCAGCTGCACTATCTCCATTTTGTCTTCATTCCTAATTCTTACCTCTGGGGTAACTTTTCTATAAATGAAGCTTTGAATAAAGGACTGAATGGCCCACCCAAGCTGTGGATGTGCTCCTGTGGGACTTTCAAGCCAACAAACTACCAATACTGCTAAGAGCTGATATGTGGAGTTTGAAGTTTCTGTATGTATCTGACTGCTTTACCATTTAACAACGCTCTTCTTGTTCTTTCTTTTTTCTTTATAATAAACCTTTAATTTTAGACACTAAATGATTGGCTGGCAGCATGGTATTTTGGGTAAGATCCAACCTAATAGTGACCTGGCAATGTGGCATAGAAAAGAAGCCCTTTGGAGTTCAGAATAACATTTTGTACAGTGAGGAGAGGTTTTTAAATAACTTCTCACTGTACTGGACCTAGGTGCTGATTGGAAGCCTATGAACTGGAATGCAACAAGGGGGCTGTGTGATTTCTTTTTTTAACTTCTTGATAACCAGTGTGGGGGATCAGAAGTACAGTCTGTGACTGGTTGGTGAGTTTAACTTCAGTGTTAACCACCGGTTTTGAGAGTATCTGTTCTCCTTTTTGCAGCTTGCCCTGACCTCAGCATTTTCAGTAAGGGCTACCACAGGCACACCGGGTCACAGTCACCTTGTATCAATCTATTTGTGCAGGTGTCTAAACTCAAATTTGTCTCTGACTGACATAAGCGCTCTGTTATGGTGAGGCGGTAAAACCACTTCCCTGAATGGTGTTGAGCCACGATCACCCCACTGAGGTCGACGTGAGTGTACGCACTGCATGATCTACATCAACCCTAGCAGTCCTACAGCAGCATTGTCCCACAATGCCTGACAGTGACTGCTCATCATAATTGTGAACTCCACTGCCCAGAGGTCATGAAAACTGGAAGCCATACACTCCTTTAAAAACCCTGCATTTTTTTGAAATGCCTTTTCCTAATTGTCCACCTTGATGAGCACAGCTAGCAGCTTTCCCTTGTTGCATGCAGTTGCCTGATGAAAAGTGCTGGCTCCATGCACTAGATGTGCACTGCACTCCTGCCTAAAGTAGACAGGAGATATTGGACTTCCCATGGGGAGAAGAGGCCAGGCAGGCACAGCTATGAGCCAACTGTAGAAAAGTGGACATCTATGAAAGGTTGAATAGGGGATACAGGTGAAGGGGTAGGAGAGGGATCAACAGCAACGCCACTTGAAACCAAAGGAACTGCAGCAAGCATACCACAAAGTCAGCTGCAGACCTGCCACTTTTATGAGCTGCATGCTATCCTTGGTGTGACCTCACCAGCACCCTGCAGACCACCATGGATACCTCCAAGAAACCCAAGACAGAGATCCCTGCTGTAAACAGTGAGAGTGAGGAGGAGGAAGGGGGACACGCGGCAGGGGCATCCAGCTGTGCCATGAGTCAGTACCTGTTTCACAATCCACTGCAGTCTAATTGGTCACACCAGCCAAGCAAGGTCAAGCCTGATAAAGGGGAAGGAACCTTGGGTAAGTCTGTGCATGCATTTTTCCTTACAACATTTAAACAAGAAGATGGCGCACGGTTCAGCCTCAAGTCAGCAGGATACAGGTTTCATTGTTTGACTCATAAGAGAAGAATAGTGGAACGACAAATAGAGGTAGAGTTCATAGAATCATAGAATCATAGAATATAAGGGTTGGAAGGGACCCCTGAAGGTCATCTAGTCCAAGCCCCTGCTCGAAGCAGGACCAATTCCCAGTTAAATCATCCCAGCTAGGGCTTTGTCAAGCCTGACCTTAAAAACCTCTAAGGAAGGAGATTCTACCACCTCCCTAGGTAACGCATTCCAGTGTTTCACCACCCTCTTAGTGAAAAAGTTTTTCCTAATATCCAATCTAAACCTCCCCCACTGCAGCTTGAGACCATTACTCCTCGTTCTGTCATCTGATACCATTGAGAACAGTCTAGAGCCATCCTCTCTGGAACCCCCTTTCAGGTAGTTGAAAGCAGCTATCAAATCCCCCCTCATTCTTCTCTTCTGCAGGCTAAACAATCCCAGCTCCCTCAGCCTCTCCTCATAACTCATGTGTTCCACACCCCTAATCATTTTTGTTGCCCTTCGCTGGACTCTCTCCAATTTATCCACATCCTTCTTGAAGTGTGGGGCCCAAAACTGGACACAGTACTCCAGATGAGGCCTCACCAATGTCGAATAGAGGGGAACGATCACGTCCCTCGATCTGCTCGCTATGCCGCTACTTATACATCCCAAAATGCCATTGGCCTTCTTGGTAACAAGGGCACACTGCTGACTCATATCCAGCTTCTCGTCCACTGTCACCCCTAGGTCCTTTTCCGCAGAACTGCTGCCTAGCCATTCGGTCCCTAGTCTGTAGCTGTGCATTGGGTTCTTCCGTCCTAAGTGCAGGACCCTGCACTTATCCTTATTGAACCTCATCAGATTTCTTTTGGCCCAATCCTCCAATTTGTATAGGTCCTTCTGTATCCTATCCCTCCCCTCCAGCGTATCAGTTGATATCTGCTTTTCATTCCCCCGTAGGAATGGCTTCATGAGGTGGGTTGGAGCAGTTTGTTTATATGTCTAAGGCTGTCTCTTTTATCCTCTGGAGAGATCTTGATGAAACTTTCATGAGATTCTCTGCAATCCTCTGTCAAAGGTTTCCAGGGATGGCAGCCTTATTTCTTCCTCCGTAGTAGAATACTTCCCCATGCCACTCCATGAGGACTACAGTAGACACTGTTGCAGTAAAGGGACTAGCAGCATACAGGCCCAGGCAGCTTCAGGATGCCAGTAGCAGCTGTGTTCTCTACGCCTTTGTAACCCTCAGGAGTGAGGTATCAGCTAATCTCTCCACTGTCTGTTGAAAATAGTGCCAGTATTCAGTGCCACTGACCTATACTCATAAGTAAGGAAATAGAGTCCGAAATGTTATTGTTTCATGCAACTGAAGATTTCCCTTGTCATTGCCTCCTCCCTTGCCCTGCCAGGCCATACTTACCATGGCTGGAGCTGGAGAGCGGTGCCGTGCTGAGGCGCTCCAAAGATAAAGAGTCAATAAGCATGTCAGTCTGCAACGTATCTTTCCCTGTCTGTTGTGACTGTAAATCCACTAATACAGCTGTCTGTTTTATCTGTAGTTGCTGTTGTTAAGGACTTGAGGGGTGCCCCCTCCTCAACCACAGAACAGCTGATTCTGTGAGGAGGAGAAAGAAGCAGACTAGGGAGGATATGTTCAGGAAATCCTGCAAGCCAGTGCTGCATCAGACCATGAACAGAGAGCCTGGAAGGTGAATATGGCAGACAGGAGAAAGACTGAGGAGTCCCAACAGGAAAAAGGAGAGGGAGATAATGGGGCTTCTCAGGCAGCACATAATCATAGCCTTAATTATGAAGAACATAACTGGCAGCTATAACCATTGGGATTTTTTCTCACTAAGATCCAGTTTTGTGAGTAAATATTGCCAGCACCCTTCAATCTACAGAAAGCACATTCCACTATCATTCTGCACCCATGGAGTTGGTAGCTGAATCTTTCCGTGGTGCTGTCAAAGTGGCCAGTGTCTGGCTTCATGAGCCAGGGGAATAAGAGGTAGGCTGGGTTCCTCAGGATCACTACTGGCCTTTCAGTATCACCAATGATAATTTTTGGTTGGAAAAAGATGGTCCTACTTGCAACTTTCTGAAGAGTCCTGTGTTCTTAAAGATGCAAGTTTCAGAGTAACAGCCGTGTTAGTCTGTATTCGCAAAAAGAAAAGGAGTACTTGTGGCATTGGTTAGTCTCTAAGGTGCCACAAGTACTCCTTTTCTTTTTAAAGATGCAAGCATCACACACCTTCCCTGACCAGCCTAAATTGATGTTAGTGAAACACTCCCGGTGATCCACCAAAACTAGCATAACCATAGAAAAGAAGCCCGTTCTACTGAGGTACTCTGTAACAAGTGTAGTCAATTATCTTAATTTATTATTATTATTAATTTATTATTATTAAGTATCCATTTATTGTGTGATGTTATGATTCATCAATATGTTATATTACATATATTCATTGTATGTCAATCAGAGTTAATTTGTAGGATTATAAAAGTATAAGACTGATCAGCATTTAAAGGAACTAGGTAGTAGACATGAGTAAGACAAGCTGAAACGCAATAAACTGTGGGCTGAGGCCTGCAAGACTTTAGCTTAGCTATTTTAGGCCTTGGAGACAAGAAATGATGACACAAGTCAATGACCAAGAAATAACCGAAAAGATTATGGGAAAGAGGTACCAACTGGTAATATTGCAAAAGTATAGCTGGAAAGATTCAATTTAAATTATAAAATGCTGTAACAACAAATATTGTCTCTAACACATGCCTTAACTGCAAGATAAAGATGGTAAGTCAATGTTAACAAAAACCTACACAGCCTATAGAATTTGGGGTCCCTTGTGTTTCTAGGGGACACAGGCCAATGAAAAAGAGAGAGGGTTGACATCTGCAGCTGCTGCACGAATGCTACCCATGACCTTGAATTGATTATTGCTATGTCCCTCAACAATCTGTGCTTGTCGAAATCATCAGGTCCCCAGTTGTGGCAGTTCTTCCTGCGGCCCTGCAAATACCAAAGAATCAAGGGTTCTGTATTTGCAGTGTTCATGACGATCGCCCAGAGTACTGCAGGCTCCGTGATTCTGTCAGAGATGGTCGACAAGGAAAAGTGCTGCACAGGTTTGTAGGATTTTTTTTTAAGTGCAAAAATTATGGGATATGTATAACATTATGGGACGGGAAAAGGTGTATGATGGGAACTCGCTCCCTTGCTCCCAGTCACCCCTGCTCTACTTGTTTCTGCTCCATGATGCACTGCAAAAATTTTCTGGATGGTGGCGTGTGTAGGGTGACTAGCTGTCCCAATTTTATAGGAACAATCCCGATATTTGGGGCTTTGTCTTATATAGATACCTATTACCTCCCACCCCTTTCCGATTTTTCATACTTGCTGTTTGGTCACTGTTTGGTCACAGTGCAGTACACAGTGCAATGTGTACTGCACTGTGCTTTGACACAAGCACTCCTGGTGAGTACAAAAGCTGCCAAGTATGCATGTGCACAAGCAATAAACTAACTGCACTGGCTTTATGCCAATGTAACTTGCATCAACCAATGATTGTAGTGTAGACATGGCCTAGACACAGGCAGAATGGAAACTGGATTCTTTCCGGAACTTGCAACAGCTCTAAAAACTACTTAAATAACAGGTAATCTGATTCTGACCTCACTTACTCCATGCAAATCAAGAGTATCTTCATGATGTCAGTGGTGTTAAACCATTGCAAAGCCCATGTAAGTTAGAAGAGAACCGGGGCCATTGTCTCCTGTACAAAGTGATCCATCTCTTTACTATAAGAGACATTATCATTCCATGTAAATACCACCTCTTGTACTTCAAAGGACCTTGTGCATGCAAATAAATCAAAAGTAGTCCTGTGATTAACTTCACGCTCCTTCAGTTGGGTACATAACGGCTTCAAGTTAGCTGACAAGGTTTTCTTGGAGCTACAAATACAAGATTCATAGGCTACAGTGTGGCATGATGTGACAGAATACAGAATGGTTTTATTGGCATGAGTCTGAAATGACCACATTACTCATGAGTTATCAAGTTATAAGTGAGTTATTTGTGTCATTACAAACAAGTACACAGTTTTTCTCTTTTAATGTTTTTGTTTCTGATGCTGTTCAACAGTAGAAAATAGCCAAATTCTGCTCTCACTTATACTGGTGAAATCAATGGAGTTGCACTGGTGTAACTAAAAGCAGAATTTGCCCTAGGAGTCAGGGCAATAGTTATAGTTCATTATTGAAAATGTCAGTTCTAGTGTATTCTATCATGTCTAATCAACTAGTGAAGCACCAATCAAGTCAACAATAAAAGTTGGGTGCTAGCAGAAAGCAAGCTGGAACCTTTTAACACAGGTCTCCTTAAAACTGCTTCCCTAAAATCAATGCTCTGCTCAAAACATGAATACAGTATTTTGAACTGCATGGTAAGTATATATTGCTAGATATTTTTTTTTAATTACATTTTTCTGGAGTGGATCAGGCCTCCTTTTCACCCTGAAATGTATTCCTTGTGTATGGATATTATTCATGAACATTAACTGTCTGCTTTGTTCTGGTTATTTTATTGGTGAGAGTGCTGAGTAATTAAATATTTTGTCCTGCCACTAATATAGTATTTAGTAGTCTTGAAGTCTTAACTCATTACCCTGCTGAAGCATCATTGCTACAGAGCCCAAGAGCATCAGTTTAGAGGCTTCTTCACCATAGCTAGTGCTCAGATGAGAGATGGTAAGGATTTGAGAATGCATGTAAGAACTAAGATATTGTGAACAGGAAAGAAAGGAAATAGAGCACTTCTGTGATGAGACTCTATTATGAAGTAGTTAACAATTGTAGGTGAACAGAAGCTGGATCGGCAAGAGTTGGCAAGTAATAATGGAAAAAATTAATCTCTGGATAGACAGGAAGATCAGCACTTGGTCAGAGCAATGCTGAAGGTGGTGGAAGGGAAATGATTTCCAGGGAGTGAAAGCTGAGCGGAAAAGACACATTAAAGCACTGTAGTATTTAGTTGCTGATGGAATATCTGGATTCCGCAGTTTTCTTATAGATGTTGTCTTGATACTGTGATTAAGTATTTAGTGTCTCTGGCAAATTTTTTGCAAATTGTGTAAGTCAGCCTGGACAATTACTAAGGTTACCTACCCTTTCTAGTTGCTAGTTGCAGTAATATGAAACCCAAAGCTTGTCACGGTGGCAATATCAGTAGAGCTGTCCAGATGAAGAAATACACCAGTGCATCATTCAGATTCTATTTTAAATTGTGGTGTGTAATTACTGTAATCTTTCAATGATTTTAAGTCTCTTAGGCCATGTCTACACTAGCACTTATGTCGGCAAAACTTTGGTCGCTCAGGGATGTGAACCCCGCCCCCTCCCGAGCGACATAAGTTTTGCTGGCGTAAGTGCTTGTGTGCAAAGCACTATGTGGGCGGGAGATGCTCTCCTGCTGACATAGCTACCGCTGCTCATTGAGCTGGTTTTATTATGTCGACAGACGAGCTCTCTCCTGTTGGCATAACGTGGCTACAAAGAGCTCTTACAGAGGCACAGCTGTACAGCTTTGCCATTGTAAGCTTGTAAGTGTAGACATCACCTTAGTTTCTTTTTACTCTCGTTATCCTTTACATTTTGCAGTTATCTCTTTAATAGACATTTTATAAGACAATGTAGGAGTTCACATAGTCAAAACTGTTGCAAGTAACAACAAAGACAAAATGACACTGGCTACTTTAGTACAATTCTTTTATAAACATCCACGATATCCTCTCTATATGTGGCAGCCATTGGTAGATCAAAGTCTATTCACTACCCTTTAACAAGGTTTGGCAGAATTCAATTTTTATTTTTAATTTTATAATTTTTACAGATATCACTGTTTATTTCTAAGCATGTTTTCAATTTTTATAAATTTAAATGTTCATAGTTGTGGGATATTATGGGGGATCAGTCACTGGGGGGGGGGGAGTCAGACAATAATTATTTAATGACAGACATTGAGATTTAAAAAGTTAAAGATTTAAAGCTGTTAAAACACAAATTGTCAACATCAGATGTCAAAATATAAAAAATTAAGCTCTAGGGTCTCAAGCAGCATTTTTCTTGCTCTGCCTATCTGTAAATTTCTATTATTCTCAATGGAAATATTTTTTTGTTGATTTGTGTGTTTAAAATGGACATTTACCAATAAAAATCTAGTCCTTCCAAGCCTACTTTTAACTGATATCCATGGACTTTAAATATAGCATAACAATAACTACACAAAGATCTCTAATAATGTAATTATTAGTGCTCGAGGGTTGAAGATTTATTGATGATAATGGCAGTGGACTATAAACTGGCCTGATGTTAAGAAAGATAGTTTGATTTGTGTGTGTGTGTAAATCTGTAGGATAGTGGAGATGTGCTGACAGTATGAACCCACTGTCCATGGCACAATGCCTCTAGGACCAGCAGACGAGTGGCCCAGCTGACCCTGAAGGAAGTGCAATGTGCATATGTACATTCAGCTGTACTGGTCAACCATGCTGGCCAGAGCAGCAAAGGGGGTATGACTGTACCTTCACCCCACCCTGGAACTTAATTTTGATCAGTCCTGGTGCTTGATGAATGCAAGGACTGTGATTGTAATCGGTCCCTACACTGGGACACAGGTGGGCAATAAACTTTGAACACACATTTCCAATCCCTTCTCATGCAAGGTTAGACACAATCTATCTCATTTTACAGCCCATTGTTATACCTAGGTGTGTAAGTTAAGGCATCCAAATCCCACATGTGGGCACTGAGATACCTGTTTTATGTGTCTAAGGCCAATTTGAGCACCCACGTGCAGGATTTGGATGTCCTAATAAGGCCCCCATATTTCAAAACTGAGCCTCTCCTTCCAATTTCATGTATATCCCCCAGTTTATTTAGCATTCAATTCTGCTTTTGTATATTTATGCACAACTCCCACTTACTTCAATGAGAGAGGTAAGTATTTTAGTGTCTGAGGAGAGAGTGGGGCTTTCAGGGTGGAATTTTCAAAAGCATAACTGCTTCTACGAAAGTCAACAGGAATTTTATCTTTGACTTCAATCAGAACAGAATTAGGCTACCAGTAAAAGACTGAGTAAAATTAGAGTTTCTGAAATGTGCTGGGTTTCCAGGCTTAGAGAATGGAATTCTCTATTTATCCACAGAACAGTTATGGAACATATCCATATGAACTCCATACTGCCTCTACAATGTGCGTTATCCTAGAGGGGATTACCTTTAAGGGTGATAAAACAGTTCAGTCTTCATGCCTAGTTTGGATTTTTCTCGGAATTAGTGCCAATGATAAGTTTTGAGTATTTAGCATTTGTAGTTAGTAATAAATACACAAAATATTTTAATATCATTAATACATAAGTTCCCCAAAGTGATATTTGATAGTGCTATCTTTAAAAATTAAGGGCTAGATTCTCAGCTGATGTAAATCCACATAGCTCCATTGCAGTCATGCTTTATGATGGATCCAGGTAAGGATTACACAGTGCAGATGTTGCATTAGGTATCTTTAAATATTATATGCAAGAAACAAGACACATAGATAACTACAGTAGAACCATAATGTGATGACATTATGAATCGCAGAAGTATATAATATATATATTTTAAATTAATCCCTCATATTGCTGAGGTCAGATGGACACAGTGGATGCATTTACACGTTGCTAATGCAGAAGTTTCTATCCTGTTGGCTGTTACCAAGTGTTGGTACAGCATGTTTTACTGTATGTTCCAATTTCTGCTAGATGTTTTAATTGAAAGTGCTAAGAGTCACCATTGTTTACCTACAGGGCATTTCCTTTTATGTTTTATTAAATACAAAGGAAACATCTTGAAAATGACAAAATATTATTAAATATCAAAGTATATTGTTTCATTCTTGTGAAAATCTACATGCAGGGAATGAAAATGAGATGAAAATCAGAACTGATATACTGATTTGTTTCGTTAGCATTAGAAGCGAGGATAATATTATTTTTCAACATTTTGCTTGCCATTAGAGTGGCTAGGTCTGTACAACCCCTGGTCCTTCTGCTTGCCTGATGTTCAGCCTTTCCAGAACTGCATAGCTTCACAACTGGAAAGTTCTCCTCCTATCCTGGCATAAGGGACTCCTCACTCAGACTGGCTATAAAGAAAAGCCATCAAACCTATCCCCACCTGTGACCTTCATATATGGCAGCAAGATGCAGAATGATCAAAGGGGAAATATTTTGGGAAACATCTTGAACATCGGAGATTAGCATAAAAATATTTGCTTTGTATGAGCATTTAATGGGTCAGCCCCTTGCACAGCTTGATTACTTGAATTACAGCCTCTGTAGGCAAAGAGTCCTGTGGCACCTTATTGACTAACAGACGTATTGGAGCATAAGCTTTCGTGGGTGAATACCCACTTCGTCGGATGCACGTAGTGGAAATTTCCAGAGGCAGGTATAAATATGCAAGCAAGAATCAGGCTAGGGATAACGAGGTTAGTTCAATCAGGGAGAATGAGGCCCTCTTCTAGCAGTTGAGGTGTGAACACCAAGGGAGGAGACACTGCTTTTGTAGTGGGCTAGCCATTCACAGGATTGTTTAATCCTGAGCTGATGGTGTCAAATTTGCAACTGAACTGAAGCTCAGCTATTTCTCTTTGAAATCTGGTTCTGAAGTTTTTTTGCTGACAGTCCCTACCTAAAAGGATAAATGGACACAAATCAGATATTAGGAATGACAATATACAAAAACCTGTAGGAGAACACTTCAATCTCGGTTTCAGAGTAACAGCCATGTTAGTCTGTATTCGCAAAAAGGAGTACTTGTGGCACCTTAGAGACTAACCAATTTATTTGAGCATAAGCTTTCGTGAGCTACAGCTCACTTCATCGGATGCATACTGTGGAAAGTATGCATCCGATGCATCCGATGAAGTGAGCTGTAGCTCATGAAAGCTTATGCTCAAATAAATTGGTTTGTCTCTAAGGTGCCACAAGTACTCCTTTTCTTTTTACTTCAATCTTGCTGGACACAAAATAGCAGATTTAAAGGTAGCCATCCTGCAGCAAAAAAACTACATGCATCCGATGAAGTGGGTATTCACCCACGAAAGCTTATGCTCCACTACGTCTGTTAGTCTATAAGGTGCCACAGGACTCTTTGCCGCTTTTATAGATCCAGACTAACACGGCTACCCCTCTGATACTAATCTCTGTAGGGTGACCATATTTCCCTATGCTGAATACGGGACATCTGGTTATGTGTCGTATTACTCGTATTCAAGTGAGTTCAAGGGCAATCAGTCAGAACTATGCACTACATACCTTCAAATTAACATCAAGTTGACTGAGCCTCTGTTAAAAAGAAATACTGTGTAGTTGGTTTCTTTTTATTTAACTTCTTATCTTTCAGGCTTTAGGGTTCACACAGGGAGAGGTGATACACACGCACTCCTGTACATCTTTCTTACACAGAAGAGGTGACCTGACCCTCCCTGCCCGGTGCTCTCTGCCCTCCGTGCTGGGCTGTGTGGGGCTTTGGCACATGCAGGGCTCAGCTCCTCCTGGCCAGCGCCACAGGCTGGAGGGTCTTGAGCTTGCTCAGCCAGAGGCCGTGGGGGAAGGAAGGAGCCTGTTGGCCAGGCTGTTGGTGAGTTGAGCGCTTCAACCACGGGCTGGTTCTCCGCACAGCACTGGGAGCAAGGCACACCCTGCCAGGGGGATATGGAGGAGCAGTGGGGCTGGAGGGGGGTAAAGGGGCAAAGCATGGAGAGGACAGTGAGAGGGGGAGCACATAAAGGGTCGATGGATGGGCAGCAGAGGCAACACGTAACCGGCTGCCGCCTGGTGCCTGCCCGCACTCACCAGCCACTGCAGCTCACACTGCACAGCCAGTGCCAGCCGAAAACAGAACGGAGAAGCGGGGCCCTGGTGGCTGAGAGCCGGCATGCAGCAGGGGCTGCACTGATGGACCAGCAGGGGGAGTGGCTGGCCCTGCGCGCTGCAGCTTTGCCCCGCCATCAGCCTTGGACACCCACCCCCATGATCACCACTGGACAGCCCCACTCATTGCTGGGGGGTGGGCGGCTAGCAAGCAGGGATCTGGCCAGCAGCAGGACCCACCAGTACTGATGGGGGGGTGGGGAACAGAAAATATGGGACAATTTGCCCGTTTTTAAGAAAAAGTCAGGACACGTGCAGGAGGGCTTAAATATTGGACTTTCCTTTTAAAAACTGGATGTCTGATAACCCTAAGTCTCTGCAAAATTCCACTAGGACAGAGTCAATGGACTGACACTGAGGTCTTCGCAACAATGACCATGATAAACCATTTATTTTCCCATTGGTATCTAAACATGTCGTAATTGCTCTTGACTAGAGCTGGGCAAAATTTTTTGAATGAAACTCTTTTGGGGAGAAAAAGGAATATTTGAGTCAACCACAACATTTCATGTTAAATTAAACAATTTTTTTCAGCCAAAAAGAAAAGAAAGAAAGAAAATTCCAAGAAAGTTAAAACTTTTTGGTTTGACATTTTCTAAATTAAATGTTTTCTTTTGATTTGAATCAATTTTTTGTTTAGAATTTTACTTCCATATTTATTGATTGGATCAAACAAAATGATTCATTTGACCCAAAATGATTTTTTTTTTCCTTTTCTGTTTTGCCTAAACATTAACAAAATTAATTTGGGGTTGATCCAAAATTATTTTTTATCATTTTTCAGTTTGGCCACCTTATCAAAAAATTGGTTATTTACACAGCCCTACTCATGACATCTCAAAGAAGCCAATCATAATCACCTGCATTCTGTGCAGCTTAGAGATGGAAGAAAAATAATATTTGAAATGTTCCTCCAACTTCCAGAATGACTGCAATCGGGGTTCCTGCAGAGGGTTGTCCTAACAATGGACACTGATACAGAGTTGCAGTCTGTGTGGAAAGAATCTCAAGCTGTACACATTATAGTTATTAAATGCTTTTATTATGTTAACTTTGTTGATTCCAAGCACCATGTGCATGCTATCTTTGGCCATCTGCCATTTTTGGAACATGCCCGGAAATGGCTCTGAAATTGTAGTGTCTGTGCATTTGATGAAAACGTCACAATGCAGCAAAACTATTCTGAATGCTTTATCTATCCAGAGAGCTGATAGCCATAAAAAAGATGTGCGTATATATATAAAACTTGTCCCCTTGATGGACTATGGTTATGGGGAGATATGTGATCTCAATGAAATCTCAAGATCCAAGATTCTCAGGAATATACCTGTGCTTGTTAATTTTAATGGAGAAAATAAATTGGGACGGCATCAGGTCTCGGGGTCTTGGAAATGACCACGTTAGTGCAGGAGGCTCTACTCAAAATTAAGTGACTGCAGGAAGAGGATCCATCAGTTCACCCCTGTCCTTGGAGACTCCTACTGCATTCCTTGGCTGTCATTCCTCTATGAGTAAGGGATCAAATGGGTTGACGCTGAACGGGGATATCCCCATTCATTATCATTGCCTTTTTTCTTATAACCTGAGAGCACTTTTTTTCCCCCCTCCTGGACATAAGTATATGCTTGGGGGTCAAGGAACGCACTCCTGGCCAAAGAAATGGAAACATCAAAACAGCAAGGAGATGAGGTCATATGTGAACAACATGGGACTTCAGGAATTAGATTCTTCTTTCCCCTTTAGCATTATAGTATTTTCATGCATCCCCCTCTGTCACCACCATAACACCAGTTGTTTCATGTACTGTATGTATTTTTAATGTTATTCGTCATTGTGGTGGTCATTTAGTACATATGGAGCCTTGCTCCTGCCTATAAGGCATCTTATAACATCATTTGAATCCTCCTCTTGGCTTGGCTTGTCATTCCTTGATGGCTTATGTCCTCAAGTGTATTAGAAGAGAACAGGAAGATAGGAAGTGAAATGTCCATGGTTCTCTGCCCTTAGGATACCAGGGTAAAGACCTCACAGAGGTAAGAAATTTCCTACTCAAAAGCTATCTAGAAAAGGAGTCAAAAGATACCTCTAAAGTCAGCCGAGTTCAGAAGAAGGAATAAATGCCTTGGGTCTACCCCTAATGGGCCAGAAGGGTAAAGGGCTGTGGGCCTCCCCTGAAGATTAAGAACCACCAGAAGATATTTCAAGCTGACAGATCTTTTCCCCATCAAAGAAAAAAACTTAAGTGCAGAGGAGATGAGGCTGGTATGTATTGAGGGTACTCAGAAGGTTTCTGTAAGCTTTGAATTATGCACTTAAATTGATACACACTGCTGCAGGATGTTTTTGATAGTGTCTGTCTACACTACAAGAAAAGCATGAGCAAATAGTTATAACAATTAATTACACACATTTAGTACTCATGTAGTGCTTTTATCCATAGTGCATGGTTCTCTAGCATGGATAGGTGCCAGCATGTCATAACATAATTTTATTGCCAGTGTGGATGAAAAAACATGGTTCCAGAACCACATTAGGAAACAGGGTTTTTAGCTTTGATCTCAAGAGCATAAATGTTCTCAAGAGTATACTTAACTTACAACTGTAATATTAATACAAGGAGTCTCCAACCATTGCAACAATTTCAGAGTGAGGATTATGTTACAGAATATATACTGTACAGAGTAAATAGCTAATAAAAATGCTCAGAGCATCAATCCAGTGTTGTCTAGTCAGCTTTTCTTATTATAAACTTGAATGGTAGGTCTGAGTGTAAGAACTAAATAAAGGTACAGTACATGTAATTTCTTGTTGTCACTTCATTAGTACAAAAGAACAAGTTTATATTTAAGCTTTGCTGGATTCCTGGTCTAAATCAGATTGGTTCATTGATTGCCATTAATGCCTCAGGTTTGGTCTACACTTAAAAAGTTTTATAAAGATGCAATCATATTGGTATAAGGTACTGTATACCAGTATAGCTTCTTTGCTTCACCAAATCAGAATAAACTATTCTGGCATAAGCACTTTTATAAGGCATAATTACATCTACTGTATGGGGCTGGACTTGCCATTTTAACTATGCTGGCATGGTTAAAGTGGCAAAACGTTTAAGCGTAGACAAGGTCTCAGACTTTGGGCTGGTGTATACTACCAAGTTAGGTCAACTTAGCTACATCACTCAGGGCTACGAAAAATGTCATACCCTGTGCAAAGCAAAAAGCTGATGTAAGCCCTGGTGTAGACACTTCCTCCATTGACCTAGCTACTGCCTCTTGAAGAGGTGGATTTATTATAGTGACAAAAGAAGTGACAGAATAGCTACAGCTGTGCTGCTGTAGCATTTCTAGTGAAGACATACCTTCTACTTTGCAACTGTTGCAGTGTGAAAACATGAGACTGATGAAATATACATGCAAACAGTGTCTGGTGTAATTGTTCTGGTGGATAAACTTGAAAAGTAATCAATTTAAATATTTCCCAATTCATTTATTATCATCATCCCACAAAAAAAAGCAGAGAAAGTGGCTGATTTAAATAAATATAAAAAATTACTTTTAAAGCCTAGGTCTGATAGATTGGGTCTCACTTTCTGAACAGACACTTGCAAGTAAAGCACAATACAGTACCCCTCCTCTAGAGTCTAGAACTATAGGTCCCAAAGGGGAGAATGGCTAGCAAAGCTGGTTTCCTAAAAATGTATATTAAAATTAAGAGCAAAATTCTACCTTTTATTGCACAAATGGGGGAGGGTTGTTAAAAGTGTGCAGGAAGCTTCTTCCCCACTGGCACACTGACACAGCAGCTGGAA
Source organism: Caretta caretta (assembly GCF_965140235.1). Lineage (NCBI taxonomy): Eukaryota > Metazoa > Chordata > Testudines > Cheloniidae > Caretta > Caretta caretta. The sequence goes on from NC_134209.1 coordinate 103,585,103, forward strand.
ATGACTTCAGCAGAGCATTCTTTTGACTAGCAAGCTGAAGGAGATTGAAGGAGCATCATGAAGGAGTAAAAAGAAAAGGAGTACTTGTGGCACCTTAGAGACTAACCAATTTATTTGAGCATAAGCTTTTGTGAGCTACATCCGATGAAGTAAGCTTATGCTCAAATAAATTGGTTAGTCTCTAAGGTGCCACAAGTACTCCTTTTCTTTTTGCGAATACAGACTAACACGGCTGTTACTCTGAAACCTGTCATGAAGGAGTAGTCTGCCACTTTGAAAGTCTTTAAGCTCCTAGGGCCTTGTCTATATGTTGCCATTGAGAGCAATGCAGAGGAGACTGTCCTTTTTAAAAGAACAATTAGAACTGCTATGAAGCGCATTGTTCAGGCTTCTGAGCCAAACTGCTCTGCCATTGCAGGATGGCTCAGGAACATTTCCCAGTTCTGATCTCCTGCCCCAATCCCACCATCCTCCTCACCCCTCCGTAAAGTAAATGTAGGGTTTTGCCATTATGCCACGGTTATCCTAAGTGACATTTTTTACTATTCAAAATTGAAAAATGTGTATGAAATTAGAAAGTCTCTTCACTGAGGCTTCACCAAATCAAATACATTTTCTACCAGTGTACCGAGTCTGCTGCCCTGTCACATTGTGTTCTATGAGAAGCTCTCAGCTGAAGGAGATCAACAATCTCTGGCCTGGTCTGTACTACAGAGCTAGGTCAACATAAGGCAGCTTATGTCAACCCAATTATGTCAGTGCCCGCGCTCCAGCCATGCTCCCACTGATGCAAGTGCCCGACTATACTGACACAATAACTCTACCTCCACAAGAAGTGTAGGGGGGCTATGTTGGTGTAGTGAGGGCGACACTGTGTCCATGTAGACACTATCTTACTTACATCAGCTGTTGGCTGTCATTCTTGTCCTTGAGCTATCACTACAGGGCAGGTGGGGGACTCCAGCTCTAGCAAGGCTGCCCCTTGGACTTCTGGCTCTCCGCCAGGCTCGGGCTCCCTGCTGCCCCTCAAGGTCCATGCTCCCTGCTCTGAGCCAGGCTGCCACCCAGGTTCCCAGCTGTATCCAGGTTCCTGGCTCCACACTGGGAGCCCTGCAGTTGTCCAGGCTCTGGGCATGAAGCTCCCCACCCAGAGCTCAAGGGGCAAGCTGGGCTTCCAGCAGGGAGCTGCACGTGGAGCTGAGAGCCCAGGCTCTCACTCTCCCCACACTGCTCCTCTTAAGTCAGTGTAAGCACTCCTGGTGAGGAAGTGCACCACCAAGAGGAGAGTAGTGTAGACACAGAGTGCAGTAATTACTGAGGTGATCGTACGTTGAACTACTGGCTTAAGTCTGAAGTGTAGACATACCCTCTATGTGCATATGTTGTCTCTATTCACCCAGGTTTTCTTTCTTTCCCCAAATTGTCTTTTCTTCATCCGTCCCTTAATTTCATGTTACCTTTGATCACCTGAAGCTTTGTTTTGTGTAACACTCCCCCTGCTGTTCTGTTTTATTGCGTCTGAGACTGTACTACAAACAGATGAAATTGGCCTCATTTCCAGTTATCTACCATGCATTTTTGAGACAAGGTTACAAGTGAAAATGCCTGGAGGGGCAGGAGAATGGGATTACTACTGAAAATGATTTTAAAATTTAATTTATTCATCTATACATTTGCTGTTTTGTACATTCAATTATAGCATCAAATACTATTTAGATTTAAATTTTAAAATTAAATGTTTATTTTTTTCAGAAGCCATTATATTGTTTTGGAAATTGATAATGTAGCAAGAATGGCAAATGTATACTCTGAAAAAACACAGATTTATTACTATAAGATATCTGAAATGGACAAAAACTTTCCCTTGGAAAGAGCAAACTCCACTGTAGGCCACCCTCCTCAATAGCAGTAATTTTGCCTGTCCGGGAGTTTACTGCAACTATCTACACAAGTGAAATATGGCATCCTACCCATTTGTTCCCCTGACATTACTTTAATACATGAAACATCCACACAAAATGGTTCTAAAAGCGTAATGCTGCCTATGCCACCATTTGGAGTAGATGTGCTTCAAGCAGAGCTAACCATCATGTGGCCTTCCATTGTGCCACTCTCCACCAATGGAGTATTGTAACAGTTTCTCCAACTTGTTCATGGGTCTGTCATTTTAGCACCCACTCTCATAAACTCTCTCATGGGAGCTTAATTTTAAGCAAGAGTTGTCCCACTGATTTCAATGAATTAAAGTCTAATGGGACTATTCACAGGCAGAAAGTTAAGCAGAGGCTTTCAGTACTTTGTTGTAATGGGGCTTTAATTCATACATTTATATTATACATGCTGAGGAAGTTTGTTAATTCGTTTAAATAAATACTTTGCACTTCCACAGCACCTTTTACTCAAGGACTTGAAAAGGTTTTACTAATTGTAATTATTGTGGCTGTTCAGTACACCAAACCCCAAGGGTGCCATTAGCATACCAAGTGTACCACATCTCAGAGTACTCCTGAGGGCATTCTGTGCCAAAAATTAAAAATGTTGCATCAAAAAATTTAAAAATTCTGCAATATTTTACAAGTTTTGTCAATAAATAAATGCAGAGGCTCCAGCATGCCAGTGGGAAGCACAGGGCACTGGCAGCACAAAGATGAGAGATCACCCTGCAGCCTCTCCACCCCTAGGACACAGACTCAGTGGTGAGGCTGCACCTAACCCTGACACTGCACAAGACCTGGGCCTTCCCCAGAAACACCCTGGGGCCCTGCCCCTCTGCACCAGGTGTGGGGCAGTCAAGATCAACCAGACAGATCCAAGTGTAGGGGGAGAGGATTCTGTGTGCAACAATCTGGGTGCAGGCAACTCAGTGGGGGGGTCTAGGTGTGGGGGGATCTGGATGCCCAGAGGCTCATTGGGGGTGAGGTTCCGGGTGCAGGGGCAATGGGACTCTGCAGGGGCTTCCAGGTGAAAGTGGTTGGGGTTCAATGGAAGGGTCTGGGTGCAAGTGTCTCAACAGGGGGTCTGGGCGTAGCTAGTTGGTGGTCAGTGGCATCGGGGTCTGTATGTAGGGGCTCAGGGTGGTGGGGCTCATCAGGGTGCGGGTTTGAATGCAGGGAGCTCAATGGGGGATGGTCTGGGTACAGGGGTGAGGGTCTGGGTGCAGGGGGCTCCCAATGCAGGGGTTGAGGTTCAATGGGGTGGGGTTTGGGTATGGAGAACTAGGTGGGTACTGGGTATGGCTTGGCAGGGGGTGTCTGGGTATGGGAGGTTGGGCTGCATGGGAGTCGGGCAGATGGGGGAGCAGCTCTCCATACAGTAACCCCTCCCCCACAGCTGAGGAGCAATGGGGGCAGGAAGGAGGGGAGGATCCCCAGTTTCCTGCAGCTTGGGGAGGTTTCTGGGGGTGGGTCTGACACAGCCCCAGCCACTTGTTGCAGGGGAACAGGAAGTCCCATCCTCTCCTGCCTCCAGCCCAGCGAGGACTAGCAGCTGATCCCAGCTCAGGGTAGGAGCCACTGGCTAGAGTGTCTCCAGCCCTGTGATGATTTACCTCTCTGACGGCTGCTCCGGGTGCCTGAAACAATGTACCTGCGCAGCTAGGGAGTGGCGAGTGACTGCGCTTGCAGCTTCCCTCTGTTTCCCTGTCAGAAAGTCATTTTTCTGCACGGAAGCAAAAAAATCTGCATGAGACATGAATTGTGTGCACAAGCAATGGCACACAATTCCCCCATGAGTACTCAGAGGCAACTACTGTAGGTCCTTCAGCAGCTAGGCCTTATAGGCACTATCCCGTGTGTCTCACTGACCACTCACACACGAGTGAGCAAAGGGTATTTTACTAGGGCTGGCAGGAAAAGGAAAGTCTGCAAATATCCTGGGCATTTAGCAGTTTAAACAGTTAAGACTTCAAAAGGAGTAACAGCAATTCCTGTCTGAGGCCCAGAGCACCAGTCCAATCCAGGGTCAGGGCTCTTCAGACCCCCAGGGTGCCCTCTCCACTCCAGTTTCTATTCAAGCAAATGGGAGCCTGCAGGGCTCCAGGCCGGAGCAAGGGCATGTCTACACAGCCGATGTTAGGGCAGCACTTTTAAGGTGGCTGTGTAGTTGCGGCACCATCTCCCCGCAAAAGAACTACCCCCATGAGGGGAGCAACTCCCAGCACTGGTGCACTATCTACTCTGCCACTTTACAGCGCTGAAACTTGCAGCGCTCAGGGGGGTGCTTTTTCACACCCGAGTGAGAAAGTGGCAGCGCTGTCAAGTGGCAGCGTAGACAAGGCCTTCGTCTCTCGCATTCGGGCCCCCTGCGCTGGCTCCCCGCCCAGCTGCTGCTGCCGAAGAAGTCCCACGCAGACCTGCAGCCGGCCGCGACGTCTGACAGTCTCAGCCGCTTCCACATGGGGCTTCTCGCCAGCGCCGCGGCAGCTCCCGCTCCCAGGCGTCCCCCGCAGTGGATCCCGGCCACCTCCCTGCGCTGCGGGCCCCTGCGCCGCAGAACCAGCCCGAACATTACGGGACCCCCGCTGGGAAGTGTCACCGCCCCCCGGGAGAGCTCGGGGCGGGAGCGAGCGGCTGGCGGCGGCGGCGGCGCAGGCTCACGGCTTCGCGCCCCTCCAGCGGGCCAGGCTGCGCCTCAGCCCTCTCCCGCCCGCGGGGCCCCGCCGCTCCCCCGGGCTAGCAAAGGCAGCGACTCCTCTGGGGCACCGCCCACCCCATGAGACCCCCAACAGCCAGGAGCCCCCGCCGCGGCTGCAGCCAGACAAGCCCCACCCCCTTCCCTGCTCATGCGCGCTCCCAGCCAGCCTCCGCCCCGCCCCGTGAGGCCCACTGTCCCTGCGCATGCGCTCTGTAGCTCTCCCGTCCCGCCGAGGGTCTCTCACGGCACTTCCGGAGGAGGGCCGAGCGGGAGCGGCGAGGGTCACGTGTTGTCGCTCGCCCCGCCCCCGAGGTGGAGACTGGACGGGACGATGTTGCTGCAGCTGGAGAAGCTCCCGGCTGACCAGGTCCTGAAGGTGAGACCCGCCCCCGCAGCCGGTGCGCTGCCCCCGTCCCCGGCGGAGGGGGCTGGGCTCGGCTCTGTGGCCCTGGCCGCCCGCAGCCCCTCCCCGCAGGGGCTCCCAGCCCCCAGGCGGCGCCCGGTGCGGGCCGGCGCAGTACCGCGCCCCGCCGGGCGGGCTGCCCGTGGGCAGCGAGCGGCCCCGGCCGTGACCGGGCGCCCGCCTGGCTACCCCGGCTGCGGCTCGGGGCCAGGCGCCCTGGAGCGCGTCACTGCCCCATGCTGCACGTGAGCTGTCGGCGCCGCAGCCCGCCCGGGGCCGGGGCCGGGGCCCGTCATCTCCCGGCTAGCCCCAGGTCACGGGGTGTCTCGTCCTTGCTAATAACGGGACACTCCCCTCCCCCCCCCCCCCGAGCTTTGCTGTACGTAAGCACAGAACAAGCGCCCGGAATTCCTCACCGTGTGTGGGTGACCGGAGCCGCCCTGCCCTCCTCGGGGACACACAGACCAGCTCCCCCTGGTGTGTGGCGGGTGCTTGTCAGTAACATCTAGGGTGCGCGCTCCTGCGTGTGACCCCTGGGCCACGACAGCTGTGCCCGTGCGGCTTGGGGTCCCCGCTCCCCCGCCCTCAGCATTCACACCGTACGCATGGGGAAGCCATCCCAGCACACCTGGTGGTTCTGGGATTTATTGACTAAACTTCTGTGGTCAATATTTTAAGTAACTTAGGCATCGATTCTTGCTGCCTATGAAGGGAAGAATGTTCAGGACAACGACTCCTTCCCATCCCTGCTGGGAGGCTTCCTTCCTCCCCGCCCCCCATCTGCTGTCCTCCCAAAAATAGAATAAACCATGAATGACAACCATCCTGTGGAGTTTTAGTGGACATGTTTCTGTATGGATCAGGATTCCCTCTGCTCACTAAACTTGAAGGGATGATTGGGTCTTAACTTCTTGGAAGTAATGAGATAAAATACTTTTAATTGTCAGGAGAAGGGTATTGGTTACATTTGTCTTTAAATGTAATTTTGAGTGAGGCTGCATTAATCCATCAAATCCTAATAAAATGAGCTGGGGAAATCTTTCTCCTGTTGTTCCCTTCTCTCCAGTCAGCTCCTATTAGCTTATCATTAGGGCTGTCAAGCAATTAAAAAAATGAATCGCAATTAATTGTGCGGTTAAAAAATTAATTGTGATTATATAAATATTTTTGGATATTTTCCACATTTTCAAATATATTGGTTTCAGTTACAACACAGAATATAAAGTGTACTGTGCTCACTTTATATTTATTTTTTATTATAAATATTTGCATTGTAAAAATAAAATAGTATTTTTCAATTCACTTAATACAAGTACTGTAGTGCAATCTCTTTATCATGCAAGTTCAACTTACAAATATAGAATTATGTAAAAAAAATTGCATTCAAAAATAAAACAATGTAAAGTGAGCCTACAAGCCCACTTCTTGTTCAGCCAATTGTTCAGACAAACAAGTTTGTTTACATTAGCAGGAGATAATGCTGCCTGCTTCTTGTTTACAATGTCACCTGAAAGTGAGAAAAGGTGTTTGCATGGCACTGTTGTAACCGTGTTTTAAGGTATTTACATGCCAGATGGGCTAAAGATTTATATGTCCCTTCATACTTCAACCACCATTCCATGGGACATGCATCCATGCTGATGATGGATTCTGCTCAATAACGATCCAAAGCAGTGCAGACCAATGCATGTTCATTTTTATCATCTGAGTCAGATGTCACCAGTAGAAGGTTGATTTTATTTTTTGGTGGTTCGGGTTCTGTAGTTTCTGCATGGAGTGTTGTTCTTTCAAGACTTCTGAAAGCATGCTCCACACCTCGTCCCTCTCAGATTTTGGAAGGCATTTCTGATTCTTAAACCTTGGGTTGAGTGCTGTAGCTATTTTTAGAAATCTCACATTGGTACCTTCTTTGTGTTTTGTGAAATCTGCAGTGAAAGTTTTCTTAAAACGAACAACATGTGCTGGGTCATCATCCGAGACTACTGTAATATGAAATATATGGCAGAATGCAGGTAAAACACAAAGAAAGAGACATAAAATTCTTCCCCAAGGAGTTCAGTCACAAATTTAATTAATGCATGATTTTTTTAACGAGCGTCATCAGCATGGAAGCATGTCCTTTGGAATGGTGGTTAAAGCATGAAGGGACATGTGACTGTTTAGCATATCTAGCATGTAAATGCCTTGCAGTGCTGGCTACAAAAGTGCCATGCAAACGCCTGTTCTCATTTTCATGTGACATTGTAAATAAGAAGAGGGCAACATTATCTCCTGTAAGTATAAACAAACTTCTTTGTCTTAGCGACTGGCTGAATAAGAAGCAGGACTGAGTGGACTTGTAGGCTCTAAAGTTTTACATTGTTTGGTTTTTGAGTGCAGTTCTGTAAGAAAAAAATCGACATTTGTAAGTTGTGCTTTTACGATAAAGAGATTGCACTACGGTACTTGTTGGAGGTGAATTGAAAAATAATATTTCTTTTATCATTTTTACAATGCAAATATTTGTGATAAAAATAATATAAAGTGAGCACTGTACACTTTGTATTCTGTGTTATAATTGAAATCAATATATTTGAAAATGTAGAAAAACATCCAAAATATTTAATACATTTCAATTGATATTCTTTTGTTTAACAGTGCGATTAAAACTGCGATTAATTTTTTTGAGTTATTTGTGAGAGTTAACTGAGATTAATCGACAGCCCTACTTATCATGTATCTAATAGTTTTCTACCAGTACAAATAAAAACACTTGAGATATTCTTCAGTCATCCTCACAACTGTCAGTGTTTAATTTGTTTTGGGCTATGACTTTCCTCGCTGACAATAACCCAGAATCCTCTGCTGCTGTCACAACAGCTCTGACGATGGTTGATTTTTTTTTTTTTTTTTTTTTTTTGTAAATGAAGTACTAGTCAGTCCTTTCCAGCCACAAAGAAAGTAGTTGCTGCACTGGGCCTTGAGGACAGAGAAACTAGGGGAGCATTTCTGGATGCAAGTGGCTGGTGATTTGGGGAATGGGGAATTAGAGTAGCAGTGGATACTCACTTATTAACATCTGGTATTTGTGTTGCACGTTTAATTTTGAAGATTCCAAAGTTCTTCAGAAAGATCATTGTACCTGACTCACGTGACACTCAGTGATAGTTTAATAGCACATACCAATACTGCATAACAGAAGATGGGGGGGGAAAAAAACTATCCCAATGAAGAGGCATGATGTAGTTACCCTGTGTGGAACCTGGTCAAAGCAAAGGAATTAAACATATCTCCTCTAGTGAAAAGTGTTGTGTGATGTAGTCAGGATTTCTTTATTTTTAATTTTTTTAACAGCTCTTCCAGAATATGCTACCTCTAGCTGCACATTATCCCTTTACACAATACCAGGGTGGCATTCCTTCAGCATCCAGCCTCTGAGGCAAAAGTGACACGTGAATTGTCTGCTGTACTTTGCTTCTTGTGTAGGGTAGTAATGGAGCCACTATAAAGCCTTAGGGTTTTCTTTCCCCCCCCCCAGTTCCTTCACCAAGTAGTTGATGGCATATGTGGCCGTGCATATTGTCGATATCAGGATTACGGGAGTGTTTGGAATTTGACAGAATGGATGGCGGTATTAGAAGAAACAACAACATACTTCAAAACTACAGTTGGCAAAAATCTGTCAGATGAAGAGGTGAGACTATCATCAATTAGATTTGACTTTCTTCCATCAAGCCTAGTACTATTGCTATTCTATCCTGAAATATTTATATATTTTAAGTGGGGTTCATATGTTAAATATAGGACTTAGATAGTAATAAAATAGACCAAATCTTGATCACCTTAAGCAGCACCCTGTCTGCCCCCTCTGATTCCCCCTTTATTTCAGGGATTCTGTGCAGCTCTCCCCATTTTCTCTCTGTTCCAGGTTCTGTGTGACCTCTATTTCCTTCCTACCCTACCAGGGTCCTCCATTCTCCCCACATACCAGCAGTTCTATGTGCACCCCATTCTCACTTCCCCTCCGTAGCAGGGACTTTCTTCACAATCCCTTCTCCCATGCCAGATTTCCCCACCCATCCACTGTCCCTGTCTGTGGTTCTGTATGCCCTATTCCAAGTTCCCCCATTATTCCCTCTTCGTGGCAGGGACTCTGTGTGTGCCCTCAATCTCAGGTCTCTAATATGCCTTTCAGGGTTCTGTGGGGTCCATTCCTCCTCCTCCCATGCCATGGGCTATGTGTGCTTCCCCACTCCTGCCTTCTTCCCACATGCTAGAAGCTTGGTGTTGTTCCCCCGCAATAGGGTCTACAGTCCTCTTCTCCCCGCCAAGGGTCTTTGCATATTCCTTTTCCCTGGCCAGGGCTATGTGTGCCCCCCTTCTTCCATTCTGGGGCCACCCATTCTTCCCACTCATGGCAGAGGCTGTGTGTGCCCTCATACCAGGGATTCTGTGTCCCCTTCCCTCCCATACCCCTATAGCAGGGACTCCCATAGCAGGGACTCTGCAAACTCTCCTCCCCTTCCACCCATTCTGGCTGCTCCCCCCGCATTCCCACCTTCCTCTACCATCCTAGTGGCTCTGTCTGCTCCCTCCCCCCCAACCAGGTTTCCCCAATTTTCTTCCTCCCTCTTCCAGGGTTTCTGTGTGATCCATTCCCCCCTCCCTTCATGCCTGGGCTGTATGTATGTCCCCATTTCCTCTCTTCCCTCATTCTCTATCTGGGAGATAAGTCATTCAGGATGTCAGCAAGTTATTCTATGGGGAGGATGAGCAGAGATGAGATGTGGTATTGATATTGTGGAAGATCCAGTGTGTCTAATTTTAAGGAAAACTTGTAGGTGCTCCTAAATACAGTTAGGAATGTATTTATTTCATTTTATGGATAGCAGGGAGGAAGCAGCCAGAATGCTAGCTCCAGAGTGTATGTGGGCAGCTGAGTGACAGATAAACAGTCAATACCAGTGTGTCCTTTCAAACTAGCTCTGGGAGCGTTACCTTTTATTTTATTTTTTAAAGGGCGCCTCAGCAGATTCTAATTGGAACTTTTCTTTTAAGAAAGGAATCTAAACAGGTTAACAGTATCCCTTTGAGAGACCATTCTCCAGTCAATGTTTATACATGAGTGATATTGTATTTAATTTACAGTTATGGAGATAAACTTAATGGAGTCATGTTTGCTTATGCACCATAGGAAACACACATCGGGGAAATCAGTGGGAAAGGGGCATTGAAAGGGAAGCTTCCTTGAATTTTTCAAGCCTCAACTGTATTCAGCTGAATCGTTGTTAACAACAGTGAGCAAACATTTCACAAATTTCCCTAGCATATAAACAAGGTTTTACAGTGAAATTTTTATTCACTATATCTGAGGGTGCTTTGGTGGTTGCTTATCTCCACTGTCTGCCATTGTGACCTGTTGGGAGAAGCCAGGACATAAACTGAATAACTCCAGGTAGCAGTTATCGTTTTGGCTTCTTATCCAGTACAGCTATATTCTATTGTAAATCTAACCTTTTCTGCTTCATAATTAAAACTCTCTTTTTACTGATATTTTCAGGCTGTTCAGCAGTTGAATGAATTGAGCTCAAGCCATCAAGAAGCAATCACAAAATGCTTGAAAGGCAGAAAGGAAGAAATCAGGCATGCACTGGTGGAAAGCATAAGTGCAATCTCCTCTGCCCAGCTACAGGATTTTGACTGGCAGTTAAAGGTGAGACTGTATCTGTGTCTCTTACTGTCCAGAGCCTAGAAGGCTACAGACACAGCCTCTGATAGGCTGCCTGATTCAGAGGTAAGGTTAGACGTGTATGGATACCAGAAACCCAGAGCAGAAGAATTGCTGGGAAGGCATACAGCTCATGAAAATAAGCTCCCCTTTGCTGTGCTGCATTATTGCCATCTCTTGGATGTTTTTTTGAGATTTTTTGATTCTCCTCACACATTTGATTTACTTCTCTCCATCACAATTTGAGCCCTGACTTGGAAACTTGACTGAATAGAAGAAGAAAACCTGTACTTAGAATAAAATAAAAAAGTAAAGCTACATGAATACTAGATGGAATTCCCTGACTCATGTGAAAAAAACAACCCTCTAGATCATAACTAAATGTATGTATGTTTAAGGGATAGATTGAAATCAGTTGTATTTAGTTTTATTTTACTAATGAGAACAGTGCTGCCCAAAGTTGGAAGAAAATCTGCCTATAGTAGAAGTGCTCTTTTGCATAAACATTTTAATCTGCCAGAAGTGCATTATAGAAATAATCCTGATAATATTGCTTATGTTTATCTGTCCTTGTTAGTTGTTAAATAACAGACTAGCTTTTTGTCCTAACAAGCACTGTAGATATTTTTTGCTGAAAAATGATTTTGAACTCCAAGTCAGTTTCTGACTGGATCAGATTTTGCAGGAGCTGATAGCATAACATCATGTTGTGCTTCAGATGAGCTGCTTGCTAAGTATTGATCTGTCTCACTGACTGAATTTACTGTTGGCAAAATTATAAACCAGACCTATAAAAACATCCAGTTGCTGCCTGCAGTTTCTTGTTACTTTCTCCTATTGAGGGTTTTTTTTTTTAATTTCTGGCTAAGAATTAATTCTGAATTAATATAACATCTGAACTAATTTACAGCTGTCTATTTCTTCCTCTGTGGCTCACATTTCGCTTTATCCTTTATTCCCATTAGTCACCTGTGCAATCTATTAAAATCAGAAACTCTCCTTTGGGGAAATGCTGCTGTAATAGTTATATAGGACCAGCTGCCTTCCCATAATTGTACAGGACCAAAATCAAGTCACAGGCTCTCTGTATCTGGTATATGATAATACTGCCAAGTGACTGGAAAAATGTATTCAGTGTTTGCTAGCCAATGTGAAGAATACCTGCACCGCTTCACACCCCTGCAATTTAAAGGAATAGAGTTGTGTACTGTATTTAGTTGCAAAATTGTCAATAAACTTTCTATTACATTTTAAAAAAAAAAACTTTTACTGAGGCTGATTTAAATAGTAGAAAAACATTGACATGCCATTGACCAATTTTATCAGTATTTGAAAAATTGTATATTTGTTAAATAGTATTTGATCAGCTGCAGAGTTGGCTGGAAAGTGCAAAAAACCACTTAAGAATGTAAGAATGGCTATACTGAGTCAGACCAGAGATCCATCTAGCCCAGTATCTTGTCTTCTGACAGTGGCCAGTGCCAGGTGCTTCAGAGGGTGTGAACAGAACAGGTAATCGTTGAGTGATCCAACCCCTGTTGTCCAGTCCCAGCTTCTGGCAAACAGAGGCTAGGGACTCTTCAGAGCATAGTTTTGCATCCCTGCCCATCCTGGCTAATAGCCATTGATGGACTTATCCTCCATGAACTTATCTAGTTCTTTTTTTAACCGTTATAGTCCTGGCCTTCACAATATTCTCTGGCAAAGAGTTCCACAGATTAACTGTGTTATGTGATGAAATACTTCCTTTTGTTTGTTTTAAACCTGCTGCCTGTTACAGTAAAAGCTTTGTTATTTGGCATGTTGGGAAAATGGCCTGTTGGGAAAATGGGGGGGTGCTCGTAAGTAAAAAAAATTCTGGTTAACTAACAGGTATACTAACCAATGGACGGAGGCAGTTTGGATGCGGGAGGAGGCTCAGGGCTGGGGGTTGTGGTGGGGTTGGGGTGCAGGCTCTGGGAGGGAGTTTGGATGCGGGAGGGGTCTCGGGGCAGGGGTTGGGGTGCGGGGGAAGTTTCACGGTGCCAGATCCAGGCGGTGCTTATCTTGGGCATTTCCCCGCAAGCAGCAACATGTCTCTGCTGCTCCTAGGCAGAAGCGTGGCCAGTGGCGCTACACGCTGCCTCCACACGCAGGCACTGCTGCCTCAGCTCCTATTGGCCGCAGTTCCCGGCCAATGGGAGCTGCGGAGCCAGCACTCAGGGCGGAGCAGAGGGATAACATAGAGCCCCCGTGGCTGTTCCTCCGCCTAGGAGCAACAGGGACATGTCACCTCTTCTGAGGAGCCAGGAAGGGAGCCTGCCAGCCCCACGCAAACTGGACTTTTAATGGATATCACAAATGCCGGTTTCTAGAACTTTCTGGGTGGTAAAGTGCCGGATAACACAGTTTTTACTGTAATTTCATTTCGAGTTCTTGTGTCATGAGATGGAGTAAATAACAGTTCCTTATTTACTTTCTCCACATCAGTCATGATTTTATAGACTGATTTTATGATTTTATCATATCCCCCATTCTTTTCTGATAGTTTTCTGATACTTTTACTCTGGTACTTACCCAATTACTCTGGTACTTGTTGAATAAGTTGTAAATACTGTTCAGTCAGCCCTACTGTCATCTCTTTTACCTTTTTATCCTTTCATGGTTTGCTCTCTCAGCATATTTGCCCTTTTTATCTAATCCTGGCCCTTGTTGGATGCATATTTCAATTCCATTCCATTGTAGAACTTGCATGCTGGATTATATGAAAAACTAAATAAGCAAGAAGCTTTACAGTGTCACTGTTTAAGTGTCGGCAGGCCCAAAATGTAATCTGCTTTAAAATCTGATTGCAAAATTCATGCAACCCAAGTTTTGAGGAATGATTTCAAAACCCATGATTCAGTACTGCTACCTATAACAAAAAATGCCGTTATCCTGTCATCTTTGAACAATTTTGCATTAACAAACTATTATGCAATGGAGGGGAAAACAGTTGTAGCTAAAGAAACAGAATGAAAGTTTCTGGCTTCAAAGAGGATGGGTATAATTAACAAAAAGAAAAATACTTAACATTAATCCTGACAGTGACGTTTCAAAATAAAGTGTAGATGTGGTGGCATGGTGGACATATAACATTTAATGTCTCTACTTTAAATGACTTTTAATTCATCATATACAGCTTGCTCTCTCCAGTGATAAGATCTCCATGTTGCAAATGCCACTTCTCAATCTTGATCTGGATGTGAAAGAAAATGGTGAAATTAAGCCAGTCTCTGTAGAAATGAATAAGGAAGAACTGCAGAACCTAATAAATGCTCTGGAAGCAGCTAATAAGGTATTTGTTACTGGCTTTTTATTACATCCTTTCTTAATTAGGTCCTAAGTACTACAATCATTTTTACTTTACAGTATTCCTGTTATTATAGCACCTTATAGGAAGTGACTTGGTAGTGGAACATGCTTCTGTGGAGTTTATTATTATATTTAAGTCTGTTTATGTTTATCTTTAGCAGTCTTAGTTTATCTCTTCCACAGTTTTATAAAAAATATCTCTTCCTCTAATGAACAGTTAAAATATTATTTTGTCATTAACACTAGTTGATTTTTATCAAACTTTCTTCCTCTGCTGCTCTACCCCCGGTTGGAGTTCTTTGTCTTGGGCCCAAAATTTGGCATGCCCCTCTTATATTGTTTTGTTTCATAGTGTTTGGTTACCATGGTTAGCCTGTCTGGTTCTGTATAGCAAGACTGAGCTCTGGATATTGCTACCTAACAACAAAATGTTCTTGATGCTGTACACTAGAACAAGTTCCATTTCAAAGGTTCCCATTCCTTCTACAGAGGCAGGAATGCAGCAAGCACAATAGACAACTAAGATCAGGATCAAAATGCCTTGAAAGTTATAGGGAGCAGAAGAGAATATGAAAAGAACAGCATTTTAGCTAAGAGCCACATACAGAATGATTTGAAGACAGAATTTCTTCCTGAACCCCACAAAGCATCAGTGGCTGGAAATGGACTCTTTGACACATTATATGGGTTTATCTAGATCAAGCAATCCTTTATTTCCTGTGGGCTAATAGAACAGATAGAAAGGGTTGTACACTGAGAATGCAAGTATATCTGACATTGAAAAATTTTATTTTAATGGAAAGTAAATTCCCTGGAATAGTTCCAAATTGGACAATGGAAAGAGCAGAAAATATGCAGAAGAAAGTAACTTAAACATGTTTGGAGTGGTGTGGTGATAGGGAAGGACGCAGTATTGTCTGACTTGTATATTTGTTGATGGTAATCACATGAATTGGAGGCATCCTCAACCAAATTGCAGCATTTATTCAAGGCACTTTATAAGGTACAGTGGTTTGTTAGCACTGTTGATGAATGACATACGTGCTTTAAATATCTGTTGATTTACTGATAATGACAGGTTTCAGAGTGGTAGCCATGTTAGTCTGTATCAGCAAAAAGAACGAGGAGTACTTGTGGCACCTTAGAGACTAACATATATTTGTGCATAAGCTTTCGTGGACTAAAACCCACTTCATTGGATGCATGCAGTGGAAAATACAGTTGGAAGAGGTATGCACGCACACACACAGAACATGAAAAAATGGGTGTTGCCATACACACTATAATGAGCGTGATCAATTCAGGTGAGCTGTTATCAGCAGGAGAAAAAAACCTTTTGTATTGATAATCAGGATGGCCCATTTCCAACAGTTGACAAGAAGGTGAGAGTAATGGGGTGGGAGGGGGAGGGGAGGAATAAGCATGGGGAAGTAGTTTTACTTTGTGTAATGACCCATCCACTGCCAGTCTTTATTCAAGCCTAATTTAATAGTGTCTAGTTTGCAAATTAATTCCTGGGAGTGGAATAATGACAGTTTACAAACTTCTGTCTCCCAGTAGAGTGGGTGGAGAAATGATGGAATAAAGTAATTGTCCAGTTAGAAGTTGGCTATTTACCTCTTAGGTCAAGTTTTTTTTTTTTTTTTTTAAACTTAGCTGACAAACTAATCGCTGTTATCTATCCATAATATCTTAGTGTCGTGGCTGCAATATGCAGGCCAACACTTCTAATGCTTCTTCAAGAGTGCTTGGCAACTGGGAAATCCTGGCTTGTAATTCTTAGTGCTTTTAATAACAAATGCTAAATGAGGAAGAAGTATGACAGTAATAGTGCTGTTTTTTAAAAAAAAATGGTCATACATAGTTCAAAGTAGTACGAGCACATCAGTGTAGTAGGGCCAGGACTGGGCCACCAGGCAACCTGACAGCTACTCATTGGGCTGGTCATCTTCATCCCAGGTGCAGCAGACATTTCCATATATGCCCTGCCGTGGCCAAAAGCCTTCTCTTGCTTTTAGGGGTAGCTCTGTGGCTACCTACAGGAACTGCTCCTTCTTGGCAGAGCGTTCTCCTAGGCAGTTGGCAACAGTTCCTGTTTGGGCCTTCTCAGAGCTGATCACAGGAACACTTTGAGGCCTCTGGGTACCCCTTAATTTCCTGCAAATGAAGCCAAAGGAGCAGTTGCTCATCAAGATTCTGGGCTACCCAGCCAGGGCTCCGTTAGCCCAGGCTTCAGCAGACTCCAGCTTGCTCTGCGCTCTCCTCATTATTGCAGGGGAAAGTAAGGTAAAGTTTTCTCATGCTTGATTATATGTATTGAGAGGAGGGACTCACTCTGTGAATGGTGTCCCATGTGTGCCGTGTGAAGCAGAAACCTGCAGGTATATTTGCAAAGACTGTTTGTAAGGTATTGTCCAGGCTTCTTGAGCCTGTGACTCTGGCCCTGATTGTAGCTGAATCTCTTTCTTCTTTCAATTTCTTTCTGAAGGTTGTTTTGCAGCTGAAATGACGAGATTCTGACTGTCAGTGACATCTGTTGGTGATGGTTCCACAAGAGACCGCAAAGAGAATGGAGATATACTCTATAAAGTGGGAGAGTAATGATGCTATTAAAGTACTGAGTTAAGTAAGCAACACTGATGTGGACCAGAAGATTTATTACAAACTTGGTGGAAAAAGAGACCCTGCAGTCCACTAGACCCGAAACACAATTGCCTTGTAGAAAATGTTGAAAGTTGTATAGGTCTACGAAAGACTACAGTAGCATTTATGAAAAATTTGAGTTCCGTGTTTGACTTTGGAGAAGAGATTTTGCAGATGTACATAAGCTTTTTTTGTTCAGAATAAGACATCTTGCCTCCAAAGTAACTTATTACATAACAGTGTAATATGAGTTGCTTTCCTGGGAAGGTTAAGCACAGCCGTGTCCTGGAACATAAATATTTGATACTTGTGAATAGCAGAGTAATAAACAGTTGATGCTTTACATGGATAATGGCTTTTGAAAATTTAAAAATCTTTAAACATTCAGAACCTGCCGACCTGTGTCTTGTGAGTTTCACATAATTGTCTTGAATCTGCTCTGAAAACTGGACCAGTGTCAAAGTTCTGAATAAGAAACACATGGCTTTCAACTGACACGTGTGACTCAAAAAAAATATATATATATATATAATCAAGTGATGGCTTTGCAGAACAGTAGGTCAGCTATTTCCAAAGTGTGTCTAAGAGTGTATATGCTGTACACAGGCTGTCAGAATAGTGCTCCCAGTCCAATATAGCCATTTTTTCTGCAGGGAGGGTGTAACACACCTGCAGAGGTTGGGGGTAGGATTTAGACTACATGCAGAATTTCTGCCGAGAATTTATTGACACCAGAAATCTGTCTGATTCAAATTATTACATGCTTGTCTACTATCGAAACACATTTAGTTGTATTTAAATAGAATAAAAAAAATACTTATGCATTCATTTTACTTGCAGTGAACTGTAGTAAGCCATGTTATCTGCCTTTAACAAATAAATTCTTGTGACTCTCTTTCAGCAGGAGGATGCAGAAGTGATGTAAAGGGCAGGATCCTGCTCTCATACCCAGATAATAGTGATTTGTGAGGTACAAGACCCAAGACTATCATTAATTTCAGTGGTGAGGTTCCCATTGACTTGTGTGGGAGCAAGACCTGAGTTCAGATTTACATCTCCAAGAGAAAACAGCCAGCCACTACAACATTCTGTAGGCCAGATCCTCACCTGGCATAAATCGATTGTAGCTCCATTGTTAGAGTTTAATGGAGCTTTGCCAACTTGCGTTGCTTAAGAAGCTGGCCCTCTAAGGAAACATTAGCCCTGGCATCATAAAATATAGGTGTCTTTTAAGTCAGCAATATGAAGGAATTCACTTTACGTTACCTTAATTACTGAAATGCAAATTCATATTCATTATTTTCTGTTTTTCTGCCTTAAATAGGATTTTAATTTTCTCTTTCCGCAGTGAATAGTATTTGTAATTGAATGTGTAAATACTTTGTGTTTTGCGTATGGCAAGCTAATGAAAAAGTGATGAACCACCAGTATTTAATATTATAGTCAGAGTACTACATAACAAAATTTCAGAAATGATCATTGCAAATGAACTCTTATTTTACTGTTTAATTGTAATGGGATCTCCGGTAGGAGTGAACTAGAGAAAAACAACTTTCATATATCACATAGAATAGTTACATATAACTTCAAGCAATTTGTTTTAGATGCAGAGAGATGCACTGGATTTTTCTGATTGAAATATAGCAATTTTGTTGCTTGCTCAAAGATATTCAGGCTATTGTTGCTTTTTTAGCCTTGTTTTTGTCTTTCTATTGTTGAAATGAGTGAATAGGGTTGCTTATCAGGTTAACACAATCCATTATTGATTTGTGAACATAAATTCTACTGGTTTAGGCTAGCATGGAAGTAACCCTCAGGGCTGCCACCTTTTGATCACTAGCGTGCAGAATTGACTCCCCAAGATTGCTGGGAAGTTATGGAAGAAATATTCAGGATAGTATTTCCCATGTAGAGTACCCGTCATGGGGTAAAATCCCTCTAAACCCTGAAATCCTCCATGTCTGTACTGTATACTGGACGAGTAGGACTGTATACTATTTGTACTACTTAGGAGCCCTAGTCATGGACCAGCATCCAGCTGAATATGTGTATAGTAAAGGGACCAAGGAAGGGGTATTGACTGGTTAACAAGAGAGGAGAGAACCCCAAAATATATCTTTAGCATTTCATTTCTGTGTCAGGCATTTAGTCATTGTATGCAAAGTTTATTTTTATATTAATTGGTTGTAGACAAGTTTTGTAACTTGGCTGGAGAAATGTATTTACCTAAAATATGCAATCATGTTTATCCAATTTAGTAACTACAGTCTTTTACAGTGATATTCAGACCTCAGTGGTTCAGGAGCCAAATTATCGATCAGTATTACCCTAAAGAGCCACAGTAGTGTGACTTCTTTGTTTCATTTACTGTAGCTTCAGATTTAAACAGTATATTCAAATTTAAACAGTATGACATGGGAAGTACTTAATTTATATATATGATTCTCACAGCAAAATGACTGCCCAAGTATTATTTTATCAACTACAATTGGCTAATAACATAGTAAAAGCATCCTGATTGGTTAATAATTAAATCACACAGTGTTTTTATATCATGTGCTGCAAAGAGCTGCAGGAGACACATTAAAGAGCCACTTGCACCTCATGAGCCTCCGTTTGAATATCACTGGTTTGATAGTTAGAGACAGTAGCATCAACAGCAACTCCTTGAGGTTGTGAGCTCCTCAAGCCAGAGTGCCAGAGAAAGTTAGTACTGTGGACAAACTAACAGCGTGGTTTGTGTGTCTTTGGGCTCTTCGGGTTTTGGATGCTGTGGTCTAAATTTTCAAAAGTGCTTAGAGGGGCTGCTTTTCTAGAAGTTTTTGGCACTCAAAAATTGAGGCACTTGAAATCTCTTAGTTGCTTTAGAGCAGAGGTGGGCAAACTACGGCCCGCGGGACTGTCCTGCCTGGCCCTTGAGCTCCGCGCCGGGGAGGCTAGCCCTCCTCCGCAGCTACGCCACCGTGCGGGCAGCGCTCTGGGCGGCAGGGCTGCGCGATTCTGCAGGGCAGCGCAGCAGTAGTGTCTGGCTCCTGCAGGGTGGCGTGGCTGCCAGACATGCTGCTCTGAGTGGCATGGTAAGGGGGCTGGGGAGTCCCAGGGGGCAGTCAGGGAGCAGGGGGGGGTTGGATAGGTGTGGGAGTCCTGGGGGGTCTGTCAGGGGGTGGTTGGATGGGGCGGAGGTTCTGGGGGGGTGGTCAGGGGACGGGGAATGGGGGGTTGGAAAGGCATGGGAGTCCCGGGGGGCCTGTCAGGGCTGGAGTGTGGATAGGGGTCAGGGCAGTCAGGGGACAGGGAGCTGGACGGGGGGGGGGTTGGATAGGGGCAGGGGATCCTGGGAGGGGGTGGTCAGGGGACAAGGAGCAGGGGGGTTGGAAGGGTCAGAGGTTCTGAGGGGGGCAGTCAGGGGGTGGGAAGTGGGAGGGGTCGGATAGGGGGAGGGGCCAGGCTGTTTGGGGAGGCACAACCTTCCCTACCTGGCCCTCCATACAGTTTTGCAACCCCAGTGTGGCCCTTGGGCCAAAAAGTTTGCCTACCCCTGCTTTAGAGGATAAGATCCTATGCTTCTAGCCTTCTCTGCAGATTTTTCCAACCCCTCTCCCTGAGGGGAGAATTTAGTTGAAGTTCAGCAACCTGGGGTTCCACTGTCGACGCAGCATTATGTAGGTTGAGTCCAACCACCCAAATCCCTGACTTCCTAGAGCCTTCCCAAAATGTGGCTGCTCTAGCCCTTTGTCCATGGTGCAGTGTAGGAAAACATGACTGTCCAGAAGACACACAAAACCAACCCATGGAATTCTGAAATTTTTTGGTGGCTCCCAGGGTATGCCTACACAGGGATAAAAAACCCATGACTGGCCTGGGTCAGCTGACTCAAGCTCACAGGTCTCAGACTTCAGGGCTGAAAAATCGGAGTTTTGTGAGCCTCCACCCTTGCAGGATTCCAAAGCTCAGGCTTTGGCCTGAGCCTGAACGTCTAATGATTTTTAGCTCTGCAGCCCAGGCCCCACGAGCCCGAGTCATCTGATTTGGGACAGCCATGGCTATGCTGCAGGTCTTTTATCCTTGTGTAGACGTACCCTCAGAGCATGAGTCCTGTGGGGCTGTCTCAACACTACAAAGCAATAGGGTTTCAACCCTGGGTCCCAGCTTGACTCAGGCTCAGACTCTGCAGCACCATGGGGTCTTGGGACCCTGGGTCTGAGCTCTGGGTTAGCATAATTTGTGTGTAGATGGAAGGGGGTTAGCCATGAGCCTGAGTTCGAACCCTGGGCTTACATTGCAGTGTAAACAGTGAATCAAGCAGAACAGCTAAGACTCTGTACCGACTCAATCCTGCATTCTTTGCATACCCCAAACTCTCCTTCAGGCCTTTTCTCAAGAAATAGTCACAATAACAATGGTTTATCACTTCTACTTTGTAAAGCCACCATTTGTTAGCACTACCTTCCAATATAGCTGTTAGTCTAAAAATCAACCAACACATTATTTTGTCTGCTAGATCAAAGTTAGACAAATGAGATTTTCTTAGATTATGAAAAAGGAGATTCTATCCCTCTGCTGACCTTGCTTAATTAGAGAATCTACAAAAAAGCAGCTCTCATTGTAATGTCTTATTTAAAATGATTGCTAATGCTCTTTATACATGTCTTTACAACTATGAAAAAAATCCTGTAAATAAATAAAAACACTGTGATGAGTTTATAGAAATTATGGGGATGGAACCTTTTCTGGAGAAATTAGGTGTAAGTGCTGCAATGGAGCGACCAACACATCCTATTAACACGGACGTGATGTTCAAGGGCAACTGGGAGTTTTACCAAAATAAGAAAGTAATGGTAGATAGACAAGGCCAAAAGGGGATGATTGTGAGACTGGCACCAGTTCTGCCCGAGGTAGCAGGTTATCGTAACTTAAAAATTTAAGAAGTACAAAAAGAGCTATAAAATAAAAAGTGACATGTCATAAGAAGTAAGCAAAAGACGTAAAGTTCAGTCTAGGCTTCAGTACCACATGAACAGCCCATGGTAACTTTACTTGCAGTTAAGGAATGTCAGTTTTAAGTCGCCTGTTTTATTCTGCCTCTGGAGATTAAGTAACTAACTACTCTAAGAAGAACAGGAGTACTTGTGGCAGTTTAGAGACCAACACATTTATTTGAGCGTAAGCTTTCGTGGGCTACAGCCCACTTCATCGGATGCATAGAATGGAACATATAGTAAGAAGATATATATATATATACACATACAGAGAAAATGAAAAGGTGGAAGTAGCCATACCAACTGTAAGAGGCTAATTAATTAAGATGATCGATTATCAGCAGGAATAATATCACTATTATTGTAGTGATGTCTAAATGGGCCATCTTGATTATCACTACAATAATAGTGATATTATTCCTGCTGATAATCGATCATCTTAATTAATTAGCCTCTTACAGTTGGTATGGCTACTTCCACCTTTGCACTATAAGGTGGGTAGAAAGCTGGCTAGATTGTCGGGCTCAACGGGTAGTGATCAATGGCTCCATGTCTAGTTGGCAGCCGGTATCGAGTGGAGTGCCCCAAGGGTCGGTCCTGGGGCCGGTTTTGTTCAATATCTTCATAAATGATCTGGAGGACGGTGTGGATTGCACTCTCAGCAAATTTGCGGATGATACTAAACTGGGAGGAGTGGTAGATACGCTGGAGGGGAGGGATAGGATACAGAAGGACCTATACAAATTGGAGGATTGGGCCAAAAGAAATCTGATGAGGTTCAATAAGGATAAGTGCAGGGTCCTGCACTTAGGACGGAAGAACCCAATGCACCGCTACAGACTAGGGACCGAATGGCTAGGCAGCAGTTCTGCGGAAAAGGACCTAGGGGTGACAGTGGACGAGAAGCTGGATATGAGTCAGCAGTGTGCCCTTGTTGCCAAGAAGGCCAATGGCATTTTGGGATGTATAAGTAGGGGCATAGCGAGCAGATCGAGGGACGTGATCGTTCCCCTCTATTCGACATTGGCGAGGCCTCATCTGGAGTACTGTGTCCAGTTTTGGGCCCCACACTACAAGAAGGATGTGGATAAATTGGAGAGAGTCCAGCGAAGGGCAACAAAAATGATTAGGGGTCTGGAACACATGACTTATGAGGAGAGGCTGAGGGAGCTGGGATTGTTTAGCCTGCAGAAGAGAAGAATGAGGGGGGATTTGATAGCTGCTTTCAACTACCTGAAAGGGGGTTCCAAAGAGGATGGCTCTAGACTGTTCTCAATGGTAGCAGATGACAGAACGAGGAGTAATGGTCTCAAGTTGCAGTGGGGGAGGTTTAGATTGGATATTAGGAAAAACTTTTTCACTAAGAGGGTGGTGAAACACTGGAATGAGTTACCTAGGGAGGTGGTAGAATCTCCTTCCTTAGAGGTTTTTAAGGTCAGGCTTGACAAAGCCCTGGCTGGGATGATTTAACTGGGAATTGGTCCTGCTTCGAGCAGGGGGTTGGACTAGATGACCTTCAGGAGTCCCTTCCAACCCTGATATTCTATGATTCTATGTTCTCTGTATGTGTATATATATATCTTCTTACTATATGTTCCATTCTATGCATCAGATGAAGTGGGCTGTAGCCCACGAAAGCTTACGCTCAAATAAATTTGTTGGTCTCTAAACTGCCACAAGTACTCCTGTTCTTTTTGCGGATACAGACTAACACTGCTGCTACTCTGAAACCTACTCTGACAAGGTTTCCTGTTCAGCCCCGGACCACTCTGTTAATAGTTTGGTAGGATTTTATGATTATCCTTTTCATGAATTATTGGTACAGGGGCTCCTAAACATATGGTCATATTGTGATTGTAGTGCAGGAAGCGTGGATCACAGATCTGTAAATATAGTAAAGAGAGGTAAGGTCAAATGTAACCAGGAAGCCACTGTAAGTATCAAAATTAAGGCCTTTTAATGCGAGAGCCCAAAAAAACCACATTTTAAATTACAGAATTCTGAAAGAATCAATAATATAGAATAGCCACCCAGTGGCGCTGGAACATTTTTAGTAGTGGGGGTGCTGCAAGCCTTAGCCCTGTTTGCACCCCTACCCCGCCCAGGAGCAGGGCTGTGTCTTTGGGAGAGGGGACCTGTACTGGGGTAAGAGAGCCGAGGCCACAGCTGGGGGCGGGTATGGGGCCAGGAGCAGAACCCCAGCCAGGGCCCAGCAGCCGGGACGCCACGTGTGGGGCCAAGAGAAGAGTCCTGGCCATGGGGCCAGGTGCAGGGTCCCAGGAATGGGCCTCAGGGGGTGGGGCTGAGCATGGGGCCAGAATTGGGGGCCAGGTTGCAGGCCCGGGCATAGGGCCAGCGGCAGGGGAGTGGAGCCGGCGGCCGGGACCTGAGCCCCAGGTGAGGAGCTGGAGAGCAGAGTGTGGGCAGAGGGCCAGGAGCCAGCACCTGGGGAGCAGGGCACGGAGTCAGCGGCCCTGCATAAAACCTGGGGGTGCTGCAGGAAACACTCTTAAACTACAATGAGTTCCCAAGACTAAAACAAGTTCTCAAACTAGACTAAAGCCCACCCAAAAATATGTGTCTAGTGTTGGAAACCAGCTTTATAGTCACTTATCTCAGCCCCTTACTTTAGCCAATTAGTTTAAATGGGAAGCTGCAGTGGTGCTGCCTTTGCAATACTGCATTCCTAACACTAGGTGGTACTGCACAAAGGTATAAATAGCAGCACTTACAAGTCCCCTTATATGACCCATGGAGTCCAACAACTAGCAGCAAACACTGGTCTACTCTGGTTATAGAGAAAATTTTGCCAGAATGCTGCCTCAAGGTAAGAATTCCTGTCTCTGTTTTTAAAGAAAGGGGTAGTTAGAAGGGAGGGAGACAAGCCAACACTGCAATGTGTACACTGTAATTGGGTTCTATTTTCCCTTAAGACTTTATATATAACTCAATAAGGAGTTTGAATGCAAATAACATAGATTATTAAATTATTCCTTTCATAGGCCTACTCCTTAGGGTTTCACATCCTCAGTGACTGCTTTCTCCATCCTGTTTCCCCTCCCTTTGCTCCATCCTTATAAGTCACTGTTGTACACAAATGACTTGTGATAGATGGAGCAAGAATGAAAGAAACTACCATTAGCAGAAATTGTATTCTGAATTAATTCAATCCTATGCCCTGGCTACAATAGAGGCAAAGAATAGCTTCTTCACCATTGCGTTCTGGAAAGTCCCAATAAATGGAGCTCTTCCAGGTGATAGGTCGCTTGGGGAAAAATGGTTGCGTCTACTCAGGTGTAGAGTTTAGTGTTTCTCATTGCAGACTTTCCGTTATATGTTTTGGATAAAGCTGCTCAGAGTGAGACTAGAGTTTAGTATTTTCTAAGCAGGGTACTACAGTGCTCTATTTTGTCACCTGCCTATTTTCGTCTGTGTCAGAGGTCACCAGGGGAAATGGTTTGGGTTTGCAGTGCCTTCAACATGCTGATGACACTCGTCTCTATGTCTCTTTCACTGGAACTCCATAGTACTACTGCTTGTTTTCCTAGGGTCTGGTATTTGGATAAAAGCTAGCTGGGTGAAACTTAATATAGATAAGACATAGCTGATTGTAGAAGTCTGTAAGAAAGAAATGCTGGAGGGTGTGGTGGAAATGATATCTGCTCTTTTAATGGAAGGCAAATGCCTACTGTTCGTTACTAATGTTCGCAATCTAGGAGTCAATGGATTTGTGGCTGCTTCTAGATGTCCAGATTACAATGGTGACCCAGAGGGCTTTTTTCCTTCCTTGGTTGGTGAGGAAGTTGCAACTCCTTCCTAATGGGGACTTTGATGTAGTAATTACTTTATCAACTCTAGATGGGATTTTTGGAATGTGGTCTACCTGGGCCTATCCTTGAAGACCACTGGGAAACTTCAGTTAGTGCAGATTCTGTCTGCTTGCTCACTTTAAATGTTTTGTGTATGGAGCACCTTACACCTGCGTGCCACAGAATGCATTGTCATCTTCCAGTTTATTTCCAGGTGCAATTTAAGGTGTTGAGTTAGATTTATGGTTTGAGTCCTGTGTATCCTGCAAACTTCCTATCTCTTCATGCTCCCCTCATGCCCTGGGCCCGGCAGTTCAGATTAGCTGAGTCACTTGATCTGATAGTGCCTAGATTTGATTGTCTTTGAGGCTGGAGACACAGGGTGTCTTCAGCAATGGGCTCTCCACTGGAATTCATTTTCTCTTCTTGGTTTGAAAGATCTGAAAAATGACTTTCAGAGCAAGTTGTAAGGCCTAACTCAGGCCTTTTGAGGGGTGGTTTGGTGTCACAGACTAATTTTTTGTGGTGGTTGATGAATCAATTTATGTGAATTTATAGTCGTTATGTACGTGCAGTTGGAGGTCGTGCTCGGTATGTTATCAACAGAGAAAATTCTGTTTTGTCTTTTTGATATGCATTTCACATGTATTACGGAATGTCGTCTTTGTTTAACATGTATTGGGACAAATTCTGTAATATTTACATCCCTTGCAACACCACTGAGCACTGTGAAAGTCAGCACAGTTTTTGGCCCATTTAATGTATGATGATACAAGAGGGTGAATAGTGCATAGAGCCAGACCTTGGTTGTGTTTCACAGACACAGCTGCACCCGAGTCCTGGCGTGGAGGTGTAACTGTCCGAGGAGGAGTGCAGTCACTGAGCCACCTTGTTACAAGGCCCAGGATGTGCTCCCCCTTGGGCCTAGCAATATGAGGCCTGTCATTGTGATGAATGACTGTGGGAGATAGTTTTCACACAGCTGTATTTTATGGAATGCAAAGACTGTTATCATGTCATCCCTGAGGGTGTGTAAAGAGGGGTAGATAGGCCTCTTGTGTATGCCTGCCCCCTTGCTCACCCACAGAAGATCAGACACAAGCTGGCACATATTAGCCAGCTTACAGCTACATAGGACAGCTCTATTGTATGTAGAACTTTAAAATATATGTTTTAAAACAGCACTGATTGGGCAATTCTTATGTTTCTTAATAAGAGATTCTTGCCTTTTTAAAATCATGTATCCTTGCTTTGCTTAGCTTGAACATGTTGAGGAACTTTTATATGGCAAGATGCTACTTTCCATGGCAAAAATGGGATGTAAATGACTGGAGAAGGGTGTTGGATCCTTAAACTTGACTCTCTCGCTCTTTCATTCACACACCTTTTTCTCAGCTCTGCACTTCATGGCTCAAAGTCACAGAATTCCAGAATTTTGCACAATAGTGTCTTTCATACTTTTGTTTTTGCATCCCTGTCTCTTTTCCTAACAAGAACTGGACATATTCACAGAGTGGCCCTGTGTTATGTGGTGGTTGTATTTGAATGTTTGCTATCATGCGGCTCATTTAACCATTCACAAGTTCTATGAGCTTTAAATTTTTACAAAGTTCAGGTGGTTTTGTAAATCCATTAATACCACAAAACTTAATTCACTGAAGCTGGAGCTTAATCTTGGTCATCTCGTTAGGGTAGCCTCCTGGCTGCTTTTTGTGCTGACTTCATGGTGAAAAAATTTGATGTGCCCTTTTTTTCACTTGGGATACATCAGTTTGCTCTTCAATTCACAGCCTTGTGGCCTGCACTGCAGAGCTGTGTTAGGATAAGGTAAGAAAATATCATAAAAATACACATTTGTGTTATTTTTTGGTGTAAAATGGTTCTCTAAAACATTTTAGCAATAATTAGCTATAGTCGGCCTTAGCACTCTTTTTGTTGAGGGGAAGGGGAGTTGGTGACCAGTGGCCAGTTTCTGTTGGTTGTGGCAGGTAGTTGCTGTTTTTTCCGCATGTCAGAGGCTGCAACCCTGGTCTGGTTCATGGGAGCAAAAACCTGAATAATTTCTGATTAAATATTTGTATTAACAACAAAAAGCGTGAATGCTTCCCTGCCTTAGGGGGTGCTGGTGGGGAGGAGGACTCTGAGGTTACTCTCAGAGAGAGTTCCCCAAATCATCCTGGGGTAGAGTTTGCCTTCTTAGGTCCTTTGACAGGGTTACTGGCCGAGTGGATAGGAGAGGAGCTTGTATATGTTAGACCCTCATGACGTTCTTATAAAATAGGGAAATGTGGTCCGGATGAGATTACTATTAGGTGAGTGCATAACTGGCTGAAAGATCATACTCAAAGAATAGTGTTCAGTGGTTCACTGTCAGACTGGGGCCTGTATTTATCAGAGTCCCACAGAGGTCTGTCCTGGGTCTCGTAGTAATTAATATCTTCATTAATGACTTGTATAATGGAGTGGAGAGTACGCTTATAAAATTTGCAGATGACACCAGGCTGGGAGGGGTTGCTAGCCCTTTGGAGGACAGGATTAGAATTCACATTGACCTTTAGAAATGGGAGGATTGGTCTGAAATCGAGATGAAATTCATTAAAGAGAAGGGCAAAGTACTACATTTAGGAAGGAAAAATCAAATGCACAACTACAAAATGGGGAATAATTGGAGGTAGTGCTACTGAAAAGGATCTGGGGAGTATAGTGGATCGCAAATTGAATATGAGCCAACGGTGTGATGTAGTTGTGAAAAATGCAAATATCACTTTGGGGTGTATTAACAGCAGTGTTGCATGTAAAACATGGGACGTAATTGTACCACTCTACTCAGCAGTGGTGAAGCCTCAGCTGGAATATTATCTTGTAGTTCTGGGTGCCACACACTAAAACAGATGCGGACAAATTAGAGAGAGTCCAGAGGAGAGCAATAAAAATGATAAAATGTTTGGAAAACCTGACTTATGAGGAAAGGTTAAAAAACCCAGCATGTTTAATCTTGAGGAAAGACGATTTAGAGGGGACCTGATAAATCTTCAAATACGTTAAAGGCAGTTATAAAGAAGGATGATGATTAATTGTTCTCCAGGTCCACAGAAGGTAGGATAAGAAATAATGGGCTTAATCTGTGGCAAGGGAGCTTTCAGGTTAGATATTAGGAAAAACTTGCTAACTATAAGGGTTATTAAGCACCAGAATAGGTTTCCAAGGGAGGTTGTGGAATCCCCATCACTGGAGGTTTTTAGAAAGAGGTTTGACTGGGATCGTCTAGGTTTACTTGGTTCTGCCTCCATGCAGGGTGCTGGACATGATGAGCAATCAAGGTCCCTTCCAGCCCTACATTTCTAATATTCTGTGTGCCAGGATGTTACAAAACATAGTGTGTTGTATTCAAAAGAAATGCAGCCTATAGAAAGTAGAGAATGAAATCTGAGGTGTTTGGAAATGGCAAGTAGCAGTTGCTGATAACTCCTACTTGTACTAGTTTCAGAGTAACAGCTGTGTTAGTCTGTATTCACAAAAAGAAAAGGAGTACTTGTGGCACCTTAGAGACTAACCAGTTTATTTGAGCATGAGCTTTCGTGAGCTACAGCTCACTTCATCGGATGCATACTGTGGAAACTGCAGAAGACATTATATACACACAGAGACCATGAAACAATACCTCCTCCCACCCCACTGTCCTGCTGGTAATAGCTTATCTAAAGTGATCATCAAGTTGGGCCATTTCCAGCACAAATCCAGGTTTTCTCACCCTCCGTCCCCCCACACACAAACTCACTCTCCTGCTGGTAATAGCCATTTCAAAGTGACCACTCTCTTCACAATGTGTATGATACTGAAGGTGGGCCATTTCCTGCACAAATCCAGGTTCTCTCACCCCCTCACCCCCCTCCAAAAACCACACACACAAACTCACTCTCCTGTTGGTAATAGCTTATCCAAAGTGACCACTCACCTTGATTATCATGCACATTGTAGGGAGAGTGTATATAATGTCTTCTGCAGTTTCCACGGTATGCATCCGATGAAGTGAGCTGTAGCTCACGAAAGCTCATGCTCAGATAAATTGGTTAGTCTCTAAGGTGCCACAAGTACTCCTTTTCTACTTGTACTAGGTTCAGTACATGAGGGAGGGATAGCTCAGTGGTTTGAGCATTGGCCTGCTAAACCCAGGATTGTGAGTTCAATCCTTGAGGGGGGCCATTTAGGGATCTGGGCCAAAAATTGGAGATTGGCCCTGCTTTGAGTAGGGGGTTGGACTAGTTGACCTCCTGAGGTCCCTTCCAGCCCTGATATTCTATGATTCTACGTTTGTCTGATTCGAACACCACGCACTATTCAGTGGTGCATTGTTCTGTGCATTTTGAATTTACAGGAAAAGCTGTGTTTTATCACTCTATACCTCAGCTTAACTCAAACATTTTTGAGACAGAAAAATCCAATGTCGTTTATAACACATAATTTTTCTGTGTTTTGTATGCCTTGTTGATGGAATGTTATCACATCCCAAAGAATTCTTGTTACTTACTATGAAAATTGTCTTTAGCAAAACAGCCTGCAAACCTGGTATTGGCTAAAGTCTGTAATTTTGTGTGAAAGGAAGCACTATATGTGGATTTTCATTTCAGATTGCTAGCACAGTGCAAGCTTTCACTGTTTAAAAAAAAATCTGGAGTCATTTTAGGCTGGGGGGCTGACTACAGAGTTCATATTTATGATCAGAAGTGACATTTTGATTTGGGCTGCATTTATCTTGAACAATATCAATTTGCACAAAATGTCAGGTTTTACTGGATTGCATCCTTTTTTTTAGTCTTGTGAGTGTTTTGCTGTAAAAACTGCAATAAACTCAGCAAAGCTCTTCTGTTGCAATTTCCACACCAGTAGTAACTAGTCCGGGCCCTCCACAGTTAGGACTTTTACTTTCAGAGATTCCATTACATGTAGGGTTGCCAATTTTCTATTTGCACAAACCAAACACCCTAGCCCTGCCCCTTCTCCAAGGCCCTGTCCCCCGTTCAGTACATTCACCTTCCCTCGGTGGCTCACTCTCCCTCACCTTCACTCACTTTCACTGGGCTGTGGCAGAGCTTTGGGGTGCAGGGGAAGATCCAGGCTGGGGGGTGGGGCCAAGGGATTCAGAGTGCAGGAGGGGGCTGCGGGTTGAGACGGGGTTGGGGTGTTGCAGGGGGTGCAGCTCTGGGGTGGGCCCAGGGCTGAGGGGTTTAGGGTATGGGAGGGGGCTCCAGGTTTGGGGGGCTCAGGGCTGGGGCAGGGGGTTGGGGTGCGGGCTTACCTTGGGTGGCTCCTGGTCTGCAGCGCAGCGAGGCTAAGTCAGGCTCCCTACCTATTCTGGCACCGCGCTGGACCGATAGAGACTAGCCTGCTTTACACCCGCAGCACCGCCAACCGGACTTTTAACAGCCCAGTTGGTGGTGCTGACCGGAGCCGCCAGGGTCCCTTTTTGACAAGGCGTTCTGTTTGAAAACTGGACGCCTAGCAACCCTAATGACATGTTCTGCTTTTTTGTGGTTGATGGGTAAGATCTAGGTTTGGGGTGTGATATTGTGCTGCACCTCTCAGAAGTCACAACAAAGACGACGCAGTCCAGGAGGACTGATTGCAAAGGTGACTTTAGGCCACCTCTGTGCTTGGAATTTGGGGTGCTCTGGGGTTGGAGTAGCCTCAAGGGCTTCTCTAACTTAGTGCCACCTTAAGTGGCTGTCTGTGGGCTGCTCCACAGCCCAGAATTACTCTAGCATAGCAGGCTATGGACACTTCTGCCTCTGATGTGGCCCTTTTCTGTCCCGTAGTCTATGGCTGTGTTTAACCCCATATCTGTCCTGCAGCTGGGGAATTCCTCAAGGAGCCCTTTATGACTCCTTTATGCTGCTAGAGTGGAGGAAAGGGCCACAGGAGCCTGTTCTCTGAGTTGGAAGAAGGGTCAATCCTTAGGATGAATGTCAAAAAATAACTTTTAGATTGCCTTGTCATTAACAACAAAACCATACTAAATGACATAATGTCAACTGGCGGGAAGGCCACCAAATTGAGAATACGAATCCATTCCAGTTCAATGGAGATCAGTTATGAAAGCTTTTAGCTGGCTCCTGTTAAGGGTCATCTTTGTTAGCCACCTGCTTTTTAACTACCCGTGGTATTTATCTCAATATTTGTTTTTATTAGTATGAACGGCAGTTGACATATTCTTCATAGTTATGCAGCATTGTTCAGCCTGTGCATCTTGCTTTCCTAAAAACTTGATGAAATTTTTCCATCACAAAAAGATGATTAACCTACATTGTCCTCCTGAAGTAGAGCTGTTGTACTAAGCAGCCAAGTAAAACAAGTGGAAAAATATGAAGCAATCCCTAAATAAAGGGAGAGATGAGAGAGAAGGCAAAATCCCCCTCAGTTCAGACTATTCCTTAGTAAAATGGTTAGTAACTACCTAGAATTAATCCATTTAATATTTTTTAATACAAACTTCCAAATTACAAAATGTTGTTTTCAATTCTCTACTTCACTCCTTCATGGAAATAACAGAATTCCAGGTAAGATCAGATCAGCCATTTGTCTGATAGAATTTCAATGGGATTTGAGCCAGGAGTGGTGGAAGCTCCCTATAAGTGAAGAGCCACTGGTGCCTGAACCATGGCCCCACCCCCGCACTGCCTCTTCCCCCCCACCCCCAAGGCCCCGCCCCAACTCCGCCTCTTCCCCCTGAAACCCCTCCCCCCATCACTTGCCCTTTCAGCCCGTAAAAAGTGGGAGGGCATAGCCCTCCCACTTTTAAAATGATGGAGCTAGGGGCCTCTGGCCCCCGGTTCCAGTGACCCTGATTTGGGCACCTAGCTCCCTTCTGCTCCTTTGAAAATTCTAGCCTTATGGAAAATTGATAGTTGGGACTTATGTACCCTTGACTGGTACTTCCTGCAAACATTGTCAAAGGCCAGCGCTAGCATAAGTACTCACTTTTGAACAGTACTTTATGTAAAATAGACATAATCTTTATAACAGGTATTTTTCCACGTGTCTTTGAGTCCTGTTTATGCTGGAAAGCTGTAGCTTGTCAAGTGCCCGATTTGAGACAATATACAGCCTTGTTTGACAAGTGTTATTCTACCAGAATGTGGTGGAAAAAAGACAGTCTTTTATTTAACTTAAAAAAATCCAGATTAAAAAAAGTAGGAAAATATCATGGAAGATACACAATTTTTTTGGATAAGTAAAGAAATAGCGCTTATTTCCTTGTTGAAGATGCTCTTTAAGAACAGATCTCAAATAACAGTATGCTGGAGTAGACACTGTACTCTTCTGAAGTGAACCTGGCTAAATGTTTTTGGTTTTTTTAAACAAGAACTGTTCAATGGCTGCGTATCTTACCTTGGAAATGTAGCATTATGGCTACTGCAGTCCTTGAGAGTTAACAAAATGAAGGGAAGAAAATAAATCTAGCGATGAGATGATAGGTGCATACATTAGTGGACATAGTAAAGCCAGTAAACTACATTGAAAATAATAAATGTGATAGGAAAGACCATCCTTGACCATTTGTCTATAGAATTAACATCTGTCAGATCTGGAATTTTGACTCTGAGCTGTGATGCTCTTCTCCGTAAGCGCCCCTTTTTATGAACCATCTGCCTGTCCAATGTGCTTCTGCTGTAGAGTTCTCTGCTTGATATGGGTCTTCTGTACTGGATGCTGGCACTGTCATATGAATACATGGTGGCTTTTGGGTCACTGATACCTGTGAACACTTCTGAGCTGCTGATCTCATTTCTTAATTCCAGAGTTGTAAGAAGAATGTTTCCACGGGTATCAACCTGTGGCAAGAAAGGAATGTAGTTTAGATAATTTATCTAGTTAGTTATCATTGCATCAGCATATTTTTTTTCCTCTTGCAAATCTCACTTGATTTTACAAATGAGGAAGCTGCTTCAGGAAGGGTAGAACATCAGTACGATTAAAGATAATAAGTATTACCTGAAGATATTGCTACTGTTCCCCATCTGCCTGATGCTAAAGATGAAATTAATTGTTTAGTGGTTAAATATATTTTATCATGAGACGGTATCTTGGTTTGGGGATTGCTTCATTCAATTAGAGGGCACAGTTGCACCCCTTTCTAAAATTCTCCTAATTTTACCTTTAAGGCTCAATCTTTGTTATAAAAATGTGACATCCACTTAACAAAGCGTGTCAGGTCATGCTGACATTGTCATGTACTTATGCTGAACATACAATTTTTCTGTTTTTTGTTTGTTTTACAGTTTCAGGGCTGTGTACTCATTTCTAAAACTTATTGTTGCTATGGTTCATGACAGTGGGCTTCCTTCCCAAGAAAAATGTCCCAGGCTATGGATGTGTCTTATCAACCAGCTCCAGCAGAATGCGTATTAGCCATCTTTTGTAGTGATAGAAATAAGTATAAATGTATATTGTCCTGCATAGATTTAAAGTCTGGGTATTAAAAATACATAGGCTGCCAATGTACGGGTAGAAGAGGCAGGTGAGCTGTTTTTTAGCAAAGAGTTTATTCTATGTGTGAATTAGTGTGAACAAACTTCAGTTTTGTTTTACAAATGTACTAAAATGTTCAATGGATGCTTAATGTGGATGCATTTCAACCTGTTCCTAAATTAGTTGTTTCAACTATATTTTCACTTATTTGATATACATTATTTATGCTGTTATGATTGGTCACCTACAGTACATAGCATTGTTGCTGCCCCTGATTAGGTGACGCAAAATTTACAAATGAAGTTAGCACTTCTGGAACAAATAACAAATACTACAGCCATGTATACATCTCAGAACCCTTGTTCATGTTGGTAACATAGGCCTTTGCAAGCCACCTCCCAACCTGGCTGTGAATGAAAAGCAAACAAAAAGGAGTGCCGCTCGGCCAAATTGAATAGTTGATTTTATATTCACTAAAATGGTCACAAATGACACCCTCCCCCACTCTTCACCCTTCTCAAATTTGCATGTACATCTGAGTGGTAAAACTTCTATTGGTGTAGGAATGCTTTTGGCCTCTCCAGGATAATGTCCTAATTTTGGAAAGTGTTAGGAATATAAATATTTGAGAAATCTCCTATAATAGTTCATATTAGACAAAGAATCATTCTAGGATTGCCAACTTTGCAATATTTAAAAACCAGACACTCCAGCAGGAGTGCCAGAACCTCCCCTGCCCCACACCTTCCCCCTGAGGACAAGGCCCCACTCCTGTCCCACACCTTCCCCCCAAAGCCTTGTCCCCCGTTTACTCCTCTTTCCCCCTCCTTCCATTGCTTACTGCTTTTATCCTCACCCCACTCCCTGTGTGGGTCGGGATGGACTTGCCTGCAGAGCCAGGGCTGGAGCTGCCTAGTGCAGGTAGGAAGCAACCTTGGCTGAGTAGGGGCTGGCGAGGGTGATGACTCAGTCCTTCCTGCTTCTCCCACCTGCAGTAACCGGACTTTGGGTGTCCAGTCAGTAGATCTGACCAGACACCAGCAGGTCCCCTTTTCGACCAGATTTTTTGGTCAAAAACTGGTCACCCTAATTCATTCAGGAAATAGACATCAGACATACGATTTTTGAAATCTCTTCTTTCAGTTTTGAGTATCAAAGCTATTCTCTTACCACTGATTGAACAGGGATCCAACCTACATTGTTTCCTTGGAACACTCAGAAACTCATTTCTTCAATTTCTACAGGTCACTCCAATATTTGTAAAGATTAGGGCAGAGGCTCCCAAACTGGTCAGTGGACTACTAGTGATCTGTGGAGCAACATCTGGTGGTCTGCAGAGAACTGGCTGGTCACTTAGGGCCTGGCCTTCAGTGGGAGTCTTATCATTGACGCCAGTAGGTAATGGGATTAGGTCTACAGTGTTGGGTTTTCTTGTTTCCAGTCATTAAAATATGACAAAATACATTAAATATATCCTTAATATTATTTTTCCGTGATAGCAATTGCTGTAGTTGCTACAGGAATGTCATGCAGTTGTGAATCAGTGCACAGTCTGCAGATCCTTTAGATCCTTTAGATCCTCCTCCTAGACTTTTGTAACATGTTAAAATACAATTTTAAAGCTTACATTCAATAGTTGATCCTGTTGCATGTAGCTATAGATTATGATTTTATCACTATTTGAAGAATATTGCCAGAGTGAAACTCTTTTCCAGTGTCATGCTAAGTTATTTGTTCATGCTGTAATCATCTCAAGGCAAGACTGTCATGATTTTTTTTCCTAGCTGGAGTGCAGTATTTGATAAATCCACAGGATGCAATTATGGCTGAATGGCTACTTTCTAGCTTCAAATTATTATGGCATGTCATCCCCCATCCCTCCTCTTTTTCTGCATTGACTTCCCATCATGTTTCATAGTCAACTTAAAATACTTGACTTTTAAAAGACACAAGGACTTGAGATCTTCATACAATACAAGTTTAGGGACCTCGAGAGCTCCCTGTACTGAGGCAGGACCAAGTAAACCTAGATCATCCCTGACAGGTGTTTTTTCAACCCATTCTTAAAAACCTCCATGTGGAGGATTCCACAACCTTCCTTGGTAGCCTATTCCAGTGTTTAAGTACCAGTATAGTTAGACCATAGATATCTAACCTACATCTCCCTTGTTGCAGATTAAGCCCATTACTTCTTGTCCTACCCGACTTTAAGCCATAAAGTTACCATAAAGAATTGGAAGTTTTGGATTCTGTTTTTCTTCATGGAATTTCTTGAAGGAGGAAAGAGATGCAAATATCAGAGAAGGAAGAATCCACCAAAAGTGAAAAATGGTTATGTCTGGAGTTAAGGAAATGTCATCCAGAAATTACTTTATTTCAATAAATCCATTATAAATGTAAAAGAGTAAAAAAAATAGGGTATGGATGGTTCAGGCAAGAATTCTGTGTATTTAGTAGTTTAAAAAAGAAGTGATTTTTAAATGATTACAATTAGGAGCCAATTTTGGAACTGTGAAGAGAGACCGTATAGTAATGATATGGGGGAGAGCGAAGAGGAGGGAAAGGGCTATATCATTGTATTAGACCACAATGCTGTTAGCTTGTCTCATTTAATTAAGTATTTTAAACATCTTTTCAAAGGAGGTATTGAATTTTCTTTGTATAATTTTTTCCAACTGAGAAGTAATATTTTTGCCTGTTCTTCAAAAACCAATAAGAGGCTCTAGTTGCCATTAACAGTTGTTTATCAACATAAATAAAGATGAAACCCAGCAGCATCCGCCATGATAAGTAAAGAAGAAATTATAAGAAAAATGCCACATCCTCCCTAACAATTACTCCTGTAACAACTTCTCCTGAGAATCCTCCATAAAAATGAGGGGCTTTTCCCTGAAGGGCAACATGTTCTGGCTGTATCAGACCAAGTTAAGGAGTGAATTGCAAATTCAGAACACAGTTACATAGAGAATGATCTGCCACTAGCTCCCTCTGTTTTTACTAGAGGAGCCTTCTGCTTTAGAGTCACCACTAACTGCAGTGGTATGGCATAGAGGGTGAAGCAGTCTCTCAGACAGGTTCTAGGACATGTAGGGCTTCGTTCCTGTAAGGCAAAACCAACACTTAAACTTCATCTAGAAATTCACAAAAAGCTAGTCCAGATCATGAAGCACCAGTGTGATATGCCTGCAGCCAGATATTCTGCTTAACAACCAGGCTGTCTCATCCTACTCCAACTTCAGCTTCTGAACGGGTTTCAGAAAAAGCCCCTAGCTGAGCACATTGCAGAAATCTAGCCTTCAGGTGACACAGTAGCAAGGTATGTTTGAAATATCGTAACTTGTAACTTCCTTGTCAGATGCAAATGATGAAAGGCTGTCTTGGTTGCTGATCATCCAACCATAATTGGAAATTTAATCAGACTCCCAAGTTGTGAAGACAAGCGATAAATGGTGTACAACCACACTCAATAAAAGGGGAAGGTACAACCTTTACTATAAAAAGAAAAGGAGTACTTGTGGCACCTTAGAGACTAACGAAAGCTCATGCTCAAATAAATTGGTTAGTCTCTAAGGTGCCACAAGTACTCCTTTTCTTTTTGCGAATACAGACTAACACGGCTGTTCCTCTGAAACCTTTACTATATCTTCCACTTCCTTCTACTAGCCCTCCGTCACTTCTGTTTTATCTGGATTGAGCTTCATCCATCCAGTTGTTTGTCATCCGTGCCCCAGTCTCAACCAGATGCTGAGGAAAGCAATCTGCATCACTTGAATGAGAAAAGATACAGCTCAGTGTCATCTGCAAACTGATGACACTAAAAGCCATGCAAGGTACTTTCAGTCAAAAAGGAAGATAAAGCCCCTGTCCCAAGGAGCTAAGAGTCTGACTGAGAACTAGACACAAGAAAATCTTTGGAGGGAGAAAAATGTGACTGTATATTAAACTGGGAAATAAAGCCTCACAGGGCTTGTGAAGGAGCTGAATATATCTCATGGCTGTTTGTTACTGTATAATCCTATGTGTAAATTAAGGGTTTTTGAGTTGTGTAATATAGAATCAGTTGCAACAGTAGTGTAAGCATCATTAAGTTACTCTATTATAGCTTCTCCTTATAAAGACAAATAACTCGTAAGTGCTTACAATTTAAATTGATTCACATGGATGCTTCCTTGTAAACTAATATACGCTCACAGTTTATTGCAAGCCAAGTGCCATATGAATTGGTGCTTTAATTTAAGTGTTATGATCCTGTTACATTTTTAAATGAGTTTTTAAATCATTTTAAGCTTGCTGATTTGAATAATCAGCAAAGCAATTCACCACCTTAGAATTATAGGTTTTACAGTTCATAGCAAAGTGTTTATGATCTCTAAGAAAAATATCCAAAAGAGAAGCAAACTAGTTCATATATATGTAATATTCTCTGATCAAATGATATGGAACTAGGTCATCAGAGGATTTGACCCCTGTGTCTTTAATAGTCATTTCAGGGTGTACTAAACTTCAGATCAAAATACTGCTTTTTAAAAATCAAAAGTATAGCAGATGTTTAATTACTGAGGCATAACAAGAATCTTGAAATAATAGGCAACTGCCAAAAGAAATCTCCAAAAGAGACTTGTTTGCAGAACTGTCATCCCTGACTACAGAGAGAATCTTTTATTTAAAAATGTCTTAGCTCAGACACTTTGCTTCTGTCCCCAGACCTGAAGAAGAGCTCTGTGTGGCTCAAAAGCTTGTACCTTCCACCAACAGAAGTTGATCCAATAAAAGATATTACCTCAGCCACCTGGTCTCTCTCATGGCTATAGCGACACTGGCTACAGCGACACTGCACACAATCCCTGACTACATTAATTTTAGATGGAAATATCTGTTATAAATTTCAAATTAAAACTAGGTAGATTTAGTTTCTTTAAACAATAAATAATTAAAAAATCTTACCACCACCCAGACCTAACTCTGGACAACAGTTGGTTGTGCCTGGGGTAATGTGCTGACCTAAGAGCAGCCTAGGAAGCAGATTCTGACTTGGTCACAATCTGCCTTTCAATTTGGGGGAACACATCCCATCCCTATACCTAGTGCAGATTACATCCCCTGGTGCACAGGCACATTTGTGCTGGCCAGAATGCTAGAGGTTGTGGGGATGCAACCAAGGCTCTGCCCACTCCGTGTTTCTGCCTGCCCACTCTTCATCCACTTGCAAGAGAGAGTGAGTACACCCGACTCCCTTACTCTCCTAAATGGATACGCAGGATGCACCATGACCTGCCTCACAATGCATATTACTAGTTTGGATTAACCCCCAGTATAACCTTTCAGATATACTCCTGGTGATCTATAAATAGAATAGAATGCTATCTAGGGAGAGAAATATTGCCGTTACCCTTTACAAACATTTTGACTTCACACATACTTAACCTTGGAAATGTTAGCCAGGATTTTAAAGTGATGCTTGCCTTGCAGAGAAACCTCTTTTGGGGATTTCTTTGAGGCATCTCAAATTGGGACATCCAAAATCACCAGTCATGTCTGAAAATCAAGCTGTGTAGAGAGATGGATATCTGACATTTTGCTTAGTGAATTACATGCAACTTTGCCCATTTAGGAATGAATGTAAACTAAATAATTTCCTACAGTAAGCCAAGGACATTTGCATAAGTACTTACATCTAGAACATACATACAGATCTGTAATTTTACTTCTGTGAGACGTCTCAATGACTTCATTGGGATTCTGTGTGTGTAAGCATGTGCAGGATGGGATCCAGATAGAGAATGATTGTTCCTATGATTAAAGGATAGGACTGACAGTCAGGAGAGATGGGTCAGTCTTGGAGTTACCTTGGGTAAACTCTGAGTCTTAGTTTCACCATCTATAAAATGGGGATATAATGCCCTATCCAGTGATAATCTGAACCTAAATGAACTTTTGTAAGTCACTGTGCAAGCCTCTGATGACAGTGGCTATGGAAATGTAAAGTATAGTTACACTGTTGGGCTGTTATCTGAAGATGACCTAAATGGTTTATAAGGAGAATTATAAAATGTGATTGAGCTGATCTCTTGCCTTTGTAAAAAAAAATAAAAAAAGTTTAAATATCCTTCACATTTCAGACAAATGATGTAGTTTACATTGAACATTTCTTTATAGTGAAAACCAGGCCTGAATTTCCCCAACACCCCCCCTCCCAGGTTTGTGAACTAGTTACATGCAGTGTTGCCAATTAGTGATTGTTTGGACATTTGAATTGAAATTGAAACATTAATACACACTTTAAAAACATATAAAGTGTATGATAAAATACGTGTATCTGAAAAAGTGTAATAGATTTGAAAAGTATTAACATAGACTAGCTTCCTTATACAGCTGTTGTTTTTTATGACCATGTCAGTGCATTCATTTTGGCAATGCTGGCCAACCTAATAACTTCAAATTATGATTTGTAAGCAAAGTCTAAATGAGCTCTCCCCCTCAGTTAGTGATAAGCTGGCAGCTGGGGGGAAAGGCATCAGGACCAGATTGTATTTACATTCACACCTAATCTACCTAGGTATCCAGCAAACGGAGCTGTGTTACCCAAGTGATAGATTTTGGCTGGGGTTGGGTTACAAATCGCTTGAATGCGGGGGGTGATGAAATGTTGTTGTTCTTATTGTATGAGTAAAGGGCAGTAGAACTGTACTTAGCCTGTGCTGATTGAGGGCATCAAGAGAGAGGGTGAGGGCAGGTGTTCTGCTTGATGGTCTGCCTGAGTAGCAAGTACTATTTGACCTGCCCCTCTCCACTGTTTAAAGACAGAGCTGATTAGGCTCCATAGATAGTCTTTTGTTTTGTTAAGTGACCACTACAGCTGAAATCACTGATAATCAGGTCTCAGTGCTTAGACCTGCTGTGGGACAGTATTTCTGTGGAAGAGACGGCCCAGTCTGCACTAGCAGCGAGGTTCCCCCACGGAGAGCTCAGCTGAAATCACTGAGAGCTGGGTGGAACCTCAAGAGAGCAACTTGCAGAGGTCACAGTGGCAGGTGGCAGCAGAAGGTGACAGCGCAGGGCCATTGGCAACAGAGCAATGGCGTGAATGAACAACAGTGGCCAGAGTGAACAGTGAGCAGCTGGAGGAACGAGCAAGGTGCCTTCTTGCCCCCGAACTGGGAGGTGAACTGATGTGAAAGCACCTCTGAACTCTGAGTCTCTATAGACCAAGGACAACACTGGTGAGTGTTAATGAGGCTGTTAAGAATGCTGGAGACACAACACAGTTCATGCGAACAAACATGGCTGTGGCATCATACTTTCTATTTAAGCAAGAGATACCACACACTACAAACTGGAGGCCAATGTTAAGTGCATTGTCACTTGTTCATCCTGAAGTTGAACACTGGTTCCGAACAAGACCAGCAAATGCTCACTATCTTTCTGCAAGGAAACTCAATTGACTAGCTAGAAGCATGTGGTACAACAGTGAAAGACTCAACAGTTGAAAAAGTGAAGAACTCTATCACCACATTGAAAAAAATTTGCCTACATGGCTGATGAATGCACTGATGCAAATGGGTATTAAGTCACTGTGTACATTATCTTGATGTCAGTGGTAGGCCAGTAGATGCATTTCTAGATGTTCAAGTTATGGAAGACACATTGGCTGCATCTGTGACAACCCACATCTTAGAAGAGTTAAATGCTTGTCAGTTGGACCCCAAACAGATGGCTGCTTGTGCATTTGATGGAGCTGCAAACTTCTCTGGAAGATATGATGGAGTACAAGCTTTGCTCAGAGAAAAGTGTAACCCTAATCTCTCCTATACACACTGCAGAGGCCATCTACTCCAACTAGCAGTAGTACGAGCTGCAGACTCTTCAAAAGACATTTAAAAAGCTATAAATTTAATTTCTTCATTATATTCTTTTTTCAGCAAGAGTCCAAAAAGACTGAATATCTTGAAAAATATAGAAGAGACACTGACTGAAGTTCAAATTTGTCCAACCTGGGAAAACCCTTTGGCTTTCTCATGAGTGATCCTTGGCTGTTGTCTTAAAAATTACTCCAGACGTTACTACTAGCTTTGGAAAGCATCTACGAAGATGGGATGAATCTAAGTAGTGAGGCTGGTGGATTACTTTTGCTATTATGTTCAGAGACTACTATTGCCATTCTTTCTCTTGTAAGCGTACTGTTGAAACCACTTGGGTCATTAAACAATGCCATCCAGGCATCTGCTTCAACAGTAGTAGATCTTTGTCCAGCAATAGAAGCTACATTTGGATCAATCAG
Organism: Caretta caretta; assembly: GCF_965140235.1. Classification (NCBI taxonomy): domain Eukaryota; kingdom Metazoa; phylum Chordata; order Testudines; family Cheloniidae; genus Caretta; species Caretta caretta. The sequence continues at coordinate 103,627,353 of NC_134209.1, forward strand.
AGAGCTATCCATTGAAAAAGTACTGGAAGAAGCAAAGACTTCAGTCCAGAAGTTGACCAATGAAGGCATTTATATTGAATCCTTAAGTGAAGAGGACAAGAAGTGTTTGTTAAGACAACTGAAAAAGTACACAGACTTGATTCTTAAAAATCTAAAAAAATGACTTCTAGATTCGACTCAACCTCTACATAGCTTTTACAGATCCCTGTCCTATAAAACACCAACAGTTGAGTGGAATGAGGCACTACCAGCAATGGGGCTGCCATGTGCTCAGGACAGAATAGAGAATTTGAACAGAGTGGAATATCATATGTATGAATGAACGAATGAAGATTTGACTTCAACTTCTTTTTTATCATCACTAGTGGCTCGACCTGATCTTTATGCTATGTTTCCTGGGATGAAAGAAGTAGGAATTCATCTCTTGCTACTCCCAGTCACAGCAGCTACAGTTGAGCGTTCTTATTCATCATTGAATAGAATTTTATGTTCTGAAAGAAGTCGCCTTCTGCCTGATCATGTAAATGAACTCATGAGCATATCAATTGAAGGAATGGAAGTACTGGACACACGAGAAACCACCAAAGATGAAAGCATTGCATTCAAGAAATTCATTAACAGAGTTGTGCAAAATTATAACAAGAAACCAAGAAGGATGTAGATGATGTACTTCATAGAAGGCTTGAGTAGCCAAATTTAATTTGTGTGATTTTAAAACATGCGTTAAATCTAGTAAAAATGGTCATTAAACATTTTTCAGTTTTACTATGGTGCCATACAGCCCGCCTTCACCCTCACAGTCTCACCTCTTATCGGCCCTGACCTCCACCCCCCCACCCCACCCCAATTTCAATTCCTGGGGAAAACACTGGAGAAAACACATCACTTTTAGTCTCTGCTGAATTTACAATTTTTTTTAGTCCGCTCTGTTTTTCACTCTAAGCCCTGGTCTACGCTATGGGGTTAGGTTGAATTTAGCCGCATTAGGCTGATCTTAAAATGAATGCGTCTACACAACCAACCCCGTTCTGTCTACCTAAAGGGCTCTTAAAATCCACTTCTGTACTCCTCCCTGTCAAGGGGAGTAGTGCTAAAATCGACCTTGCTAGGTCGAATTTGGGGTAGTGCGGACGCAAATCGACGTTATTGGCCTCCGGGAGCTATCCCAGAGTGCTCCAATGTGACCGCTCTGGACAGAACTTTCAACTCCGATGCACTAGCCAGGTATACAGGAAAAGCCCCGGGAAATTTTGAATTTTATTTCCTGTTTGGTCAGCATGTTGAGCTCAGCAGCACAGGTGACTATGCAGTCTCCCCAGAATCACAAATGAGCTCCAACATGGACCGAAAGGGAGACACTGGATCTGATTGCTGTACGGGGAGAAGAATCTGTGCAGGCCGAACTCCGATCAAAAAGAAGAAATGCTAATATATATGCCAAAATCTCACAGGGCATGATGGACAGAGGCTACAACAGGGACACATAGCAGTGCCACGTGAAAGTCAAGGAGCTCAGGCAAGCCTACCAAAAGACAAAGGAGGCAAACGGTCACTCTGGGTCAGAGCCCCATACTTGTTGCTTCTATGATCAGCTGCATGGCATTCCAGGTGGGGACCCTACCACTACCCCACCACTGTCCGTGGACACCTGCAAGGGGGGAGTGTCTCACAACAGGGAGGAGGATTTTGTGGATGAGGAAGAGGAAGAGAATGCACAGCAGGCAAGTGGTGAAGCCGTTCTCCCTGGCAGCCAGGACCTTTTCGTCACCCTGGAGCCAATACCCTCCCAAGGCGGGATCCCCGACCCTGAAGCCGGAGAAGGCACCTCTGGTGAGTGCACATTTGTAACTACCGTACAGGGTTTAAAAGCAATAGTATTTAATGTTTGATTTTCCCTGAAGAATTGGGATGCATTCGCAGCCAGTACAGCTACTGGAAAAGTCTGTTAATGTGTCTGGGGATGGAGCGGGAATCCTCCAGGGACATGTCCATGAAGGTCTCCTGGAGGTACTCTGAAAGCCTTTGTAGAAGGTTTCTGGGGAGGGCTGCCTTATTTCATCCTCCACAGTAGGACACTTTACCACTCCAAGCCAGTAGCAAGTAGTCTGGAATCATTGACGCCCAAAGCATGGCAGCGAATGGTCCTGGGTTTTGGTCACATTAAAGCAACATTCAGGCTATATCTTTCTGTGTTAGCCTCAGGAGAGTGATATCATTCATGGTCACCTGGTTGAAGTAGAGGGATTTTTGTAGGGGAACAGTAAAAGGACCCCAATCATGCTGAGTTGTTTGCACTTGGCTAAAAGGGATCATCCTGGAGAATAGCCCTGCGGTGCAGGGAGAGGTTAGGGGATCATCCCAGAGAATAGCCACACAGTAGGGGTAGGGGGAGGTGTGTGCTGCACATCCACCCAAAAACCACAGCCCCTCCTTTTAAATGTGAAACCTAACTGGCATTGCGAGCTATGGGAAAGGATGGCAGTCTGAAACCATTCCCACATTTTATGAAGGTGAAAGAAGCCAACCCTGTGTACCAAAAGGCTTTCCATGGCTGCCTGGAAACCAAATTCTGTTGCCCAGCTGTTTGTGATGTGTCTCCATACCAGCAGGTGCTCAATATAAAAGGCAAAGTGTGACCTAAAGCACATGTGCTGTCTGCTGTGAATTGCTTGATTCACTGTGAAAGAGTCTCCCATTTGTTCTCAGAAATGTATCATCTTAAATTTTACTCTTTTTATCTCCCCCCATGTGCAAATGTTTCTATGCTCCCTTTATCATCTGTGTCCCTGAGGTTATCGCAGATTAGAAGGCAAAAAAAAAATGCACTCACAATGACATGTTTTCCGAGCTCATGCAGCCCTCCCGCACAGCTTAATGCATGGAGGCATTCAGTGGCAGAGACCAGGAAAGCATTAAGTGAGCGTGAAGAGCAGAGGCAGGAGACGACGCTGAGGCTAATGGCGGAGCAAACAGACATGATGAAGCATCTGTTGGAGCTGCAGAAAAGCCAGCAAGAGCACAGACCACCGCTGCATCCATTGTATAACTGCCTGCCCTCCTCTGCAAGTTCCATATCCTCCTCACACAGATGCCCAAGAACACGGGGGGAGGTTCCGGTCACCCAGCCTCTCCACTCCAGAGGATGGCCCAAGCAACAGAAGGCTGTCATTCAGACAGTTTTGATTTGTAGTGTGGCTACAATAAGCAATGTGGCCTTGTCCTTCCCTCCTCCCTCACCCCACCTGGGCTACCTTGTCAGTTACCTCTCGTTTTTTTTTTTTAATTAATAAAGAAAGAATGCATGGTTTCAAAACAATAGTTACTTTATTTCCTTTCCCAGCTGTGATCGAAGGGGGGACAGTGGTTGGCTTACAGAGAATTAAAATTAAAAAAAGGGGGCGGGTGTGCAGCAAAGAAAAACACACACAACTGTTACATCGTAGCCTGGTTAGTCATGAAACTGGTTTTCAAAGCCTCTCTGATGTGCAGCGTGCCTTGCTGTGCTCTTCTAATTACCCTGGTGTCTGGCTGCTCAAAATCAGCCGCCAGGCGATTTGCCTTAACCTCCCACCTCACCATAAACGTCTCCCCCTTATTCTCACAGATATTATGAAGCACACAGCAAGGAACAATAACAATGGGAATGTTGGTTGCACTGAGGTCTAACCTAGTCAGCAAACAGCACCAGCGAGCTTTTAAACGTCCAAAGGCACATTCTACCACCATTTTGCACTTGCTCACCCTATAGTTGAACTGCTCCTTACTACTGTCCAGGCTGCCTGTGTATGGCTTCATGAGCCATGGGAGCAAGGGGCAGGCAGGGTCCCCAAGGAAAACTATTGGCATTTCAACATCCCCAATGGTAATATTCTGGTCTGGGAAGTAAGTCCCTTCTTGCAACTGCTCGAATAGCCCTGAGTTCCTAAAGATGCGAGCTTCATGCACCTTTCCCGGCCATCCCACGTTGATGTCAGTGAAAGGTCCCTTGTGATCCACCACTGCTTGCAGCACCATTGAGAAGTACCCCTTGCGGTTTATGTACTGGTTGGTAAGGTGGTCTGGTGCCACGATAGGGATATGCATTCCATTTATCACCCCACCACAGTTAGGGAACCCCATTGCAGCAAAGCCATCCAGTATGACCTGCACATTTCCCAGAGTCACTACCCTTGATAACAGAATGTCAGTGATTGCATTGGCAGTGCCTACAGTAGGCTTGCCCACTCCAAATTGATTCCCGACTGACCGGTAGCAGTCAGGTGTTGCAAGCTTCCACAGGGCTATCACCACTCGCTTCCCAGCTGTCAGGGCAGGTTTCATATTGGTATTCCTGCGCTCCAGGGCAGGGGAAAGCAACTCACAAAGTTCAAGGAAAGTGGCCTTACCCAAGCGAAAGTTTCGCAGCCACTGTGAATCATCCCATACTCGCAACACTATGCGGTTCCACCAGTCTGTGCTTGTTTGCCGAGCCCAGAATCAGTGTTCCACTGTATCAACTAGCCCCACTGCCACCATGATGTCCCAATTGCCACAGCCCATGCTTTCAGGAATGTCTGTGTCCATGTCCTCGTGCTGGCATCTCTTAGCCTGATTCTGCAAATACTCCAGGATAATGCACGAGGTTTTTACAATGCTCACAACAGCAGTGGTGATCTGAGCAGGCTCCATGCTTGCCGTGGTATGGTGTCTGCACGGGTAACCCAGGAAAAAAGGCGCAAAACAATTGTCTGCCATTGCTTTCACAGAGCTTTTCACATATACCCAAACCCACCTGTGACAATGTTTTTGCCCCATCAGGCACTGGGAGCTTAACCCAGAATTCCAATGGGCAGCGGAGATTGCGGGAACTGCGGGATAGCTACCCACAGTGCACCACTTCGTGAGTCGATTCTAGACACGGTATTGAGGACGCACTCCGCCAGCTTAATGCACTTAGTGGGGACACACACAATCGACTGTATAAAATCGATTTCTAAAAATTGACTTCTATAAAATCGACCTAATTTCGTAGTTTAGACATACCCTAAGAAAACTTCAGTGAAGCTGCTTAAGACCTAAATCATGACAGACCAAATATGCATGAATCTTCATTAGTGATATCCCTTGGGGGTGGCTGCTCAGTAAAGATTAAAGAAACTCAAGCTAGTACATTTATCTAGAGGATGATGAATGCTGTATCAAGCTTTGTGGCTTTTAAGCAACACTGAAAGACAGTCCAAAATAGTTTTGGCTGCAAGTAATGTACATATGCAAAATATATTGCTGATGGCTGTAAAGGGTACTCAGACATCTATAGAAACAACCTAATATGGTTCTCTCATTGCAATTTATTATCAGAGGACTAGCCTCAGAAACTTTCAATTTTGTCTAGAGTGAATTGAGTTCATCCATTGCATATAAATGACTGAAGGATGTAATAAATTTTTCTTTGAGTTCTGAGACAAAAGTTTAGGACCAGATTTTAAGCCCCTTACACGTAATAACCTGCAGTTAGGCACAAAAATAATCACATTATAGTCAGTGTGTAAAGGTGTTGCAATTTGCCCCTACACTGTGATAAAAGACCCATGACACGTTCACAGCTGGCCTGGGTCAGCTGACTCAGGCTTGCAGGGTTTGGGCTGCAGGGCTATATCATTGCTGTGTAGATATTTGGGCTCTGGGACACCCCACCCCTCATTGGGATCTCAGAGCCCAGGCTCCAGACCAAGCCCAGAGGTCTACACAGCAATTTTACAGACATGCAGCCCAAGTCAGCTGATCCAGGCCAGCCATGGGTCTTCTGTTGCAGCGTAGATATAGAATGGCGAAGGGAATATGAACTGAGCTTCAAAGGTGAGATATCCTTTTGAAGTTTTTTTAACAGTTACTCATCTACAAATAGAAACATACACCCTACAAGTGTGTTACTCCTTTGGCTGTTTTGTCCCAGATATCCAAAGCTATAACTAGCTCTCCATGAAAAGACAATAAGAGGACAGGGAGATATAAAGGATTTTTAAAATATTTTATCATCAAAAATAGAACCAAGAACAATGAGAGCTTATTTGTAAGGAATAAAAAAATGTCCTTCATCTATAAAAATGTTAAAATAAAAATGGCACATTGATGTAGGACTGTGGTGATCCTGGATTCCTCCTCTGTCAGGTTGAGGAAGAAAAAACACCATGTGTGGAACATTACAAGGTCATTATCTGCATCCAAATTTATTTGAGCATAAACTTATCCAGTTTCTCTTTCAGGTGCTGGTTCAATTTCA